>NC_081411.1:594353905-595553905 GCF_030272615.1 Cryptomeria japonica
CAGAATCTATTATGTCTACTGTTGCACAAAATGGTAATGCCATTCATGTTAGTAATGGTTCTAATCCTATCAATCAATAAAGTTATGAAAATCCATCAACTAATCTTCCTTTTATTTCTCAAAACACCCATCAACCAACTCCACCTCTCACTTACCATAATGTTCCACATACCTACTATAATACCCCTTAAAATCCAAGTTTACAATCCAAATTCTCACAAGATACTTCACCTATTGATTCTACCATAAACCAATTATTACAAAATGTACCATCCTTACAATAACAATTGGCCAATATGATCCAATCCCAATCAATCCTCCCATCATATTGCACACGTAGCCCACTTTCCATTGAAATCCTTAAAAATCCTATCCCACAAAACATTGGGATACCTCGTTTTAATAAATACAATGAGAAAGGTGATCCTAATACTCATGTGCCAACATATATTAGAGATGATATTATGTCTATTAAATACCCATCTTTCACACACTTGTGCATAACACTTCATTATTATAAACTTTCAATTAGTCAATATGAAGGTTCTTCATCTATGATCCAATTGAAAATTTTGAAGAGGCTCATAAAACTTACCAAGGCTTTAGGAAACAAAATAAATAATTCATTAATATAAATACCCAATCTTCTAAAAACATTGAAATTCAAGTTGTAGCTAGATCACCTTCTATTGCAACTCACTCTTCTTTTCAAACAATTTTTTTTAACTTCACATAGATTTTTGAGTCCTTACATTGCATTATGCTTAAAGTGTTAAACAAAAACATGATTAAGCTTATCCTCACCCATCTCATAGATAACTCAAAACCTTTGTCTTCTTCATTTAATTCGAAGGCCTTTTGCCAATATCATCATACTCTTGTACATGATACAAAAGAATGTATGCATCTTAAAAATGAAATTCAAGACCTCATTGACTCTAATATCATACAAGTGGATGGTGTTAATGGTAAAGGGAATAAATTTTTATCCCATCTAATCAAAATTTCAGATATTTACCAATCCTTTGCCTTCCCATTTCATATATGTTGTTGAGCCTCATGATCATAGTTATATAGAAGTTGATATCCAATCCAATTGAGCTAAACATATAGTGAATGTGATAGAACCTTGTCCTAAGAAAGATAAATCTAATCCTAAATGTGAACCTAATATCATTTTTACCTTAAGTGATATCTTAAAGAATGCACCTGATGGACCACTATACATTACTACTATAACTAGTAACAAACCCATACGTGGGGTGCTTATTGATCTAGTATGTATGATTAATGTGGTTACATAAGATATCTTTACACATATGGATTATACGAAGACACTTATGATAATTTTATAGTCTTGATTAAGGTACATAATGGTTTCACTTGTCTGGTCATTGGTTGCATCATTCTTCCAGTTGAAGTTGGATCTAAATGCTTAGATGTTCCTTTTACCGTTACTCCTACCTTGGACCACTTTCATGTGAAGCTGGGTCATTGTTGGTGCACATCCATGAAAGCAATTCATTCCATAGTCTAGAAGTGTTTGAAGTTCCCATTTTAAAGGATGAGTTAAAATCATATATCATAGTCATTTCTAGCCCTTGTCTAGCTATGAAAAATTTACACCTAACTACTTTTGGTCTCAACAACCTCAACCAATCAAACTTCGTAAAGATAACCTATTCATACCCTACCAATAAATCCAATATAATAGAGGAATTATCCTTAGGTAATCCTTCAAGACCCCTTTAAATGCTACCACTAGTGATCCTTTGATGTCTATATGGATGTAAAAGGAACTATTTTTACCCCACAAGTAACAAGTGAACCACATCTTAGACTAGGAATCCTTCCTACAATTCCTAAAGTGTCTAATGTGTATGTCGTGGTTCCACCTCCACTATCCTATAAAGGAAAAAGAGAAAAATGACCAACACCATCTAGCACTCCCATCTCTCAACCATTAGAGGTTCCTTATGTTCCTCCTATTTCTAGAGTAAAAAATTAAAATGAATTAAAATTGAGTGATGCCCAAACTTCTTCTATAGAAGCTTCAAATTAATCGATAAAATTTTATTGCGAGCCAATGAAGATGTTGTGATAAGGCTCATGAGCTTGTTGCAAGAAGTGAGTCTTCAATTTATCAATTGAATGTTGATTTGACCCCACCTCCTCAACAACCCCCATCATTACCCACCCTTAGAGATGATCCTTACCTATCGCAACCTCATTGAAAGATGAATTTGTCATTTCCAAGGGACTATTATCATCCTATCAAATCACCTTAGTATTTTTTGGATGATGATTTAGATAACATGATTGAATCCATTGAAAATTATGACGAGTTGTCCTTGTTTTCCATAATACTAATTCTATCTACTATTGACACACATTATGATCCATCACTAGAGCATGGTCCATGTTTGGCACTAGACATAACATCTTGTCCACCATCTCTATATAATAATGAGTAAGATTGGGAGGTATATGATTTGCTAGACTAGCTTGTTCATGCAATAACACTTTGTTTTTGTGTGTTTGTTTGCATGTAATGTGCTTCCGTATGGTGTGCTATTTGGTGTGTCTTTTTGTTTATTAGGCTCTCCTTAGATGACCCTTGAGGTTTTGTTGGCTCAAAGATATGGAGAGAACGATCCTATTGTGACATTCTTCTATTTGTACCTTAGTTATTCTATCTATCATACACATGTTGTGACATAAATATGCCTTTGTCATAAATGTGCTTTCTCTATTTGTATACCTCTATAAATTCACACTCACTTTTAAGTCGCTTTGGTGGTTGTGCCTAATGTTATTGGTTTATGTATGATTGTGCTCAGTTTCAGGATCATTTTCATAAGCTTGGAATAATCCCCTATTCAATGACCTTTATTTTGGCATAAATTGATGGGACTAGGGCACCCAACACCCTTGTCTTGGTGGAATAGGATGCCTAGTGCCCTTGTTTAGAAACTTTGGTCCCAAATTAAAATTATAATGATTATCTTTGCAAGCAGTGGGAAAGTGCTCCTTGCTGTTGGCCTTAATAAAAAAACTAAATCTGAAAAGGTGTAAGTTGCTTATAAATACAACCCCCTCTCTCATTTTAACTCTATCTATCAACATTAAACATTCAATCAAGCATATTCAAGAAAATTGAGCACAAGTCTACAATCAAGGATTCAAGCATTCAAGTTCCAATAATCATGATCAAGTTTTATGTATTTCTCAATGATGAAGGTGTGCTATGCTCAAATTCATCATTGCTAAATAAGAAATAAGGAAAATCATGAATTCATTAACTATCTAAGCAATTCAAACATAAAACCAATGAAATAGATGCAAAATGGAATTAAATTAAACAATATGAAACTCCCTATTGTGCATCATGGCTTCCATTGTTCTTCTCTTCTCTGTGGTATGATGGCTCTCAGATATTATGCTGGCAACCTGCAATTGACACAAATATTCAAAGTTCGTAATTCAGAGGAATTGTGAGGATTGAGTGCTTAATTTATAGATTTTTAGAGAAGATTGATTGAAAGGTGGAACATAATGATCAAGAGGTGGAACTTAGGTGAGCTCACATGAAAATTGATAGTTGAACTGCTGACTTAGAGGTGAAACAAAATAGATTGAATAGATTAAAGGAGTTAACTGATTGAGAAAAAGTTGACTGAAGGAAGAAAACGAATGATTGGAGGAAAATTAATTGATGACAAAGCTAACTAGAAGATGGAAATAGAGATTGGAGAGATAAATGATTTAATTAATTAATTGATTTAGCATGTGCTTGCACTTTGACTTAGATTTTCAATTTAATCTTTGCATGAGATTTTAATTCAAATAATTGAATTTATTCAATTTAGTATTTGAATATATTTAGAACTTGACTTTGATTTTCAATTTGGTTTTTGAAATAATACACATGTATTTGAAATTAGAAGAAATTAGAAGAATTAGAAATTAAATGAAATTAGAAGAATTAATTAGTTAATTAAATAATTTAAAGAAACTATTTAATTATGTAGAAATATAATTTAATTAAATAATAAAGATTATTTAAATTAAAGGATTAAATTACAATTAATTAAATAATAAATATTTAATTAATATTTAGAAAATGGTTGAATGATTAGATAATTAGAGATAGAAATTAAGAATATAATCTATTTAAATAATAAAGATTATTTAAATTGAGGAATAAATCAAAATTAATTAAATAATAAATATTTAATTAATATTTAGAAAATGGTTAAAATGATTAAATGATGATAGAATAGGAAATAGAATAATTAGTAAGATTATGAGGAAATATGAAATTAGAAGAATAAGATTAATTAAATTAATTAAATAATTATAAAATTATTTAATCAATTAGAGGAGTAATTAGTACATGATCAATGAGACATTTTTAGGTCTCTACATTTGCCCCTCTTTGAGACAATGTCGAAACGATATTGTTTCAAAGAAAATGGAAAAAATTCTGCCCTAGTAAGCCCCAGTGACACTTAGGGTGTAATGCCCCCTCGAGAGATTATTTGTGCATTAAAGGTATGAATGATCTCTCGAAAAAAGAAGAATGTGAGATGAAAGATAGAAGAATGGTTAGAGATAGAGATAGGTGATGTGAAGATGATACCGAGATAGAATATGGGAGAATGAACCTTAGAATGAAATAGAACAATGTTAGATGAGAATTAGAAGCAATTGAAGATGATAGAAAATGATTTAGAAAGAGATGATGAGAAAAGAACCAACAAACTAGCAATAAGAAAATGAGATGAAAATGAAATTGAATGAATCACGAACCTGTGTCATTTATTTTATTGCGCAATATATATTCATCACTAAGCCTTATTATTGAACAATGAAGCTTAGCACATCATGGTATAAGGAACCAAGATGTAAAGATATCTCATTGTAGAAACAAACACGTAGCAGACAAGGAGTGAACCCCTCCATTCTGGGAAATACACTAGGGGTCGAGGTATTTGTGGCATTCAATTGCTGAATGCTCCTATCATAGACACCCACTAGAGAAATTTCCCTAGAACTTCATCGGTTCACACCATAAACAACAAACAAAGAAAAAGATAATGCCCGTCATTGCTCCTCTAGTCACTTGTGGACATCCCTGAGTAGCATAGGGACAATATCTGTCACCAAATGATAAAAGATAAAGACTGACCCAGACAAAATTCAACAGCTACATTGATCTTATGCCTTCGTTCTCAGTTGCTTGATGTGATGGTTGATAATGTCTGATCTCAGAAAGTTGCAGACCCCGTTTAAGACTGACCTATCTATTTTCGAGTGTATCTTCTTCTGTTTAAGACAGGATAATGATCACTTTGATATGGATTTGATACGATTGATAAGACAGTTTGATCAGTTGATCGTAGATGTTTGACTGGATAGTCGTATCCTTTGTTAACTTCATGCGAAGCGTTTGCTGGATATCTGCTAGGGTATTTGTTTCTCGCAAGACATTTTATTGCAAGTTTTTTGATTGATTTTTGAATTTTTAGTTCTTTTTCAAGATCTTTTTCGATGTATTTGGATTATGTGGATTGATATTTGAATGTTTTTAGATGAGTTTTTTCAGGATCGTTATATGGATGTTTTTTTTTTCGAAGGACGTTATATAATTTTTAGGATCGTATTTGAATGTGATTGGATTTTTTCAGGATCGTATTTGAATGTTTTTGGATTTTTGAGTTTTCCACTATTTTTGATATTTTGAGTTTTTCAGTGTTTTTGGATTTTGAAGGACTTTTTACGATTTTTAGGATTTTTTCAGGACTTTATATGATTTTGAGGATTTTTTCAGTTATGCCCCCAATGTGCAGACCTGTATGACATGATGATCTGCAGAATGCATGTGGAGACAATGAATTTTTGACATGACCTATATTAATGCAATATGCATGATGAAGATGCATTTCCTATTCGAACAAGATTGACTGTGTTTGTTTAGCCTTTTGTAATACACCAATTGAAATGGAGGTGCAAAACATTTCATAGATAAGCGATCAATCGATCCCTAAGGTTCCTTGGAACATTCAAATTAACACACTTAGTGACTAGGATTTATAAATGGAGACGTGGAAAAATTCCCCATTGATTCTTGAAACTTTGATCTTCTTTTGCTCATGTGTGTGCAGATGAGTTAATTCCCACTCTTGTGTTCACTAAAGATCCTTAGCATCCTACATGACTAGCTACATGGATTATCCTAACTTCAAAAGCATCCTGAATAGAGCCTCATTGCCAACAAGCTTTTAGAGCTCCAACGAGGTTATAGACTGTAATTTCTCAAATATTGCTCCATTGCCAGTAGGCGTTCATAGCCCTGATGGAGTTACTTGCATGTTCCCATAGTCAAGCTTTTTTGTCGCACTTGCATGCGTGATATTTCAAATATATATCATTGCTCTTTTGCCTTGAGATGAATTTGGCATAGCTCTTTTTCTTTTTATTTTCTTGCCTTGACTTGTAAGTAATGAAACCTACTTCGTTGTGACAATTACAGTGGTGCTGAAGTAGAATTATAGATTTTTCACTAGTCATATGATCAACTAGGTGTCTAGAATGAATTAGAGATCTTCTTAATATGTTTGAGATATAACAATTGATAGATTTTGGGTTCACAAGTCTCAAATAGTGAAATCACTACCCAACCATAAGTAAAGCATCCTCACAAGGTAATGCTGAAAATGAATGACCTTAGGATCTTAAAGACTTCATGTCCTAATATCTAAGAAAGGAGATGATCCTTGCTTCTCTTAAATGCAAATAGATGATAAAATTAGATAGTTGCCTTGTTTTATTGGTGCTGCTATATGAAAATGAATATGATGCGCTTAGAAAGAAACTATATGTAATGCAATGCTTTTAATAATATGATATGCAATGCGGAAAGTAAAACCTAAACTAACCCAACCCTTAGGTATAATATCGTTTAAGGTGCATGCTATTTATAGGGTCAAGAATTTTTGTGTAGGTAGTTCATTGGTCTTTGTTTGAAGAGTCGGATAAAGATATCTTTTCCAATAGGACATAAGGACTCAACTAAGTGTACACGTTCAGTGTCTCCAATGTTGATTTCTTTAGTTTTTGGATTTTGTGGATCATCAGAGGGAAATCTAGCTCTCGAACCACTGAATTCAGCTATAGTGTTATCATTTTCAAAGCAATCCAATCGTGGTAGATTCTCTTTCCCCCAGTCTTTCAAGTGTGGGTGTATGAGGCAAATAGATTGTAATTCCAATGTTGTGACATGAGTCGGTGTTATGTTTGTTTCTATTGATGCACTTGAAGAGGATGATGAAGTCAACCAGGTGTTGATCTCATTAGTTAGTGTTATGTTTATTTTTGTCACTACATTAGCATTTGCTGATGGCACACATACAATTGTTGACAAGTTGCTCTGTGCAGTATGATCTGGATTGGTGATTTCATTGATAAGGGGTTCATGAACAACTTGTGTAGAGGGATTGGGATCATGAGGAGAAATGGAAATTTCATTTGAGAGGGAATATTGTTAAGAACATGGAGGATTATGACATGGAGATGAAGGGATGGAGGGATCTTGATCAGGATTTGGAGAAATAATGGGATCTTGTTTAGGACATGAAGGTAAAGGTATGATTTGAAATTGGTTTTTAAAGGGATTATTAGGAAGGATGGAAGATATGTCTTGATCTTTCTTAGGAGGTGGATGTTGGATGGGACTTGAAAGGACACTTTCTTATTGAGATGGAAGGGTTTGATTATGAATGTAATAGAAAAGAGCAAGGGGATCATCATAAGATTCTTGGTCGGTGGGATCTTGATCAAAAATTGGGTAGGATGGAAGTGGTTGTTCTTGATCTTTATTTGTTTCAGGACTCATTTCTTCTGATTTTGGATCATCCTCTTGACACAGGGAAGGAGTTTGGAAATGCATGGGAGATTGTTGGAATGTTTCAACATTTTGGCCTGATGAAAAATGATTTTGAATGAGATCCTCTGAGTCATGACTTTGTTGGTATTTTGGATATGTTGATATGGTTTTGTCATTGATGTCAACACTTATGAATACCTATCAGCACTTGAAGAACTGGTTATGTTCAGCGGCAAGAAAGTGACTTATGCACAGTCACCGGTATTTGGTTCATCGACAGGATATATTGATCACCGACACTTGAAAAGACCTGAAGACTACTTGGTTATGTCGAAGACATCGTTCAGACACTTTGTCTTGGTGATTTGTTCATTGGTTTATTCGAGTTTTCATATTTGCTGTTACCCACAATAAGTCCAGGATATACACCAACATGCTTATCTATTCCAGATCAGCATGACATGTCAAGGAGATGAATTTGTTGTTATTGTAAATGCATTGAGTCGACATCATGCATCGGATATTGTTTTATTTGTAATTGATTTTATTGTAATATCTTTAGAGCCGACCTACTTAATTGGTCTTAGGTTATGGTATAAATGTAAGATCTCATTTGTGAGATCAATATACGATTGAGAAAAGGATTGTAAATCAGTATATGCAAATATCAGCAGAGCCATACACGCAGACATCATTCAAGATTGAAGAAAGGTTTGAAGAATGCATATCAGAGCTAAACCGGTACTGAATCTAGCATATGGAGATGCTACTTTGAGAAGTACATTATCATTGGATTTAATCATCCAATTGTAGTTAGTGTGACTCTCATTTTGTGATTGAGCAGTGAGCTCTAGGCACTTGGCCTTTCTACATGTGCAGACCCCATATTGTACACACATATTATCTGCAGTAGTATCATTTGATTGTGGGTAAGGTTTCCCACCATGGTTTTTCCCCTTACAGGGTTTCCACATACAAATATTGGTTCTATGTGTTGTGGATGTTATTATCTTTTTGTTTCATGCATTAATCTTTACTGGTACTGCAATTAACTGATAACCTGTCTATCGACATTAAGTTTGGTTTATCGGTATTAAGCATTAAGTTTGGTTAAATAAATTTTGGTTTGAATATATTTGACAACTAATTCACCCCCCCTCTCAATTGTCTCCAGGACCTAACAATTGGTATCAGAGCCTAGTTCTCTTTGTGCAGAAGTTTAACAACTTGAGGAGATCCAATGTCTTCAAACTATTTCAGGAAGGACAGTCCTAAACTTGATGGAACTAACTATGGGATATGAAAGATCAGGATGGAGACTCATCTAAATTGCATTGGAAAAGACATCTGGGAAGTTACAAAGAATGGTTATACTGCTCCTACTCAAGGTTAGCCTAATCCACCAAATCTGACTAAAGATGAAGAAAATGATTGCAAAGTAAGAGAAGCACTTTTGAGCGCATTGTCAGATCAACAAATCATGGGATTATCAGATAGATCTACTGCTAAATCTATTTGGGATAGATTGGAAACATTGAATTAAGGTGATACCATAGTCAAAATTGCAAAACTTGAATCCTTCCGGGTCAGGTATGAAAATTTGAAAATGGAAGAGGATGAAAGAATTTCAGCTTTTATGGAAAGAGTAAATGAAATTGTTTTGGGTATACAATGTTGTGGAGGAACCTTAAGTGAAGATGAAATTGTTTCAAAAGTTTTAAGAGCATTTCCACCAGCATACAAAATGAAAGTAACTGCTATAAATGAATTGAGAACAATGCCTAATACATCAGTAACTAGAGATACTTTGGTTGGAAAACTTTCAGCTTTTGAAATTGAGGAGTTTGGTCCTGTTGCTACTATAAAGACAGATCTAGCTTTCAAGGCATCTACATCATCATCATCATCATCATCATCATCATCATCATCATCATCATCATCATCATCATCATCATCATCATCATCATCATCATCATCATTTAACAAATCTGATTGGAAAGCCTTTTATGCAAGAGAACTTGAAGAAATCAGGAAAGTAAATGAAGAACTTGAAGAACTTGAAGCACTATTTGCAAGGAAAATGCGTAAAGGTCCTATTGGAAGTAAGTATGAAGGTAAAAAACCCTTTAAATGTTTTAACTACAATAATATTGGTCATATGGCATCTAGGTGTCCTGATAGACATGCAAGATTAAAAGAAGAAGCTAAAAGAACATACAAGCCTAACCCTGAATATCAGAGATACAGATTTAAGAAGAATAAAGACAAATCTTGTTACCTTGTTGATGAAGGAGTCACCGATGATTCTGATGAGGATCCGATAGACAATGGATGGTTTTTTGTTGCTATAACAAAAAATCAACCAGCACCTACTGTTCAACCGGTAGAGGAGGCCTTAGCAACTAGAATTGAAGATAAGGATGAATGGATCATTGATTCAGGATGTTCACATCATATGACTAGTGATAAGAGTAAATTCTTAACCTTTCAGGAATACAATGGAGGTCTAGTAAGATTTGGAGATGACAAAGCTTGTTTGATCAGAGGAAAAGGGACTATATCACTTGATGGTAAGCATAATACTAATAATGTTTACTATGTTGAAGGATTTCAAAGCATGATCTTTTGAGTGTTGGTCAGTTAGTTGAAAAAGGATTTTAGTTACAATTCAAGAATGGTAAATGCAAAATCATGAACAAAACTAGTTTGGAAATTGCAACTGGTAATCAGACTAAAGGTAATATCTTTCATTTGAATAATAGTGAAAAGACATGCTTGATTGCACATATTGATGAAAGTTGGTTATGGCATAAGAGACTCTGTCATGTAAATTTTGATTGCATTGTGAAAATCAATACAACGAAGGCAGTAAGAGATTTACCTAAGATTGTCAAACCTCACAATCCGGTATGTAAAGAATGTCAATCTGGAAAGCAAGTTAGAGCATCTTTTAAGAGTATTCCAGAAAAATCCAATAATGTTCTTGACTTAATTCATACTGATTTATGTGGTCCAGCAAGAACTAGAAGCTTACAAGGAGATAGATATTTTATGCTAATCATTGATGACTATTCTAGAATGCGCTGGGTTACTTTTCTCAGGGAGAAATCAGAAGCACTTGGGAAATTCAAGCTATTCAAGGTGATGGTAGAAAATGAAATCGACAAGAAAATCAAATGTCTGAGATCAGATCAACGAGGTGAGTTTACATATAAGGAATTTAATACATTCTGTGAAGTGAATGGGATCAGAAGATAGTTGTCAGCACCCTAGACACCCCAACAAAATGGAGTTGTAGAAAGGAAAAACATAACTATCTTAGATGCAGCTAGAAGTATGTTATCAGAAGAAAATCTACCTCATGTATATTGGAGAGAGGCAGTAAGTACATCAGTCTATACATTCAATAAAGTTCACATCAAAGGTGAAATCTGTAAGAACCCTCATGAATTATGGTTTGGTATTACTCCTACTCTTAAATATTTCCAAATATTTGGAAGTAAATGCTATATTAGAAGAGATGAGTACATTGGTAAATTTGATCCTAGAAGTGATGAATGAATATTTCTTGGTTATTCATCTAAGAGCAAGGCATATAGATGTTTTAACAAGAGATTGCAGAAAATTGTTGAGAGTACAAATGTGAATATTGATGAACAATTCAGAGGAACTTCAAGGTACATAGACTCTGAACCGGAAACAAAGATACCGACAAATGAACCTACAATGAATACACTGGTACAAAATGAAGATTCAGTTACACTGGCATCATCTGAAAATTCTACAGTAACTGAGGAAAAACAACAAACAAAGACACCCCGGTATGTAAGATTGAACCACTCTGAAGATCAGATAATTGGGAACAAGTATCAAGGAGTTATGACTAGAGGAAGACTGACAAATGAAGAGGTATGTCTTATTTATCAAATTGAACCAACACCAGTTAATGAGGCATGTGAATATAAACACTGGATTAAAGCTATGGAAGAAGAATTAGAACAAATTGAAAAGAATAACACATGGACATTAGTTCCCCGACCTAAAAACAAAAATGTAATTGGAACAAAATGGGTATTTAGAAACAAACTTAATGAAGATGGTAAAGTAATCAGAAATAAAGCAAGACTAGTGTGTAAGGTATATTCACAGAAAGAAGGAATTGATTATAATGAAACCTTTGCACCGGTAGCTAGAATTGAGGTAGTGAGATTATTCTTGGCTTTTACAGCACACAAGAACTACAACGTATATCAAATGGATATTAAATGTGCATTTCTGAATGGAGATCTTGAAGAAGAAGTTTAAATTGAACAACCTGATGGATTTTCTTTGACAGATGACAAAGATATGGTTTGCAGGTTAAGGAAAGCTTCGTATGGGTTGAAGAAAGCTCCAAGAGCTTGGTATGCTATATTGGATAAGTATCTTTTGAAGATTGGTTTTTCTAAAGGTAATGCTGACAACAACTTATACTACAAAGTGACTAATGATGACATCTTAGTTATAGAAGTTTTTGTTGATGATATAATCTTTGGAGGAGAAGATGGATTATGTAAATACTTTTCTAATGAAATGCAACAAGAATTTGAAATGTCTATGGTTGGAGAGATAAAATTCTTTTTAGGATTGCAGATTTCATAGACTGATAAAGGTATATTCTTGAGTCAATCTAAATACTTGAAGGAGTTACTAAAGAAATTTGGTATGGAGAACTCTAAACCGGTAAGCACACCTATGACTACAACTGATAAATTATCACTAAGGGATGAATCAACACCTGTTAATCCGACTAGATACAAGTCTATGATAGGAGGTTTACTATATTTGACACAAACAAGACCTGATATTATGAATGCAATATGTATTGTTTCAAGATTTCAGAGTAATCCTAAAGAAAATCATGAATCAACAGTAAAAAGGATTTTCTGGTACTTACAAGGCACCACATATCTTGGCTTATGGTATCCTATAGATGAAAACTTTGAATTATGTGCATACACAGATGCAAACTGGGTAGGAGATGTAGATGACAGAAAAAGCACCACCGGTGGAAATTTTTTTCTTGGTAGCAGACTAATTTCTTGGTTAAGTAAGAAACAAAGTTGCACATCTCAATCAACAGTAGAATCAGAATATGTTGCAACAACAACTAATTGCACACAGGTATTATGGCTTAAGCAAATGTTGAAAGACATAAAGGTAAAATGCAAGGAACCTATAACTATTTATTATGATAATACAACAACAATTGATATATCTAAGAATTCGGTACTACATTCTAAAACTAAACACGTTTCTATCAAATTGAATTTTCTGAAAGAGAATGTTGAAGCAAAAGAAGTGAAATTGGTTTATGTGAATACTAAAGAGCAGATTGCAGATATCTTTACTAAGCCTTTGCCTAAGGAGACTTTTGAATATCTCAGAGATTAGCTTGGGGTCATACCCCCACCAGTAGAGACTTAGACAGTTGATGTTTGTCATCAACCGACAAAATTAACAGATAAATCTTTATTTTGACTTTGATGAGGAGAGCTACTTCTCAGGAGGAGTAGTTGGTATTTTTGTAATGAGTTGGTATTTTGTATTTGAATCTGTTTTTTGTATTGCTTTGGCATTTGATGTCAAAGGGGGAGAGATTGATATGGAAAAATAATTGAAAAACACTGGGAAAACACATATTATTCCTAAGGGGAGAGAATGTTGCTTTGGAAGGAAATATTTTGATTTCTGGTTATTATCTTTTTGGGAGATTGTTGATTGTTGGTTTTTGGCATTTCTATTTTGGCACTTTGATGGTTTTTCCATCTTGTGTTGCCATCAATTCCAAAGGGGGGGATTGTTGGTATTTTGGATATGTTGATATGGTTTTGTCATTGATGTCAACACTTATGAATACCTATCAGCACTTGAAGAATTGGTTATGTTCACCGGCAAGCAAGTGACTTATGCACAGTCACCAGTATTTGGTTCACCGGAAGGATATATTGATCACCGACACTTGGAAAGACCTAAAGGCTACTTGGTTATATTGAAGACATCATTCAGACACTTTGTCTTGGTGATTTGTTCATTGGTTTATTAGAGTTTGCATATTTGTTGTTATCGGCAAATAGGTCCAGGATATACACCGACAGGCTTATCTATTCCAGATCAACATGACACATCAAGGAGATGATTTTGTTGTTATTGTAAATGCATTGAGCCAACATCATGCATTGGATATTGTTTTATTTGTAATTGAGTTTATTGTAATATCTTTAGAGCTGACCTACTTAATTGGTCTTAGGTTATGGTATAAATGTAAGATCTCATTTGTGAGATCAATATGCGATTGAGAAAAGTATTGTAAATCGGTATATGCGAATATCAGCAGAGCCATACACACAGACATCATTCAAGATTGAAGGAAGGTTTGAAGAAGGCATATCAGAGCTAAACTGGTACTGAATCCAACATATGGAGATGCTACTTTGAGTAGTACATTATCATTAGATTTAATCATCCAATTGTAGTCAGTGTGACTCTCATTTTGTGATTGAGCAGTGAGCTCTAGGCACTTGGCCTTTCTGCATGTGCAGACCCCATATTGTACACACATACTATCTGTAGTAGTATCATCTGATTGTGGGTAAGGTTTCCCACTGTGGTTTTTCCCCTTACAGGGTTTCCACATACAAATATTGGTGTTATGTGTTGTGGATATTATTGTCTTTCTGTTTCATGCATTAATCTTTACCGGTAGTGCAATTAACTGATAAACTGTCTACCGGCATACAATTTGGTTTACCGGTATTAAGCATTAAGTTTGGTTAAATTAATTTTAGTTTGAATATATTTGACAACTGATTCGCCCCCCCCCCCCCTCTCAGTTGTCTTCGAGACCTAACAGACTTGAATTAGATTGGATTTGTACAATGGATAGCGATTGGGAGGTTGTGTTATTGGATAAAGATGACATGGATTGGTCTTGTGTGACTTCAGGGGATGATGAAATGGTAGATAGATATGGTTGATTTAGGATTTGGTTGAAAGGGATTTGATTTTGGTTGAAAGGAGTATGATTTTGGGTGAAAGATGTTTGATTTTGGTTGAATGAATTTTGATTTGGACTTTGGTTGAAAGGGTTTTGATTTTGGTTGAATGAGGTTTGCATGTTGGGTTGATGTGAATTTTGATTTGGACTTTGGTTGAAAGGGGTGTGATTTTTGTTGAACAAGGTTTGAATGTTGGGTTGATATGATTGGTATGATTGATATAGTGGGTTGAAAGAAAAAGAAGGTTTACATGACTCTAATGCTGGTTGAACTGGGATAGGAATGATTTTGTTGAAGAATGAAGGTTGGCATGTTTGAATGGTCTCACAAGAAGAAGAAGGTTGGCTTGATACTGATTCCCTCATGGTCGTCACTTCTCTCATCATGTTTTCTAACTAGCCCCTATGGTTGTCAGGACTAGTCATGTTTATCACTTGTTGTTGCAAAGTCTTGATCTGTTGAGCTAAGGTTTCTATGGATGGTGATGGAATAGGAATGGAAGGGATGAATCCTCCACCTTCTGTACAAAATGAATAATGCTAATCCATGATGTTTTCTTGATTGGTTTGGACCTAGGATCACAACATGTAAGATGTTTTCTCCATTTCTCTTAATGTGACAATGTTTGATTGAACTTGAACAACTTGTTTGAGTTGAGGTTGAGTTTAATTGATCCTTTGATTGTGATTTGGACATTTGGGGTATGACTTTCTAGGATGATTATGCAAATGACGATGAACTAAGATAGACATATATGAAGTCTAGACAAGGACGTATATGAGGACGATAATGAGGACATAAATAGAGATTATGCAACTTCTAAGGATGATAATAAGGATGTAAATGAGGACTATACAAGGACTAAGGATGATAGTAAGGATGTAAATGAGGACTATGCAAGGACTTCCTAGGGTCACAAGTGTGTATAGCTTTGAGTTTTGATGTTTAAAAAATGGACTTTGTTTTCAGTAATTCTGTGTATAGGACGAGTCTCATGGTTTTTTCAAGTCCAAGAATAATTGTTTGGAGGTAAATATAGCTGACAAAACTAATTTTTTAAACAATCTCAGAGAATTCAGAGATACATAGGATAGGGCCTGAAATAGCCCAGAGAACTCATTCAATACTGGTCTAATACAACGATACATAAAAAAACACAGAATACAATCTTAGGCTGGAATTTGGAAACCATTCAATGAGGCCCTTATGAAATATAAAAACAAAATGAACAGATAGAGAGTCTGGTAGCATTGGCTCCACTCCATGACACACACTTCTCAGGCATGCC
Organism: Cryptomeria japonica; assembly: GCF_030272615.1. NCBI lineage: Eukaryota > Viridiplantae > Streptophyta > Pinopsida > Cupressales > Cupressaceae > Cryptomeria > Cryptomeria japonica. Next base: position 594,370,119 of record NC_081411.1, read on the forward strand.
AGTCCCTCTTACCCCGAAGATCTGAAAATATTATAACTGAGGGATTTCTGTATCATAATGCAAGGTACATGAAGGTTATCTATGGGGTACGATCCGCACTCCCAGAATCACTGAATGTAGGGTTTTGGGCTACTAAGTTGGTTCTTATTGTAAAATTTTGAGGGGTCTTGATCCAACGACAGATTCTCAGAGCAAGCCACTTAAGACTTTAGTTGAGTTTATCAGTGTAGGGAAGGCCCCCACATACATCAAATTCACTCAACACTCTAGCTGCTTGACCAATATATTTATATAGTAGCTCAAAAAACCTGTTCGAGAGTACGCTGGGAGAGATGATATCCCTAACACATCCCAATTCGAAGTACCTTTGTGGGGTGATGAAATCCCTAGTCAAAGATACCCCTCACTACGTGGAATAAAATAAAATTGGGTGTCGTTATCACCTCCTTCCTTTCTCCCAAGACCCCGAAGGCGGGTGAAAAGTTAGTTAATGCAACAGTAGGTCCACCCCAGATGCGACAAAAGTTCCTTCCCTTAAGAAAATCAAATGTGATTTAATCTATATGTAGCCTAATTCACGTTCATTTTAAAGCCCAAATTGAGGTGTTGAATACACATGTGCATGTCCATTTTAAACACCAAATTGAAATGTGAAGGCATGCATGTCAATTTTAACCATTGTTGATTTTAAGCCCAAATCGAAGTGTTATACATGCATGTCAATTTTAAGCAATGTTATTTTTAAGCACCAAAAGATGAAGTGGGAGATTATGCATGCATGTCCATTTTACCATTGTTGATTTTAAGCACCAAAAGATGAAGTGTGAGATTATGAGTGCAATTGATCTAATACTAATCCGATCCTTTCTGTAAATTCACCATAGGCTGTAAATAAATGATTAGCAGTAAAATCAAATCAACAGAAAACAGAGAATCAAAAATTGACAGAAGCAAATGCGTGATGATACCTACCTGACTGTGTGACTTTGGATAAGCGATTGCATAACTTTGTCAGGTCGAATGCGTGATCCTGACAGGGTGATTGCATGACCTTAACAGGTCGATTGCGTAATGATAACAAGACGATTGCATGACACACAGGAAGATAACACAAAAAATAAAAATTGAAACTAAACTTGATCATAAACCTGCAAAACAGTTTGTGAGGCCCTAGCTAGATCTCTCATCATCCATTCAATGTTAATTAAATCATATTTAACTTGATATGAGGGAACCAAGCTATTGTATCTGTCAATCGTTGGTTGGTCTTCCCAATCTTGTATTTTCTTTTCTGCTTTGAGAATCCTTTGATAGCGTTTGACCTATCTTCTTTGTTCCTTTGTCCTTCTGGCACCTGAAATCTTGAATTGTACCTTACGTGCCATAGACTGTTATAATAAAAACATGTAATACAAACAATCCATTTCTAGATTTACTCAATTTCATGTAGAACTAAACAGATCAGTGAACATAACAGGTATGAGAATAAAAACAACAGAACAACAATTTTCCCTGGAATGCATGATACTAACAGAGCGATTGCGTGACGTTGACAGGCCGATTGCATGATACTTTAAGGGCGATTGTGTGATGGAAAGATCTGTTCTCGAAATCCATGCAACCTGAATAAAAAAGAATAAATCCATACCATCTGCGAAAATCACACAAAAAAATAGAGAGGTTAATTAGCTGTGATTCACGTCGGGTTCACCAAAATGTGCTATGCTCAAATTCATCATTGCTAAATAGGAAATAAGGAAAATCATGAATTCCTTAACTATCTAAGCAATTCAAACATAAAACCAATGAAATAGATGCAAAATGGAATTAAATTAAACAATATGAAACTCCCTATTGTGCATCATGGCTTCCATTGTTCTTCTGTTCTCTGTGGTATGGTGGCTCTTAGATATTGGGCTGGCAACCTGCAATTGACACAAAGATTCAAAGTTCGTGATTCAGAGGAATTGTGAGGATTGAATGCTTAATTTATAGTTTTTTGGAGAAGATTGATTGAAAGGTGGAACATAATGATCAAGAGGTGGACTCAGGTGAGCTCACATAAAAATTGATAGTTGAACTGCTGACTTAGAGATGAAACATAATAGATGGAATAGATTAAAGGAGTTAAATGATTGAGAAAAAGCTGACTGAAGGAAGAAAAAGAATGATTGGAGGAAAATTAATTGATGACAAAGCTAACTAGAAGATGGAAATAGAGATTGGAGAGATAAATGATTTAATTAATTAATTGATTAAATTAATTAATTTAGCATGTGCTTTCACTTTGACTTAGATTTTCAATTTAATCTTTGCATGAGATTTTAATTCAAATAATTGAATTTATTCAATTTAGTATTTGAATATATTTAGAACTTGACTTTGATTTTCAATTTGGTTTTTGAAATCATGCACATGTATTTGAAATTAGAAGAATTAGCAATTAAATGAAATTAGAAGAATTAATTAGTTAATTAAATAATTTAAAACTATTTAATTATGTAGAAATGGAATTTAATTAAATAATAAAGATTATTTAAATTAAAGGATTAAATTATAATTAATTATATAATAAATATTTACTTAATATTTAGAAAATGGTTGAATGATTAAATGACTAGAGATAGAAATTAAGAATATAATCTATTTAAATAATAAAGATTATTTAAATTGAGGAATAAATCAGAATTAATTAAAGACTAAATATTTAATTAATATTTAGAAAATGGTTAAAATGATTAAATGATGATAGAATAGGAAATAGAATAATTAGTAAGATTATGAGGAAATATGAAATTAGAAGAATAACATTAATTAAATAATTATAGAATTATTTAATCAATTAGAGGAATAATTAGTACATGGTCAATGAGACATTTTTAGGTGTCTACAAAAGGCATGCATTTACATCGAGGAATACATAAAAATTGATCAAGTCTATTAATGCATGCCTTCATCATGGAGGAATACATAAAACTTGATCATGATTGTTGAAACTTGAATGCTTGAATCCTTGATTGCAGACTTGTGCTCAATTTCCTTGAATATGCTCAAGACTAGGGCAACATCTAATTGTGTATTGCATTTTTTGTATGATTTGCAAAGAGATAGACCTATACATCCTTTTCATCCAAAATATGGAACCTTTTGTTGACAAAAACACCTTCAAACTAGGGCACCTAGCAACCATGTCTAATATTTTATTCTTTGGATTGTTGCTACAGGTTCTTCTTTGTCTAGCTGTGCTACTGTGTTGATTTCTAGTTATTTACTATTTATGTTGAAAGTTATCAATTTCTTACTATTCATCCTAGTTCATTCGTACACATTTCACGATCTCAAATCCATTACAAATTAAAAAAAGAATCATAAATCCACAAGTGTTTAGCTCTCCTATTAGGACCATAGTTGAACCTAGTTTATGATTCCCAAATGAGATGGCCCATGAAAATTTGAGATCTTAGTTTGAATTCCTAGGCTAAGATCCCCATTTTCACACATTTCAATATTACACAAATAAAATTAATCTAATAATTAAAAATGAGGAAACTAGAACCTCATAGTTAGAGACTAGAGGCTAAGTGCTTGGTGAAGATGCTTGTGGTATATAAGACCTTAGGAACTTGACTTTTGTATTATTTTCTCTTCTCTTTGGATTGGACTTCCTTGATTAATGAAAGAAGGATCTAGGAAGGTAGGAAATGAAGCTAAGGGAAGTGCCATAGTGTTGTGTTGTACTATTGGAATATTTAAAGATTTAATATGTTAAAAAAGTTTTATGAGCTTGTAGGATGCTAGATTGTTCTAAGAAACTTGAGAATTTTCTTAGATGTTTTATAATAGATTTTCCAACTTAAACAACTATGAAAGGATGTATAACATAATAAAAAATCTCATAGAAGACCTGCAATGAAGAACTAGAGACAATATGGAATCCAAATTAGGGGTACCTATATAGGCTACAAATCTCAGTCAAATCATGACTATAAGGGAACTCAAGAGGTAACATGGATATAATGAGTTAATACTCAAATAAAATTTAAATTAAAAGTAAAAATGAATGAAAAATGACCACAATTAAGGCTTCTAATGCTTCAATATAGAATGTTAAGGTCACCCTATCAACTAGTGTGGTCATGCTATTTGGCAGGGTGGTTCACCCTTTTTACCATGGCAAGTTGCATAGGTGAACCCAAGAATGCTTTGTGACCCCATTGTTTGAAGGGTGAAAAAGTATGTTTCAAAAAAACATGAGGGTATTTGCGCATGAAGAATGATTGAGAGGCTAAGAGAAAGGTAAGGGAGTGTCCTATAACATGAGAACATGCTTCCAATAAAGTTTAAAAATATAAGAGAGAGTTTAATTCATGCCATGTGGGTTGTGAGCTAAACCACTAGATCATCATGAAACTATCATGTATGCTCATATAATTTTAGGCACTTACATGCATTCCCCTTTAGACACGACAATACAAATGGAGGGTAGGTGCCATTTTATGAAATAGGTATGTGGTACCCACACTCACTTATACTTACCTTTGCAATTATCTTGCATTCATACTTACAAAATAGAAAACAATGATAATGCATAGTATATAAAAATCTTGAAAATTATTTTGTTGCTAAGATTAACAAAAGGGGATTAAAGGAAACACTAATGTCACTAATCAGGAGTTTTCTTGGGATGATGATAGCGATGGAGAGGCTATCTTGAAGTTCCAAATTACTGATATGTAGGTTAGGCTGAAAGATCTTGAGTTAAGAGTTGAAGAGCTTAAAAAATGCAAGGCCCAACTATGAAGGGTGGTTAGTACTCTATGTTATTATTAATGGTATTATGAGGAAGGCTACCATGGGGTTTGTCTTTGGCTAGAGCAAGTTGAGGAGAAAGATCAAGGAGTAGCAAGGGAAAGGCTAGCATGAGATGGAGAACAATTCAAACCAAGATCTGGTCCAGGATGACTGGAAAGACCACCTCTGCAAGCTTTCAAGGAATTGGGGGTTATTTAGTGGCCCTAATTAGTTGCTCTATTTGTGCTGGTTTGTTGGGGTATGTGCCATTTTGTTTTTGTTATGATATTTTTGGTTTCTATTATGTTTAAGACTTTTAGGCCTTGGTTCCTTTAGATGATTCTCTTATTTAGGACTAGTTTAATTCTATTTTTTGGTATATTGGTTTAAATGTTTTGGTCTGCATGCCTACTATGGTTATCTATACTGTTTTAATCTTAGGGATTTGTAAATTTCATGGGCTTGGGTTAAATAAGGCTTTAAATGATGTTGTTATTAGGTCTCTGTTTATCTTAGTGATAGCTATGATATGTTCTGATTTCAAGGTTAAGATGTTTTTTATTGTATTTCGGGCTTCCATTTAGTGGGTTAGGGATTTTGTGCTTTTGGCTGTGTTGATGCCAATTGATGTTTCCTGATAAGTTTTTTGAACTACATTGGTGAGGGATTAGGGCCCTTTCCTTGCTAATATAATAAAAAACAAAATTTATCATCATTAACATGGAGTTAAAGAGATACCATATTTAGCATTTTCTCCCATTGTATATTTCAACCATGCAATTTGGAGAACAGGAACTAACTCAAGTATGTGTAATAAAAATTGATTAAATTGTAAAAATAATAGAAACAAGAGGACACACCATGATGAGGAGGTGCAAGATATAACTACATCACTTTATTTTACATGGATGACCTATTGGGAAAATGAGAAAATAACCCTTATATGTAATTTTTTTTCATTTTAAACTTCTTATGTGTTCATAGTAAAGGAGGAAATTAGGTTCTAGATCAACAATGATGAAATAAGGCGAGATTATAATAGCTAGTTCAATTCTTGTGATGAGGGGACTGTGGACTATGGTTGTGGCTCATGATTAGGCATACCCATACATACAAAAAAAAGGAAAAGCCCATCTACTTTAGTTAAAATTTTTAAATATTTTTTGTGAAAATGACCAAATTTAGGGTTGTTAGTTACAAAGGAAAGTTTTCTAGGTTTATTTTATTTTATATATTTTCATAGTAAAATTATAACTCTTGAGAAATTTGGGATTTTTGGGAATGACTTGGGTTAGTTTTGAAGAGGGGAAAAAGATGAAAGAAGGAGAAGGGAAAAAGGAGGTTAGTGTGCAAAGAAATGAAACAAGACAAAACACAAATGCAAACAACAAACTTTATACCTTTCTTTCACCTCTCCCTCGGATTAAGATTGATGAAGTGGAAGATGCGTCCTTATGATGCTCCACCTGATGTGCTCTTTTCTCCGTGGATGTGGATTTCTCTCCATTTCTCAACAAGACTGGGATATGGATTTGAGTTTGGGATTATGATGGATTGGATAGATTTGGATTGATGGATCGAAGGATTATGAGGACATGATAAGGATATGATAGAAGAGAGTAGAAGAGAGAATTGTCAGCATGAGAATGCTATAGAGGAAGTGGATCCCTTTGTGAGGAAATGATCCTCCAATTTATAGATTAGAGGAGGCCAGTGAAGGACCAAGATTGATTTGGTTATGGAGGGATGAGATTGATTTAAGATGGAAGGCATGCATCAAGGGTGCCTTGGGAAAATAAACAAGAATATTAAATTCCTTGAGAAGAGGGGGAAAGGAAATTTGAATTTCAAAATGAAGATGCATAGGGGGATTCAAAGAAATTTGAATTTCTTTGAGAGGCTCAATGTTGATGTGATAGGAGTGGGAATTTATAATTGGAGAAATAATGATAAGTGGGATTAAGAGAGATTCCAGAAGAATTAATTAGATTGAGTGGGGATTAGAAAAAGTGATTTGTAGGAGTCACGTGACTAGGTTAATTAATTAAAATTAATTAAACTAAGTGGGTTTAGAGGAAATAATTATTGGAGGGACTTTAGAAGAATAGGGGAATAATTAATTTATTTGATAAATTAATTATTGGACAATAGTGACAGGATTAATTAACACTGAGAAGAATAAGGATAACACAATTAAATCTATTAATTATGTTGAATAGCTTAAATTGATTAAATATTGATTTAATTAATTTTAGGTGTCTATATTTTGCCCCTCTTTGATATAGCATCATGAAATGATGTTATATCAAAGAAGAATAAAACATAGTGGAAGAAAAGGACAAGGACTAGTAGCATGATGACCTAGTCATAAGATGAGGACTAATGATAAGGAGGAAGGGTGACAAGGAAGTAGTTGTATGCCCCCTCGAGAGGACATGTGGGTTCAAAGAACATGGGTGTGCTCGCGAAATGGATGAGAAAGCGAGGTAGTGAAAGGATGAAGAGGATGGAAGAGGCAATGAGATAAAGAAATGATAAATGGATTGGATTTATTGTTGAGCAAGTATAGAGAGAAAACCTAGGTTTGATATTGCCATGGATAGTCTACACCACTGATATTTTGCAGGTTGCCTAAGGAAATCCAACCAAACATTGCATTTTTCTTAATCTTTTTATTCTAGGCACCTAGATCTAATTTGGGGTAAAAAAACTTGCTTTTTTGTGTTTGAGGAAAGTGTAGAAGTAGGAGAGTATGCTCTTGTCTACATAGATAATCAGAAATCCAGAACCTTGAATATTTTCTTCTTTGCTTGCACTCTTTTAGCCTTAGCGGTCTTGCCTTCTTGATTTGGTGAGAGGGGAACAACCCAAGTGAGTACGGGTAAAACCCAAGCATTCCAACTCACTATAATAAATAGGCCTTTGGGGATAAAATTTTTGGAGGATGGAACTATTTGAGAGTTCACTCTCATATTGAGCACTTTGTAGGGCCCCTTGAGGTCTCAATCACACTTACGTGACTACATCTTGCTAAGTACTTTGTAGGGCTATAGGCCTCAATCGCGCTTGCGTGACTACAAGGAGTAGTCTTTGAGCAGAAATTCATACTAAAAAACCTAGGAATAGAAACCACCCGATTCACCTCTAAAAGGTGGATAATCTTTGTGCAAGGAAGATAGTAACTCCCCCAAGAGACTTGCCATTTCATGCCCCCATTATCATTTGGAGTCAGATAATATGATGTATCCATTGCGTGAGACTCATCGGTCGTATTTTGATTAGCTATTGGGTGTGTACTCAAGTCAGCAAGAAAAGGTTTTCCTCCTCATCCAACTTCCTAGGATAGCACATTGTGTTTGGATTCTCTATGTGCATTAGTGACCAACGTGTATTCATTGCTTGATATCTCTTACCAAGTCCATCATTCCTCCAACCAATCAATCCTCCCTCTTTCCAAATTCCATCTTGTCACCATCAAATATTTAATCCATTTCTATCCATCCAAGTAATTCTCCAATCCCCAATCCACTTTCATCCATTTAAACAATCATCCTTCCTCAAACAAAATTTTTGTCCAAATCATTCATCCGACTTTGGGTATCCTTCCTCTTTCTTCTTCCTATTATTTATTCATTCTTCCATAATCATTCTCCCTCTAATCCAATCAAATCTCCAAAACTCCAATCAATCAAATCAACCCATCTTTCTAATCCGGTTATCCAATCCAATCTAATTCAATCCAATTCAATCCAATCTAATTCAATCCAATTCAATCCAATCCAATCCAATCCAATCAAATCAAGTCCAATCTAAATCAAATCCAATCAAAATCCAATCAAATTCAACCCATCATCATTCGAAGACAAGTCCTAATCCTCATATTCATCCAATTTGAATCTAATCCTTCATTCTCAACATGGCTACCCAGAATTTAAAAGCTTAGCATGAGAAGATTCTCATTGAAGTTCACAAACCACCTCAACCTACCTACCAAGTCAGTCCCATAATCTCTCATTCACCTTTCATACCTTCATCCATCCCACCTCAACACATTGCACCTAATCCCAACGTATCATATCTCTTATCCTTTCTCTACCTTTGACAAGGGAATTGCATCTTATTCCACAACTGTATCTTCATGTTATCCCTCATCCACATATATACCTTCATCTCTCCTCCCATTTACATCCCAATCCCTATCCTTTTGCAACACATTCATTACCTCTACTCCCCATCCAAATCCTTTACTCCATAGTCCCCCAAACATTAATCCTAATTCCCCAATCCATTATCCTAATCATCCATCCAATCCTCATCCCCTATCTAATCCCCATCCTCCATCTAATCCTAATCCTCCAAAATCCATATTATCCACGTCCTCCAAGTCCATAATCCATAATCTTATCCAAGACATGCTAGCAAAGGAGACAAAATTCCCACCTCAAAATAAAGTTGCCAAATCTCCTCAAGTCCTCCATCCACCTCCATCACCTCCACCTCAAAACAAATCCCAATCCCCCACACTTCATGATACCCCCATTCCTCCATCTACTCACATCAAATTTTTTGTATCCTCCTCCACCACACAATCACCACAACTCCAAACATGCCAAAAGCTTATTCCAAAGCATGTTAGCATAGAATTCTCTCCATCTCATGATGCATCTCCCTCCACTCCATCTAATGATATCATTCCCTCTACTTCCTCTCATGATCATATGATTCCTCTATCCAACCGTCTCCCTCCATCGCATGATCCTCTTCCATCTCATGATCCAATCACCCCTCCCACTCCATCTCATAGTCAAGATCAAGGTATCCCGTCATCTCCATGTCATGATCCCAATGCATCTAAACATCCTAATCTCCCTTCCACATCCCATCCCCCTCAAAATGGACTTGCATCTTGTTTCTGAAATAATAAGGGCCCTCAAGCTAATGCTCAAGATGTTGGTACATCCTCTATTCCTCCTAAATACAAAAGTCCTTCATGCAAATCAAAATCCCGTCATCCCCCGTCATCCACATCCATTTTGGGACCCTATATTCCAAAGCTAAATCCTCCATTCCTTCCATCCATTTTGGGTCCTTACGTCCCTCCATCCACAACTCCATCACCTCAAATAATCCCTAAGCAAGATCAAAAAAGACATACATCCTTGAATCACCTCCAACATTCTCCCTCCATCATTCTACCATCCATAAAATCCCTAAATCATCCATCCTCATGCACCCATACCATTTCTTTTGGAAGAAATTTGGATGCCCAATCTAAAAAGCATAAAGCTCAAAATCCACAAAAATAAAAGGATCAACATGTCCCCTCAAAACGACATGCTCAAAATAAAAATATGATCCAAAAGAAATAAAAATAAAAAAGGCTGCAAAGGCCCCAAAAGAAAAAACCAAAAACTATGTGGATTCCTAAGCTATTTCTAGAAGCAGAACAATCAAAATTGGCATCCAAAATTGCTAATCCAAAATGTCCATCCATTCATAATTCCTCCAAACCTCCATCTAACACTCCTCCATCTTCAAAATCCATTTTGGGTCCTTATGTCCCGAAATCCACCCTACCAACTCTATCATCCCCTTCTTCTATTTTGGGTCTTCATGTCCCAAAATCCACACTTTATCCTCCATCTAATTCAAAACACTCTCCTCCACTACTCCACCACCCTTCAAGGTGTGTGCCAATGTTGATCTTCCACAAAATTTTCAAAACTCTATCCATTATCCACCATCCATTTTTCACAATCCCATTCCGTTAGTCCAATATTTTGCGAATCCTTATCTTCCATCTCCTATCCATTTCATCTCCCCAATTATTTTTACCAATATCTATGAGCATGCCTCCAGTTCAAAGAAAAACTAAGGGATACCATCCATGGAGGAAGATGCTTGAGTCCTCCCTTCCTCCTTCACACATCCACTATCTTCCCTATCCAATCATCCTCATCCTCATCCATCCAAACTATTCCAAAAATTCAAAAAAAATAAAATCAAGAAAAATGCAAAAAAAAAAAGAAGAAAAAAGCAAAAAAAAAAGGTAGAAAAAGTAAAGAAAAACCATTTCATCCAATGGTGAAAAACACTTCTTGTGGCGTCCTGGGTAAGCACAATGATGAAAACTTGGAAAACAAGCATCATATGTAATCCCCTCATCCTCTTGCACTCTACACTTGGGGTCAAGCTTCATCCATGCAATCTGCCCATCCATCTACATCCTATCTAAGTCCATCCTCCTTTCCTATCTTTGATCTTGACTATCCTATCCATATCCTCCATCTCATAACCCTCATCCTATCCAAATGCAATCCTCCATTTTCATCTTTGGTCTTGATCATATAAAGGCAAAATAATATGCATGCATGCTTTGGAAAAAACAAGCCTTAATACCTCTACCATCCATATCCATTACACATTATCTTTCCACCCCACAAATTATTATCCACCATATTTCCTATCCTTCATTCCACTACCCTTAGTGGGGCATTTTACTCCTTTGCAACATAGTCCTTGGGTCTCCATCATCCTACCCTCCATCCTTTATTCCTCCATATCCCATCCATATCCATCCACTTGATCCATCTGTCTCCTATCCAAACAATATCTCCCCCCATTCATCCATCCTTTTACCAATCCTTGGTTCTCCCTTATCATTAGTTATAGTCAATCAAATCCTATCCACCAATCCACCCCATCCTATCCAATTTCTAATCCAATCCTATCTCATCCAATCATATTATCCATCTCTTCCAATTCAATCATTAATCCCATCCAATTCTACTCAATCATCCATCCCCTTTTTGCATCCTATCTAATCATTTATCCTTCTTCCATCATGTCCAATCCATCAAACTAAGCTTTCCCATCTACTTGATCTTACACTGACTTGTGCCTAATCCAAGTACCTGTGCTAATCAAATCCAAGTGGAAATCCTCTCATCTGCAAACCTTGCACATCCAACTTGTATTTTGTCATTCATCAATCTATCCACACCCTGCCCATCGGGATGAATCCTTTCCATGTCTGGAAGTTCATCCAAATCCATCACCTGCCGACTGGGATGCATCCTTCCCTAGTCTGACAATTTATCCAAATCCATGCCCTACTCTTGGCAAGAGATGTCAGTTGGTCATGTGCATGTTGTTTGCATGCTTGAGCTTTTCACTTCGATTTTCATCTTGTGTCCCAGGACTATACTTGCTCATGGATGCCTTGATCATCCTATATCTTGGTATGTCTTGGTTGGTGTACAATGGGCATAGTTTTCATGGTATGACAAATTTTAAGGTTTTCCTTGTACAATCTGACAACCTTGCATTAGTGTTTATCAACACTTTCATGATTGTGTGCAAGGAATTCCCGTTTGTCTAAGCATCGGTCCATGCCTTTGATCTTCATATCATTCTGGTTAGATTATAATCAGTGGTGTAGACTATCCATGGCAATATCAAACCTAGGTTTTCTCTTTATATTTGCTCAACAAGAAATCCTATCCATTTATCATTTCTTTATCTCATTTCATTCACAAGACTCCAATCCATTCCTCTTTCCCTCTTCATCACTCTCATTCTTTTATCACCTCGTCTTCTCATCCATTTCGAGAGCACACCCATGTTCCTGAAATCTGCATGTCCTCTCGAGGGGGCATACAACTACTTCCTCATCATCCTTCCTCCTCATCATTCTTCCTCATCTTATGAACGAGGAATTAAGCTACTAGTCCTTATCCTTTTCTTCCACTATGTTTTATTCTTCTTTGATATAACATCATTTCATGACACTATGTTAAAGAGGGAAAAAATGTAGACACCTAAAATTAATATTTAATTAATTTAAGCTATTCAACATAATTAATAGATTTAATTATGTTATCCTTATTCTTCTCAATGTTAATTAAATCTAACTTAATTAATCTTGTCACTATTTTCCAATAATTCAAATAAATAAATTATTTACCCCTATTCTTCTAAAGTTCCTCCAATAATTATTTCTTCTAAACCCACTCAGTTAATTAATTCTAATTAATTAACCTAGTCATATAATTCCTACAAATCACTTTTCCTAATCCCACTCAACCTAATTAATCCTTTTATAATCTCTCATAATCATGCTTATTATTATTTCACAGTTTTAAATTCCCACTCATGTCACATCAACATTGAGCCTCTCAAAGGAATTCAAATTTCTTTGAATCCCCCTATGCATCCTCATTTTGAAATTCAAATTTCCTTTCCCCCTTCTTCTCAAGGAATTTAATATTCCTATTTATTTTCCCAAGCCACCCTTGATCCATGCTTTCCATCTTAAGTCAATCTCATCCCTCCATAACCAAATCAATTTTATCCTTTCATTGGCCTCCTCCAATCTATAAATTGGAGGATGACTTCCTCAAAAAGGGATCCACTTCCTCTATAGCATTCTCATGCTGCCAATTCTCTCTTCTATTTTCTTCTATCATATCCTTATCATGTCCTCATAATCCTTCAATCCATCATAATCCCAAACTCAAATCCATATCCCAATCTTGTTGAGAAAAGGAGTGCAATCCACATCCACATCGAGCAAGGAGCACATCAAGTGGAGCATCACAAGGGTGCATATTCTACTTCATCAAGATGAATCTGAGGGAGAGGTGAAAGACAAGATATAAAGTTGGTTGTTTGCATTTGTGTTTTGTCTTGTTTGATTTATTTGCACACTAACCTCCTTTGTCCCTTCTCCTTCTTCCGTCTTTTTCCCCTCTTCACTTTTTTTGGTAGGTGGTTCACCTATGGAAATCATTAGGTTGGTCCTTTTGCTAGGGGTGATTTTGTATCTTATATTTTTCACTTTGTAGACTCATTTGATTATTTAGATTTTGTGTTAACAAGACACACGCACACATGTATGTATATATGTATATATATACATATATGTATACATATATACATGTGTATATATATATACATATATGTATACATATATACATGTGTATATATGTATACATATATATGTAGGTATACTGATGCAAAGACCTACCCAAACTCCTAATAACAAGACCAAATAAGGTTAGGCCAGTGAACCTTCAACTACTCACAAGGGTCCTACAAGGAAGGACTCTACACCTTGGATGAAACTACTCACACACTCACTAGTCATGGGCCTACTCAAGATGAGTAAAGGCTTCAACTCTTCAAAAGTACCTTACCGGTGATCCCTACTGCTTGGGATTTTTTATTTGGTGCAAAGATAACATATAAGACCTCTTTCAAGCACTGGTTTTGGTCTTTGGCATCAAACCCTAATACCTCCTTTGTAAACCTACCCCTTCGGCTAGTAGCCCTCCTATACCGGTGTTTTGGCCTTAACTCAAAAATATTCCACACATCCATACAAAAAACTTAGCATTTTAGACACCCTTTTAGAAGTTATACTGATCCCCAAAATTTTTTTGGTCAGATCTACAAATATAAGGTATGTTCCCTTTAGAGGCTAAGAGACCTAATAGGGGCAATTAGCCCTATTTTCCAAAGCAACTACCTTTACCGGTAGACCAAATGAAAAATAAACTTAATGGGAATGTGGGGGTTAGTGAGAAACTTCTAATTCCAGGTTTGCACACCTGGAATCCACTGCTAAGACAAATTATGATGACTGACCTAAAACTTGCCCTAGGTAGTCACATAGAGATGCCTACCTAAATTTGTTCATTTCTCCACACAACAAGGTATCCCCTACAAAAAAAAATAAAAAAACTAAAATAAAAAGGCTTATCCTGTATCCCTCCAAAGGAAGAGTCTTCTAATGGACCAGAGTGCAAAATAAAGCCATTTTGGTTCAAAACCCTCTCCAAACCCTCAATTTCCAGGTCACAGTCAGTAAAATGGAGGGTTCTCTCTACTCCTGAATAATTAACTCTAACCACCACAAAAAGAAAAATAATTCATCACCCTATCTACTCCATGGATGGTGGGGTTCCAACCATTCTGTAGAGTCACGTACAACGCCTGCAAACTTAGAATTTTTGGGAAAACTGTAGTATTCAGTGTATCATTGATTCTCAAACTCTAACTTCAATCACTAGCAACCTCGGGAATCAATCTCACAAGGCTTATACAACTCTCCAATGGTTTCCCACTAAATTTGGAGTAGGTTGGAGCCGTTGAAAGCCTTCCCCCAACCGAATTACAAAAAGTTGCACTTTTGCACTTGAAAGTTGCATTTTTCAAAAGTTGCATTTTTGCACTTTTGCTCACAAAGTTGACATACTTCCTAAGGTTGGGATCCACACACATGGACCAACCAAACACACAAAAAACATGTCTAAAACCTATCAAACATGAATCTAAACCATCTACTACCCCTCTTTACTACATTGTCCCAATTGGCTTCTCAAATTGCCTAATTGGTGACATGGGCTTACATGGTGGGGTTTATTTGCATACATGAAACACAAGACACACTAACACATCCTAATGATCCTAGTCTTCATCTTCAGGGTCATGAATATCTTGTTGATGAGGTGCTCCTGCACCATAGATACATTTACACACACACACACACACACACATATATATATATACATATATAGATACATATATATACACATATATATACACATATATATACACACATATATACATTTATACAAGTATATATGTACACATGCATACATACACACACACACACACATATACATATATATGTCTATATATATATGTATATGTGTCTATATATATCTATATATATGTATGTGTGTGTCTATATATATATATATACAACATCCTAAATTGTACTCCCTTACAATTTTATCATCATTTGGGCCCTCACGTTGGCATTTGTGTCCCGAGGCCTGATTTTGCTCACACCATGTATATTCTTCATTATTTTCAACTTGCACTTCATTTGCCCTTTGTTTCTTGGTTCCTAATTGGTCAGGACTAGGGCACTGGTGCCCTGGTCCTTAGGGACTAGAGTGCCCAATGCCTTGGTCCTTCCAATTAGGACCCATTTTTGGGCCCCTTAATGGTCACATCATTTTAGTTGGGACCTAGATCCCGTGTTGGCTCATGTCAGAAAATTAAGTTATTTTCCTAAGTGCAGGTATAAAAAGAGGTCTACCCCTCTCATTTTGATATGTATCTAAAAAAGAAATCACCTATCTATCAATAAATCAAGCATTCAAATTCAAGTGAGCGAGAATTCAATCTTCTTTCAAGCATTGAAGAAGAAGTAAGGTCAAGTTTCAAGCATTGGAACTGACATTCATGTTCTATATATGTTTATGGAGACTTCATGAAACCCTAATTCCTTGTGGAGACAAACAAAACTCCACTAAAAGGTATATCATTAGTGTTTTAGTCATTATTCAACATCTCCCTTAAAAGAAGAACATTTCCATTACTGCAATTCAATTACATTCTATTTCTATTTCGTGGTTAATTCCAAAACTGGGGTTTAACCTAAGGCAAACCCCAATTCCCAACCTATTTCCCTTCTCTAGTATGCGCAGGAACAGGGATATAGCTGCAATATTTAGAATTGGCTTTATTTATAGTGACTAATTGATTCACCTTTGGACGATGAGAAGTGTGGAGGACCAATGTGACCGGCATTACCGGTCCTAATATTTTAGGAACTCCTTCTGGGAATAGATTTGAATACACTTACATTCCTTAGATCCAGGTTCCTGGCTCGATTTGATGACTGTAGCTCATTGTTCATGTGTTTTTACTTCAATTTCAACACATTTACCCTAATTTTAGCATTTTAACAATTCAAGTTAAAAGAGGGTAATCAATTCAAATCCATTAATTCCAATAGAATTCTCAACCATTATCCTTGCTAATTTGTGGCTAGCTCTATCAGGTTTACTGCTCTTTAATGTATTGGCATCTAAGTAAAAATTACTAGCTTTCATATAGCTAATTGTGAAAACCTTAATTTTTCACCATTACATTTTGGTGAACCCAACTCCTTATGTAAAGCCCCGCCAGGAAACCCCGAAGGGATTGAGCCATAACACAAGAATAGAGTGCAATTTTTTTTTTTTTTTTTTTTACAACACCTAAGATGCAACAAGATATCAAAGATTCAGATTACATAGCGGAAGACATCAACTAACACCTAAAGAGTTTCCCAACGAGATTACTTAATTTCACAATTCACTTAACTCACACAATTAATCCCAAAGCTGAATATCTTAATAACGAGATAATTCATAATCAGGATAATTTCTTTCCAAAAAGGTGAAAATATAAATCACAAGCGAAGATTCATCATTAAGATCCATTCACAATCTTCATTCAAGCTTTTCATTTAAAATTACAAACCATACATCTAACATTCTAATACACTAGGATTTCATCATAACATAAGAGATCTTTCCAAGCATATTTAAATTCCTTAACAACCACTGAGTATAAATCATTACTCTAAGTTACATTCTTTCATACTCCAATTTATTGCATTTTAAAAGACGATTACATACATGCATCTACGATAAATCTCATCTAAACACTTATGCATTTGATCAACATGGCATTCAAGAAAGAACTGAATATAAGCATTTATAGTTAATTCCAATTATCCACTTAACCATTCTAACATAAGTTAATCATACATGATAAAGCTGAATAAAGGAACATAATAGAATACATCACATAACACCATAATGATCTCGGAGTTCACCCCTAACGGGCTACATCTCCGGGTTTGCTCAACTGCAAGACCCCTCTGATAAATAATAAAGTTAAGAATACAAGAGGTTACACTATACAATCCAGCCATCAAGGCAATACATAAACCATATACAAACGACCGCATCGGTCCATTAATACATAAACGATCCGTGAAAAGAACAGGATCCAGCTGAACATAATCAAAGCTAAAACAAAGGTCCAGAAGAGCATCCCCAACACTGAGCCATCACCACCCAAGGTCTACCATGAAACTGACACTCACAAGGGCAGAGACAAAAGGATGACTCACAAAGGTACTCCTAACAGGACAAAACAACAACACACTAGCGATCGTAGGGACAAGTGTCATCACACAACCTGGTATGGATACCATGGCAAGTCTTCATAGGTCCCGGTCCCATACACTGGGTTACCCTGGCAACCTAATCCGAGCTCCCAGCCCATCCAAGCCTCATGTGGACCCACACATCCTCTCGTGAAGACAAGGAAGATGGTTTGCCATTTCAGGCCTTCTCATAGCATGTCGAGTCTATAATAGCACTCGTCCCATGTGTGAGGCACATTTATCTTACTTAGAGATTACATTCTAATCTACTATTAGGTTATCACTTATTAGACTCACTTTCGACGGGTTACCCAGCAGCCACTTTGGGCGCGGCCCCCAATCGAAAGCCACTTTCCCATACGACACTAGACTAAACTCAGACGAACTCAAAACCAGGGAATAGACATGGTCAGATGAACGGAGTTCAAGAAGAGAGAAACAAACATCTTGTCAAACACGACTCAAGGGTAATCACTTACTGACGGTACTCTAACTAGAGACCCGACCAACAACGGTCAACCACAATCATCATTCGACTCACACACAAGGAGGATAAGATCAAAACGACACTACCACAATACAACAGTCAACTCGGAATCGAGGACTGAAACAGGTACCCCAAGTCAATCCATACGACAGGGTCCTATTAAACAAAGCAAAACATGCCATTTCATAATTAAAGGCGAATACAGAAATTAAACTCGCAAAGGCAATAATCAGAAAAGACAATATTTCCTCAAATTGATTTAATCATTACAAGACGATCAAGTTCTCTACAAGATCTATAACAGATTACAGTTATCTACCTCAACTAGGAATAAGTTGGTCTTGGTTTTCTAACTCTTGAAGGTTCAAGGCATCGAACAAACATATAAAGCCATAAAGAGTTTTTAAACCAATTCATATTAATAAAGCTCAGACAACCATTAATCAACTAAAATAAGATATTTAATCTCCAACAAAACATCATAGACATACTGGTTCAAAATCAATCTCTACAGATTCGTAATTTTCAATCCTAGATGCATTATACGAATTACGGAAATAAAAATGTAGAAAGAGAATCTAAGGAAGATAATCATTCCCAAAAGCACATCGTTTCAGTTTCTAATGATCAATGGTTAATTATTCATTTCTAACCTTTCCAGATGACTTATACCCTTAAACTCTTCAAACAATATAAATCTAGGAATAAAGTACGTTTTACCTCCCAAAAGATTATCCAACATAAACATATTTTATCTTCTCAAACTACACACCATTAAAATTATGCCTTGCATAATAACTACTAAAAAAATAATTCATCAACAAATACATTCATGACCCATTTTCATCATCAAGACTTAATTAAAAATCTTCATTAAATAATATTAAAACATTATATATATTTTTTTTCTTTTAAAAAAAAATACATAAAAAAAAACATTGTTAAAAACTAATTTTAAAAAAAAACATTTTAAAAAGGGTGCTAGGGCGGGCCCACCTCCCAATGGCAAAGGCTGGGTGCCCAAACCCTAGCTCGGGAGGGCCTCGCGCAGGCGGCGCCACGGCGGTGCCCGCAAGCGCCGCGGCGCCCTGCGGCCACCGTGGCCCCTGCGGCCACCGCCGTGAGCCGCAGGCGCTGCGGTCTGTGAGCGTAAGGCAAGGGAACGGGGGAGGAGAAAGGGGAGGAGCGGGGGAGAGGGGAGGCGGAGCGGGTGGAGCTCCGCTCCCCGCCTCCAATCCCCAAAACACAGTTTCATTTTTTTTTTATTAAAATAAACCTCGCCCAGTTCGGTGATGATGCGTTTAACACAACGCTAAACAAAAAAAAACACAGTGCTAAAAACATATAAAACATAGTTCGAAATCTCCCCCATTCATTTTTTTTTTTGAAACAACAACAAAATTTGCTTATAAATTTTGGTTTAATATAAAATCCGATTTCAACGAAATTAGTTTGGCATCAAGATTCTTGATGGAATTCATCCATTCCAAAACAAAAGGGGGTTTCAAACACCCAAAAGGAAATAAGGAATAACACCACCTCAAAAACATTTCTAGCCAAAAGAATCTGAAACCAAATAACATGAAAACGTCCAAACTCCCATTTCCATTTCATACAACAACTAAACTTGAGAATTAGATCCTACCTGATCTCGCATTCCTGGCAAGATCTGACGAAGAACCCCAATCTCCAACTCCCAAATCCCTCCTTCTCCATCCAAAAACCTCCAATTTCATCTCCAAAATATTTTCAACCAAAAATTTTCTCCAAAATGTCAATCCCCCCCAATTTTCCCCAAATTTGGGTTATATGGAAGAGTTGACCAAAAAATTCCATTTTTGGAATAAAAATTCTTATTTACAAAAATAACTCTCCAAATATAATTCTCAACATTTAATCCTTTCTAACTATCACAACAAATTAACTTGCTTTTTAATTCAAAAACGATTTCTCATTTAATCAAATTTAACCTTTCAAATTTCCGAATCCAACAGAATGCAATTATGTCTATTGCGATAAAATACAAAAATTTCTTTTTCAACAGCATATATAAAATGCATTAAATATTCAAGATCAGTCATTTAATCGAATTTACTCCCAATTTAAAATAGGCAATTCATAAACAACGAAAATCGCATAACGAATTCCCGATTAATTTAATCCATTAACCTCTAATGCACAAATACATATTTAAACAAGATGATTATTAAGGACTAATAAAACAATTTATCCAAACACACCAAGCACGCAAACCGAGAAGGTCAACCAAACAGACGACTCGCAAACCCAAACAACAAGGGATTACCGTCGATGACTGACGACGCTCACTTGAGCACGACAAGGTCAACTAGGGTCTTACGACCACCTAATCCAACTCTAAGGATTAAAAGGTACACTCAAACCTGCACATCCAGGTGAAGATGAACCTCGCACTCATGCGGCGTTGTACCTGAAATTCCCTGCAACCAAGAGTCATACATGCATACATATATAAAATTTAATAAAAGCATTAGCCCGATGTTAATACCACGAAATAGGAACACTAACAACTTGCATACAACTAGTGTGAAAACCACATCAACAACTATGCGTCAAATCAAACATCTGACTTTAACATTATATTAAGATAAACTAATCAAGATTAAACCAAGGTTAGAGATAGATTAGGGCAGGGGTACTACACCTTACACCTTTATTTTTTAGTTATGTTCTCAGATCTGAGTGTTTATGCATTTCAAATTCAAAGTCACATTAACAAATTTAATTTTTCATTGAATTTTAAAAATTTAGAGGTTAAATTGACAAAAACCCTAACTTTTAATTCTAAAATTGAGCTTGTGGGTTGTCTAATTTGGATTTATTATCTGAGATTTGATTGTTCATGTCATTCAAAATTCAAATTTTCCCTCCTAGATCTCATTTTCAAATTGAATTATATAAATTTAGTGGTTGAATTTACAAAAAACCTAATTTATAATTATAAAATTTATCATTTGGATTGCATAATTTTTCAAACCAATTTTCAGATCTGATCTTTATGAATGTTATATGCATTTATCTTTCAAAATCACAAATCAAATTGCTTAATTAATTGGTTAATCAATCATTTTCACAAAATTTTGTATTGCTTAATCATGATTTTCAAATTCAAATTCAAATTTCCCTCTTTTGTGCATGAGTCTTACTACTATTAGTCCTACCTATAGTATTCCCATGAGAAGAAGTTGTAGAATTAAGGCTTCCCAAGGTTTAATTACTAAGGATATTATGAGTGGTTCTTTTATTCCAACAATTGATGTTATTTATCTCCATTTCTTACATAATTCTGATTATGAGGGTGAATCACTAACTAGGGTTTCCGTTGACCTCTTGGAGAAGATTGACAATAAATTTAAAAATCTTCAGCAATGGATGAGTCAACAATACTCGAAAAGTGAGGCTATCCCATTGATTGAAGGATTAAAAAGAATGGTTCAAAGTGATAAAGTTGGTGTTGATTTGTTGCATGGTCTTGCTCATATGTTGGCACTAATATCATTCCTATGAAAAGTTGTGCTGAAGTCCTTGGTTATACTCAAGCACCTAGTCAAGTTAATCATTATATTCCTATGGCTACATCTATGCCTGGTGTGCCTACTTTCACATCTACCATCATGGCTACTTCCACACAAAATTTTAATCCTATACATGTTAGTCAAGTGGGAAACATTAATAATCAAAACTCTTTCATACCCCCTTTCATGCGTCTTCCATTTGTGACCCAATAATCTCCCATACCTACCTATCATATTGTTCCACCTCTCCTTATTCTCAACCTCCTCCTTCATCTAACAATGTTATTCCTCCATCCCAATCCAATATGTATAATTTCAATCCATGCATCGAAGAAACCATTAAAATCCTATCTCAAACCATGTCATGCTTGCAACGACAAATAGATTTCATGAACCAATCAAAGTTTAATGTGCCCACATTTTATGTTGTGAGCCTATTATCTAATGATGCCTTGGTTGTAGTGGGACATGCAAATCATAACACTTAGCTTTATTTATTCTCCCACTTTTTGCCTCATTTTCCTTCTACAACCTTTATCACTCATTCAAATTCAGAAAGTAAGTTATGGAATGAGTGATTTGAACATCTTAATTACCTCTATCTTTAGTAGCTTAGCTCCAAGGATATGGTCACAAGACTCTCTCATATCAACTTTTCAGATGGTGTATGTTCAGGGTGTTCCATGGGCAAGCATCTCGAAGAGAATTTTGACAAAGGGAAGTCTTGGAGAGCTTTGGAAGTTCTTCAATTAGTTCATAATGATGCAGCAGACACATTACTAGTGCCATCATTTAACAAGGCTCAATATGTCCTCATCTTCATTGATGCCTACTCTAGCTTCACTTGGGTCTACATTATTTGTCACAAGAGTGAAGTTTTCGATAATTTTCTAGCCTTTAAGGCTCATGTTGAGAAGCAGCCAGGGAAGCAAGTCAAGATTATTCACACAAACATTGGAAGGGAATATGTGAGCAATAGACTTGAGGAATATTGTACTCTTGAGGGGATTTATCTTGAACACTCAATTACCAACACTTCACACAAAATGGTGTTTGCTAAAAAGAAGAATATAATCCTTAAGAAGACGTCTAGCTACATTATTCATGATAGTTCTCTTTGTCCAACTTTTTGGGTAGAAGCTATCAGTTGTGCCACACACATCCAAAATCAGGTTTCCCACAAGGAATTGAAAGGTATGACTCCTTTTGAGGTTTGTGCTAGAAAATCGATTGTGAGACACTTCAGAGTTTTTGGTTGTCCAAAATGGGTGATGGGGTCAATGTAATCCTCATCATTTAACCTATCAATTTAGGGCAGTGTCTATGGATGTATGCAAAAGAGAATGCAGAAAACTGGTTTGACAATCTCTTCTAACTTGTAGGAAATGAAAGCTATTCTAAAGCACACTTGCATGAAAGGAAAGGCTAATATAAGGAACACTTTCATGAATTGAAAAGGATAAACTAATTCACACTTTCTGGAAATAAAATACTTGCTTGAATTCAAATTTACTCTAAGAAATGATAGAAAATACATTGTTGGAAATGAAACTAGATCTAACCTATTTCCTCAGGCTGAAGCAAGCCTTTCTAATCACCCCCTTTTCTCTATTGATTACATTATATTTATAGAATTATCATTCAATATCTATGAAAACAATCCACTAAGAATGTGGATCCAAGATCTTATTTTTGTGGGGTTGTTTATAAAACTTTGAGAAAATTGACACTGTTGTCCTTCATCTCGTAAATATATCTTAGTCATTTTCTGATACAAACTAATCCTTCCCTATTGTGAATATTATAAAACCATAAAAAGGGGTTTTATCCCTTGAAGTCTACTTTCCAGATAATTTTTAATTTTTTAATTTTGTTGAGAAATGAGGGAGATATCGCTATTTTAGTGAGACTCCATTTTTCACAATTTCTGAGTGCTTGATTTTTAGGAAGTCTTCAAGTTCTCAATGTGAATGAAGGAATGAATCATTAGTTCAGTTGACCAAATCATTGTTGATAATAATGAAGAATATGCTACAATAATGCAATTACATTGGAGTGCTTTGGTAATTTGAGTTATCTTTGTTGGAGAAAGATACCGCAAGGTAGTGTGCAACTGTAACTTGCATGAAATAGATACTTTTCCCATTGATTTAGAAATGACTGATGCGAAATGATTTTGCATAAATTTTGGAGTGTGTTGGGAGTCTTTAAGAGTCTTCTCTATCTTCTCTTAACATCTCCAAAGCCTTCTATAATGTTTGGAGTTATCTGGAGTTAATGTTTGGAGCTCTCTAGTACAAGTATTTTTGAAGCTTCTTCTTGTCATGAGTTATTTAATAACTCATTCACCTACATTGTAACATCTTGCAAACTCATAGAGACATATTAGAATAAATTTGGATCATATTTATTTACTAAAAATAAATCAAATATCAAATTTATACTCTATCTTAAACAAGTTAAAGAACCTCCAATTATTACTCAAATCCACTTTTACAACAATACACTAGGAAGAAATAGATGATTTTAATGGTTAAATATGAGACAATTTAAGGTCTCATAATCTCCCCCACCCATAAAATGTTGCAGGTCCCTTTGCAACTCATAATGAGTCTTCAAACTCAATAAATTCATATTTATAACAATTTCTCTAAGTAGCTCCAAGTAGCTCCAAATGACTCCCAATTAGCATTTAAAATGATGTTTTAGCTCTAGATAGCTTCATAAATATTGTAATAAGCATTTAGGCACTTTTTCTTCTTCTTTTTGAGTGGATTGAGTAGAATGAAATAACTTTAAGCTTAACAAGAGTAAAATAATAAAGCAAATACTATATTTTACCTTAGATTTTCATGCAACCATCTTGCATGAGTTGTAGTTCACTTTCCCCATGATGCATGCAAAGATTTTCTTCAAATTTTGAGATCTGCAACTTGATCCTTTATGTTGAATAACAAATCTCATTTATTCATCATTATTTTTGCTTCCATGCTTTTCAATATTTAGTGCTAGAACTAGAGCCCAATACTACAATAACCAATCATCCATGATGCCAAAATATTACAACAAGTTTTGAGTGCAACTTGTACAAAAGTGTATTTTTATAGCCTTTGAGAATAAGAAATAACATGCGCAAAAGACTTATTTGCAAAAAGCAAACCTAACTCAACCTACTCTACTTAATGATGTAGAGACGTTACATATAACCATTAACTGGTTGTGAAAAATATCTTACCTTTCTCACAATATGTTTCCATGCATTCAAATGTTTGAGAGAAGAGGATGAAAAGAAGATGACATTTTTTTCGAAATTCAAAGCTTCACCTTCTTTTGAAATGGAAACCTTCTCGATGAGTTTTGATTCTAGCAAATAGATGGGCTTCTTGGAGAGATATTGTAATCCTTCCTTCTGATTTGGTGCATTCATGACTGGAATCAACTCCTTGTTCTTCAAATCTCTGATTGGCCAACCCTCCTTTGACTTCAAAAATCTACTTGGGCAGCCATTCTTGGACTTTGAAGGTCTCGAAATAAATCTCACTTTTGAAAGATTTTGTAACGAAGATAAGATTTATTTATTGTATTCTCCACCTCTTGCAAGAAATAAACCATCAATTATTTCATTAAAGACATATCCTTTCCTATAACTTGGAGTGATGGTCCTCCTGTTACAATCTAGGGTTTTCATTTCACCAAAAGATCGACTTGTCAATGCTTGATACTACCACTAGACTTATAGAATCCACAGGAGGCTATTAAATCATATCGTGAATCCCCACAAGGGATGCTGGCCCACTGCCAACAATCCCCCTCCCAGTGTCACTCACTGTGGCTTGTGTAATTCGAACCTATGACCAAGCTTTGATACCACTTGTTACAAGCTAGGGTTGTCATTGCACCAAAAGATCAACTTGTGAATGCCTGATACAACCACTAGACTTATAGAATCCACATTAGGTTGTTAAACCATATCATGAATCCCCACGACAGACGTTGACCCACTGAAAACACCTTCAACTAAGGATATTTTGAAAAAAATAGTAGCATTTATCTTGAGATATGGTGTTTTGGGAGGGTTCTGAGAGACAAATCTTTCTTGAGGAGCTTCTAAACCTAAAAGGTTGCAAAATTGATTTTCTCGATTCCCTAATGACACCCATCCCCAACAATGACACAAAAAATGATGGGGTCATTGTAATTCTCATCATTTAACTTATCAATCTAGGGTGGTGTCCATATCTGTATGCAAAAGAGAATGAAGAAAATAGGTTTGACAATCTCTTCTAACTTGAAGGAAATGAAATTTTTTCTAAAGCACACTTGCATGAAAGGAAAGGATAATCTAAGGCACACTTGTATGAATTTAAAAGGCCAAACTAATTCTCACAATTTGGGAATTAAATACTTGCTTGAATTCAAATTTACTCTAAGAAATTCTAGAAAATACATTACTAGAAATGAAACTAGATCTAACCTATTTTCTCAGGCTGAAACAAGCCTTTATAATCCCCCCTTCTCTTGATTGATTATAATATATTTATAAAATTATCATTCAATATATACCCAACCAATCCACTAAGAATGTGAATCCAAGATCCTTTTTTTGTTGGGTTGTTTACAAAACATTGAGAAAACTAACACTGTTGTCCTTCATCCCACTAATCTATCTCAATCATTTTTTTGATACAAACTGCTCCTTCCCCATTATGGATCTCGTCAAACCATGAAAAGGTATTTTATCCCCTAAAGTCTGCTATCCATATCATTTTGAATTTTTGAATTTTGTTGAGAAATGAGGGAGATCTCACTATTTTACTGAGACTATGTTTTTCATAATTTCTAGGCGCCCGATTTTTAGGGAGGCTTTAAGTTCTCAACGTGAATGCAGGAATTAATCATCAGTTTAGTTGACCAAATCATTGTTTATCATCATGAAGAAATGGTGTAGTCACCGGTTAGGAGAGACCTGAAAGAGATCAATTCGGGTCAGTCAGCAAGAGTAAACACAATGAAAACACAAGGATATGATGGAGGCATTGTAGAACTGAATGAAGACAGTTTTGAAGTTCAATTCTACTTTTCACCCACAGATTGATGGATAGATAAAAGTAGTTAACCAGAGCTTGGGAAATTTGTTAAGATTCTTAGTTGGAGACAAAACCAGAAGTTGGGATTTGATTCTTGCACAAGCAGAGTTTGCCTACAATAATTCAGTAAACAAGAGTACCAGGACATCTTTTGAAATTGTTATAGGAGCACACCCTAGAGGTATATCAGAATTAAGAGATATTAGCAGTGAAGACTGGAGAAGTGCAGAAGCAAAACAATTTGCAGATCACATGAAGGACTTACATATTCAAGTTAAGTAACATTTGGAGGACATGAACAACAAGTATAAGGAGAAAGCAGATGAGAAGAGAAGACATAAGGAATTTTAAGCTGGTGATGAAGTGATGGTGTACCTAAGAAAAGAAAGATTCCCGGTTGGAACTTATAACAAGTTGCAGATGAGGAAGTCTGGACCTTGCAAGATTTTGAGAAAGTTCAGTTCTGGAAATGCATATGAAGTGGAGTTACCAGATAGTCTGAGTATTTCACCTGTATTTAACATTGCAAATCTTCATCAGTATCATGAACTAGAATTTAGTAAGGACAATACTGCAGACTTGGAGAAACAGTTGCCTTGGAAGGAACTGGATCAGATTGAAGGCATTTTGGATAATAAGATTGGGCATAGTACCCTAGAGTAGTCAATATAAGGAGTATCTTGTGAAGTGGAAGGACAAACTTGTTGAAGATTCATCTTGGATTTATCAGGAAGAGGTAGACTACCTTGTTTTCCTTTGACCCCAACTAAGTGAGAGACTCACTTTTTCAACAACCCTTGATGTCTGATGTAGGAGCATCCCCAGTTCATGGCAATCTTGCATCAACCAAAAATATTTCCTTTCTGTTTTACATTTCATTCCTGGATTTTCTAGCATTGGCTCACTAGATCTCAAGAATTTGGATTTTTCTTGAGGACTTGATCATCTACCTTATTCCCAAACCATGGAGCATTTGGATCATTTTTTGACAAGTTATCACTACTAGTTTCTGAGACAGTTTTCTAGTATCGATGCCTGGTTGTAATCTACTGGGATCTACCCGATCCCATCTATAGCTTGCGGAGCCCTAAGCGTTGATTTTGATGTTCCTTGGCATATGGCCAACCTTTCCTTTATTCTACACTCCATCCTTTGGATTTTTTGGAGGAATTTCTTTGGCAGAAGCCGACCTTGTGTTTTTTACACATTAGGTCTTATTCTTCGTAATTTGATCCCTTTTGGCCAACTAGATCCCCTTGGATCATATAAATCATTATAATTGAGCATTAGAATGCAGATCAGTTAAGATATAGAACATAGAAGATAGATCCTAAGATTTGAGGTCTCGATTGTCACCTGTTCTGTAATTAAACATGTTTTAGCAGGCCAGTGAGCCGGTTTCTATAACCCAATTGCTACCGGTTTATTGTAAACAATTTTCATGATATAATTCATTTAGTTTTGCATTGCCTCCATCATATACTTGTGTTTTTGTTGTGTTTACTCTTGATGACCAGCCCAGATTGATCTCTTTGAGGTCTCTGCTAACCGATGACTGCACCAAGAAGATGCTACAATCATGCAATTACATTGGAGTTCTTTGGTAACTTGAGTTATCTTTGTTGGAGAAAGATAACATAGTGTAGTGTGCAACTGCAACTTGAATGAAACATATACGTTGCCCATTGATTTAGGAATGAATGATGCTCCATGATTTTGCATGAATTTTGGAGTGTGTTGGGAGTCATAAAAAGTCTTCTCTATTTTCTCTTAATTTCTTCAAAGCCTTCTACAATGTTTGGAGTTGTCTGGAGCTATCTGCTGCAAGTATTTTTGAAAATTCTTTTTGTCATGAGTTATTTAATAACTTATTCACCTACATTGTAACATCTTGCACACTCATAGATACATATTAGAAGCAATTTAGATCACATTTATTTACTAAAAATAAATCAAATATCTACTTTATATTCTACCTTGAATAAGTTAAAGAACTTCCAGTGATTACTCAAATCCACTTTTACAACAATACACTAAGAATAAATAGATGATTTTAATGGGTTAAATATGATGCAATTTAAGGTCTCATCAATGGGCACACATACCTCCATAGAAGCGCAAGGCATTGGAACCCTTAGAGTAGGCCTTTCATATTTGTTGGATATCGCAAGGGTGTCAATGCATATAGATTTTTAAATCCAGAGACATATGACCTATCCTGTTGAACAAAACTAGAACACTGAGAGTGGGGGGGGGGGGTGGTAAATCAATAGTCTTCTTAGAAGAAATTAAAATCTAAACTTATGAAAATTTAAATTATTATCAATTAACCTCAACCCAAAAGAAAAATATGCACCATAATTGAAATGAAAGAAATACACAACTGTAAGAGAGACACTAGATTTTTATACATGTAAAATCCAAATGGGAAAAACCATAGAGAGGGTTAACTCTCAAGATAATATAAATAGTTATATGAGATTACAAGGCTCACTATTGGAGGGCTCACTTCCCAGAATACAATGACTTACTGCCAAAAGGCTCACTGCCAATAAATAAAGACAAAAATGAATTGAGAAAATTGTAACTACACATGCATGGGATCGGTTCCTGATAAGCTCAGATATCCAACAACTACTTGCAGTAGATCCAGTCAAGGATATCTGCAACTCTAACTCAATCTACTTTCTCCAATCTAGTGTCACACAAAATCTACCTTTTTCCTTCAACACACAAACACACAAAAAATCTAACCTGCGCTTGCATTTTCACATACTTATTCACTTCCACTTCACTCATACACCTCATATCCCATACCAATCAAATATATATATCCATGTTGACATAAAGAAATTAAGATCATAAATAACATATTTCGAAAAGATCATCACTAGAAACCAGAATGCGAAGGAATGCAGAGCACTGCACTCACTGCTAAACATCATCATTACTGAACACACTTCCAGAGCACAACACTTGTAGCATAAAAAAAATTGCTACAACTAAATCAAGTACTAGATCAACATGACAAACATATCCACATACCAACAATGCATATGTCTAGAGCAACACCCTTCCAAAAAACACATCTGCAACCCAACATATCAACAAGGTTATTCATCTTCATACATACATACCTATCTTCCACTATTTTGCAACATGCATACATATCACTTATCTGCTACATACATACTACTTCTTTGCAACACCATTACACTGTACACTAACTCACTATATCCAGACCAATGTGGATCATCGGGTTTAACATCAATGACAACAAAACATATACTTCTAACACTATTCATTAAGAGGAGAGTTTGTTGGCTTGATGATGATTGTAATCTATTCATCACTTGTTGTCATTGAAAAAACACTCTCTCACACACATATGATTACATTGACTACTGGTGTAACTTCCATTGGTTTACACTATCAACCGATATGTTTAAGGTTTATCTCTAACTGGTACTTTGTGTCAACCGATATGTGCATAAGAGACAACCTATGGCTACACTAAGTCGACATCAAAATGAAGATGAAGATGAAGATGGAGATCAAGCGGAAGATTCTAGGACAACGGTTCACATGTTTTGTTCTAACCGGTATTTGATTTTGTGATGAGTTACCAGCACCGACTTCTTGGCGGTCATTTTTGTGATGAGTTTTGATCACTTGTCTAGATACACTTCACCTAGGAAATTGTGTTTTGATTTCCTTAGGCCGACATAAGATTTGAATGTCTATTTAAGACATCTTAGTGAATCATTTGAAACATATAGAGAATGAGTATGATGTTATGCGAATACTGATATTCATCAAGAGTGAAAGCTTTTGTTGAAGAGCGATAAGTGTGAAGATGAAGAGCAGTGTTGAATGTACTTAGAAGGATCTGATCAAGCAAGTATTGTGCTAGTCAGAACAAATCAAACCATTCTTGTTGTTGTCTAATCATTACAACTGAATCAAAATCCCCTAATAAGGTAAGCTCTAACAAGCTTCATTGTACAAATCCTCTAACAAGGTGATCCATTAGTTTGGATTCTCAAATCCTTCAACAAGGTTACTCCTAACAGGGTAGTACTCTTAATAGGGTATAAGCTTCTAATCAAGCTTTGGGATCTCTGACAAGATTCGCTCCTAGCAGAGCACTTTGTAGACCTTAACCAGTCAGTTATCTATTACTGCAAATAGTTAACTTGTGAGTTCCATCTCACCGTGGTTTTTACCTATTTGGGTTTTTCACATATAAACACTTGTGTTATGGTGGATGCTGTTATATCATTTTGGATAGCATGTATTTTGTTTAAATGTTTGGTTAAGTTCATCTACTAGTTAGTGTTTGAAGTAGTGTTTTATTTGGTGCCACTGATTCACCCCCCCTCTCAGTGCTTTTCAAGTCCATCAGAGTTCACTTTGAGGAAGGCTCTCCTATCTTGGCCTCTAATTATTCTCATCCTTCCTCTATAGTGGAAAGTGATGATGGCATCTTAGATGATGATACCACCTCAAATCCAACTCGCAATTTCACACCTCCACATGGTCCATTTTCAATTGAGGAGACTCATCCTTCATCTCATAAATGACCTCATTGGGATTGACAAACTCTTGATTTATTAGACACTCTTGTTAAGGATCCTTTAGAAACTCCAAGGACTAAGTCAGAACATCAATATCTTCCACATGCTTACATTTCTTTAGCTTTCGATCCACAATCCTTTAAGGAAGCATCAAGAGTTCCTAAGTGGGATTCAACAATGAAGGAAGAGTATAGTTCCTTCATGAGGAATGGAAAATGGGATATAGTTCCTCTCCTTAGGGGAGAAAGATAGTTCAATGTAAGTGGATCTATCAGACTAAGTATACAACAGACAAACTTTGATTGGGCCGATGATCTTGATGATCATAAGTCCATTTCAATCTACATCTTTCATCTCTGTTCCAACCAAATTTGTTGCCAGAGTAAGAAGCAACATGCAATTGATCTTTCTTTGACTAAGGCTAAGTATTGATGGTCTACTAATGCTACCATTTAGGCTATTTGGATTCAAAATATTCTATTAGAGTTTGGCTTCACTACTCCACAACCTATAGTCCTTCATTGTGACAATCACAGTGCCATTTGTTGGCATTGTGTTGTCATTGATGTCAACCAGTATGGGATGACCACCTGTAGATGAGATGTATGTGCAACACTGATATGAAGGAGTATAGTTTGTGATAGCTTGGATATCACCTTATGTTGCTGAACACTGGTAAAGGTAAAGAAGATGCTCACAGAAGTCATCAATACACAAGTTAGCATCTGACTTGTGTGATGAGATGGAGAAGTGGTTTGAGCAGTTGCTAAGAGGTTGCAGAACAATAGGACTCCCATTGGATGAAGAAGCAGTCATCATGCAAAGCATTGACCGATAGTAAATGTGCTCACATCAGATCACATGAAGAACATTGCAAGATGCAGAAGACAAAGTGTTATCTAATCTAGCAAGTGGTGCTTATCTCCTATTATGCATTGAGTGCATCTTAGTTTGGTGAGATAAGAATGAAGAGGTATGTGGAGATGCTAGTATAGAGGGAGTATGAAGTGTTTGTCATCTTGACAAACCCGTTGAGATATGGTCAAAGATATCAGGGAAAAGGCAAGGTTGAGTAGATACAAATAGAGGAGTTTGACCTGAGTGAAAAGAAGATGGAGCCTTGAGTAAGAATGATGACATGATGTCATCAGGAGTAGTAACCAGTATATGAGTCCATCTATTGTATAAGCAAGATGAAGTAGCAAAAGATATCTCAAACTTAATAGTCAGGAGATCGGTTTGACAGTTCCATCTACAGTTCAATATGAGAGCAGATATGACAAGATAACCAGTAGAATGGTTGAGACTAGAAGGGTTAGCAAACCGACCTAAGTAAGGAATTGGTAGGGTGGTTGGTCGGTGATCCTACTTGGACTGACTTGAAGTGCCAAGTTGGTAGATAGTTGACATGTAGTCAACATGGCAAACCTGCGATTGGATAAAGATAAAATGTACAACAATAAGGTTGTTGCAGGGTTGGTCAACTTTAATGAAAGACCCCACAAATCATGGACTTGCTGCAGAGCGATTGTAGGAGTTTGGGGCTCAAGATCTGGAAGACAACTATGAGCCAGCTAAGAGATATTGAGAAGATCAAAGAAATGAAGGAAACAACCTGATAGATCTTTCATGACTGATCAAAGGATTTGCCGTGAGGGTAAAAAGCAATTCGCTAGGATTGAAGGGTGTGATCAAGGAGATGCAACTATGGCAGAGATATGCATTCAGATGTTAGAAAGATCAAATCATGCAAGATTTGATTGGATTTGGTTTGCCTCAAGGATGGTGAGGAAACCCTAACCGCCTAAATTTTGAATTGGTGTTTGGTGGGAAATCTGGGCTATAAGTAAAAAGGCCTAAGAGATTGTTTGCTATTGCTGAAGAGGTGAATATTGTGTTGTTGAAAAGTGGAAGACTTTTGTAAGTAAGAACAAGATCAGCCAAGTGCTTAATGAGCATGTAAGAAGAGAGGGAGAGTGAACCTGGTTGAAGCCTTAAACTAGTTGGAGAGAAGAACCAGCAGTGTTTACATTGACAGAGTGTGATACCAGTGATGTGCTAAAGGTGAGTTGTAGATCCAGCAGAGAAGTAGTCGGTAAAGGAGAGAAGATACTTCACTGACAGAGTAAGATATTTGATAAGGTTTCAAGATTCACTTGTAACATGATAACAACTTATGTAGTTGAAGTTTTCTTTGTGAACACTGAGTTGTAGCTTGGTGCAGGGGTTGGTGCTCCTTTGGGTTGTAGCCCATAAATCTAATAGGGGTTGTAGCTTCTTGGGTTGGTGCCCTAAATTCAGGGGCTGGTTCCCTAAACTTTGTAACTGTGTTTTACTGTGAGGTTGGATTGGAGCAGTAGTCTCCAGCAACATTTCTCATCAAGGTTTTTCCCATCTTGGGTTTTCCTCATATATACTGGTGTTATGTGATGTCTCCTTGTGTGTGTGTATATTTGAGTTAGTCTCATTACTAACCGATGAGTCTGCATTGTGCTTGATTCACAAACCAATGTTTCTCATAAAAGAAAGCCAAAAGGAAAAGTTTTGAGAACCACTGATTCACCCCCTCCCCCTCTCAGTGGTGCATTGTGTCTAACAATTGGTATTAGAGCCTAGGTTCCCAGTTAGAAGAGTGTTCTCCAACTTGGGTAGATTCCAACTTATGGACACAATGGTTTGTTTAGCATCTATCTTTGCCTCAGTATTTGATGGTTCAAATTTTTCTATCTGGAGTTGTAGAATGGAAGTTTTCTTATCCTCTTGAGGGTTTGTTGTGTGGATGTCAGTAGTTGATGGTCTCCCTAGAAAGGTCACTTTTCCTACTGGATGTGTAGAAGAAAGAATAAACCTATGCAATGAAGAAGCCATGAAGGCTATTCTCAGTGGACTCACTGATGATGTCTCTTCATAGGTGGATAGGTGTAAAACAACAAAGAGCTTATGGGAAAGATTGAAGAAGCTCTATGGAAATGAACCCTCAACACTAGATCCTACATTTGAAGGAAATATGAGAAATACATCTCATATTTATTTGGATGAGGAAG
This sequence comes from Cryptomeria japonica, assembly GCF_030272615.1. Classification (NCBI taxonomy): domain Eukaryota; kingdom Viridiplantae; phylum Streptophyta; class Pinopsida; order Cupressales; family Cupressaceae; genus Cryptomeria; species Cryptomeria japonica. Next base: position 594,404,674 of record NC_081411.1, read on the forward strand.
ATAGATCTTCCAGTAGCCACCATAGTGAAGATGAAGGAGCTCAACTTCTTGTGGCAGAAGAATCTGAAAGTGGCTAGGCAATCACCTCTTCTCAACAAGATGTGTTGAGAAGTGATGATGATGAAGAGGAAGACATGATAGATAGATCTTGCCATCAAGATCCTTTTTATGATGAAGAAGCAGGTGAAGTTGACCTTGAAGGAGAGCTTGTAAATACACTTGAAGAACTCAATAGAGTTAAAAGAAAATATAAGCTATTTAAGAATTCTGCTATTATGGAACAAAATTGGTTGGTCAAATGCCTTGAAGAATTAGAGAAATGCATCTCAGAGTTGAAGACTCAGGCAAAAGACATAAAGGTATTCTGGTGTGAAGATCTAGCCTCTTAGCTATAAATAAAAGACAAAAAACTTTAGTGGCTTCTTGAAGAAAACAAAGGCCATAACTCTTCAGTTAGAGGTGCTCCTCGAAAGAAGGTCGACTTGACCACAATTGGTGTGGACTTGCAGACAAAAGTAAAGATCAATGCTGCAAGGAGGAATCTTCATATAGGTCCCAGAAGTAAGGGGAAGATGGGAGAAGAAAACCTCATCGGAAGCAGGAAGACGAGAAAGCAGCTGAGGAGACCTTCCACAGGCAGAGGGCAAATAAATGCTACCACCCACAGGGGGAAGCATGTGTGGGAAAAGAAGAAGGGATCAGATGGAAGAGCTTCTTAGAATGGACAAACATGGGTCTCTTCTTAGAAAGGAGAAGATGGGGATGCAAAACTAGCAAGATCCTCCCACGCATGGCAGAATAAATATGTAAGTCATATTCCATCTTTTACCGGTTGCTATCTTGCATGTGATGTTTATGGCCACAAGGAAAAAGAGAGTAGAATGAGATCTAGAAAGAATAATGTAGGATCTAAGAGAAATCATGCTTATGAGAAAAATGTATCCAAGAGTAGATACATGCATGTTCCCTCTCCCGATTATGCAAAAGTTGTTTGTCATAACTGCAACCGTCTTGGCCAGAAAGGATTTGAATGCAAGAAGAGGAACCTACAGTCACATGGAGGATGGTGCAATGGCTATGCTCTGCACAAAGGTGCATATAGAGCATATAGAAATAAAAGACCTAGATGGAACCAAAGAAGAAATGTCCCTTTAGGAGCAAGAGGTCCACCAGCTTCAATTGGTAGTCACAACAACATGATTAGAGGAAGATGGTCAAACCGACATGTAACAAGAGTCCTCAAACATGAAGTTAGGATGGATGTTGTGTGCTACTATAGCACCACTTCTAGCTGTGGTGAAGGATCAGAAAGAGAAAGGTTCCATTAGTAGGAGGCAAACCCTACTCCTCGGACTAAAAAGGGGAAGAAAAGTGAGACCAGGCAGATATGGAGGCAGAAGACCAGAGACCGACATGGTGCATTCAATGCATAGGTGGTATCTCCTAAGGCCTAAAGGAGATGTAGGATCTTAGGGGGAGTAATGCACATTGAATTCATCATTCACCCCCCTCAGTAATGAAAGCAACATGAAAATCATGTTATTGCCGGCATAAAGGAAGAAGATGTCAAGAGTGTGTAGGTGTCTCCTTGACTACACACCTACATATCAATGATGGATAACTGCTACATGTGCTAAGAAGTAATGGTTAACAATTGGTATCAAGTGTTAACCAACATGTGTAGTATGTTACTAGTATGATTGCTAACAAGTACTTGCAGGTTATGTAAGACAATGAAGTTGGAAATTCATTGTATTAGCCCCGGTAGCTTGGAATGTGGAGTTCGTGTATCAGGTGGTATTGGAAAATACCTGAATGATATATGATTGGCTCGGTTATTGATCATGCAGGCTTACATACTTTTGGGGTAATTGATTTTGATTCTTGGCATGATGGTAACATTGTCTGACATTGTTTAAGTCCAGGATCATGTCATAAGCTATGCTGGATAAAATGGAGTTGATGGATCATCTGATGATCAAATATGAACAACTAAACCAGTTTATGGTCAAGATTGGAGTCCCGGTAATGTACCCGTCTGGAAATAAGAACCTAGAGATGCAAGACTCAGGGGGAGTTCAAGTGCTCGTAATGAAGAGATGGCTTGCTTGAACTGGTAAGAATGCTGACTACCCAAAATGAAGGAGATAGGATTTTCAAAGGTGTTGCAGGTTGACTGACAAGAGAGCAATATTAATTGACACATCAACAACTAGTATCAGTCCTTCTTGACTTTAGAGCTGCTTACTCAATTGGTGTCAGATGATGGTTAAGTTCCCCATCTCAAGCGCCGTGACTTGAGAAGATGTACTAACCAGTGATAAGATAACTAGTGGTATCTAAGGAAGTGTTACATCTAATAAAAACAAAGGAGGAGAAAGTATTATGTTAGTGATCGACACAAACAAAGAGTAATAATAGCCTGACAGTACCCTTTGTCATTGTGTCAAAGGAGGAGAATAATTTTGTAGTATGTCAGATACTACATGTGTTGACATCAATGCCAAAGGGGGAGATTGTTGGCATTGTGTTGTCATTGATGTCAACTGGTATGGGATGACCACCTGTAGATGAGATGTATGTGCAACACTGATATGAAGGAGTAAAGTTTGTGATAGATTGGATATCACCTTGTGTTGCTGAACACTGGTAAAGGTAAAGAAGATGCTCATAGAAGTCATCAGTACACAAGTTAGTGCCTGACTTGTGTGATGAGATGGAGAAGTGATTTGACTGGTTGCTAAGAGGTTGTAGAACAATAGGACTCCCATTGGATGAAGAAGCAATCATCATGCGAAGCATTGACTGATAGTAAATGTGCTCACGTCAGATCACATGAAGAACATTGCATGATGCAAAAGACAAAGTGTTATCTCATCTAGAAAGTGGTGCCTATCTCCTATTATGCATTGAGTGCATCTTAGTTTGGTGAGATAAGAATGAAGAGGTATGTGGAGATGCTAGTATAGAGGGAGTATGAAGTATTTGTCATCTTGACAAACTAGTTGAGATATGGTCAAAGCTATCAGGGAAAAGGAAAGGTTGAGTAGATACAAATAGAGGAATCTGACCTGAGTGAAAAGAAGATGGAGCCTTGAGTAAGAATGATGACATGATGTCATTAGGAGTGGTAACCAGTATATGAGTCCATCTATTGTATAAGCAAGATGAAGTAGCAAAAGATATCTCAAACTTAACAATCTGGAGACCGGTTTGACAGTTCCATCTACAGTTCAATATGAGAGCAGATATGACAAGATAACCAGTAGAATGGTTGAGACCGAAAGGGTTAGCAAACCGACCTAAGTAAGGAACTGGTAGGGTGGTTTGTCGATGATCCTATTTGGACTGACTTGAAGTGCCAAGTTGGCAGATAGTCGACATGTAGTCAATATGGCAAACCCGCAATTGGATAAAGATAAAATGTACAACAATAAGGTTGTTGCAGGGTTGGTCAGCTTTAATGAAAGACCCCACAAATCACGGACTTGCTGCAGAGTGATTGCAGGAGTTTGGGGCTTGAGGTCTGGAAGAAAACTATGATCCAACTAAGAGATATTGAGAAGATCGAAGCAATGAAGGAAACAACCCGACAGATCTTTCATGACTGACCGAAGGATTTTCCGTGAGGGTAAAAGGAAATTTGCCAGGATTGAAGGGCGTGATCGAGGAGATGCAACTATGGAAGGGATATGCATTCAGATGTCAGAAAGATCCAATCATGCAAGATTTGATTGGATTTGGTTTGCCTCGAGGATGGTGAGGAAACCCTAACTGCTTGAATTTTGAATTGGCGTTTGGCTGGAAATCTAGGCTATAAGTAAAAGGGCCTAAGAGATTGTTTGCTATTGCTGAAGAGGTGAATATTGTGTTGTTGTGAAGTGGAAGACTTCTGCAAGTAAGAACAAGATCATCTGAGTGCTTAATGAACATCTAAGAAGAGAGGGAGACTGAACTTGGTTGAAGCCTTCAACCGGTTGGAGAGAAGAACTGGTAGTGTTTAAATCGACAGAGTGTGATACCAGTGATGTGCTGAAGGTGAGCTATAGATCCAGCAGAGAAGAAGCAGGTGCAGAGCATGAAGAAGAGTGAGTCATTAAAGGAGAGAAGATACTTCACCAATAGAGTAAGATATTTGTTAAGGTTGCAAGATTCACTTGTAACATGATAACAACTTATGTAGTTGAAGTTTTGTTTGTGAACACTGAGTTGTAGCTCGGTGCAGGGGTTGGTGCTCCTTTGGGTTGTAGCCCATAAATCTAATAGGGGTTATAGCTCCTTGGGTTGGTTCCCTAAACTCAGTGGTTGGTGCTCCTTGGGTTGGTGCCCTAAACTTTGTAACTGTGTTTTACTGTGAGGTTGGATTGGAGCAGTAGTCTCCAACAACATTGCTCACCGAGGTTTTTCCCATCTTGGGTTTTCCTCATATATACTAGTGTTATGTCATGTCTCCTTGTGTGTGTGAGTATTTGAGTTAGTCTCATTACTAACCGATGAGTCTGCATTGTGCTTGATTCACAAATTGGTGTTGCTCACAAAAGAAAGCCAAAAGGAAAAGTTTTGAGAACCATTGATTCACCCCCTCCCCCTCTGAGTGGTGCATTGTGTCTAACACCATTTAGATATCAAAGAACCTGGTTCACCATTAGAGGACCAAACACATTGAGATCCGTATGCACTACATCAGGGAGCTGATACAGGAGTAGGTCATTGATTTGCAGTATTGGCTTACAACTAAGTAGGTTGTAGACATCTTCACCAAACCCTTCACTGGGTGTAAGTTTCTGTAATGGTGATAAATTAGGGTTTCCACCATACAAGGAAGAGACTGCTAATTTTTTTTACTTAAAGACCATTACATTTAAAAGAGGGCCCAATTCAATAGTTCTAGTCACAAACTAGCAAGGATTAGGACTAAGAATTCTAATTGGATTGGGAGGGGGGAGTTGACAAACCCTCTTTTGTAAGTTGAATTCTGAAATCAGGGTAAAAGTGTTGGAAATTGAAGTAAAAATCCATAAATAGTAAGCTACAGTCATGACATTGCTCCACGAACTTGGATCTGAGTAATGTAAGCAGATTCACACCTATTCCTGGAATGAGATCCTAAAATGTTGGGATCGTGGTTCTTGGTGTCTTGGTCCTACTAACTTTTTGCACTTTAATGGGGGATCGATTCGTCACTTTAGATAATGCTTATCTTGAAGATCCAAGCTTTGTACCTATTTCCTGCACACAGAAAGAAAGGGAAATAGGTTGGGAATAGGGGTTTGCCTAAGTCAAACTCCTGTTTTGGAATTAACCATGAAATAGAAATGAAAGGTAATTGAATTGCAGTAATTGAAATGTTCTCCTTTTGAGGGAGATGATAAATAATGATTGAAAATGCAAATGATATACCTCCTTGTGAAGTTTTGTTTGTCTCTACACAAAATCAGGGTTTTATGAATTCTTCAACAACATGGAACATGAATGTCAACTCCAATGCTTGAATCTTGACCTTATTGCTACTCCAATACTTGAAGGAAGACTAATTGCTTGCTCACTTGACTTGAATACTTGATTTCTTGATGTCGATTTGAATTTCATGTGTGTGGATTCTTTGTATATGTTCAAATGAGAGGAGAAAACATCCTTTTATACTTCCTAGTCAAAAAACATATTAATTTTCCAACATGGACTGACATGGGGCTAGATTTCCTACTAAAATTTTGAAACGACCAAGGGGCCGAAAGAAAGGTCATAATTGGGAGGACGAAGGCATGGCACCCTGGTCCTATTAGGGACCAAGGCACCATGCCTTGGTCCTACCTAATTTAGAGGCCAGGACTAAGGGTTTGAATGATGTTCAAGGTCATTATGAAGTCAAATTTGCATGATATGAGCAGAATCATGTCCTCATTAGGCCTAGTGGTGCAAACGCTAAGGTGAGGACCCAAATGCAGTCAAAATTGTAAGGGAGTACAATTTAGGGTGTTACAGTTTTATTAGTTGTGATGTCTCTTGGGGATGTGGGATATTTCATCAGGGTGGGCCAGTTGACTTCTCCACTTTTTATTATGGGGGGAGTTTTTACTCACTCAAGGTTTCATCCTTCTCTTTATTCTTTGAGAGTTCTTTTGTGTGTTCATCTCTCTTTCTAGGGGGACTTTTTTTTCCTATTGGGTTTTCTTCTTTTATCCATTTTGTGAGAGAGTGCATTGCATTTGTACATGGGTACCTAACATGGCCTAGTAGTCTGGAACTATCTTGCATTGTTAGCTTGAGTTTGCATTCCCGTAAGTTGCACTGATGGGGGTTTGTTGGTGTAATTAATTAATTTTATTTATATGCTAGGATATAATTTCACTTAAGCTTACTTAGGAAATTTCATAGTAGTTAGAGAATTTCCACATTAGGTGAGCTTATCCTTTCGTAGGATGCATAGTTATTTGTATTAGGTGGTTGAGTTATAACTAACTCCTACCTACCCTTGCATTTCATTGAGACACATTTCATTAGTGGTTAGATTATAACTAACTCCTACCTACGCTTACATTTCATTGAGTCACATCTCATTATTGTGTGCTTCATTTCCTTTTTCCTTGGCTAGATAAACAGGCTTATGTACATTGTTTATTCATCCAACTATTTGCATCTTGATAAGAATATGGTTTGTTCTTGTCTCTATTGTTCTCTCTTTTTTTTTTCTATTCAATTGGCCTGTAGTTATTGGGTTGTTATATTCAATTCTTATAGGCTAATATCAATGACAACACACTATCACCACAATTGCAACAATTTCCTCCTTTATCAACGATGACAAAAATTAACAGATGTTTTATTTTTTCTCTCCCTTTGACATCAATGGCAATGGGAAAATGATATTTTTATATAAAAAGATAAACATGAACCCCCTATTAGATTAAACCTTAACAACTCACTACCTACTCCCCTTGAGAGGTATCCCTCATTAGTTTAAGAAAAAAAATATTGAATTCTCCCCCTAGACAGATACACTATCTATGCATCTAGTTAGAAGAAAGAGGGTCAACAAACCCCACCTTAAGGCCGAGGTTCTCAAATGTGGCTTTTGAAAGAGATTTTGTAAAGATTTCTGCAACTTGATCCTTTGAGTGTATATATTAATATTTCACCTTTGTTCTGCAGATTTCTCTCTTAGAAAGTGATACTTGATAGATATGTACTTGGTTATAGAATGTATTACTAGATTTTTTAAAATATTAATGGCACTTGTATTTTCATACACAATATGAATTGGCTCATCATATATTACCTTGATATCCTTCAAGGTCTACTTCATCCACAACACTTGGGTGCAATAAGATGCTGCTACTATATATTCTACTTAAATTGTTGACAAGGACATTGAATCTTGCTTCTTACTAAACCATTAGACCAATTTGGTTCCCAAGAAGAAGGCTTTACCATTTGTAATTTTTGTATCATCAACACTGATAGCTCAATTATTACCAGTGTAAGAACTTAAGGCAAAATAATTACCCTTTTGGTACCATAATCCATAGTTTGGAGTGTTTTTCAAATATTTGAAAATTCTTTTGATTTCCTTCACATAAGTTTCTTTTGGATTAACTTGAAACCTTCCAACCAAATATATTTCATGTATAATGTTATGCTTGGATTCCATTAGGTACAATAGTCCCCCAATCATAGATCTGTATGGAGCTTGATCAACCTGAGGTGTCTCATTATCTTTTCTCAAATGACAACATGTTTCCATAGGCGTGCTCATAGGTTTGCAGTCTTCCATACAAAACTTCTTCAGCATCTCCTTAACATATTTAGCTTGAGAGATAAAAATACCATTATTTAACTTAGAAATTTGAAATCCAAGAAAGAATGATAAGTCACCTAACATATACATTTCAAATTCCTTATGCACTGCATCATATCTACCAAATATTATTTCATCAACATATATGACAACAATTAATATTATTTTAGGGGTTAATCCCACAATGTGATGGGTAAGTTGTAGAGTTGTTTATGGTGCCACAAAGGTTCAAATCCCTGCTAGAGTGATTATGGACCATTGTGATATTAATGTTAGTTGTTTCATAGGTGCTAAGGCTTGTGTCAAACCGTCACTGGGTTAGTGTGCTCACATGAACATTTAGCCCCTACTAGACATTCGCGAGCTTGTGCCCCTACTGGATGCTTGTGGGATTTGTGTCCCTGCTGGGTTGTTGTGCTCATGGGTCTAGGGTATTGTTGTGTTAATGCTAGGGGATGAGGTCCCCCAATTGTGGCCTCACTTAGATATGAAACAGTCTAAATAACATATCAATGATAAAAAATACAATTAGAATTATTTCATCCTTAATTTTGATATAAAGAATACTATTTGCAGTACCTTTCTTGAATCCCTGCTAGTGTAAGTACTTATCTAGTCTTAAATACCAAGCCTTAGGTGCTTGTTTGAGATCATATAATGCCTTCTTAAACTTATATTTCATGTTTGGGTCTACTATCAACTAAAAATCATTAGGCTTCTCAATATAGAATTTTTCTTCTAAGTCACCATTCAAGAAAGTAGATTTAATATCCATATGATATAGTTCAAGCTCTTGTGACCAATTAAAAAAAATAAAATTCTAATTGCTTCCATTCTTTCCATCAGAAAAAAAGTCTCTTCAAAATCAATCCTTCAACTTGAGAGTAGCCTTTACACACTAGCTGCCTTGTTTCTTACAACTTCTCCATCTTCATTCCATTTTGTTCCTATCACAATTTTGTTTGGAAGCCTTGGTATTGATTCCCAAGTCTGATTCTTCTTGATTTGATTTAACTCTTTTTCCATTGCTTATGTCCAACCTTCATTTTTTTGGCATTGATATAAGTTTTTGATTCTATATTTGACAAAAAAACATTGTCTTTGCAAGGCTTCTTATAGTTTGCACTCCATTTTTATCTCCAATTATTCGGTCTTTTGATTGATTCTTCTAAACATATTTTGTAAGAGTTTTAGAGATCCGTTTTGGTGTTTCTTCTTTTTCTTCAGTTGCCTCTTTTTCTTTTGTGCAGGAAGGTTTATCTAATTCATAACCTTCTAGTTCATATTTGTTTTGATGTAATTCTCCATCAACTTTAACATTTGTTCTTGCAACTTCCTTTCTTAGTCTTTTATTGTAGCAATTATAAGCTTTGTTCTTGGTTGAGTATGCAAGAAATATTCATTTATCAAATCTGGAGTCAAACTTTCCCAAAACTTATTCATCTCTTTTAATGTAACTTTTTCTCCCAAAGACTCTAAAGTACTTGATAATTTTTGGTCTTCCATGCCATGCTCATAAGGAGTCTTGATACTGTTCAATCTTAGTTGTCTTTATTAGAAACATAGTTGCTGTTACACCAAAAGATCAACTTGTTAATGCTCGATACAATCACAAGATTTAATAAGTCCACAAGAGGTAGTTAAGCCATGTTGCAAGCCCAAGCACTACACTACAAAACACAAGGAGACCAAGGGCGCACATCTTGCAATAATTCCCCTATTTCATGTGAGGGGTTTGAACCCATGACCTAGGCTTTGATACCACTTGTTAGAAAAACGGTTGTCATTGCACCAAAATATTGACCTATTAATGTCGGATACAACCGCGAGATTTAATGAATCCATATGAGGTGGTTAATCCATGTCACAAATCTTAGCACGACGCTGCACAACACAAGGAGACCAAGGGAACACACCTTGCAACAATCCTCTATTGATAATATAAATTATAATATGGACTAGTTCTTTCTAGTACATATTAGGCATGATTACTTCTTTCAACATTGTTCAGATTGCCATCTTTTGAATAGTTCTATTATGTCTTTCTACTACTCCATTTTACTGAGGAGTTTGAAGGAGCAGATATATGCCTCTTTATTCATATTCTTCACAAAAGATTTCAAATTCATTTGAAGTGAAATCACCTCCTCTATAAAATCTTATACAAGTTTCATTTTATCATTCATTTCATTTTCAACCATTGACTTGAAAATCTTAAACATACTAAAATCCTTTAATTTTTCTTTTAGGAATGCAACCAAGTCATCCTAGAAAGGTCATAAATGAGTAACATGAAATACCTTTCACCTTGAAGAATCTTTGTTATGGCAGGTCTACATAAATCAAAATGAATCATTTCTAATTGTTTTATATTAGAAAACTCTTTGGTCTTGAATTTTATCCTTATCTACTTTCCAATCTAATATTCTTTGGATAAGGTGTTTGCAAGCTTGAAAATCTTTGGCATATCTCTAACCACATGTGTAGAACTAATATTAATGAGATTATCAAAGTTGATGTGGCCCATTATTCTGTGCCATAACCAAAATTCACATGTCTATCCCATAAGAAAGTTTCTTGTTGAAATGAGGGATCAGTGAGAGGGGGGAGCTGAATCAGTGATCTACCGGTTAGCAGATTTATAAACTTAACTTTAAACAAGCAGAGGAAAACACTTGAAATTGAAATGCAGAAACATAAAATAATAAACCACAAAAGCATAACACTGGATTTTTATGTGGAAACCCAATGAAAAAAACCATGGTTGGATTTGAACCCACAATATTATTCCACTATGGCCAATAGCAAAACAATATTAAAATATGGGAATGCACATGCATTCAGGCACACTGCTTGGAGCTCACTAGTCAATTACAATAACTCAAAAGGATACAACCCTCATGGAAGGATCACTACCTTATAAATTAGTCACAGTGATGAAATATAGTGAATGAAATTTCAAATAACATCTACAATGCCTAGATGAGTTCTAGTTGAGTGCTAAATATACTATTTGGTTCACCTTCTCTTATCTGCTCTATTCTACCTTGTTATTTGTCTCAGTCAGCTACCGGATCAAGAATGTAGAAGTGAAATTGCACCAAAATGGATTCTTGATCACCATTCGCTTGCATATAGTCGCATCTATCACCCAAAAGATTATCCACACGAAACTTATATACCAACAATCACAAAATAGGTTATTTATCATGTTGACCTACTAGTGTATCATGCAGTCTCATGTCGGCTTGAATGGATCCCAAAGGATAAATATGGATCACCACAACAATAATAAATGATGTTTCTATGTTGGACCAGTCATCCCAAACATGATTCAATGCACTGCAATCACCAAAAATCTTCCGGACCAAAAATGCTCTATTCTTCTTGAAATATCGGTTAACTGGCTATCGATTAACAATTTCTTCTAGATACGAATAATTAATGCTACTGGTTAAAATATCTTTGAAGAGTTTCCATCAATGACAACTCTAAACAAATAATCAACCACCTAAAACTACCAGAAACCACTGGATGAGTGTCAATTGCCAACAATCTCCCCCTTTGGCATTTATGGCAACACTCGTGAAAAAAATGACTAAGTGTTGAGCACTCTTCACCAGTTCAAAAGAATCAAAATAATTCCACTCTTCTATACTGTACATTTTTTTACCTTTCCTCTCCCCCTTTGACAACAATGCCAAAGATGGGGTGCTGTCCAAAACTTATATACAAAGATATTTGCTGGGGAATTTACAAATACTTGAAGATGTCAGCATAAATATTCTTCAAAAATCCTAGGTGAGTATCCCACCCACTCTTCAAGTTATCAAAAAATGTGATAAATGCACTAAATACAATGGATTATTTTCTAATTCCTTTAGATCAGATGGCACAGGCCAGGCCATTCCTTCATACAATCTACCTTATTACTCAACATGATGTCCAACTAGGAGGCAATCAAGTTATGGAGTTCACAAACTTTTCTCAAATGTTTTTCCTTGTCTTCTTGGAGGCTTGAGATCTGATCATTTAAAGCTATAATCTTCCCTTCAACACTCCTTGTTAGTTCTACATTTGGATCAAAGGATTGTGAAATAATTGCAAGCTTTCCCTATTAAACACCTATCTACTTGTCTATATCTATAGTGAATTTAGGCAGAATTAGACAAGACTTGTACAATTTACCGCCTTTGACAGTAAATTATAAATAATATGTAGTCTATTATTTAGTCTCTTTATCATCCTCAATCATCTTCCGGAATGCTTGCATCCTAACATCCTTAAATATATCCAAAACTTTTTGAGTAGCAAACTTCTCTAAAGAATGAAAATTTGTATTTACACTGTTAATCAATTTCAACAATTTACTAGAGGTCCTATTATTGGAATCCAATTGTACATTTGGAGCCATCTTTTGCAAAACATCAACTGACATCAAAATAATCTTTTTTTCTTCAGATTCATACTTCACCTGATCCTGGCTATCTTGAGCTTGCACATCAGCTGCAAGAATGAGCTTTTCCATAGGAGACATCTGTCCAAGGTTCAGTGGACCATTTAGATTTATAGGGATCTGAGGTGGGGTCCCTATAACCAAAGGAGTGAAAATTTCTGGATCAACTACTCCTTTTCCATTGTCTACCTCAATGACCTTAGCCTCTGTACTCCCAACATCCTTTTTCTCTTCTCCATCCCCTTTATCTTTTTCACCAGTATCGACACTTGGTGCAGTATCATCCTTTTGGTTCTTAAGGGCTGTTGAATTGTCCACCACCAAAGGATTATCACCGGTCTCAATATCAAGTGATGTGTCACCTTGACCTTCCAGATGTCCCTCAGACCGATTTTCATCCTTCTGACCACTAGAAACACCTTACTTTTCTTTTGGCTGAGAAGACTTGAATGCATCTTTATATAGATGATCATTCACAATTATCTTTTTCTAGATGCCTTTTGTCTCCTTCCTCAACTCTTCCACTTGACCAATCATTAATCTGTTTACCCTATTTTTACTTTTGAACTCTTTCTTGTTAGATTCTTCAATAAGCCTCTTGGCTTCTTCATGAGTGATATAGGTGCAAACATTTATTAGTTCTCTTTCTTTCATTTATCTGTCAATCTTGCTAGCTGTTAGCCTCCTTACATCGATAATGTTATACAAATCCTTAGGGATACTATGCACCAATTCAATCAAAGTCTTACTAAAGTTATTCAAGTATAAAACTATAGCTTCTTCAACCTTTCTTTGATCTCCCTCATCTAGATGTTCATAATTGGCTTCAAGATTCTTCAAGTTCCCATCAACAATTATTTCATTTATCAGTTGGTCTATTGACAAAGGAGGATCAATTGTGTACTTACCTTGCATGTCACCAGACTCAAGGTTTATGTCAAGTTGACTTCTGACCTGTCTTCCTCTTTTGGGTCTATTGATAGGGGCATGTTCTAATTTAGTTTTCTTACTTTGTTGGTCTCCACCGGACTATGACTTCCTCACTACTCTGACAAATTAACCTTTCTTCTTTTCCTTTCCTGCAACCTCATTAGATTCTATTTCAAAAACCACCGGAGACACAACAACATAAGTCCTCTTAGGCTTCTCCTTTTTGTTCAATACACCCTTCCCAGATGGGCTAGGTTCTGCAGATTGTGCCATTGGTGCAGGAGCAGACTTGGTCTCTTTAGGTTTGGCCTTGGAGGGAACAATATTGACCTTAGGTTTCTTGGTTTCCTCTTTGGCTTATTTATGTGCATATCTTTTTCTTGCTTTCTTCACCTCCTCTTGGGTGAATCCCATTTGAGCTGCCACCTCCTTGGCCATCTTTGTAACTTTCCTTTTTCTGGCAGGTGCAGTGAATTGATTGTGCAATTCAAGGTCTTTTTCCTTGAATGATCCAAATCTCCCTTCCTTAGGATCCACCGGTTGATTAAATAAATGTTGAGAATATACCTCGAGTGTGATGGAGTCAACTTTATACCCCATGGGCATGATCCATACTATTTTGGGCTCCACAACTTCCATCAGACATTGATCTTTGTCAATCATGAAGAAAATGGTTTGTTCATACTTCTCCATAATTTCCTTAGGGATCCTCTCTCTTCTTTTCATTACTGCTTGGAAAGATTTGAAGTATCCCCAGAGAGTAGATATTCTCCTTGTTGTATCTCCAATTCCTAATAATCCCTCTCTAATCTGCATCACCACGAGTCTATCATAGGCCCATTGGACCTTCCCTTTCACACCGGGTATCCCATTCAAGAAGTATAAGACCAAGAAAATAAGAAGAGTTCCATATTTGAAGGTGTGCTTCTTATCTTGCTTAATTTTCTTCAAATTTCTTAATAACTCATTTAGGAGGATTGTGCACAAGTCATACCTTTTGTCATATTTCAGCATTTGATAAGCAAAGTAAATGGTAGTACCAAAGATAGAGTTGTATTTTCTCGACTGGTAAACCTTGTAACCGACTACCATCGATGCAAATTTCACGTCATTCTCCAAAATATCTCTTATGGTAATAGCTCTATTATCAAATTTTGAACTAGTGGTCGCTATCACCGTGTCATTCGACAATTTCCTTAGGCTAGGTATTTCATTGGTTTCATTGAGGTATGCCACGACTCAGATCTCTTGTTTGGTGATCTTGTGGGGCCTGTCAAGCCATATAAACTCATTATGAACTCAACTGAGAATGTACCGGATCCACTCTGCTTCATTGAACAATGAAAAATGAATGAATTGTGAAAAACTCTTATCTTGAAAAAAATTGTTCTTGGATTTGAGATTTCCCAAATTGTCCACCAAATGCTTGTTGTATAGGTCCAACATATATGTGTTACCAAGCTCCTTGAGATCACAGTGGATGTATGCCCTAATATCTTCATTATGGAGCACATCGTAGGGTACCAAAGAAAATGCACCTTCCGGATCGTCTTGAACAAAATTGAAAGGGTGTTTCTTGAAAATAGGTCTGTGCCTTTCCTTAATCTCAACCACCAAAGGGGTAGCAACACTAGAAGATGAAGCCATTTCAAATTTAGGGTTTGCAAAAACTAAAAGCCTGAACAGATAAATACCTTGATTCATAATCGGGCGATGAAATTCGCTCTAGAGTCGCTAAGATTGCTGTTGAAATCGTCAAATCACTTTTCTCTGCTTCTCTGCACTATTCACTTGATCACATTGTGACAAATGAAGATGTCAAATGCCTTTTTATCCTTTAAAAACCTAATTCTTCACTACAATAAATGTTGCAACCGGTTACCATGATTTTCACAGAGTTGCTAACCGGAGCACCAATCCTTCCCTAAAACTTTTGTATAACATCTACATATCAGATCTAAGCCTTCTGCAACCTTCCAGAATCAATTGAAGATCACTGAAGAGGGGGTTCTTAGAATCTGCATGAAAAGTTCCCCCTAAGGCATAAACCCTAGTTATTCTTAGAATCATCTCCATAGTGTGCCATGCTGATCTGGAAAAGATAAACCTGCCGATGTAACATGGACCTATTTGCTGGTAACAACAAATATGCAAATGCTAATATACCAATAAACAAAAATCCAAGACAAAGTGTCCACATGATGTCTTCGACATAACCAAGTGTTTTCCATATCATTCCAAGTGCCAGTGGTCATTATATCTTGCCGGTGTACCAGATACCAGTGACTGTGCATGAGTGACTTGCTTGCCAGTGAATGTTGCTGATTCTCCAAAGTGCCAGAGTTGATAAGTGTTTATTAGGTGTTGACATCAATGAAAAAACCATACCAAAATACCAACAATCTCCCCTTTGGCATTGATGGCAACACAAGATGGAAAAACCACCGAAGTGCCAAAATAGAAATGCCAAGTACCAAAAACCAACAATCTCCAAAAAAAGATCATAATCAGAAATCAAAATACAGATACTGAGAGTAATAATCTCTCCCAAACAACAATCTCTCCCCCTGGGAGAAACATGTGTTTTCCTTGTGTTTTTCCATACCAATCTCTCCCCCTTTGACATCAAATGCCAAAGTTTTTACCAAGCCAAGTTCATATACCAAATTCCAAACAATTTAGTATACTAACTACTCCCCCTGAGAAGTAGCTTCCCATCAAAGCCGGAGTAAAAGATTTCTTTGTTAATTCTGCTGGTTGATGACAATCATCAACTTCCTAAGTCTCTACCGGTGGGGGTATGACCCCAAGCTGATCTCTGAGATATTCAAAAGTCTCCTTAGGGAGAGGTTTAGTAAAGATATCTGCAATCTACTCTTTTGTATTCACATAAACCAGTTTTATTTCCTTTGCTTCAACATTTTCCCTTAGAAAATTTAGTTTGATAGAAACATGTTTGGTTTTAGAATGTAATACTAGATTCTTAGATATATCAATTGGTGTAGTGTTATCACAATAGATAGTAATAGGTTCCTTTCATTTTACCTTTATGTCTTTCAGGATTTGCTTAAGCCATAGTACCTGTGTACAGTTAGTTGCTGCTGCAACATATTCTGATTCTGTTGATAAAGATGTACAACTTTGTTTCTTACTCAACCAAGAAACTAGTCTGTTGCCAAGAAAGAATGCTCCGCCGGTGGTGCTTTTTCTATCATCCACATCTCTTGCCTAATTTGCATCTTTGTATGCACATAATTCAAAGTTTTCATCTCTAGGATACCATAATCCAAGATTTATAGTGCCTTGTAAGTACCAGAAAATCCTTTTTACTGCCGATTCATGATTTTCTCTAGGATTACTCTGAAATCTTGAAACAATACATACTACATTCATAATATCAGGTCTGGTTTGTGTCAAATACAGTAAACCTCCTATCATAGATTTGTATCTAGTTGTATTAACAGGTGTAGATTCATCCCTTAGTGATAATTTGTCATTTGTAGTCATAGGTGTGCTTACCGGTTTAGAGTTCTCCGTCCCAAATTTCTTTAGTAACTCTTTTAAGTACTTGGATTAACTCAAGAATATACCTTTATCAGTCTGTGAAATCTGCAATCCTAAAAAGAATTTTATTTCTCCAATCATCGACATTTCAAATTCTTGTTGCATTTTAATAGAAAATTCTTTACATAATCCATCTTCTCCTCCAAAGATTATATCATCAACAAATACTTCTATAACCAAGATGTCATCATTATTCACTTTATAATATAAATTGTTGTCTGCATTACCTTTAGAAAAACCAATCTTCAAAAGATACTTATCCAATCTTGCATACCAAGGTCTTGGAGCTTGCTTCAATCCATACAAAGCTTTTCTTAACCTGCAAACCATATCTTTGTTATCTGTCAAAGAAAATCCATCAGGTTGTTCAATGTAAACTTCTTCTTCAAGATCTCCATTAAAAAATGCACATTTAATAGCCATTTGATATACTTTGTAGTTCTTATGTGCTGCAAAAGCCAAAAATAATCTGGCTACCTTAATTCTAGCTACTGGTGCAAAGGTTTCATTGTAATCAATTCCTTCTTTCTGAGAGTATCCCTTACACACTAGTCTTGCTTTATTTCTGATAACCTTACCATCTTCATTAAGTTTGTTTCTGAATACCCATTTGGTTCCAATTACATTTTTATCTTTAGGCCGGGGAACTAATGTCCAAGTGTTATTCTTCTCAATTTGTTCTAATTCTTCTTCCATAGCTTTAATCCAAAATTTATCTTCACATGCCTCATTAACTGATGATGTTTCAATTTGAGAAATAGGACATACCTCTTCATTTGCCAATCTTCCTCTTGTCATAACTCCTTTAAACTTGTTTCCAATTATCTGATCTTCAGAGTGATTTAGTCTTACATACCGGGGTGTCTTTTTTTGTTGCTGTTCCTCAGTTACTGTGGAATTCTTAGATGATACTGGGGTAACTGGATCTTCATTCTGTACCGGTGGATTCAAAGTAGGTTCATTTGTCAAGATTTCTGTTGCCGGTTCAGATTCTATATACCTTGAAGTTCCTCTAAATTGTTCATCAATTTTTACATTTGTACTTTCAACAATTTTCTACAATCTTGAGTATGGAATCTCCTTCATTCACTATTTCCAAATGACCCCAAATAGCTTTAGCAGTAGACCTATCTGATAGTCCCATGATTTGTTGATCAGATAATGCGCTCAAAAGTGCTTCTCTTGCTTTGCAATCATTTTCTTCATCTTTAGTCAAGTTGGGTGGATTGGGCGGACTCTGAGTAGGAGCAGTATAACCATTCTTTGTAACATCCCAGATGTCCTTTCCAATGCAATTTAGATGTGTCTCCATTCTGATCTTCCATATGCCATAGTTGGTTCCATCAAGTTTAGGACTGTCCTTCCTAAAATAGTTAGTAGACATTGGATCTCCTCAAGCTATTAAACTTCTGCAAAAGAGGACTAAGCTCTGATACCAATTGTTAGGTCCCAGAGACAACTGAGAGGGGGGTGGGGGGTGAATCAGTTGTCAAATAAATTCAAACCAAAAACAACTTAACCAACTTAATGCTTAATACCGGTAAATGAGTCTAATACGCCGGTGGACAGTTTTAACAGTTAATAGCAATACCGGTAAGGATTAATGCATGAAACAAAAAGACAAAGTCATCCACAACACATAACACCAATATTTATATGTGGAAACCCTATAAGGGGAAAAACCATGGTGGGAAACCTTACCCACAATCAGATGATACTACTGTAGATAGTAAGTGTATACAAATGGGGTCTGCACATGCAGAAAGGCCAAGTGCCTAGAGCTCACTGCTCATTCACAAAATGGGAGTCACACTAACTACAGTTGGATGGTTAAATCCAATAAGAATGTATTGCTCAAAATAGCATCTTCATATGCTGGATTCAGTACTAGTGTAGTTCTGATTGTCTTCTCAAAAACCCTCCTTTAATCTTCAAATGATGTCTACGTGTATAGCTCTGCTTATTCTCATATATACCTTCACACATTCCTTTTTCGCATTCCACATTTGATCTTACAAATAAGATCTACATTTATACCATACCCTAAGACCAATTTTAGTAGGTCATCTCTCCAAGATATTACAATAAAATTAATTTACAGATCAATTAGTACCCGATGCAATAACCAATTCGATATGTTGGCTTAATGCATTTACAACAATAATAAGTCATCTCCATAGCGTTCCATGCTGATCTGGAAAAGAGAAACCCATCGATGTAACCTGGACCTATTTTCCGGTAACAACAAATATGTAAATGCTAATATACCAATGAAAAAAAACTCCAAGACAAAGTGTCCACACGATGTCTTCGACATAACCAAGTATTTTCCATATCATTCCAAGTGCCGGTGATCATTATATCTTGTCGGTGTACCAGATACCAGTGACTGTGCATGAGTCACTTGCTTGCCGGTGAATGTTGCTGATTCTCCAAAGTGCCAGAGTTGATAAGTGTTGAGAGGGGGGGGTGGTGAATAAGTGATCTACTAGTTAGCAGATTTACAAACTTAACTTTAAACCACCAGAGGTAAACACTTGAAAATGAAATGTAGAAACATAAAACAATCAACCACAAAAGCATAACTATTACCAAAATTTCGCATCAACTAAATTTTGGTAGCCTATTACAGGCCTTACATAGTGAAATTGAAGAAAGGTACACAACTTTTTTTAACAAGATCTTCATTTTGCAATAATATGATTTAAAGCCAAAATTCATTTCATATATGCAAGTATTTAAGACAAATGATAACGAAATATTGCATAGAAATAGCTTTTTATTATGAAAAAATGTGTAAGGTGTCCCACACAAGCCATGGGAATAGCTGACATAGCTATTGTGTATGGTGAAAATGGATAACAGTAATAACAATATTGAAAGGCTAAATGAATTCAACCACAAAACCCTAGCCTAACAATTAACAAAGATCCACCATAACATATGAAGATTACCTAAGACAATGCAAATCACATGAAATCACAAAGATTATACCATCACATGTCCAATAGGCTTTTGATCTCCATTCTTCCTATCTCCATTGAACTTGCTTGATATATTTGCTCTCAAATTTTATGTGCACAAGAGCTCAACAAAGAACGGAATGTGGTTGCAAGTATGATTGTCTATGCCAAGTAGTCAATTGATCAAGTCATTAGGGTTTGATAATGAAGGAAGCATCTCCTTATATAGAAGACACAATATGAAATGGAGGGATAAGATTGAGAGGTGTAAAAGGAGGTCGGCTATGATTAGAGGGTAGGTAAAAGAAATAATAAAATAATGAGAGGGGTAGGTAGTGTATGAATTAAGAGATGAATGACATGTGTCATAGGTAGAAAAGGCTAATGAATTAATTAAATAAATAAATGTATTTATTTAATTAATAGAAAAAATGAGACCAATTAAATAAATCAATATTTATTTAATTTAGGGAAATGATAATTTAAATAAATAAATGTATTTATTTAAATGAGAAATAAGGCTAGAAGAGGATAAATGAATTAATTAAATAAATAAGGATTTATTTAATTAATAGAAGAATTAGGCTTAGGTAATTAAATAAATAAATAAAATATTTATTTAATTAGACTGGACAATTTTAGGTGTCTACAGCTATAGACATACATTCTAATACAATCATGAAGAAAAACTATATAAGCAAATGAAAGAATGAACGTGATAGTAGGGTGACCCATCATTGCCTAGAATGACGAGCAAAATTTTGAAGTAGGGGTTGAGTCTTTATCTACTCATCCATCTTCAGCTACTTCCACTCCCATTCCATTAGTACTTGTAAGAGAATTGAAAAATTATGCTAGAGCAATGAGGATAACTATACTGTCACACTCAAACTCATCAGAATACATAGTTTTATTTGTATAAGAATATCAAAATATATATCTACAACAGTCAGGATATCATAATCAAGAAATAAGGCCATCAATACCAAGGGAAATGCCATGAGATAACAACAAAAATCATGATTTGCCTAATGTGTTTGTTTAGTGTGCAGGTATAGGTTCATGTAATATTCCATGTTTGAGCATGTGGTGTAAAATGAGGCTCCCACAAGGGTTGAGCCCAACATGATAGCATGTCAATAAGATTTCAGAGTACAAAGGCCTATCATCCACAACAATGAGATTCTCAAGCTCACTACTATAAATGACATGTCAACGCCCAATGAAACCATACTGGTAGGCTAAAAGGATGGGCAACCCTAGTAGGATCTCAATACTAAGAAATCAAATAAATGAGAATATCATGATCTATTCATCCAAATAAGAAATACATTCAAACACAATAAAGGTTCATGATACAACTAAGAACAAAGCCTAATAGATAGTAACTATCCCATCCATGCTTAGTAAGGGCAGTACTTACAGTGTTATCCAATCATTAAAAGACTACAAGAATGCATGTTGTTACAATGAAGGCAAGGTAAAGGATAATATAAACAATGCCTTATGCAATCCACAATTGTTTAAGAGATCATTCCATCATAGGGAATATCCAAAGAGGTTTCAATAAACAAAGATACTAGCAACACCAAATATCATAGTGCCAATGATATGAACACATTTGATTATTAAAATAGTGCTTGACAAGAGCAGACCATATGAATGACCAAGGCCTTTAGCAAAAGAAAATACTTTTACCAAGATAGGTCTCTCAAGAAAGTTCTGATCTAAGAAGGCAACACAAAAGATCTAAAGCATAACTAATGATTAGAAGTTTACACAAAGTTTTTCAAAAGCAAAAGTCATAGTTCAGTCACAAAGACTTTAATGTCACTCACTATCTCTGATCATTCATTTTGTGCAACAAAGATAAAATACACATTTGACTAATTTGATTGATAATCACAATCCAAATAGATGTTCAGGTTCAAGAAGAACAAAGGTCAATAACAACAATACAAGGGTGACAGTAACAACAATAAAGAAACAATGCAAATAAAGAGGATTACAAAGATATTTGTCAATTTAGACATAGAAAAACAATAGGAGCACCCAAAGAACGGTTTATTGTTTTGATAATCATTGCAACATGAATGGTAAATAGGGACAACCAAAGGAAAAGCTTCTCCATTAAGAACCAAATACTAGTCATCAAACTAAACAACAGACCCACTCACACGATGCATATTCCTGTTTATTTATCAAGGAGTAGATTTCTAAGATAAAATTGCAGCAGTCACAATGCTTTCAAGTAGTCATGAAAAGAAGAAGATGTGATATTCACCATTAGCAGTCATCTCCACAGTTCCCAAAACATCAAAAGGAAGTATGAATAGTAAATTGGCAAGCTTCATGTAATGAACAATATTTTATTGCTTTAAAAGTCACAACTTATAAGAGCAACTAGACCAACAAATGGTTATTTTTTAAACAGAGATATCGGTTTAGGGAAAAATGCCAAAAATATATAGATTCAAAGCATGACAATCTAGAGAACGTCTACAGTAGTTTCATGAATAGTCATGAGGATAGTACTAAAGTATCATTCAAGAACTGTGAATTGCAATATCATATGATCATTGTCTTGTATTTGAGTAGTCATAAGGAGGCATGCATATTTGTTAAGCTATTGACTTCATAAGAAGACCATCAAAAGACTGCCTAGGTCAGACTAACATGAGAGTAGTCCATACCATCAAAGAGATAATGAATTGCAATTATCCAACAAGGTGAAGTCTAGAAGGTTTATAGAATCTAGATCAAATTATATTGGCAAGTCATCTTCATGATTGGGATTATTGTTGCAGAACCCATAGACAGTTAACCTTCATGATCCAGTTATAGAGCCCTAAAGAGCTCAAGGCACCAGAGTGTAATGCAGGATAAACTGAGAAAATTCATAGAGGTATTGTCTAGGAGTAGATCTTAGTGGCCATGAGAAGAACAATACATTCAAAGCTCACCATTATACAAACCAAGGTATACTCAACAACACGAGACCCCTATGTAGACAAAGAAACAAAGTGCAAAGTATTAAGGACATCATAATAAGATATCAGATTTGTTAAAGATTAAAGACAATAGCGGTCCAAATATACATCATAGGTGATAGTGGTATCAATAAGATTTACAATAACCAAGCTAATAAAGAAGCCTTTCTTTAAAGAAAGTCACAGTAAAAGAATAGTCCTAAAGATGAGAATGATAAGCTTCAACATTAAAGTCCTTTTTACAGCCATATATGACACTTAGGATTGCACGATAGAGGTTTAAATAAATAACAACTTTTAGTCATTTATGAGTTATACAATCAAAGAGCATCCATGATCCCATTTTGGTAAAGGTGATGAAAAACAACAAAGCAACCCTTGAACAATGCATAGGACAATTTGGGCTATGAATGATTATTGTAGACCCTAAACATCATACAACAACTAATGTCATACTCACTGCTAATAGTGAAAAGTATCATAGTTCATAGCACCACTCATAGTGAGTAATACCAGTGCTATAATTTAGAACAAAACATCAAGATGACAAGCAATGAATAGATTATTGAAGGAATACACCACAATTACAGAGCAATTCCAAGAAGTATTTCTTGAAGTCTCAAATAAAGAAGATCATAAAGGAATGAGTAGTCCTTATCTACGTTGGCATGACTGTGGTTATGTAGAGAGCAGTAAGAATGTCTTCAAGGCCAAAAGACATAGTAAGTAAAAGAGGACACCAACAACTATCTTAAAAAAAAGAGTTCAATCACTAGGAGCCTATATGAGCAAGTAAAGCAAAGACACGTCATGGGGCAATAAAGAATGTTTAAAGTTTTCAAAAGAATTGAGTATTTGATGACTATGTTCTTGTATGATACCAATGATACATAAATGAAAGCATCAAACCTAAAGACAATATCAATACTAAAGACCATCATAAAGCACATAATGCAGAAAATAGTGAAGGAATATAAGGAACAATTGACTGGTAAAATTGGATCATATACTTCACAAGAGCAATCACAATGTTGTTTGAGTAATTTGACAGTCAACGATGAAGACAAAGGCTCAGATTTAATGGTTAAAGATAGTCCCAAAGTCTGCTACATCAAAGAAGATCCATGCCATAGTTTTGATGAGAAATGCCATTGTCACAAACACTAATACATTTGGAGTGGTTTTCCGATGAGCATTTCTGACGAGCTATGGGATTTCTTTTGTTTTGTCAGATTAATCTATTTTTTTTTCAAAAATTACCTCATGTTCGTCGGAATTCCGACACTAATACATTTAGCCTCAAATTCTGACGAAGGTTTTCGACGGACAAGGCATATTGTGATCAAATTTGATTTTGTTTCTTTAAAGTGCCCGAGTTCGTTGGAATTTCGATGAACTCAGGCACTTTAAAGAAAAAAAAACATAACGTGAGATCATTTTAAAAAATGCCAAGCATTTTTCGGGAGCATCATCTACCAAAGTTGAAGCTTTTGTTGCTTCCCTCTCCCCATGGAGTGATCTCTCCACAACCGCGCGCTCCTCAGGTAAGATTTTATTTGCAATCAAGGGCATCTGATGTGGTTTCATCAATAGTGTAAGAAATAGATTAAATATTGCAGAATATATATTTTTCCCTAATCTATTAAATCCAAATTTCTAATAGTTCCTGCACTCCTTTTGAGTTATCACTGGAATTGTCAACAGTAGTGTGTGCTACTGATTGGCTGATCCACTTTTGAAAGAAAGTGAGCTCGAGGATTCCCAGAAGGTCTTTTCTAGATACAAATCAAGTAGCAACAACAATACAATATTGCATTGAGTTGGATCATTTGGTGACTCAGGTAGGTCAACTTTTTTCTTCTCCGAAGTGTCAAAGGCAACTTTCATAGGAGTTTAGTGTGTTTTGATAAATGGTGATTATTTGAGTTCCTATGCAAGCATTTTGTAGCATTCACCATTATGATTTTCTGCTCTGACAAGAAATAAATAGTTATCATCTGTAGACCATAGCCACCATGGTTTTGAATTTTGAAGGCACACATGACTTCACAAAGCTGCTGCATGGGCTCAATCAATGAATCATGTTAAATGCAATCCTCTACAAGAAGATAATTTGCTTTGGAAATTAAGCTAATTGACTTAGTACTATAAATTCATCATGTCCACACTATGTTATACCAATATGTTGAAGATTTGAACATCTTTGCTTCTCAAGGGTTCTAAAAATCTACAAACATAACTTCCACTAAATTGATACCCCTTTTAATTTAGTTTCTAGAAGAGCCATATCTACCATCTTGAGGTGTAGATCCATCCCTCACTTCATCATCTTTCTTTTCTTCTAATTTTTGAACCTACATCTTTTCCATCTTCTTTATTTGAGTTAGATCAACCTTCTTCCGTGAAAGAAAACACTTGGTATTATTTCCTCTGCAAAACTTATTAATATTTTTATATTTGTTACAGTTATAACATGTAATGTCTTGTGGATCATTTCTACTTCTTGTATTGGATATGTAGTTAGCTTCCTTATGACCAAACTTGTTGCATGTATAACAATAACTATTGAAAGATTGAGTATTCTTGCATTGTTTACATTCATTAAACCATTCCCTATTATTAGTAAACAAATTTGTCTTTTTAAAATAATAATTCAAATGATTTGAATTACCCAACCAATAAAGACAAATATCACTAATAGTCGGAGAAATCACTATTAAATAAGTGATTTTCCTCTAAATTTTAGAGGCGCAATTCCCTTGTTTGATGTAATTCAACTTTTTTAGGGGTATGCTTTTAACTAGAAAGTAGAAAAGGCAAAACTAACACCTATACATAGCCATGACAATATGCAATTCTGAATTTAGAATCAAAGAAAAATAGAGATAAATGACACAAAGATCATAAGCAACAATTCCTTTTAGATGATATGAACAATTCAAGACTCATAAATCATTTAAAGAACACACACAATCTGATATAACATGTGAAAACATCAAGAAAGGATTACAAATCAGAAATGAAAATGACAATCAAAAGTAAATACAATTTAACACAAAGATTCCTAAAATCTCCTTCATTTCTTGACAAAATCAGAGAATTTAAAGACAAAGAAAATATAATTCTATCTCTCCCTCCAAAATTGAATTAAAATTCCCTCCTTCTAATTGGTTATAACTCATATGTGAAAGTATAAGAAGGATTATAAATCTAGACCCCTCTATTTGCTTCACCTATAGGAACAATAACTATAGCTAAAGTCTCAACCCAAAGTTTGGACATTCACTCCATGAAGTTATTATATCCATAACTGCAGTTCATTTGTTTATCAACCCAAGGATGTATTACTTTAAATGGATCTGCACTATATATGAACTGAGTTCTTGCAATAGCTATTCTGCATTACTGCAACAACTAAACCTATTTTAAATAAGTAAGCAAGAATTGTAACAATTGAATGGCTACATGAAAACTCTGCAATTACATAAAACCCAATTAAAGAACTTGTTAACTAAGTCCAAAGATGACAAACAAGAATTACTCTATTTGCTTTAGCTATAGGAACAATCACAGGATCTATTTCTAGTGGGTGCAGGAACACTCAATTGCCAGAACGACTACTGCAACGAAAAGGGAAACTAAGTTAATAAATGCACAAGAATACTCACCAAGTGGGCCTCCTTGGATGAGTGTATACATGCTTACAAATATAACTCTTAAATACTTATAATAACATCACTTTATTCAGTGTCCTTCAAAATTTGAGACAACATACAGAATGAAAGAAAGCTAAAAATATTCTACAACTTTATTTCTAAATCTTTTGTATCTCTTCCCCTTCTCTTCTTCTCTCTAACCTCAGAGAGGAGGTACAAAAACTTATTGAAAAGAAAACTACAAAAACTCCCTACAATCTAGGTCACATCAATAAAACAAGGCGGAAAACATTTATGACAGAGAACAAACAGAGTTAAGCCACTGAAAACGTGGATCACTACTAAACCGCAACCAAGAATATGGCATGGCGGTATTACAAGATTTAATGTTTACTGAAGACAAAAATAAATAAGTCTTGCACACCTTGCTATTCCTTTGCCACTCCTTACGCCCATTATTCTCTTTGTTGATTTTAACTTTTAACCGCCCCTTGAAAATCTCCAACTGCCTTACTGACGTGACATAAAAATCACCACAACAACATCTTATTTATTCTTGCAATTAAAAAGATAGGACATACAAGCATACACATATATCTATTTTAATTTATCAAAAAACTTAAATATTTCACACATGATATCACCTAAGATAATCCACATGGCAACAAGAATAATTGGTATGGAAACAGGAATAATTGGTATGGCAACAAGAATAATTGGTCAAGACAAAACAAGATTTAATGAGTTCAGTTAACATCTGTAATTCATATAGTCAAATTCTAATACATCATTACTATCCAATTATACAAATCAAAACATGGTAAAAACTTATGAGTTTCAAGAATAAAAAGAGCTAATATCTCAGCTCATCATGCCCCCCAACTTAGTGTCTTGCTGATCCTCCAACAAGAGGAAAATTTATGATTCAGGCACTTACTCGCAAGTCACCAATAGTTTCCTATCATGTCCCTCCTGTAGTCAAATTCCAATAAAATCCCTTCATTTTTTCTAGTCTGGCCCATCTGGCTTCTTCGGTGGCCTCCTCATATGGCTTATCTGCAACCCTACATCCTAATAATGGCCACATAAGGATAGGTGGCTGAAATATCAAAGGTAGCTAGTTATTTCTCTTCTCCCTACGTAAATGGATGTATTTAGGGGCTCTTTGTATAGCTGCATGAAAATTAGGCAGTGAATGAGGTTCACCTTGTTTTAAGTCCTCTGGAAGATTATTCCAACGCTGAACCAAACAGTCCATTGCAGCTAGATTTTCATTCTTAATCAAATTTTCATATTCTTGGTATGTTTCCTCTCTTATTGGTAACACCTGGCTCCTTACATCAGATATTGCTAACAATTTCTGCCAATCATAATAAAGAAGCCGTGGATTCTTGGCTTCAGCTCTGAGTGGTAATGGAAAATCAAATTCCAAATTTCTATATGTTTTGGCCTAAGTTGCCATACTGATCTCATTTTTCACCCATGACATTAATGCTTTTATGTGAATGTCACCAATGTATAACAAGGGATTCCATTCACTGTCAGAAGTTACATCATAGTTATGCAAATAAAATTCACATAACAAATTCTTAACAACTGTTGGAGAGGTTTGATAAAAACTATAAAATTATTCTGGAGTATCTAAAGAAGGACTAAGGTCTCTAACAATGCAATTTAACTTAAAACTTAAATACTGCTCTTTTAGATGCAAAGCATAAACCCGTGGAGGAGCCCTACATTGTACCAACTCAGGAACCATACTGGTAATGGTGTCAACTTTAGCTTTTAATTCCTCAATCTGATTATCCCTCTTTTCAATTTCTTTCTATTGTTTATCAATAATTCCATGTAACCTAGTCCTCTCTATCTCCCACTGCCTATAAAATGTAAGTGCAATAGACAAACTAGTGAGAGATGAAGGAGATCTATTAGCTGTTACCTGAGGGCGTGATATTTCTTCAACAAGCTCTCCAAATTGTTCTGCTACTTTTGCCAGATTTGAAAGTCTGTCTGCACCATGTTCTTCCTATGATTTAATATCTATTTGACTCTCATGCCCTTCTTCTAATGTTTCTACTGAAATTATTTCTACTGCTTCCCTTGTTGTCCAAACTTTTTGCCTACTTTACCGAGTTCTTCTTGCATACATTTTCGAAGTGGTTGCAGGTAGGGCTCTTGCAAGAGGTGTTGCTATAGGATAACTTTCTTTTAGCCTATGCTTCTTGGCTGCAAGAAAAACCTGTGCTTCTTGAGGTTGTACTATGGTTTCTCCCTCTTCATCAATTGTCTCTACTTCTTTCCCTTTTCCTTTAGAAGATTCCGCTCCACTTTCTTGAGTGGAGGGCTGCTCAATATTTGTTTCCATCACCATTTCTATTGGCATTTGTGCAGAGTATGTTGACATGATGATATTATGTTGTCATTGATGTCAATATACAGGAGAGTGAATCGGCAATATGCTGAAAAGTGAGCCGGTATAATGTGGTGAACCGGTATATGTGCAAAGAAGTGAACAGGTATATTGAAGCTAAGCAACTGGCAAAGAGAACCGGTATAGCGGTATAAACTGGTATATGAGCAATAGGTGAAGCGGTATGTTTGTCCAAGTCAACCGGTATGATGGAATGTGAACTGACATATGCAATGTTTTCTATTAAGGCTTAATATGGTATGACTACCGATTGGTAGTCTTAGCTTAAGGGTTTCCGGTTGAAGTGTTCCAAGCCTGTGTGATTCAATCGATGACATTGTGTGATGAGCTAGCATTGTAATCAAGATCAGATCATGTTGCCACATCAACCTTGTGCGCGTGAAGGATCTTGCATGAAGGAGATTGATCTTATCTACCTCGGGAATGTACGAAGTCCCTATAAACAGTGGAGAACACGTGATGGGTTATCGCCTCCATGAAACGGTGAAGAACGAACGATGGAGAATATCTTGAGATATGTTCAAGACCATTGTATTCAAATGCAAAGTGTTCAATGGCCAGGATTGAAACGCCTAAATTGCTTAACCTAAATGTTTACGGTTTAGGGTTTATGCTACTGACCTATCTGTTTCCTATAAGGTCGATGTTGTGTTTCATACTGAGGTTGTTGGCAAATGGTGTGTGTGTATCTAAGTGCAGAGATACGTGATTCTTGCCAGACTAGATGAGATAAGAGGATTGATTCTTGCATAGTGTGTGTGCAGAAGGAAGGAAATTAAGCGGATCTGCATTAGGCATTGAGTGCTATTATTAGATCATTATAATACCTGTTGATCTTTAACCACTTCAATAGTTGGAAAATCCATTAATTGGGTAGCTTTAACCAACTTGCTGTAAATCCTTTAACAGGGTGACTCAAACTCATTGAGTTCTTGAAATCCTCTAACAAGGTAACCTCTAACAGGGTTTAACCCTTAACCGAGTATTTAGCCATCCCTTAACTGGGGGATCTCTAACAGAATCGGTTCCTAGCAGAACCTATTGTAACAGTCTTTAATCGGACTAGGTTCCTAACATAGCGGACTTCTAAAGAGTTCAAAAGTAGCTTGTGGGTATTCATACCCACCATGGTTTTTCCCAGTTGGGTTTCCACATTAAAAATCTATGTGTCATGTGTAGTATTTTTCATGTGATGATTTAAGTGATTTGTGTCTGAAGGTAAATCATGCTGAGCTAGGTGTTATTATATTTCTGATGATAGATTACCTATTCATGCATAAGGGTGAAATGGAAGTGTAGTATTAAGTTGAGTGGAAAGCTAAGTGATTAACCGGTTAATGCTTGTCACAGTCATTCTTAGCTTTACCGGTTGTACTCTGTTTCAGACCAGTGTTATTGTCTGTCAAACATTTGCAGTGTTTGTAGTCAAACTAGTTTAGGAGTACTAATTCACTGCCCCTCCCCTCTCAGTACCAGTTTGATACTTATTGTTCATCATTGAGTTATCAATTGGTATCAGAGCATCCTCCAGGTCCTCTGTGTTGTAAGCTTAACTGCTTGAGGGAAATATCCTATTGTAATGATGAAGAGGGAAGGTCCAAAGTTCAACAGAGATAAGTTCAAAATATGGAAGGACATAATGAAGATTTACATCAGAAGCATGGGTGCTCAACACTGGAGCTATGTTGAGAATGCTTTTGTTATTCCTACCAGTACTCTCACTGATGATGAAAATAGAGAAATACAGGAGAATGGGCAAGTCATGGAAGCCCTAATCAATAGCTTATCTGACATTGAGTTTATTGATGTCCAGGATAAAGATAATCCCTAAGAAGTATGGGACACTCTTGAGAATATCTATGGCGGTGATGAGCATGTAAAACAAGCTAAGGAAGAAAGCCTTAGAGGGAAGTTTGAAGACATGCAGATGGTTGAAGATGAGACCATTCAATAGTATGGAATAAGAATCAAAACTGTTGTTGGAGATATCAAGAGTGCAGGTGGTAAAATGGAAGATTCCACTATGGTAAGCAAAGTTATGAGATCCTTATTACCGGTCTATGCAATAAGGGTTGCTGCTATCCCTAGACTCCATCATTGCAAAGTTGATAGCCTATGAGCTAAATAGTTTTGATGGAAGTGTTCAAAATACTGAATCAACTTTTAGAGCTTCTGCTATACCATCCAGAAAAGGAAAAGAAGCAAGCATCAGTGGTGAACCAAGACAGAGCAGAGAAATGGATGATTAGGAGATCCTGATGGAATTTGAATTTCTTCTTGCCAGGAAACTTCCTAAAGGAACTGGTAAATATAGAGGTAAGCTCCTTTGAATTCTTTTCTTGTAACCAGATAGGACATATTGCTATAAACTATC
The DNA here is from genome assembly GCF_030272615.1 of Cryptomeria japonica. Taxonomy (NCBI): domain Eukaryota; kingdom Viridiplantae; phylum Streptophyta; class Pinopsida; order Cupressales; family Cupressaceae; genus Cryptomeria; species Cryptomeria japonica. Next base: position 594,435,833 of record NC_081411.1, read on the forward strand.
CTCATGGTGACAACAAGGACAAACCAGAGAGGTTCAATAATTTCAAAGGAGGAAACTGGAGAAACTGTTTCATTGCAGTTGATGAAGGTGTCACAGATGAGGAATCAGAAGATGAAGAGAATGAAGATATTGTGTTTGTTGCAGTAAAGGAAGATGTGTCAAACAAGAAGGCTCTTGTCTCCTGCTTTGATAATTCCAATGAGTGGATTATTGACAGAGGCTGTTCTCATCATATGACTGGTGACTAGAGAAAGTTTCTATCTTTGGAAGAATATGATGGTGGTGTGGTTCACTTTGGTAATGATGCACCTTGTATGGTTAGAGGAAGAGGGTCCATCTCTCTGAATGGAAAGAGTAGTGTTGACAATATGTATTAGGTGGAAGGTCTCAGACACAATCTATTGAGTGTTGCCCAGCTGAATGATAGTGGACTCACTCTGGAATTCAAAAATGGAGTGTGCAAAATCAACAGAAAGATTGGTGATTTGATGGCCACCAGTATGCAGACCAAAGGTAATTTATTTCAGCTAAATGCAAATATAAGTACATTTCTTATGGCTAAGTTTGATGATAGTTGGATATGGCATAGGAGAATTTGCGATGTAAACTTTGATAACACTGTGAAGGCTAGTAAGATCAAGGCAGTTAGAGGACTGCCGATGCTGAGCAAACCGAAAAATCCTTTGTGCAGAGAATGTCAACTGGGGAAAATGTCTTCCTCAACCTTCAAAGGTAAATCTTTCATAGCTAACAACTTACTTGATCTTGTGCATACTGATTTGTGTGGTCCTATGAAAACTAGGAGTGTGTAGGGAGATAGGTATTTTATGATTCTTACATATGATTGCTCAAGAATGATTTGGGTCACATTCTTGAAGGACAAGTCTAAAGCCTTTGGAAAGTTCAAAGCTTTCAGAGCATTGGTAGAAAAGGAAAGTGGTAGAAGAATCAAATGCCTTAGAACTGATCAAGGAGGGGAATTCACTTCCGGTGAATTCAACAAATATTGTGAAGAGAATGGCATCAAGAGGCAACTGTCTGCCCCCCAGACTCCACAATAGAATGGCTTAGCAGAGAGAAACAACCAGACTATAGTTGAAGCGGCTAGAACTATGTTGATCCAAGGAAAAATTGCTCATGCCTTTTGGAGAGAAGCGGTGAGCATTGCAGTCTACACAATGAACCAGGTACTCATCAAAAAGGGAAAGGATAAGACTCCTTATGAGTACTGGACCAGTAAGACACCAGTGGTAAGTTACTTTAGAATGTTTGGTAGCAAATGTTATATCAAGAGGAGTGAACATCAAAGCAAGTTCAATGCAAAATGTGATGAAGGAATATTCCTAAGATATTCCATCAAGAGTAAAGCTCTCAAATGTTTCAACAATAGGACTCAGAGAATTGTTGAAAGTATCAATGTTAGGGTTGATGAAAACTCTGGGAAACCTAAGGAAACCGATAGTGAGCAAGTAGGAGATGAACTTGTAGTAACCTTTTGGGAACCGGTTGCAAATCAGACTAGTACCAGTAATTATGTTCCTACAACAGTGGATGCTGATGCTGAGCAAGATGAGGATGAAGAAGAAAAGCAAGAAGAATTTGTTAAGAACATACCTAAGTATGTCAAACCCAATCATGATCTAAAGCAGATCATAGGAGACAAAGATGCAAGAATTCTTACAAGAAGAAAGGTCAGAGAAAGCTCATGTATGATCTCTGAATTTGAGCCTAAATCATTCAAAGAGGCACATAAAGATGAAGACTAGATCAAGGAAATGGAGGAGGAACTTGACTAGATAGAGAAGAATGGCACATGGTCTTTGGTACCCATACCGGAGCATAAAAATGTCATTGGAACCAAATGGGTTTTCAGAAACAAGCTAAATGAGGATGGCACAATGGTAAGGAACAAAGCCAAACTAGTGTGTAAAGGATATGCCTAAGAAGAAGGAGAAGACTATGGAGAAACCTTTGCTTCAGTAGCAAGATTGGAAGGAGTGCGTATGCTTCTTGCATATGCAGCTTTTAAAGGATTCAAGGTATATCAAATGGATGTAAAATTTGCATTTCTAAATGGAATACTTGAAGAGGAGGTGTATATAGAGCAACCAGATGGGTTTGCCCTATCAGAAGACAGTGACATGGTGTGTAGGCTACATAAAGCCTTATATGGACTAAAGCAGGCACCTAGAGCATGGTATGAATGCTTGCACTCTCATCTTGTGAAGATTGGATTTGAAAGAACAAGTGAAGATAAACATATCTATTTGAAATTAGAAGGAAATCAGATTCTGATCTGTGAAGTATTTGTTGATGACATCATCTTCGGAGGAGATGACAAGATGAGTCATGATTTTGAAGATGAGATGAAAAAGGAATTTGAGATGTCACTCATAGGGGAAATTAAGTTCTTCATTGGACTACAGATTCAACAAATGAAAGAAGGAATCTTTATTACTTAGTCCAATTATGTCAAAGAGGTGTTGAAGACCTTTGGCACGGAAGATAGTAAACTGGTTGGTACACCAATGGTGAATGGTTGTAAGTTATCAAAAGAAGATGATTCAATGATGGTTAATGCATAGTAGAACAGATATTGCACATGTAGTGGGTATTACCGCTCAGTTTCAGCAAAGCCCAAGAGAATCCCACTTGGTAGCAGTCAAGCGGATTCTTAGATATCTGAAGGGAACAGTTGACTATGGGTTATGGTATCCATACAATAATGATTTCAACCTGAAATTGTTCACATATGTTGATTGGGCTGGTAATGTAGATGACCGGAAGAGCACAACTGGTGGTGCATTCTTCCTTGGTGGTAGACTGGTCTCATGGATGAGTAAAAAGCAGAGTTGTATCTCTCAGTCTACAACATAAGTGGAGTATGTTGTAGCTTTTACGAACTGCACCTAGACTATTTGGATGAAGCATGTATTAAATGGCTTCAAAGTTCCTGTATCTGAACTGGTAAGCATATTTTGTGACAATACAAGTGCAATTAACATTTCCAAGAATTCGGTTTTGCATGCTAGAACCAAGCACTTTGAGCTCAAGTATCATTTCTTGAGGGAGAAGGTTCAGAACAAGGAGGTTGTGTTGGAACATGTTTCCAGTAAGGAGCAGTTAGTAGACATATTCACCAAGGCTATACCAAAGGCTATATTTACCTATTTGAGAGGTGAATTAGGGGTGCTGCCCCTTCAAGAGGTGAACTGAAAGTATGTGCTCCACATCAGTCAGGTATTGCAGTGTCCAATATTTTTTAGGATTGATGTGTTGAAGGATGCTACTCCTCAGGGGGAGCAACATAGTGGAATAGGAAAACTTGTGCCTCCACTTTGGCATTGTTGTCAAAGGGGGAGAAGATGTGAAGCAGAGAAGATATTTGCAGTAGAAGATGTGATGCTAGGTAATATCTTTGTATATTGCCATCAATCCCAAAGGGGGAGATTGTTGGCATTTATGCATTATGTTGACATGATGATATTATGTTGTCATTGATGTCAATATACAGGAGAGTGAACCGACAATATGCTGAAAAGTGAACCGGTATAATGTGGTGAACCAATATATGTGCAAAGAAGTGAACAAGTATATTAAAGCTAAGTAGCTGGCAAAGAGAACCGATATATCGGTATAAACTGGTATATGAGCAATAGGTGAAGCAATATGTTTGTCCAAGTGAACTAGTATGATGGAATGTCAACCGACATATGGAATGTTTTCTATTAAGGCTTAATATGGTATGACTACTGGTTGGTAGTCTTAGCTTAAGGGTTTCCGGTTGAAGTGTTCCAAGCCCGTGTGATTCAACCGATGACATTGTGTGATGAGCTAGCATTGTAAACAAGATCAGATTATGTTTCCACGCCAACCTTGTACGCGTGAGGGATCTTGCATGAAGGAGATTGATCTTATCTGCCTCAGGAATGTGCGAAGTCCCTGTAAACGGTGGAGAATGCATGATGGGTTATTGCCTCCATGAAATGGTGAAGAACGAATGATGGAGAATATCTTGAGATCTGTTCAAGGCCATTGTATTCAAATGCAAAGTTTTCAATGGCCAGGATTGAAATGCCTAAATTGCTTAACCTAAATGTTTAGTGTTTAGGGTTTATGCTACCAACCTATCTGTTTCCTATAAGGTCGATGTTGTGTTTCATACTGAGGTTGTTGGCAAATGGTGTGTGTGTATCTAAGTGCAGAGATACGTGATTCTTGCCAGACTGGATGAGATAAGAGGGTTGATTCCTGCATAGTGTGTGTGTAGAAGGAAGGAACTTAAGCGGATCTGCATTAGGCATTGAGTGCTATTATAAGATCATTGTAATACCTGTTGATCTTTAACCACTTCAATAGTTGGAAAATCCGTTAACCGGGTAGCTTTAACCAGCTTGCTGTAAATCCTTTAACAGGGTGACTCAAACTCATTGAGTTCTTGAAATCCTCTAACAAGGTAACCTCTAACAGGGTTTAACCCTTAACCGGGTATTTAGCCATCCCTTAACTGGGTGATCTCTAACAGGATCGGTTCCTAGTAGAACCTGTTGTAACAATCTTTAACTGGACTAGGCTCCTAACAGAGAAAACTTCTAAAGAGTTCAAAAGAAGCTTGTAGGTGTTCATCCCCACCATGGTTTTTCCCAGTTGGGTTTCCACGTGAAAAATCTGTGTCATGTGTAGTATTTTTCATGTGATGATTTAAGTGATTTGTGTCTGAAGGTAAATCATGTTGAGCTAGTGGTTATTACATTTCTGATGATAGATTACCTGTTCATGCATAAGGGTGAAATGGAAGTGTAGTATTAAGTTGAGTGGAAAGATAAGTGATTAACCGATTAATGCTTGTCACAATCATTCTTAGCTTTACCGGTTGCACTCTGTTTCAGACCGGTTTTACTGTCTGTCAAATATTTGCAGTGTTTGCAGTGAAACTAGTTCGGGAAAAGTTTTTGTGACTGTACTGATTCACCCTCCCCCCTCTCAGTACTGGTTTGGTACTTCATCATTGAGTTATCAATTTCTTCTGCAACAATTAAAGCTTCATTGGCATCAAGAGGTTCATCCACTTGTTGGGCTGCTAATCCTTCTGCAACAGGAGCATTTTCCTCCCTAAATTGAAGCATATCTTCAAATACCCCCCATGCCATTTGAGAAACATCCCTAAGAGAATGTTCTACTAACAATTTTATGAGGCCATGGTGAGTGACATAATGATTTCCTTCCTTTCATGTTTCTTTCGCACTTATGGAAATAAGGTGATATAGAAAATTGGGCACATTTACCCTTCGGCCATGCCATAAGTGACTAAGTAGTTTAAAATAGACCAAATGCAAGTTTGATTACCTTCCATTGCTGGTAATGTATTTCATCACATACAATGCCACCTAGGGCCATTCCGCTGGAAGAGATATCCGCTGAGTTTGTTGTTTGTCCACCCTTAGGGGTCCATCTGCTATGTGCATAAATTCTGCCCTAGCACTTCTTACATCCTTAGATTTAGGAAACAACTCCCCTTCTTGCAACAACCTAGTAACTTCAGCTATTTACTATTTTGTGGCAATAACTCTCAATCCCTTGATAGAGGCCTCTCCTTCATTGAATGTACGCATGAATTCAAAAGCAATTTATTCATTGTAATCTGTTATTTTCAGAAAATAATCAATCCACCCATGCATACGGAAATAATTCTCACACAACGCATCCTACAACAACATGTCATGAATTATAGGTTCATGGTGGATAGGATCTCCACCCATGTCTATTTTGATTGTCAAAATAATTTCCACAACAGAGAATGGGGAATTGAAATAACCTATAGAGGTGAAAATAATTTGCTCAAAAATACCTTACTTACTTCCAGTTTCTTTCAATTATTTTGGCGGCAGGATGAACTAATCACTCATGGCAAAGAATGTCTTATTCCAAAATGATGTTAGAAAAATCAAACCAGATTCCTAACAAGGATGAATAATTACTTGACTTGGAAAATTGAACCATAAAACACCCCCCAACTTATGATAGCACGTGCCCACACATTCGAAAAGGATTGAGGGAAGGGTACATGGATTTAAAATAGGTATTAATCATAGAAAAATAGTAAATGCATAATTATTAAAAAATAAATAATGTACATACCTACAGTCATACCAATAAATGTTACATGAAATGATTAGCTAATAAAAAGGGGTGAAATGAGATGATGCGACATGAATTAAGTGATAGACAGAGAGATGGAACAAAATGACATGGAAAAAATAGATTATTATCATAGAAGAATATTTCCATAAGACATTGAAATACTTTTATGAAAGCATTCTTGAAGAATTTATTGACTGCTAAGAACATTTCCTACAGAAGCTGCAGGAACTGTGCCCTTAATGTCTTCTCCAATTGCTGCATGAACTCTTCCAGATGTTGAAGGAACTTCTTCAGTTGCTGCAGGAACTGATGTTATTTCTTGGCTGGTGAATTGTTGCAGGAACTGTTCTTTGGTTGCAGGCTTGATATACAAGCGTAGTCGATGACCATTGACTAGAAGCTTAAATCTGATTGGATTGATAGTGGTCAAACAGACTGCCCCATTTGTAAAAACTTCCTCTATTTCATATGGGCATAACCATCTTGTTTGCAACTTCCCCATATTATCTTTATATCTTGAATCATACAACAATGCCCAATCACCTATTTTAAATTTTCTCTCCTTTATGTACTTATCATGCTAGTTAGCTCTTTGATTTTGAATAATTTTTGTATGTTGAACGACCATCTTCCTTAGCTCATCCAAGGCATTTAATTGCACAATGCAGTCTGTTTGTGCTTTAGAGAGAGTCATATTCAATTGTAGAGCTATTTTAAGAGCTTTGTGCTCAAACTCAATGGGTATCATTATTGTTTTCCATATACCATTTCAAAAAGTGTAAAACCAATTAATGTCTTCCATGTTGTTCTGTGTGCCCAAATGGCTTCAGGAAGTTTATGTGACCAATATTTCTTATGAAGAGATACTGTCTTAGTAAGAATGGCTTCTAAATCCCTGTTAGTGACTTCTACTTGACCATTTGTTTGTGGATGATATGGGGTAGACTTCCCATGCCTGATATTGTATTCATTGACCAATGCTGCAATCAATGTGGAAGTAAACTATGGTCCTTGGTGAAAAAAAATCTCTCTTGGAACTCCATACTTGGTAAATATTTATTCATAGAGAAATTCAACCACTGTATTATCTCTTGCATGTTTCATAGCTAGTAATTCCACCCATTTGGTAACATATTCAATGCATACTAGAATATAAGATTTCCCATTTGAAGGAGGATCAATTGGCCCAACAAAATATAATCCCCATTTATCAAATGGTGAAACTAATATTTGGGGGTATAGTGGTATTTCATCAGATCTGGTAGGTCTACCCATGCACTGGCATCTATCAAAATTTCTAGTATATTGTGTTGCATCCTTATATAATGTTGGCTAGTAATATCCTGTGCTTAGTATTTTAAGTGCTGTTCTTTTAGCAACAAAATGTCCTCCACATGGTTCATCATGACATGCATGAAGGATATCATATGTTTCATCCTCTCTTACACCTTCTCATGACTTGGTCAGGTCCAGTATAAAATAAACAATCAACAATCCATGAGAAATTAAATCTTTTGTCAACCAACAGTTTTCTTTCCTTAGGAGAAAAATGAATTGGCATCTTATTAGCAGCTAAATAATTTGCAATATCAACATACCAGGGCATGTGTGCTTTTATAAGGAACAAATGTTCATCTGGAAAAGCATCATCTATGGCTGCATGATCATCCTACAATTGAAGCCTAGAAAGATAATCTACAACTACATTAGATTTACTTGGTTTATCAACAACTGTAATATTAAATTCCCACATCAATAGTAACCAACGAGCCAATCTTCCTGTGATTGAAGGCTTGTTCATGAGATATCTAATTGCTGTATGATCAGTGTGCACAAATATCATATATCCTATTATATAATGCCTGAATTTGTTGAGTGCATATATAATTGCTAACATTTCCTTTTCAGTGACATTGTAATTCACCTCAAGCCCCTGCATGTTCTTGCTGATAAAATAAATTGCATTCTCCAAATTGTCAATCTTTTTCCCCAAAACTGCTCCTATGGCATAATCTGATGCATCCATATGAATATGAAAAGGTAAGGACCAGTTCGGACCCTTGAGCACTGGTGCTCGAGTCAATGCATATTTGAGCTTCAAGAAAGCTTCATTACATGATAAAGTCCAATTAAATTCCATATCCTTGGTCAAAAGAGAATATAAAGGGGCTACAATTTTACTGAAATCTTTGATAAACCTCCTATAATATCCAGCATGACCAAGGAAACTTCTGACATCCTTTTTCTTTATAGGTGCAGGGAGGTTTTGAATGACCTTTATTTTTGCTGGGTCAACTTGTATTCCTTTGATAGAGATATTATGACCAAGAACTATGCCTTCCTGCATCATCATGAAGCACTTTTCACCGTTTAATAATAAATTGTAGTCTTCACACTGCTGCAAAATTTTCTTTAGATTCTTCAATGCCTCTTCAAATTCTGAACCATAGGTGGTAAAATCATCCATATAGATCTCCATGCTATCTTGAGAGCTATCTTGATAGTAAGATCAACTTGAGATGCCTTAGAAAGATGAGAAGTGTAGAATTCCTGCGGCAATAGGGTATGCAAAATATCCGTGGTTGCAGGAAAATCTGATGCTCGAATATTTGATACTAACTCTTGCGACTGCTGCCCTTGTCTCAACTGATTTGTCAAAATTTTATGGAGAATTGAATCATTATCATGAAGTTGTATGAGTGGTTCTCTATTAATCGTCATAAGATGATTGACAAATTCAACTCCTTCTTCAAATTCTTCTCCCACATTAGGCCAAACGGCTTGCTGTTGATCAAGTTGGGGTTGAGCAAGAGAATACACAGCCAAAGTTTTGGTTGTATTTCCATCTGAAATAGTCATATCTCCTGACTGACATCCAATATATGCATTGGCTATAGCAAGCCAAGGTCTTCCCGAGATAACTGGATATCCTCCCAATGTAGCTTTTGGAGACAAGATCATAAAATCTATAGGATATTCCCAAGAATCCAAAGTAACAACCACATCTTCAATCATACCATTAGGCCAAACTATGGAACTGTGAGCAAGCTGCAGGACTATAGGTGTAGGTCTAAGACTGGTTATGTCAAGTTTCTGCATAACATCTCTTGTCTGCTCCCAAATCTATTAAAGCATTCTTTATTTGAGTGCCATTGATGACTATTTTCACAACAGGAGTACCAAGATCAGTATATTTAGGAATTGAAACCTTTCGTAACATGTGTTGGCATTTGGCATTATAACAGACAATAAGAGATTGTTGGCATTTCAATAAGGATATTGACAAGGTTGTTGATGATTATGGATATAACTAATCAAGGATGTTTACTGTCTTAATATTATTATTTTGTCATTGATGTCAAGAAATTGATTTTCTAATTCAGTATGATGTTGCCATATCTTGAGATGTATGATTTGATGAGTATAAAGACGTCGGTAAAAGACACAAAAAGAATATGATGAATAAGGGGAGGAATAAGTTATTCAATGGGCAACTATTACCGAGTTAGACAATGATGAGATCATGATGTTTAGATTGTTTTGATATCATACATATGTTATTGATTGAAAGGTTAATACTATACTATGTTACCAAGCAAAGATCCTAGTCGGTAAACCCTAAGGTTATCGCTATCGGTTAATGAAGGCAGAATGTCTACCGAGTGAAGTTTAGTATTTACCGAGTTGCAACTGAGTAATAACAAAATGCATTAAATGATTACATGCATTATTTAATGAAGGAAGCTGATGAGCTGGCTATGATTAAATGATTGGTATGTTGTGAATGAAGTTTGTTAAAGAATCTATGGCAAAGGAAAATCGACAGGAAAATCTAAAGCTCAGATTGAACCGCAATACCCTAGCACAAGTTCCAAGAAATGTATGCAAGTTCCAAGGCAGGGTAAAACATTTTTAGATTGAAGGATACATTGAACCTGGTCTAAGTTTTAAGATCTGATGGCTATGATTGATCATGGGTAATTGGATCAAGGAGATTAAGCGGTTGGTGAATTGTTTATAAATAGGGAACTATTGATAAACAATGTATGTGGGCAACTGTATGCACAGGGATGCTACATAGTGATTACCGAGCACAGAAGCTTGAAGACCTATTTTGAATAACAGAGTATAGAGCCCAGCAGATGGACAAGATTAGTTCTATGTCTAAATTGTATTGAGCAAATAAGAATCTGCTTTAGTATTTTAGATGTGAAGTTGCAGATAGATCTTTATTACTGTTATTTTGTGAAGTGACAGAAAATCTCTTAACCGAGTGGACTTAACAGTCTTATTTGTAAAACCCTTTAGCAAGGTGACATTCTGATTGAGTGTTTGAAATCCTTTAACAAGGTCACTTCTAACAAGGTGAAGATCCTAACAGATCTGAGGGAAATCCCTTAACCGGGTCACATCTAGCAATGTGTTTGTAATCTTTAACAGGATTTGCTTTTAACCGAGCATACTCTAGAAGAGTATATTTCTTAGTGGGTCTGAAATCCCACAGTGATTTTTCCCTATTTGGGTTTCCACGTTAAATCTAGTGTTATGAGTATTATGATGTTTATATGCTTTTGAGTTTGCATGTTTAGCATTTTTGGTTATATTACTGAAATATATGTTACCGAGGTTGAATCTGATGTTTTTATGGAAGATTATGTTTGTATGATTCACCCCCCCTGTCATCTTATTAGCTTGGCATCTACACTTATCTTTAAGTATCAAAACTATCAATTGGTATCAGAGATTTGGACTCTGGAAGAAAAGGTACTTGAGGCAAAGATCCAAAGATGTATAAGAGGGATGCACCGAAGCTAAACAAGTCAAGTTTCACTACATGGCAGAAAAGGATGAAGCTGCACCTATCAGGAGTTGGAGAATATGCTGTATATTATCTAGAGAATGATTTCATCACATCGAGCACCTATCCATTGACAATGGAAGAAATAAAGGCAAAGCAAGAACATATCCAAGCAATGATTGAAATAACATCTACATTGACCGATTCAAAGTTTAATGATCTAGAAGACTGCAATGATGCAAAGGCAATGTGGGACAAGCTCACATCTGTGTATGGAGGAGATGAACATGTTCAAAGAGCAAAAGTGGATAGTCTAAGAGGACAAATTGAATCTATGAGGATGAATGAAGGTGAAAACATAACCCAGTACAATAAAAGACTAAAGGAGATTGTCAATCAAATCAAAGGAGCAGGTGGAACTATTGAAGAAAAGGATATAACAAGTTGTTAAGAACCCTTATACCGGCTTATGCAATTCGAGTCTCTACAATAAATGAATTGAGGTCTATACCTAATATGCCAGTTTCTTTAGATGCTACTATTAGTAAGCTACATGCATTTGAGTTGAGTAACTTTGATAATAGTGGGTCATCAGTAAATAAAGTTGAATCTGCATTTAGTTCTTTTCATCTTGATGAATCTAATGATTACAATGAAAGAAAGTATAAGTACTCTAAAGGAGATCATAGTGGAGCAAGTGAAAGATTTCGCAAGAACATGGAGGAAGTACACAAATTGTATGAAGAAATCAGAAAGCAAGAAGAATTTGAAGCACTATTAGCCAGAAGGTTACCGAGAGGCAAAGGTAAGTATAAAGGAAAACTACCTTTGAAATGTTTCAATTGTGATAAGATAGGACATATGGCTTCTAACTGTCCTGACAAAGATTCTACTGAAAAGAGAGATTACGGAGATGATAGACAGAAAGATAATCATTATAGAGGACACCGAGACTTCAGAAGAAGAGATAGAAAGACATGCTTAATAGCCGATGAGGAATCCAATGATTATAAATTAGATGAAACTGATACAGAGGAAGTAGTTTATGTGGCTATCAAAGATGGATTAGATGAAGAAAGGTATAAAGAAAAAGCCCTAATATCTCACATAAATACTAATGATTCTTGGATCATAGATAGTGGATGCTCACATCACATGACAGGTGATAAACACATGTTTGTTATGTTAGAAGACTATGATGGAGGCTATGTAAGATTTGGTAATGATGCACCATGTCTAGTAAGAGGTAAAGGACCCATAACACTTCTTGATAATGCAAAATGCAATGATGTTTATTGGGTTGAAGGTCTGAAATACAATTTGTTGAGTGTAGCACAGCTAAACAATACAAGATACCGAATAGAATTTTAGAAAGGAATTGTCAAAGTTCATGACAAGAATGGAAAGTTAGCTACTACTGAGACACAAACAAAAGGTAATACATTTCATCTTGACTCAACTCGGAATAAGTGTTTGTATGCAAAGATAGATGATACCTGGTTATGGCATAAAAGGTTTTGTCATGTAAATTTTGATAATTTGATCAAAATAAGCAAGAAGCACCAAGTAAGAGCTCTACTGAGTCTTGAAAAACCTGAGAATGCTATTTGCCGAGGATGCGAGATGGGTAAAATGACAAGATCAAGCTTTACAAGTAAGTCTTACACTTCTAAGGGAATTTTATATCTTGTGCACACTGATCTTTGTGGTCCTATGAAAGTTCAAAGTTATTATGGTGATAAATATTTCATATTATTTGTGGATGATTACTCAAGGATGATGTCAGTAATGTTTTTAAAAGAAAAATCAGAAGCTTTTCAAATGTTTAAATGGTACAAGGCAAGAGTTGAAAATGAAACAGAAAGACAATTGAAATGTCTTAGATCAGATAGAGAAGGAGAGTTCACATCTGATGAGTTCAACTTATTCTGTAATGATCATGGTATAAAAAGACAAGTCTCTGCACTGAGAACTCCACAACAAAATGGAATTGCTGAGAGAAGAAACAGATCTATTGTGGATTGTGCCAGAACCCTGATGATTGAAAAGAAAGTGCCACAAACATTTTGGAGAGAAGCAATAAGCATAGCAGTTTACACCCTGAATTGAGTACAACTGAAGAAAGGTACTTTGAAGACACCTTATGAAATCTGGTATGACAAGAAACCTAATGTAAGTTATTTCAAAATCTTTGAAAGTAGATGTTATGTACACAAGGATGATAGAAATGGCAAGTTTGATCAGATAAGTGAAGAAGGAACATTTCTTGGTTATTCTTCTAGAAGTAAAGCATTTAAATGTCTGATCAAATCATCTAACAAAATAGTAGAAAGTGCAAATGTGAAAATTGATGAATTTGCAGAAAGAAATGATGAAGTAAATTCCAAGGAACCAAAAGATTATGATGAATTTATCTATGTTCAATCGACAAGTCTTACCAAGAGAATTGTTGAAGGAAATGAAGAGAATATCCAATTACCGAGTGATGAAAAAGATCATACAGAGCCTACCGAGCCTGTATTAGCCAAGTATGTCAGAAGACATCATGCACCAAGTTAGATTATAGGAGATAAGGATGATCCAGTGATGACAAGGAACAAACTGAGACAAAACACATCTGATATCTAAATTTGAACCAAGAATAGTGAAAGAGGCATTTAACAGTGAAGATTGGATAAATGCTATGACAGAAGAGATTGATCAAATCAAGAAGAATGACACATGGACACTAATCCCAAGATGAAAGGACAAAAATGTAATCAGTACAAAGTGGATTTTCAGAAACAAGCTGAATGAAAAAGGAGAGGTCATTCAAAATAAAGCAAGACTAGTTTGCAAAGGTTATGCCCAAGAAGAAGGAATTGATTATGGTGAGACTTTTGCACCTGTGGCTAGACTTGAAGGAGTAAGAACATTGTTGGCATATGCTGCTTACAAGAATTTCAAGGTATATCAAATGGATGTCAAATCTGCATTTCTGAATGGAGTATTAGAAGAAGAAGTTTTTATTGAACAACCTGAAGGATTTGTTGAAGACAAGAATAAAGATCAGGTATGTAAATTGAACAAAGCTTTATATGGTCTGAAACAAGCACCTAGAGCATGGTATGAAAGATTGCATTCTTATTTAATCAAGATTGGTTTTATAAGAACAAGTGAAAACAACAATATTTACATGAAGAATGATGAAAATGGAATACTGATCTCAACCATATTTGTTGATGATATTATATTTTTTTGGAAATGACTCTCTATTTAAGAACTTTGGAAATGAAATGAGCAAAGAATTTGAGATGTCATTAATTGGTGAGATAAAGTATTTTATAGGTTTACAAATAGTACAAATGAAAGATGAGATTTTCATTACTAAATCCAAGTACATAAAGGAAATCTTGAAGAAATTTGGAATGGAGGATTCAAAACCAGTAAGTACTCCTATGACTACCAACTGTAAACTATCAAAGAATGATGAATCTGCATCTGTTGATGAGACATTTTATCAATCCATGATTGGAAAGCTACAATATGTTGTTCACAACAAGCCAGACATAGAACATGCAGTAGGTATAGTTGCAAGATTCTCTGCAGATCCTAAAGAAACACACATGACAACGATCAAGAGAATTTTCAGATACTTGAAAGGCACTGAAGATTATGGCTTAGTATATCAGAAAAGAAATGATTTTAATTTAAAAGTTTATACTGATGCTGATTGGGCAGGCAACATTGATGACAGGAAAAGCACAAGTGGAGGAGCTTTCTTTTAAGGAGAAAGAATAGTGAGTTGGCTTAGCAAGAAACAAGGATGTGTTTCATAATCAACAATAGAAGCTGAATACATTGCTGCAACACTGAATTGTACCAACATAGCATGGATCAAACAACTGTTGGAAGGTATAAATGAGAAAGTTACAGAGCCAGTAACTATATTATGTGACAATACTAGTGCCATTAAAATTTCAAAGAATCCTATTATGCACTCTAAGACAAATCACATCACTATCAAATATCATTATCTTAGAGAAGAAGCTCAAGAGAAGAAAGTGGTGTTGGAGTATGTTAGCACAAAGGAACAAATAGCAGATATCTTCACCAAGCCACTGCCAAGGGACACTTTTGAGTATCTCAGAAGTAAGTTAGGGGTCCTACCCCTATCTTCTACTCACTGACCGAGTTCTGTGAAAGCATCAATTCGATGACTCTACGGAATATCTTTTAGGAGTTGATGCTGATTTACACACTTTAGGATGTTTTCTAAAGGTGTGCAGGAAACAATGTAGGAAACAATATAGGAAACAATATAGGGAACATGAATTGAAGACATAAATGCTCTGACCGAGACTAAGTTGACACATAACAACAGGAAATCACTTCATACAAGAAGAAATTATGTTTTATTTCTTTACTTTTTGGCATTGTTGTCAAAGGGGGAGAAGATTGAAGAATAGAGGAGAAGACTGAAGAAGAGGAGAAGACTATTGTATGGGGGAGAATTCTAATGACAGAAGGAGAGCATTTCAGCATCTTAGAATCTCACAGCAATCCGAATCAATTAGGTCAAATCAATTGGTTTTGCCATCAATGCCAAAGGGGGAGATTGTTGGCATTTGACATTATAACAGACAATAAGAGATTATTGGCATTTCAATAAGGATATTGAGAAGGTTGTTGATGATTATGGATATAACTGATCAAGGATGTTTACTGTCTTAATATTATTATTTTGTCATTGATGTCAAGAAATTGATTTTCTAATTTAGTATGATGTTGCCGTATCTTGAGAAGTATGATTTGATGAGTATAAAGATGTCGGTAAAAGACACAGAAAGAATATGATGAATAAGGGGAGGAATAAGTTATTCAATGGGCAACTATTACCGAGTTAGACAATGATGAGATCATGATGTTTAGATTGTTTTGATATCATACATATGTTATTGATTGAAAGGTAAATTCTATACTATGTTACCGAGCAAAGAACCTAGTCGGTAAACCCTAAGGTTATCACTATCAGTTAATGAAGGTAGAATGTCTATCGAGTGAAGTTTAGTATTTACCAAGTTGCAACCGAGTAATAACAGAATGCATTAAATGATTACATGCATTATTTAATGAAGGAAGCTGATGAGCTGGCTATGATTAAATGATTGGTATGCCGTGAATGAAGTTTGTTAAAGAATCTACGACAAAGGAAAATTAGTAGGAAGATCTACAGCTCAGATTGAACCACAAAACCTTAGCACAAGTTCCAAGAAATGTATGCAAGTTCCAAGGTGGGGTAAAACATTTTCAGATCGAAGGATACATTGAACCTGGTCTAAGTTTGAAGATTTGATGGCTATGATTGATCATTGGAAATGTGATCAAGGAGATTAAGCGGTTGGCGAATTGTTTATAAATAGGGAACTATTGATAAACAATGTATGCGGGCAAGTGTATGCACAAGGATACTACATAGTGATTACCGAGCACAGAAGCTTGAAGACTTGTTTTGAATAACAGAGTATAGAGCCCAGCAGATGGACAAGATTAGTTCTATGTCTAAATTGTATTGAGCAAATAAGAATCTTCTTTAGCATTTTAGATGTGAAGTTGCAGATAGATCTTTATTACTGTTATTTTGTGAAGTGACAGAAAATATCTTAACTGAGTGGACTTAACAGTCTTATTTGTAAAACCCTCTAGCAAGGTGACATTTTGATTGAGTGTTTGAAATCCTTTAACAAGGTCACTTCTAACAAGGTGAAGATCCTAACAGATCTGAGGGAAATCCCTTAACTGGGTCACATCTAGCAATGTGTTTGTAATCTTTAACAGGATTTGCTTTAACTGAGCATACTCTAGAATAGTATATTTCTTAGTGGGTCCGAAATCCCACAATGGTTTTTCCCTATTTGGGTTTCCACGTTAATTCTGGTGTTATGAGTATTATGATGTTTATATGCTTTTGAGTTTGCATGTTTAGTAGTTTTGGTTATATTACTGAAATATATGTTACCGAGGTTGAATCTGATGTTTTTATGGAAGATTAAGTTTGTATGACTCACCCCCCCCTCATCTTATTAGCTTGGCATCTGTACTTATCTTTAAGTATCAGAACTATCAACATGATATCAGCCAATTGACCCATTACATGCACTGTTTGCAGATCCTTTTTCTTCCTATTAGGATTCTTCAAACTTGCCTCTTTAAGTGCCTTACTATAAATAGGGACATCCTTAATAGCTTGTAACAATGGAGTTTTAACACATACGTGTTTCAGCTGATCTATGATATCAAAACTTATTTCCTCTTCCTGTTGAACCTTTGTAGCTTGCAACCTCTGAGGAAATGGGGCTATTTACTGATGTTGAGGTATTTGAGCTTCTAGACTAGAGATTTCTTATTCCTTTTATATCTCAGTTATAACTAGTGGAGATGGGTTGGGTGAAGTTTTCCCAGACCTAAGGTGTATATCACTTATAGAAAGAGAATAAGTCGGGTATTGAATAGGATCAACTGAATAAATTTATTGTTGTTGTTGAGGCTTGTTATTAGAATTTGGCATTGGCTGAGTGGGCAGCTATGTAGGTTTAGGTGGAACAATATTTGCTGTAGGAGGAGGCATTATTGTAGGTGGTTGTGGTTGCGACATAGGTTGTTGATAACCAAATGATTGGTTTGCCCATGGATGACCTCCTCTCCATTGAGGAGCAGGTTGACAATTCCCTTGGCATTCTTGCCATGGGCCCTAAGGTCAGGACCAATTTCCTTGTGGCTTCTACCCCTATGGATTTTGATTGGCAAAATGTTTCCCTTGGCCTTGAGGATTTTACCAATTTTGATAATTTCCAAAATTTTGAGCATATGGAGATTGCCATTGATTATTTTGTGCATAGGAATTTCCACTATAACCAAAAAAAGAAAGTGGATTGGGAGGTATACCTTGCCTTGGAAAATTTGGCCTTCTCTGAGCAACATAGAAAACTTGTTCATCATCACCTTGTATTGTCTTGAAATCAGGAACTTCAAGATTTGCTACCATTTTACATCTACAGTCTCTTTTCCTCTGTTTACAATATGGGTAGAATTATGCAAGAACTGCATCAACTTCCTCATGCTTCTTCTTATCTGAAATTGTGTCCAATTGAGTAGCCATATTGTTTATGATATCCTCCTTAAAATCCTTCAGCAGATGGCTAAGCTCCATTCGAGAAACTCCATTACTGGATGTTGATAAAGAAACCCTCAGCTTGAAATGCCTACTCTTCTTAGAAGAAGATCTAGAATACTTTTGACAATTTTTTCCAATGCCATTCCATGTTGATTGTGTTATGTCACCTCCTCCCATAAGATCCAAAGCATCTGTGCATTCATCACTTATTCCTCTTAAAAATATTAACTTAAGAGAATCTTCATTTAGAGTACTATGCTTGGACTTTTTGACATTGAATAGAAATATCTCCAGATAATCCTCTAAACTCTCATCTTCTTTCTTTGTCATTCTAAAAATATCATCCCCATGGTGGTCCTTCCCTCTACAATAATCCTTGTATTTCAAAAGAAACAACCATTTCATCTCATCCCATGTAGTGACAATGCTACTCCCTAGACTCATAAACCATCTTAAAGCTGAATGTTTCAAAGTGGAAGGGAATATTTTGAGTCTATGGGCATCTATAGTATAATCAAAACTCTTACAGAGGACCTCAAACTCAAACAAGAAAGTGTCGGGGTCTTCTGTCACCAATCCATAGAATTTAGGAAGGGAAGAAGTTGGAATGTTCTTAAGATTAGCATTATCATGCTAATCAGAAATAGGAAACTCAAACGTTGGAGTCACAGGTGGAGGTGGGTTATTCCCACCAGGGGGTGGATTTCCTTGCATTGGGCTTTGAGGAGGAGTTTTCAGGAGGTCCAAAGAGGAAATGGAGGTTGTTCTCTGGAAGTTCAAATTTAAGAGGGTTCAAATTATCTAGAGTTTGGTATAGTGCAACAAAAGGATTTACATCTAGGGGGTCATATGGATTGAGTCTTGCATGGCTAGGACAACTGGGAAGGAATCTACCTTGAGCATCTCTTCTTCGTCTATGCATGCAGATTCATGAGAATTACTTTAAACAAATTGAGTTTATAAAAAACAACTATACTGAAAGCTAAAAATTAATAACCATAACAGGCTCTTAGCTTGACACCATCCCAAGCAACGACGCCAAAAATGTTTCCTCCACCAATAGGAACAATAACTATAGTTAAAGTCTCAACCCAAAGTTTGCACATTCACTCCGTGAAGTTATTATCTCCATAACTGAAGTTCATTTGTTTATCAACCCAAGGATGTATTACTTGAAATGGGTCTACACTGTATATGCACTAAGTTCTTGCAATAGCTATTCTACATTAATGCAACAACTAAAACTATTTCAACTAAGTAAGAAAGAATTGTAACAATTTAATGGCTACATGAAAACTCTGCATTAACATAAAACCCAATTAAAGAACTTGTTAACTAAGTCCAAATCTCTTAGCCTGTTTGGTATTCTGGCTAAATTTGCTGAAGCTTTAGAGAGGATTCAGAAAAGATTCCTTTGGTCAGGGGTAGAAGATAAAAAAAGGATTGCCTTGGTTTCCTAGGACAAAGTGTGTAAGCCTAAGTGCAAGGGGGGTTTAGGTATTAAAGTTATTAAAATTTTTAACAAAGATCTGCTTGCTAAACAGATATGGAGGGCTTATGGCATTAAAAAAGATTGGAATCGGGTGTGGTTTGATAAATATATTCATGACCAACCTCTGTATTCTCTTCTCTACTTTGAAGATGTCCCTGCTGGGTCTTTCATATGGAATAATATAATCAAGTCCATAAAAGTTGCTAAAGCTGGAGCTGGATGGGTCTTTGGCAAAGGTGATAAAATCAGGTTCTGGGAGGATGTTTGGATTAAAGATTAACCTCTCTTGAATCAGGATTGTAGACAATTTATTGATGAATGCAAAAGAAGGTATGGGTCTATGGTTTGTAATTACTAGAAGGAGAATAAATGGGTGAGGCTTGATGCTACTTATGCTGGGTTTTCGCTGCTTCAATAGGAGCTATTGTCCTTTTCTGTTAATAAAGATTTTGATGATGTGTTTCTTTGGAAGAGTAATCCCAGGGGGTAACTTCATTGTTGCATCTGCTTATAAAAAAACTATTACTCAGGTCAGCAACCCAATATGGGCTAAGATCTAGAATAGAGTCCTTATTCATAAAGTTAACATGTTTTTTTGGCTTGCAGCTCACAATAAGATTCTTACCGTTGATAACTTGGCTCATAGACATTTCATGTTTCCTAATAGGTGTGAGCTATGTCAAAAAGAGGAAGAATCTGTGGATCATTTGTTTATCCATTGCTCCTTTACATCAGAAATTTGGAGTAAATTTTGGGTGCAATGGAGAGTGGAATGGGTTATGCATAATAGTCTCAAGGAAGTCATTTGGCAATGGATCTTTCCCAGCAAATTTCCTCTCATCAAGACCCTCTGGTCGTTGATCTTTCCTATGACCTGTTGGTATATCTGGAAGGAGCAAAATAACATAATTTTTAGGGAGGCTAAGTGTACATCTCAGGTGGTTTTTGAAAAGATTTACAGGGCAATTAAAGAAAACATAAACATTCCTCACATAAACAACAAGTAGTGGAGGTTTCTTAATATGAATAATATTGAGAAAGGTATCCTCACTGAATGGAATTTGATTCACAAGATTTGTAAATCAGACATTAAGATTAGGAGAGAAAATATTATTTGGAGATTTCCCTGTCATGATTGGGTCAAGGTGAATTTTGATGGGGCAGCCAAAGGCAATCCTGGGAAGTCAGGAGGGGGAGGAGTCATTAGAAATACTCATGGAGTTTGTGTTGCTGCTATTGCCTCTCCCTTTGGAGTTCAAAACAATCATGTTGCTGAAGCCTAGGCAATGTTAAAATGCCTCCAGCTTGCTCAGGGTTTTAAATTTAAAAAATATGTCTAGAAGGGGACTCCCTCAATATTATTCAGGCTATTAGGCACTAGTTCTCCCTCTTGGAACATTTAAAATATCATTGAAAGTGCTAAAAAGATATTAAATGACTATGATAGTGTTTTCATTTCCCATACTCTAAGGGAAGGTAATAAGGTTGACCTTTTAGCTAATGAGGGGGTTTATTTAGAGGAGGACACTAAATATATCGGAGAAGCCTATTGTAAGAAGGATGTCCGGGCACAATTATTATTTGATTGTGTCCATGGTTCAAGTTAAGTTAATCATTACTCTTCCTGGTCTGGATATCAAAGACAGAGATTGGGGTTATGTGAAGTGTTAGTTGATGATCATTTTAAGGCATTGTGATTATGATCGCTGGTGTGATGGGGCTAATCATAATAAGTGTTGGTTCATTGTGACTATTATTAAATACCTCTTCAAACTCATGGATATTACCCTATTTTTTGAACCCAACATTCTGTTCAAGAGCCTGCACTTAAGTCTTGGGTTTTAGTTTTTGAGTAACTTGTGCTCTGTTAAAAGCAATGACCTACATTTCAACATGGGAGGAAATATTAATCAGAATGAGCCCTTTGGTTGTGATAATTGGAAAAGCGAGCGGAAAGTTTGGCGGAGGCTGCATAGATAGGGTTTCACAGACTACATGGAAAAATTGCATGGTAGTAAAAATTCGGTATCTCAAGGCTTTGCCAAGGGATGGAACAATAACAAAGTCACACTGTTTGGGGAGACTTGGAAGCTCGATGAGGACTTGGTGGCGGAAGTTATGGGATTATAGAAGGAAGGCACCAATTTTTACAGAGATCAAAAGTTTGCTGCGGAAGCTATAAAAAATTTCCTTAAAAGTGATGAAGAGAAGGTTCGGCTCGCCAAGAAGGACAATGTATCTTACTACCTCCCTTATTAGGTAAAGTCCTTTTGGCAGAAGATGTTAAGGGTTTTGATGGAATTCTTAACTGTTGATGGTAGGTTTACGAATGTTTATAATTATCATTTTGCTATTCTAAACCATTTCCACCATGGGTTTAAAATTTCCTTACCTTTCTATTAGCTTCATCCCTGAATGAAAGCTTGGCCGACCATGCTAAAAAACCCAAATCCTATCCCATAGCTCACCAAGGTCTCATCTTGCTCATTTATGAGCATTTTAAGAAAAAAGCTAGGGTTAATAAGGAAGATCATTTGGTGGCAAATGCCCATTTTTCAGATAGTTGTGATGGGTCTGAATCTGATGATGATTTGTCTAACGTTCCTCTTCATAAAAAAGGGAGGGTTGATGATGTTGATAAAGAGGACATGAATGTGGAAGCTAGTTTGGAGGAGGAATAGGGGAAGGCAGCTGATGATGAAGCGAAGAATGAGAAGAAAGAGGTTGTAGGAGAAGAGGAGGAGGTGCAGAGAAAAGTGTATGTGGAAAAGACGGATTCAAACCCAAAGTCTATTAGCTTTGAGCAGGGTAGGGAGATGAAAGACTCCATTTTGAACGTTGCCAGAAATAGTGCTCTGGAATTTTTTAATTTCCAGAAATGGGTAATTGAAAGTATTTCCAGTATTCAGAATAAACAGAGAGATTTGGAGTATAAGATTCAGAATTTGATTAAGGATACCAATACTGGGAAAGAGGATGTGGAGGTGGACACAAGTGAGGTAGAGGATGAAATTGAAATGCAGGACTGGCTGAAAAAAGATATGATTAAGGGAGACTTGAAGCATCTGGAAGATGTGATCAGAATTGTCAAAGATAAGGCTGAGGTTGATAATGAAATTATTATTAATCAGGTTACTAAAATCGAGAAGGTATTGAATAATTTTATGAATCAAAGCCTTGAGGTTTTGAAGGTCTCGTCTCAAAATATGAACGCCTTGGCTGATTGTCTGGAGAGGAACCAACAGAACAAAGAGATGGTGATCATTGATGATATGCCAACCTCCAGCTCTGCTCCCTAAATTTCCAAGCAAAGAACAAGGCAGACTACCAACAACTTGGAGATGAAGACTAAAGACATCCATCTGAAGTAGGAGAACAAAGACCTGAGAGAAGCTGCTAAGGCTATGATGATGCTAGTTAAGGACGTGGAAGAGTATAAATTTTTTTATCTGAAATGTAATTCTGGTATTTGTTTGCCAGTCTCTCGTTGGCTTTTGTTGTCCTTTTCCTAGTTGCTATTTTTCTTGATGGTCTTTTGCAACTTTTCTTTCTATGTACTGTTCTCTCTAGCTTCTTTCTTTCCTATCTTTTTGTTATGTAAGCGGGTTTTGGGTCCCTTAAAACCTGGTTTTCCTTAATAAAAAACTATGTCCAAAGTTGACAAACAAGAATTACTCTGTTTGCTTTGGTTGCAGGAATAGTCACAGGATCTATTTCCAATGGCTACATGAACAGTCAATTGCCAGAACGACTACTGCAGGGGAAAGGGAAACTAAGTTAACAAATGCATAAGAATACTCACCAAGTGGGCTCCCTTGGATGAGTGTATCCAGGCTAGCAAACATAACTCTTAAATACTTAGAATAACATCACTTTATTCATTGTCCTTCAAAAGTTGATACAACATATAGGATGAAAGAAAGCTAAAAATATTCTGCAACTTTATTTCTAAATCTTCTGTATCTCTTCCCTTTCTCTTCTTCTCTCTAACCTCAGAGAGGAGGCACAAACACTTATTTAAAAGAAAACTACAACAACTCCCTACAATCTAGGTCACACCAATGAAACAAGGCGAAAAACATTTATGATAGAGAACAAACAGAGTTAAGCCACTGAAAAACATGGATCACTACTAAACCACAACCAAGAATATAGCATGGCGGTATTACAAGATTTAATGTTTACCGAAGACAAAAATAAATAAGTCTTGTGCACCCTGCTACTCCTTTGTCACTCCTTACATCCATTATTCTCTTTGTTGATTTTAACTTTTAACCGCCCCTTGAATATCTCCAACTACCTTACTGATGTGACAGAAAAACTGCCACAACAACATCGTATTTATTCCTGCAATTGAAAAGATAGGACATACACACATACACATATATCTATTTTAATTAATCAAAACACTTAAATATTTCACACATGATATCACCTATGATAATCTGCATGGCAACAAGAATAATTGGTATGCAAACAGGAATAATTGGTATGGCAACATAAATAATTGGTCAAGACAAAACATGATTTAATGAGTTCAGTTAACATCTGTAATGCATATAGTCAAATTCTAATACATCATTTCTATCTCATTATACAAATTAAAAAATGGTAAATACTTGTGAGTTTCAAGAATAAAAGGAGCTAATATCTCAACTCATCACCCTCCACCATTAATTTATTACCTATTAAGAAATTAGAAATGAGCTATTTCAACTTCTACTAAGTACTTCTTGAAAATTAATTACAAAATTAAATCTTTTAGCTTCCCACCTTCCCGTAAATACAAACATTTTAACTTATTAATGAGTTTAAATATTAAAATGAACTCTAAAATAAATGGTACCACTTATAAATTTTACTAGCATGTGCCTATTGCCAAAACTAAATTAGCAGTAGAGATGTGACAGGTTCATTAATCCAATTCTACCATGTCATTATAGGCTTATCACTATGATGCCAATGAATATTTTTGGAGAGTAAGTCCTTCCTTGAGTAGCTCCACAATTCACCATTATTCAATGGACACTAAAATACAATCTTCTATTCACCATTATTCATTGGATAGAATCATAGTCATGACTATTGTTAGGCTCATTCATCCTTCTTTCTTTTCTAAACCACAAATTTAAATGCATCAATTTAGCTCCACAATAGCCACATGGATATATAGTAAACATTTACATTAATTCCAAATTAAAACTTTGTCTATAAATGATATTGAAATTCAAATACTTAAATTGCAAAATCTCATAATAGTATTTTCTCTGTGCTTAGAGAGATTTCCCACTTGCTGAGACATTTTGCGAAACAACTACCATCTCATGCCATGTCTAAGCTTCCACAATTTACATATATATCTAATAAGAGAATTTGTTATATTTTGATCATCCACTTGTTAAATGATGTTTTACTACTACAATAACCCTTTAACATATTTGATGCATTTTGACTGCTAAATTCATTGCCCAAATGACTCTAGATGGGAAGCTTCCTACTCCCTTCATTGTTAAAATTAGCTGGACTAACGAAGAAAAATAAAATGTGTGACAAGACAAATTTTCTCTATTCTATTTGTGAGCATTCATCATTATAGGTGATGGAAATCGGTTTGAAACCTCTAGAGCATCTTTTATTTTATTTTTATTTCGCCTGCAATGGTTTGAGTCTGCTCACAAGAACAATGCATCCTTCATCAGAGAGCTATGATCCAACTATGCAAAATAAGACACATCTTCTAGGGTAGCCCACATGTGTTGAATTTTATGCAAGACCAAGTAAATTGTGGAATATCTACTCCCTCTCTAGTAGCCTTTGGCATTTATTGGTTTGTTCAGAAGTTTGTAAACTGACCCCCCAAATAGAAAACATAACCACCAAAGCATCTTAAACTGATAAACTAGAAAACATAACCACAAAATATTATGAAAATATTTTGGTTATTTAAAGTTTGGACTTAAATATTTAACCAGAACCTCAAAAAATACTTGGGTTATATTAATGTACCATCAAATGCTGTCAGATATTGGATATTTGAATTAAAGATGAGATTCAATGATATTGAAGAACTAGCTACTAACTCCTCAAATTCCTCCAAGTTGTTGATCTAGGTGGCTTGAGGAAAACAAATTTGTGTTGATGCTCTGAAGTAACCAAAATAAGTAGTGGGCCCCATTGGAAAGGTCATTTGGAAATTGGACTCTGTTTAGAGCCTAGGTAAGTTGTGACATCCCTAAGTTTGACAGGAAAATTGATGAAGATGTTGTTGATGATTATTTTTCTAAATTGGAGATGCATTTCTTTGTAATTTCTTAGATTAGAGAGAATTATGTCTGCCCTACTTAAATTAGAATTCTAGTTCAACAATGTTGGATTGCTAGCTTGCTAGACAAGGAGGAGTTGAAGGAACTCCACTTGATTTAGTGATGGAGGTGAATTTCAGTTTGGGTGGTTTCATGGAGGTCATCAAGGAAGATTTTTCCAAAAGATACAAATGAAGAAAAGTAAATTTTGTGGCAATGGTGAGAGAAAATTTGTATTTGACTACATCAATACCTAACACACATTGTGTTCAAAAATTGGCATCAAGAACTCTAAGAAGCATTGGTTCTTTACAAATTGTAATGTCTAGTATCCGTCATCAGTACATATAGATGAAAATGACATCTTTAAATGTCAAAATATTGGTTGAAGATAAACTCAACGCCAAAGGTAAGAAAGGCCCTAAAATATGACAGGGATTTATGCTATTGTTTAGGTTTGCATATTGGAAGGAGACAATCATCCATACTTATCACAAGATTCTGTAACTCATGTAGACTCAAGGTGAGTTGCAAAATGACCATCAAAGGTGCTCCATGTACATACAATGGTGAGCCATTTCTAACATAGTGTCACCCGAGACTTTTTCTATATACTAGAACAAGATGTTTTATAACATAGTGGGTAAGTACCTAAAATAGTGCTACTGCTACTTTTACAAAATTATTCCTATTATCTGCAATAGGGTCATAGAAGTGTAGTTTCAAGTGACATATGCAAAACAAGCAATTGTAATAAAGAGCAAAACAAATGACCCCTACCCTTGCTGCCCTTTTTTGGTCAATTTCCTCATCTTCACTGTCTGACTCCTCCAATTTAGAGGAGATGTAGTTGGTGTGGTTAAAATAGATGCCAAGGGTGCTTACCCAACAATCAGAAGCCAACTCTAGAATGGAATTTTCCAAGGCTTGTCCATCAGATGGGCAGACAAAGCCATTGATCCTCTGTATGCTCACTTCCTTTGAATCGAATATGTCAACCATAGGGCAAATGACAACCTCATAAACAAACCCATCACACCAGTGTCGATTACCAACCAGTATACCATTAACCACTAGCCATACAATATTCTAAACCACATTGTTTTCTTGAAATAGCCGGTTGCATTGGGCCTGGATCGATTCCTCTCTACACAGGCAATTGAGACCAAAATGATGCACCATCGGTTGAGATCGATACTTCCAGGCTTAAGACTGCAATTTGAACCATTCCTTATATAAATTTTTGAACTTTCTAGAGAAGTCTAGAGACCAGAATAGGTCTGACTTCCAATCAAGCTTCATCCAGACAACATATCTTTACTATTTTGAGAACTTGTCAAGTCACTGGTCATACATACTTTATCTAACTGGCCTGATACCAATCTGCCAAAGCACATGAAAAAACAAAAGTTTCCAGTTTGTCCTTCCACTAAGTTATGACCTACCTCTAGTTAAAATGAAGCTCCTATGCTCGATCCACATTCACTGACATCCAATGCACAACCATAAGAGAGCTCAAGATCCATGTTGGTTATGTTCGCACCTTGGGCCATAAAATTACGCATCGAAAGTTTCCATGATGGCCTAGGTACCTTCTTGCTTCTTATCCGATCCCTGACTTGACTTTGCAGATTGATTCAACCAAATCATCCTTTACAATCTATTTTAGCTCATTGTGACAGTCAAAAGTCAAGATTTTCTTAGTGTATGATTCCAGTGAGACACCAACATTAGCTAGATAATCAACTGCTTTGTTTGCTTAGTGGAAAGTGTGGGAAATTCTATAATTTTGAAATTGGTTAAGGTGAATTGCAATATCAACCAAATAATGACAAAGCTTCCAATTGGGTGTCAATTTGTTCTTGGTGGCGTTGATTATAATTTGTGAGTCCCCCTCTATTTCCATTGATGTAAATCCATTATCAATATAAAATCTGAGACCTTTGGCTAGAGCCATTGCTTCCGCCTCATTATTGGAAGCAATGCCTATGTTTCCCGATACACTGCCCATAATGTCTCTTGTATCTTTCCTAGCAATACAACCATATCCCGTGGCCCCTGAGTTTCCTTTATTTGCATCTTAAAAATTGAGTTTGATCCATCTTGTCATAGGGGGTGTCCAATTGCATTTGCATGTTTGACACATTTGGACACTATGTTGATGTTGGGAGGAATCAGAGAACCCCAATCTAGCTGAATTTTTTTGTCCCAGTTCAGAATATATTCTATCTTCCAACAATAATCCTTGTTTGATATTGTTGTTATTAAAATATACATTAAATTTTAATTGCCACTTAGGCAACATTAAAATTTAATCAACATAATCCAATCTAGCTATCACATTTCAACATTGAGACTAACAATTTTTGAAGGGTGGCATTGTTGAGAGCCAACACTTAGGTGTGAACCTTGTCTTCACAAATTATTTTCAGTTGCCATGATACTTGACCCTATCCTCATGGTGTTGGCTCAATTCATATTAGTTTTCCCAATCCTAGAAGCCAAGTAATGTATCCAAGGGTGTCTAGAAGAATTGAGTGTATGATCATTGATTTTGTATGTTGAAACCATTATACATGCGCCTACCTCTGTATCATACACATGAGTCACAAATGATAGTGCGGTGTGAAAACATCCTATATGGATAGGACACAGGAATTTGTACAAGATAATGTTAGGTGAAATGTATTTAATATCTTAGACATACAGGGACATATGGGGAAGTTTGCGCATGTGATGATGCCATGAAAGGTCTAATATCCCTATGTATCAGACTGAGACAACCAGTGAAAGACAAAAAAAAATGCATTGAGAAGGAAAAAGGTTGAATTTCCTAATGTTTGGTGTTGAAGTGATGTGTGGGGACCCTGCCAAGTCAAATACCTTGTTGTAGTTTCAAAGGGTGGAAAAAGAATAAGCATTTTATTTACTATCCTAATAGACCATCCATCATAACAATGATTACAATTGATGTGTGTGTTGCTAACAAAGTTCTAGAGGAAGGATCTTTCTATTGTAATAGAAAATGAGTGTTCATAGACCTTGTCTATGGTCCCCCAAGCCTAGAGTAAGGAGTTTGAAGCCTAGATACATTGATTTGGCCATGTGGCCATCAATGAGTGTTGACCCAATAGGAGAAGTCTTGAGACTGACAATTTTGGAAGTGTGGCATTGTTGTGAGCCAACACTTAGGTTTGAACCCTTTCTTCACGTATTATGATCAGTTGCCATGATACTTGACCCTATCTTCAAGGTGTTGGCTCAATTCATATTAGTTTTCCCAAGCCTAGAAGCCAAGTAATGTATCCAAGGGTGTCTACAAGAATGGAGTGTTTGATCATTGACTTTATATGTTGAAACCATTATACATTACCCTCCATTGAGGGTATTGAGGAAGATTGGGAATAGTGTGTTTTGTTGAAGAAACATGATGTGAGAAGTTTGATGCAAAGGCAGGGGTAGAACTCAATATTTCATATTAGGACAACAACCACATTGATTAGGCAAGTCAAATAAGGTCTCTCCAATGTTTAGGATACACAAGGGCAGCATTAGCCATGTAAGTATGCATGAACATGGGAGTGTATAGTTACTTTCTTTTTAGACTAACTTGGGTCTATGAATTTGAATGGTGTTCATCCCAAAAGTATATGTAATATCATTTGCTTGCACCCAAGGTGTGACTGAGAATTTTGTCTTACTTTTTACTGATTTGGATAGTATTGAGAGGATCCTATAAGGATGACTACACTAATACATTTAGCCTAAAATTCCGACGAAGGTTTCCGACGGAGAAGGTATATTGTGATCAAACTTGATTTTTTTTTGAAAAAATGCCCGATTTCATCAGAATTCCGACGATAATGCAACATTTGGTTTTGACAGAGAAGGAATTGGCAATGACATTTGGGTTTTTTTAGAAAAAGTGCTCGTGTTCATTGAAATTCTGACGACAGCGTGAATTACTTTAAAAAAAAGAAAAGACCAAGTCATTTCATAAATCCTGCCTCTCATTCGTCCCACCTCTATAGCGAACCTGTGGGTTCAATCATGGTGGGGAAGATCATTGGTGTGACAAACACAACCGCAATGGGGAACAGGGGCACGGAGTGCCACGGGCTGGCACATAACCAGCGAGGACAACCGCAAGGGAGCCCAAAATGGGCTGTGTAAACGGCAACGCCCAGGCCTCCGTCAACAACAATAAGAGCTACGGACGGAGGAAGAAGTTCACCCGCAAAAAAAAGCTACGGATGGAGGAAGAAGTTCACCCGCAATAAGAGCTTCCTCTATGCTGTATATCTAACGTCACTGCCATATCAGGCTGGAAGTGGTGATGGAGTATGATTCAGTGGAAGTGGAGGCAGACACTAGCCGATATTGATCAATCAATTGCTGGTAATGGGAGACATTATTTTAAATGGTATGAAAAATTTCCAACTATGGCTAGATAGATCCTACTTTGGTTTTCAAGAAGCCATTAGAGTGAAGTTGATTGCGTCTTCTGGTGTTAGATAATTTGTATTTTCCTCATTGTAGGGAAGATAGGTTGTGTACTTCATATTTTAATGCTTATCTTGAAGGAGATCAGATGTGTGGTGGACATTTATTTCAAATTATTATTGTCCTGTATCGTGTTTATGTTAAAATATGAATTTGCAGGTGCATGTAATGGTGCAAACTTTCTGTAGTAGATGTTGTTGTGGACAAATCTTATACAATATTGTTCTATTCCAGTCTATATGAGAATTATGTAATTGTTAAAAAATTCCCATAAATAACAAAAAGATCTTTTGAAAAGTTTATTAAATATTTAATGATGTTGGAAGTGTTATTGGGTTTTTGGTTTAGAGGTGAATGAGTCTATTTGGGATCAAGTATTTTGACGAGGCTAAGAGCAAGGCCCTAATATCAAAAGAGTTCAAAATAGAGGAAGCTTGGATCACAACTCCAAGTGATTTGGCAAAATGATTAACCCTCAATTCTAGGCTCTTGATAGGTTTTTATCCTAAGACTTGTGCTCCAATATCAAGTAGATAAATGAATTTTATGGTTCTTTTCCTTTAGCATTGAGTATTCACCATTCCCATCATTGTGTTCCATGAAATGACATCTCTTTGAGGCATTGTGTCAAACAGCTCACCCGCTTTGCGGATGCTTCCACATTTTGCAAACATATATACCACACTATCGAATCTCTATCCATCTTCACTAGCTTCAACCACAACTATTTGCATAAGTGTCCCTTCTCGGTTGAGCGAATGAGTGCCTACCTAAAGGCCCTCCCAAGGTATCTTTGTTTGCGTTGTCTCGGGGCATATTAGGGGATCACAATGAGGATCACAATAGGGAACATGTAGGTAGGGGCCGTCCCTCGATGAACATGAAGGAGGAAGGTGGACATAGTTCCCTGTGGATTTAATCACTGTAGGATGTAAGAATGGTTTAATCGCTATAGGAAAAAGGTAGGGTATAATCAACAAATTCATTGTTATACATATTCAAATATTTAGATTCAAATTTTATTAAATATTTATCAGATTAATTGGCAATAGAAGAGATGGTGAGAAGTTTCTATAATATGATATGATCGATTTAAAAGAAGAATTTCTTACAAGACCTAAACCGTTGAACAATCCTACAATCATGTATTATTTAAACACTGCATTTTAAATAATGAACAATATAGTTAGCCTGAAACATATAACACTACTTTCCATATTTAAAATATATCCTAATTAATGGGATGGATGACCTAAATCTATGTGATTGAGTGCCATTATGTAAAATATATCCTAATTATGGATGCTGGTATATATGGTAGTGATAGAAAATCCCTGCTGCAGAACCGTGAGAGCAATGTGTAGTGATCGAGTGCTATTTTTTCTCAGTGTTTTGGAGGGGAGCATAAGTGTACCATTAGGAAGGTGGTATAAAATGGAAGTTGAGAGGTATAAGGTTATGAGGTGTGGGTTAGGATAAGATAGGGAGGTAAGTGATGAAGGATGTAATGGTAAAAGAGTAAGTTAGGATATGTTAGGGGTTTGGAAGGTAGGAAAGTGAATGGGGGGAGATAAAAGGATGTGAAGGATGGAATGGGGTTAGGTAGGTGAAGTAAAAGTAAGTGTGTATGAGGTTAAGGGGTAGGATATGATGTAGGAAAGTGGAGGAGGTTAAGATAGGGGATATGAAAGGTAGATGGAAGGCAATAATGATAGGAAGTGAGGTAAAGGTTATGAGGTGTGGGTTAGAAAATAGGGTGTAGGAAATGGAAGGAAGGGTCATATCACTTTGAGAGTTTTCACCAAGATGAGTAGCCCGAGTATGGACCTCAAATCTTACAAGCCATGAGGATCCACTTGTAGTAGAGGAGCATATACTTGCATCTTGGGAGCTTATTAGGAGTTCGCCTTGAATTTGGGAAATACATATAGAGGAGATAGAATATTGATAAATACACATTACCTAGCCTCATCATGCATAAATACAAGAGGTATAGACTATAGCAAGCACATATCATGAGCCAAAGGATCATATTCGAGAGTTGCTTCATCTCCAATCCTCTACATTTTTAAGATCCACAAATGGGGTTGAGGATAAGTCTTGTTTACTAATTAGCTTGGACTTACGCTTTGGGTTGCATCTATATGTGAGCAACCTAAAGGCATAATTTTCAATGCAATTTTTGAGAGGACTTGCTTCCACCTTGTGGTACTGGGAGGATAAAATGCACCAACTCACATTGGAAACCCTCTCCAGATACCATTTTGGAGTGCTTCAAAGTGTGTTCTATTTCAAAATATTTTTGACAGAGATGCATAGATGAGTTTCACAATTTACATAATAAGGTTTCATTGTGGCTCAACATGAGAGTTAGTTTTTGGAGTTATTGTAGTTTGTAGATTACATTCAAGACAAGTTACTTGTCAATTTTTTCATTAGGGGTGGAAAGCCCAAAATTTTAGTTTTCCTACACATGGCCAATCCAAATGACTTTAGGGTTGCTATGGCAAAGTCTCTTATGGAAAAGGAGGTACATGGGAGGACACAAGAGGCATGAGAGAAGTTTGTAACCTTGATTAAGGGACTAAAGTGTCCATAGGCCTCCCCATCCTTCAAATGATAATTTAGACTTACTATATGATTTACAAAGAAAAACCCAATAGTATCAATATTAGGGACATAGGTCTACTAGAGCATAGTAGGGGCCATAGGGTAGTCACATTTGACCATCATAGACACAAGGATATTTTAGGTATGAGAGACTATAGGGCTATCAAGCTAGGCCTTCTATGACTCAACAACCTTTTAGGGGAGAATCTAGTGTTTTTAGTAATTAGGATCTTCTAATTATGGTGGGGCCTAGCCAACATAGGGTTATATGAGAGGCACATGTTATGTATATGTTAGTATTAGATAAAGAGTGCCCACAAGGTTTTAGAGTAGGTGGACACCATGCTAGGATGTCAAAGTAGATAGTTGATATGTGGGTCTTTACCCTCCCAACCACTCAACATATACCACCATGGGTCTTTACCCTCCCAAACACACAAAGGTCAAAGGAAGATTCACTGCTGCAACACTCACTTTTTTTGACAGTCTCAAGCACTTAGGACAGTCACTCCTTTTGTGGCCATTCTTCTTCACACAACACTCTCTAACATTAATTAGGATGATAGTGTACCTCCTTAAACCTTCCACCAACATCTAACTCAATACCAAACTCTTTCCCAATCTCGCTAATGGATTAATTAACTCAATTCACTGTGAAATTGTGACAGTCAATGCAAGGTTTAGGCCAGTAGTAATTAGGATCTTCTAATTATTTTGGGGCCTAGCCAACATAGGGTTATATGAGACAGGGGTAAGTTCAATAGTGATTTCTCCTCTACAACCTTTGCCAGTCTATGCGAAAATGAGAGCTTGACAACATTCTTTCGCTTTTAGCTAGCTAAATTTTTCAAGAATTTTATCTCTAGATTTAATAATTCTTTTCTTGCATGAATCTATTAATTTTGAGATAACAGATCTTGCCTTCATGAATTGATCCTAGTTTATCCCTTTAACCTTGATTAATTTATTTAGAGTTTTTAGTTCCATTGTAATCCTTTCCTTTACAATTAAATATTATTAAAAAATTCTATTATTGTTCCAAATTTTGTGGATATTTAGGAGACACAAATAAAATATAAATGTAATCATTCCATATTTTTGCAGGAGATATTGGAATGAGACTAATAGGAAGAGTAGTAAACATGAGTCACAATGAGCACTTTAGAATAAATCTAAACATTATAAGAAGAGTATCTTGGAAAAATAGAAGCGTAATTTATTTTCCAATATGCAAGATTATTACTTGGGAAAGAATATTGAAAGAGGATTGAAAAGATTCCTTGAGCTAACATTGTCTCACTTATCCAAAATTATGAGGAAGGATTCATTAATGAAATGGTCATTAACAAGATGGAGAGAATAATAATTAGGAAGAGATAGATTTCACATGCTACTAGGTGACTAGATTGGAGAGAAACTAGAGGCAAATCATTTAGCTTGGCCATGACACAATGTCTTAGAATAGATGCCAACCTTGGTGAATAGAATGAAAATCCCAAACAATTAATGAGTGGTGAGACAAGTAGAGGCATCTATAAATTTTGTTTTGAATAAAATAAAGAAAAAATGGGACTAAAACCAAGGGAAATGCACATGGAAAGGATATGATGAAAATCAAAATAAATAGTTTGAAGATAATATTAGTTACCTAAAGGATATTCCACTTGATTATTTGGTATATCATAACTATTTTGACAAATTTTGAAACCATTAGAGGTACCTTTTGCTTCTATAGATGAGGCATTCATTCATGTTGAAGTTGTGATAGCTTATTTGCCTCTTTATAGACAACAAATTATCCATACGAATTATCATATATACTTGTAAATTCCATCCCAAACCACCTATTTCACTCTTCTTCCTTTGTGTACCTCTTTTATTCTTCCATTACCTCTTCACTTACCTAAATTCAATCCAAAACATAGTGTATATAGCATCAAAAAAATTCCATATTTGATTAATATTATCCACAACATATCGAAAAGACAAATACCACACTTACTGTGTCATCAACCAAAAATAATTTACTTACATATTCAAAGAGTTCAATAATGGAGAAACATCCATACGGTGCTCTACACATGTCCTTGAAGGTTCAAGAAATACTTATCCTCTATTGGTCCAAACTTTAAATCACTTTCCATGCATGAAAATAATTGCAACCATACACAATTTCCCACCCAATAGATTCTCTCAAACTAGTTTACTATCTTAACATAGGGTCAAGGAAAAGCGGGCCAAAATAGGAATCCAAGTGTCTTAAAAGCCTTCAAGACCATAGTGGTGAGGATTGAATTTCTTTCTTTAGTGGTATCTTTCTCTAGATTAATTAGTTGGGGATTCTATTAGGACCTTTTCCTAATTAAAAAAATAATATAAAGATTACATCCCTAAATATTGCATTCATAATAGAATAAATTTCTGCAATATTGAGACTAAATTCATAATAGATTTATAGTGATGAATAAAGAAATATTTAAGATTATCAAAAAATTGATGTTTTCTTTCTCCCAACTGTCATTGGATATTGGGTGATCTTTGAGGCATTATGTCAAATAGTTCATGTGCCTTATCTAAGCTTACATATTTTGCATGCATGTGTACCTGGGTAGTTGCACTACAACATCTATACTCACTAATCACATTTGGTTGGAAGTTTCTAAATCCATTTCAAACACATCTTGTGCATATCCTACAATCATAGCATTCCATTAGATTGTGTTTCTTTGATGCATCTCACTAAACAGTTCATGCACTTTCATGTCTATACTTCCACATTTTCCAAACATGTCAAACATAGCATTTCCAACCGTAAGCATCTGATATTAATTGCCCTTACCTTCTACTTTGATGTAAGCCCATACTTTGTTCCAAAGCTCCCATTTTGGCACAGGTAGAGAGTACGTTGGCAAATAAAACTGATCGAAATGGAAATCTATTTGTTGCATTGACTGCATTGTGAGGACGCTTATGTATTTCATCGATAGCAAAAGTAGGAAAGGACATGAGAATATCTCCTCGGGGAGGTATTCTATGATAGCTGCGAGGTAGATGAGAGTTTCTTATGCCATTTGCTTTATTCTATGCAGTCAAACACGAGAACACTGTTTGAATTCAAATACTAACAGTGATTGTCTTTTTAATGGAAATAGATGGGAAGGGACGTCAAGGGAAGGAATGGGCCCACAACACACCTAAGCAGTCAAAGCTTAGTGTGTGTTGCTTAAGGCTTCCCCCTTAAGACATCATAATTGATTGGCTCTTCACTCCTAAGACCTTCAAAAGTCTTTAATGGCTTCATTGATTCCTTTTGTCTTCCAAATGCACCTGCACCAACTTGAATTCTCCTTCAATGCTTGATTGCCTATTCACTTGGAATTGAATTGATTTTATAACTAAGAGATCACTTGAATTGTAGATAGACCCCTTCAAATGACAGGTTAGGCTTCCTTTTATACCTTATATATGTCTTGAAAGCATTTTATCCTGATGGCTTTAAATTAAAGTACTTTCTCTTCTATCTGGTATTGGTGGAGCAGAGGTTGCATTGCATCATCCTAGGATACATATTTCCACAGATACAACACAAGTTAAATGTATCCCAGGTTGATGCAAAGCAACCTTTGCTCCAGAGATCACCAAAAAATAGAGAAAGAACTTTAATTTAATGCCATCAGGATAAAAGTCTTTAATCAAGACAGATAAATGGTATGCAATTGGATCTATTTGGAATGCATTACCCAAACACCGCAATCGATCAGTCACCTTTGAAAAGAAAGTGGTATGATGAAATATTTAGACATAAAATAGATGAAATGCACTCCATACTACTGCTGCACAATATTTTGGTCGATGATATTTTTAAAATAGTAAAGGAAGGTGTATGGAACAACCAAATTTTGATCATTATAAACAATGAATATTTTGAGATCCTTTTATGATATGTCCTAAATGAATACACTTTAAATTGATTTTAATATACCTTGAAATGTGCAATATGGAAGGTTTGTATTCTTAATCTCCTGCCCATTTCTTAATTTAAAAGATGATATCTTTATTAAATGTCTTTATTAACTTGATTTCTCCTTCAATTCTTGATGAATGCTTGATTGCATTTTCACTTGGAATTGAATTGATTTTATAATTAAGAGATCACTTGAATTGTAGGTAAACCCCTTCAAATGATAGGGTAGGCTTCCTTTTATACCTAATACATGTCTTGAAAGCATTTTATCGTGATGGCTTTAAATTAAAGTACTTTCTCTTCTATATGGTATTGGTGGAGCAGAGGTTGCATTGCATCGTCCTAGGATACATATTTCCATAGATACAACACAAGTTAAATGTATCCCAGGTCGATGCAAAGCAACCTCTGCTCCAAATATCACCAAAAAATAGAGAAAGAACTTTAATTTAATGCCATCAGCATAAAATTCTTTAATCAAGACAGATAAAATTTGAGTTTGATTGTCATCATTTACTTTGCCAAATTCTTCACATGTAACTCCTGAATCAATTTCCTACTCACAAGAATTTTATTATGTCTCAAATATAAGGAAACAAAAGGCTTCAAATAGAAAACTTGAACAAGCAACTAAATCCATTGACTAACCAGAAGAACAAAATTAAGAAACCATTTGATCATCTGAGAGATGTTGTAGACTTGCAACTCACCAGCTAAGTTTTTTCGGGTAAGAATTTTTTTTGTTTTGGTTATGGTTGTGGTGTTTATAGGGAGATATTTACAAATTTATATCTATTTTCACTATTTAATGGTTTATGGGTTTGTAATGGTAATTTAATGTTCTTTCATATTTTTGTATATATTCTTTATAATAGCCTATTATATTGATTTGTTCTATTATGCATAATGGTGTGGGTCAGACGACTTTGCCGTCGGTGCATGAAAGCATTGAATGAGTTCTACTTTTAAAAATTACATGAAACATTTTTAATTTATTTGATTCAGTGTTATTTGCAAAAAATGATTATCAATGATGTTTCCTTTCTCCAAGAATTGTCTAGGATCTTTCCATCAGATAATATGTAACATCGAATGACTAAATCTTTTCACTACAAATGCTTATTTTATTTAATTATTATCTGAGCATGAGTTAAAATTTATATATGTACGGAAGCAGAACATACAAGTTGAAGAGTCATGTGCAAGCAAATTTCCTAAAAGAAAGCAAGCAGACATTATCTTGAATGACATGGAAACAAGCTCATCAGCTGCCTAGAAGAGAGAAATTGGAGAATGGCAGAGGAAAGTGTTTAAGGGTGATAAATAGATAGATAGTATGCAATACAAAAAAACAATGTTTGGAGTGGCTGATGTGACGTCTCTAATTTATGTCCGGAGGGACTAACTGGTTTTGGAGTTCCTGCAAAACCTATTGGGCCACGCTTGGAGGAAATCAATGTGTTCATGCAAGGAGCACCTTTTTTCTATTATGAGAATGATACTTTTGCATCGAGGGATATTTGGAAGTCAATATCCAAAAATTTCTATAGTGTGGAACCAGAGTTGGTAGACTCGAAGTAATTTTCAGCTTTCAGAAGACCAAGAGGTTATGTACACAATCTCCCAATAGAAGGGAAATTTAAAGCATTACCTCTCCCCCCCATGACTATTCAGGAAGCACTTCCTTAGACAAAGGACTATTGGCCTCCAAGGGATCAAAGAAAAAAATTGAAGCATAGACTCTAGACGATGTGGCAGTGTCCTTCGTGAAGAACTCTGCACTATAATTGAAAATTCACGAGGGAAACTACAAGATAGTGAAGAGAAATACAATCTTGAAAAGTGGGAAGAATGGATCTTGGTTTGGGTGGGGCCAAGTCAGGTGGCTCCTCTAGAGGTTGACGAGATAGAAATCATATTAGGATTTGAAAAAGATCACACTCATGGAACTTTGTGTGCGAGTGATCGATTGTGGTGTTTGGGTAATGCATTCCAAATAGATACAGTTGCATTCCAAATGGGTAATGTCTTGATTAAAGAAATTTATCCTGATGGCATGCAACTATATCTATTTGGAATGCATTACCTAAACACAGCAATCGATCACTCACACATGAAGTTCCACGAGTGTGATCTTTTTCAAATCCTAATATGATTTCTATGTAGTCAACCTTTAGAGGAGCCACCTGACTTGGCCCCACCCAAACCAAGATCCATTCTTCCCACTTTTGAAGATTGTATTTCTCTTCACTATTTTGCAGTTTCCCTTGTGAATTTTCAATTATAGTGTAGAGTTCTTCATGAAGGACACCACCACATCATCTAGAGTCTATGGTTTAAATTTTTTATTTGATCCCATGGAGGCTAATAGTCCTTTGTTTGAGGAAGTGTTTCCTCAATAGTCATGGGGGGGAGAGGTAATTCTTGAAATCGCTCTTCTATTTGGAGATTGTGTACATAACCTCTTGGTCTTCTGAAAGCTGACAATTATACTTTGAGTCCGCCAACTCTTGTTCCACACTATAGAAATTTTTGGATATTGACTTCCAAATATCCTTCGGTGCAAAACCATCATTCTCATAATAGAAAAAAAGTGCTCCTTGCATGAACACATTGATTTCCTCCAAAGCGTGGCCCAATAGGTTTCATAGGAACTCCAAAACCAGTTAGTTCCTTTGGATATAAATTAGAGATGTCAAATCAGACACTCCAGACATTGTTTGTTTGTATTGCATACTCTCTATCTATTTATCACCCTTTAACACTTTCCTCTTCTTTTCTCCAATTGGTCTCTTCTAGGCAGTTGATGAGCTTGTTTCTATGTCATTCAAGATAATGCCTTCTTGCTTTCTTTTAGGAAATTTTCTTGCACATGACTCTAAAGCTTGTATGTTCTGCTTCCGTACAGATATAAATTTTAATTCACGCTCAGATAATAATTAAATTAAATAAGCATTTGTAAAGAAAAAATTTAGTCATTCGATGTTACATTTTATCTGACGGAAAGATCCTAGACAATTCTTGGAGAAAGGAAACATCATTGATAATCATTTTTTGCAAATAACACTAAATCAAATAAATTAAAATGTTTAATGCAATTTTTAAAAATAGAACTCGTTCAATGATTTCATTCATCGACGGCAAAGCCATTTGACCCACATCATCTCTCGCCGTCGGAATTCCAACGACAACTAATAGAACGTCTGACGAGGATGCTGTATATCCAACGTCATTGCCATGTTAGACGGTCATTGAGGAGAAATCATAACATCCATCGGAAATCCGATGGAAATGGCATCATTGGAAATTCTGGCGACGAGTTTTCAACGGTAAAGTTTGTCGGAAGACCGACGTTTGGTCATCGCAAATCTGACAATTAGCCATCAGAAATTAGGCCCAAATGTACTAGTGCTATCACCATACTCTCAATGAATTCACAACATTGATAATGAATTCACATTAGATAATCATGGATTACCCCAATCAGACATTAGTCAACTTAAGATATGATACAAGGATTGCATACCACAAAGCCATTAGCATATCACCTGCTCTAAATCACCACAAAGCCATTAGATATGTTTTGAGATTAAAAAGAAGAGTTAAATGGTTTTGGTTCAATTTTTATTATTTCTATGTGCAAGTATTTTAATTTGGTATTACTTCTATATAACGAGTTCTATAGCCCAATTTTTTTGCCTATGAAGAAAGACCATGTCAGACAATATCAGCGAACAACAAAATAAGGAGACAATTGCTAGATTATGGTCTAACTTGAAAAGAAAAGGTGATGAAAAATGTTATTGTCCCTACAAAATTTGTAAGGGGTTAAAGACTAGAAGACTTCTAATCAAAACAACTAAGAAACATTGTAGGCTGCATGGTCATATTGAAGGGGGACATGATTATCATCCATTGGTAAGTTTTTCATTATACCATTTTAACAATTTATATACATAAGAAATCACTTGATGATGAGATCATGAACCTGGTTTATTTATGTTGATCATTTTTATATAGGTCGATCACCTGAGAGCATATGATATGGATCAACACAACCCGAAGAATATGGTTTTCGAAGTGTAGGAACATGGAGGTGTGAATATCGAAGCTGGGGATAATGATCCCATCGAAGATGACGACCATGAGACACAAAACACAATTGAAGATGATGGTACAAATACATTGATCCATGACACATTTAGTATTGGCACAGCTGATCATGATGATGAAGATGACCTTTATGTTGTTCATGATTTACCTCTACTTAAGAAGGCATCTGAGGCCCTTTACGAAGGCTCCCAGACAAATCTTCTCTCTATTGTATTGTTGTTGGTGAACTTCAAGGTTATGAATGATTTATCCAACATAACAATCTCACGTATGTTAAGGTATGTCATATATGTCATTATAGTTAATAAATGGTGAATCATGTACTATTAATATTCTTTATATTAACAAATTATATTTTTTTTCTATAGATTGATAGGTGAGTATTTGTTAACACCATCAAATATTCTACCTCGCTCATACCGAGAATTATCTGCCATTATGAAAGATATTGGAATGGAGTATCAAGCAATAGATGCTTGTCCAAATGATCATATTATATATCACAAACAACATGAATTTTGAATTGAATGCCCTGAATGTCATATCAGTAGATATCAAATAGATCAAATAACAAAAAAGGTGCCTCGCAAGGTTCTTCGTTATATTCCCATTATTCCACATATGCAATGATTATTCAAGTGCACTATCTTGGCACAATTTATGGATTACCATGCACACAATAGAAGTCGAGATGACATTATTTGAATGCTAGCAAATGGTTCAACATTTATGGACATAGAGGAAAAGTGGCCACACTTTAAAGAAGATCCTTGTAATCTCAAGCTTTCATTGGTAGTGGACGGTGTCAATCCATTTGTAGAGCTAAGATCTGTTTACTCAGTGTGGCCTATTTTTGTTATCAACAATAACATTCCTCCATGGATGTCAATAAAGAGGGAGCACATAATGTTGGCAATGATTGTTCCAAGTATTTTATCATTTATTAGTCATCTACATTTAATTAAAAATATTACAGTAAAATGGTCATAATAATTATGTAATGTTTTTGTTCATTCGATTAGGTAAGTACCAATTTAAAGATATGAATGTATATATTTAGCCTCTTATTGATGGGTTGCTGGAGTTATGGAATGGTGTCACTATGTATGACGTGTCTAGACCAATAGGAAAAAGAAAATTTCAATTCCATGCGATGCCTGTATGGACAACACACGATAGTTTCACATGATAATTATAATAAAAAAAATTAACATATTTAATCCAATTATACATTATCTTGTAGGTCTTCAAACAAAGGGAAAATTTGCATGTCCAGTTTGTGGTCCAAAGATTAAATCTCATCATTCAAAAAGTTTAGGAAAGCAGGTGTTTGATGAGTATAGGCACTTTCTCCACAAAATCATAAGTATCGAAATATTGAAAAACATCTTTTCAATGGGAAAGAAGAGAATACATGAAAGTCATGAAGAATGACACCTCGCATGTGGAAGTTGGAATATAGTAGAATTAATAATCAAGGTAATGAAATTCCATCTAATGGTTTATGTCATGAAACATCTTTTCTATTGTGTTTTGTTTACTGATGATGTGATTGATGATCATGAGGGTTGTCAAGGCATTAATGACCACCTTCCTAAGGGACTAAAAAGTTATCCCCAACAATTTAGTAGGTTTCCCTACTACGAGAAGTTATAAATTGTGCATTTGTTTAATACTATGCATATTGGAAAGAATATAACATAGACATTATGGAAAATATTGGATGGAAGGTGTGACAAAGAAAAAAATGTCAAAATTTGTACTGACATTCAAGAATCCAATCATGCAATCAAAAATGTCATTCAATCAAATAGCCATGGAGGCTAGATTAATATAAGTGACCTTCCTTGGTTATTAAAGAATTCATACAAAAAATTCGATTTCCCGCAGGATTCGCTATGAACATAAACAATATCATATCAAAGAAAAGTGAATTTGGGCCAGGGATGAAACGAATGATTGACATACATTCATTAAGGTAATTCATGTTCTTGTGTATTTACTATATATTTGTATACTACACATGTACTTTTCATTGTATTATGTTAGAAACAAATGAAAAGATAATTTTATAATTGTTGCAGTACGTTCTACCTCTATCTCTCCCATACCACTTCGACAATAATGTCAAGCAAGTC
Organism: Cryptomeria japonica; assembly: GCF_030272615.1. NCBI lineage: Eukaryota > Viridiplantae > Streptophyta > Pinopsida > Cupressales > Cupressaceae > Cryptomeria > Cryptomeria japonica. Next base: position 594,479,047 of record NC_081411.1, read on the forward strand.
ATATATGATCTTGGAAAATACATGAGGTAAGTAGTGAAATTTGTTCAATTTGTTGTATAGTTATTATATTTGCGATTTGTTTTACTTGTTATGTAATATATTTTTTTGCGTTTTGAATATCTTGTAGGTGGTTGTCATGTAAAGAAATATATAAAGAAGATATAAAATATTAGAAGAGAAAAATTCCTCATCTAATGTGTGAAATGCAAAAGTGTCTACCTTCAGATTTTTTCAATGCACAAGAACACTACCTCATACACCAAGTTGAGGAGATTGAATTATGTGGACCTGTACATACTAGGTCAATGTGGATGGTTGAGAGGCACTTTAAATTTTTGAAGGCTTTGGTTCGACAAAGAGAACATCCTGAGAGTTCTATGGTGGAGGGATATATGGTATACTAGACTATGATGTACATTTCTAAATATCTTCCTAAGTTTGCAACAAAGATCCACATGGATTGCATTTGGGATCCCAACCCCATTAACAAATTCGAAGGGGAGTACTTGATGGGGAAAGGTAGATTGAAAAAAGTGAGAGGTAATTATAAGTGATGAATACTAAGAGGGGGGGAGAATTAGTATACCAAAACATACTATAAACAAACCCTTAAATAGTTTAGCAGATAACCGGTACAACAGATTCACTAATAAACCAGTTAAGATAAATGCAAACCAAATAGCAAACAAAGCATTCACCCACAAGAGCACAATCACCATAACACAAGATGTTTGACATGGAAACCCAAATGGGAAAAACCACGGTAAGTAGAAACTCACAAGTAACTATCTGCAGAATAGAAACCAGGCCGGTTAAGGTCATACAATGTTCTTCACCAGAATAGATCCTGTTAGGAATCTAGATCTCTGTTAGGAGATAAGTTCTGTTAAAGACTACCTTGTTAGAGGATTTCAGATCCACATTTGTGAACCACCTTGTTAGAGGATTTACAAAGGGTTTGCTGGGCCTACCCGATTAAGGGTTTCAGACTTGTCGAAGATGTGAGTAATCAAAAAGTGAGTGATCTAGCTAATAGCACAGTCTGCTTAATTAGATCCTTGATAGTTCATTGTTAATGCATTTCAACATTACTTCAGTCTTCAATATCTCCACACTCTAACTCTTTACACAGACTTAATCTTCTCTACAATGATCACACATAACCTCTTCTATCACATATCTCTCATACTCTGTCTCATACATGCAAACCCTAGACATGATGTCCTTATGAGGGAAACTGATTTCATGTCAGTCTAATAGGATTAGATTACAAGTTCCCAGGTTCAGTGCATTTGGACACATTTGGTAACATGGCACAAAATCACCACCAAAGTGTCGGTGGATGATAACTCATCACACATTATAGAAATACCGGTTGGTAACTCATCACAAAGTAATATCGGTTAATACAATATATCGATTACCAGTTTGTCAAAAATGAAGACTGGTAGATCATAGTGTTCCGATCAAATGTTTACTACCGCTTGGGTCCTTCGTACCGCTTGTGATTCTCAAACCTCTTGTGATCCTCGAATTGCTTTGGGTCTCCATACCGCTTGGGCTCTTCAGTCAATCTGTGACCGGTAAACATCTTCTGCAAAATATCGATAGTCTAAAGACTATACATTACAAAATACACAATACTGGTTGGAACAATTACCGGTTGAGCATAGCTCATACATCAAGAAAGTGTGTGTCCATCATCAAGAATGTTTGTGTCCATCAATGACAATCAAAACATCATCAAAATGCCAACAATCTCCCCCTTTGGCATTGATGGCAACACTTAGGAAAATTTTGACATCTAAGTGTTTTTACAACAAAAATTGCCATAAACAAAATTACTCCCCCTAAGCATATACACTATCCCTTTTTGCAGAAATTACAATATACACTACTCCCCCAAAGTGGTAACATGAAAGTATACATGAAATGGTAACATTCACCAAAATTTTAAATACACTACTCCCCCTTTGCCAACAATGACAAAGTAATGCAGAATAACCCCTATTTCCTTATATATAAAAATAGAGTAAATGTTCATGACAATAAGGAATCAAATTTATCAAAAATAGATTTAAAGTCCTGCATAAAAATTTTCATGGCCAATGCTGGATGCCCATGACTCAAGTAATGAGGCAACAACCTCACTTTTGGTCTGCATCTAGAATACCAGTTCTTTCATTGCATCGATGGTACTCATCTCTTGAGTTATTGTGATGGCTTCCAGATTGAGAAAACATATCTGAAGAATCTACAGTCTTGGCAATAAGACGAGTTGAAGCTCCTGCAAATCTCTGGTCTGGTTGTAGATTTCTGATTCTATCTTGGCAGTCTAAAGCTGATAATGATGAATTGTTTGCCCATATGTAGTGAAGGAATCATATGGCATCTTGAAGTTGCTTATAAATGCCTGCAACTCCGATTGGAGTTTATCTTTTTGTTTAAGCAAATCATCACAAAATAGATGGGGTTGGCAAATTTTACTCAACATTAATTTTCCCTCATCCATAGCAACACTGATATCCTTTTGCTGCTTCAGAAGTTGTGACCTGAGCTCATTCATTTTCTTGACTAAGGCAGTGTTGAGTGCCTTTTCATGGTTCTTCTTCGCAATGGCTACAAGAACATCTTCCAAGCATTGTACCTGGTCCTCCACTATGATATAAAGAAGTTTAAGCTTGGACAGAGAGGAATCGGTACTGGGGAGGTTGGTACCAAGAATCAGACTGGTAAGGGTGTCAACTGCAGTTTGAATGACATCCTGTTCCTTCTCCCTCCACAATTCTTGTAGTCTCTCATGTGCAAGTTTTATGCTTTGAAGCAGCTCAGACTCATCTCTAGATTGAAGATCAATAGGACCGGTGGTGTCAACCTATTTGGCTTGACTACCGGTTGCCTTAGGAGTCTCTGCTTGTTTGGTCTTTTCTGCTTCCTTCTCCTCTGCTACTCTTTTCTTTTCCTATTCTTTCTTCTTTTGCTCCTCTTTCTTCTTCTCCATTTCTTCTTTCTTCTTGTCCTCTTCCTGCTTTTTCTTTTCTTCCTCCTTTTTCTCCTCTTCCTTCCTCTTCTCCTTGTCTTTTCTCTTCTCCTCTTCTTTTCTCTTCTCCTCTCCTTTTCTCTTCTCTTCTTTTCTCTTCTCCTCTTCTTTTCTCTTCTCTTCTTTTCACTTCTCCTCTTCTTTTTTCTTCTCCTCTTCTTTCCTCTTATCTTCCTCTTTCTTTTTCTCTTCCTCTTTTCTCTTGTTTTCTTCCTACTTTTCTTTTTCTTCTTGCTCTTTCTTCATTTGTTCTTTGTCCTATTTTTCTTTTTCAACTTTTTCCTTGTCCCGTTTCTCTTTCTATTTGTCCAAAGTGACATCCTCAATATCTAAAGCATCCACATCAATAGGATCATTTTTCTCTGTCACTCTTTCCCCTTCACTGTCAAATGCCTCATTCGGTTTTCCTGATGATAGGTCATGTTCTTGTTCAACCTTCATATTGGCTTCAGATACTTGGTGTAACCTGACAGTAGCTTTAGCATTTAAATGTGTGTCCTTTTCCACTCTAGAAGCTCTGCCTTCTAGTAGTCTGAGTCTTCTCCTTCTCATGAAGAAGAGGCCTTTGTTCTTATCTATTATCTCAAATAATTCTATATTATAAGCATTAGGAAAGTATTGTGCAAAATTTTTCTCCCTGATAGCCTCTTCTTTCTCAATGGTAATGCACCATTTGTTATCTAAAGAATTGTACAAAGAATCTGTTGTAACCGATCTGATCTCAGATGGCGACCGATCATTAACACACAAATATTTGATGACTTCCTTCTCTACTTCTTCTTTCTCACTATTAGTAAAATCATCAAAATACTCCTTTAAATCATCAAGCACTTTCCTCTTAATATTCTAAATTGTCTGCTGACAATGTGTCATTGTCTTATAAGAGGAAATATTTATATTTACCAGTGCTGAAGTTGTAGGAACATTACTGGTAGATTTTGCCTTCTTGCTTGATTGTCTTGTCTTCTTTGGTTGAATTTTTGGTTTAGTGTCCTCTGACTCTGGTGAGATGGTTTTGGTTTTCCACTTCCTCTCAAAAACTTTAGCTAGAATAACCTTAGGTTTCTTCTTAGCTGGTGATCGCTTGGTCACTTTCGGACTAACAAAGGTGACCGGTGCTGATATCAATGGCACTGCTTTGTCCTTTTTCTATTTTGGTTCTTCAAGTGGTGTGACCCTCTCCAAGTAGGTACCGGTTCTCTTTTTCTTAGCATCCAGTGGTGAGGCAAGTAGGGTAGAGGCATACCCAATCAGTAGGTCATTCACCACTTCATAACCCATAGGTTCAAGTGCTTCCTTTCTGGGTTCCACCGCTTCCATTATGCACTCATCTACCTTTATTGTGAAGCAAATGTCATCTTTATATTGCTTCACAATATCATCAATTATCTTCATTCTCTGGTTCATTTTCCGCTTGAATTCATTAAAATATTTGTTAAGAACCTCAGGATATCCAGTACCTACTACTTGTAGACTTTCCTTGATTTGCCTGGAAACCAGTAGGTCAGCAGACCATTGCACATCACCTACTCTAGGAAAATAACCTTGAAAGTAGAAGAATAAACCGACCAGAAGTTGTCCAAACCTGAACCTTAGAACATTGTCCTATTTGATGGAATTTAGGTTCAGTAGCAATTGCTTCTATAGACAGCTACATAGTTCAAATTTAGTGTCTTCCTTGATCATTTTGTAAGTGGCATTCACCGCAGCAGTAGGGACATAACTAATTCTGCTGGCATAGAATATCCGATAACCAATCACCATGCAAGCATATTTCACCAGATCATATTTGATGGTGTTGACGGTCATCACCCATTGGTCACTCATAGAACTGGTGAGCTTTGTCATTTCAGTCTCGGTGACCTTCGTTAGAGTTGGTACCTCTCCAATGTTGTAGAAACCTATGACAACATGAATTACTTCTGGTGTGATGTCATGTGTCTGTTAGAGGTACATCTTATCACCGTGTAATTTGCTAAGGATGATTCGGATATGTTCTTTTGTGAACTCTTCCAGAAAGTATACTGCATTGTGCAGTTTCATCTTCTCAAGGACACTATACTTGGGTTTGATCTTCTTATCATCTCTATAGAATAGACGTAGCTGGGAATGAATCACTAGGGATCCTAGGTCTTCTAGTTTGCAGTCAATATACCCTGAAACATCTCCCTCAACAATAACTCTGACGGGTATTTGGGATAGGGCATTGCATTTTTCTTTCTTTAGAAGAAATTCTGCTGAATCTACACGTGCACTAGAACTAGAGTGAGATGTAGAAGCCATGATAAGAAAGAAATTGGAGAAATACCTTCACAATCCAAAATTTAGGGTTTGCCAATGTCTCCCACAATACACCACTTCGATTGCTCGATTACCACTTAGTGTTCTTCACTGATAGATTGAAAAGATCGTTGGGTTTCTCTGCAAAATTTTGAATTCACTTTGAATCGCTGGATGAATCACTCTTTGTCGCTCTACTCTTCAAAATTCTTCTCTTGAAAACTGATAAGTGATAATGACGATGAAAATCCCTTTTAAACAACTCTCACCTACCATAATAAATGCATCACCGCTAGGGCACAAACCCCAATTTTGCCTTTTACCACTTCAGGTCTTCTACCGATTGACAGGTAACATATACCAATTAAGGTCTTTACCGATATAAATCGGGGGTTCAGAATATTTCACCGATATGTTCCCCCTCAGCTTTTCTAAAGCTCAGTTTTCCGGTTCAAAGACTTCCACACTAGGTGTGGAGACCGGTTCATCCTGTGACACTTCTTCTGGTTTCTTTTTTGAAGTTTTATTCATTCTTGCTTGAATGGTTTCAACATCAATCTTCCCTTTTGGAGTGATTGGTATATCATCCGATAGGTTCTTTCTCAGTCTGCAAGTTCTGGCAGTGTGTCTTAGTTTTTTGCAATGATAACATACCATTCCAGGTGTTCTCCATTGTCCATTATTCATACTTCCATTCTTCCTTCTACATGTTGCAGCAGTGTGACCGCTACCATGATAGATCAAACAAGTTGCTCTCCAACCATTTTCTGCTTGATAGACACCTGAACGATGGTCATAGGTGTTGTACCCGTTGGGATTCTGGTTCACAAAGAGTTTCGGGATAACTCCTTGAGTCCTTGGAGGATATCTCTCAGTGTTGTGCAAAATTGACATGCATTAAAATGCTCTATTCCCAAACTTGTTGCATGCATAATAGTTTCCATTGAATCTATTGGATCTAGGCTTATTGTTTAGAAAATAAGGAAAATTGTTGTAGGCCTTGCTTCTACACACATGAGCAGTATGTCCTTCTTTGAGACAATTAAAGCAAACAAGTTTAAATTTTTGCTTACCTTTATCCTTGGATGTTGGTTGCTTTTTTGATGCTTCAAATTATTTTCCATAGGTCTCACCTTCCTCCTACCTAGAGAAACCAAGTCCAGTGGTATTCTTTACTAGTTTTGCTGATTCAAACTTTTGTTCTAGCTTAGTAGTACTCTAATTGAATTTGGCAAGTATCTCCTTTGACTCAGTAAGTTCCTTGGAAATAGCTGCATTGGATTCCATCAAGGTTGCATTCTCAAAAATAGCCATGTTTAGTTCACCTTGTATTTCTTCTTTTTCCACTTTACTCTCTTGGAGATGAGCGGTAAGGGTACTGATTTCTTGCTTCAGCTTGGAGATCTCATGATCTTTTTCTTTTACCAGATCTTCAACTTTCCTTCTGTTCTCAAGCTCTTGAAATATTCTGATAGTCAGTCCTTCCAACTCCCTTCTCAAGTTGGCATTAGATTCATTTAGTTTTTCAACTTCTTCAACTAGGGCATCCATATCTGCTTCATCAGAAGAGCTATTTTTAGTAAGTTCCATCAGTTTCTCAGCATGCTCTCTTCTTTTGGCCAAAGAGGCTTTATACTTGACTTTGAGTTCATCATAGGCTTTCTCAGTCTAAGTGAGAAGATGAGTAACTTCCCTCACACTGTATTCCCCCATATCTCCTTCCAAGTGGTTAGACTTATAGAAAGGTTGGCTCTGATACCAATTGATTAATACTAAGAGGGGTGGTGAATTAGTATACCAAAAAATACTCTAAACAAACTCTTAAACAATTTAGTAGATAACCGATACAACAGATTCACTAATAAACTAGTTAAGATAAATGCAAACCAAATAGCAAACAAAGCATTCACCCATAAGAGCACAATCACCATAACACAAGATGTTTGACGTGGAAACCCAAATGGGAAAAACCACGGTGAGTAGAAACTCACAAGTAACTATTTGTAGAATAGAAACTAGACTGGTTAAGGTCAGACCGGTTAAGGTCATACAATGTTCTTCACCTGAACAGATCCTGTTAGGAATCTAGATCTCTGTTAGGAGATAAGTCCTGTTAAAGACTACCTTGTTAGAGGATTTCAGATCCACAGTTGTGAACCACCTTGTTAGAGGATTTACAAAGGCTTTGTTGGGCCTACCCAGTTAAGGGTTTCAGACTTGTCAAAGTTGTGAGTAATCAACAAGTGAGTGATCTAGCTAATAGCACAGTCCGCTTAATTAGATCCTTGATAGCTCATTGTAAATGCATTTCAGCATTACTTCAGTCTTCAATATCTCCACACTCTAACTCTTCACATAGACTTAATCTTCTCTACAATGATCGCACATAACCTCTTCTATCACATATCTCTCATACTTTGTCTCATACATGCAAATCCTAGACATGATGTCCTTATGAAGGAAACTGATTTCATGTCGGTCCAATAGGATTAGATTACAAGTTCCTAGGTTCAGTGCATCTAGACACATTTGGTAACATGGCACAAAATCACTGCCAAAGTTTTGGTAGATGATAACTCATCACACATTACATAAATACCGATTGGTAACTCATCACAGAGTAATACCGGTTAATACAATATACTGATTACCGGTTTGTCAAAAATGAAGATTGGTAGATCATAGTGTTCTGATCAAAAGTTAACTACCACTTGGGTCTTTCGTACTGCTTGTGATCCTCGAACCGCTTGGGGTCTCCATACCGCTTGGGCTCTTTTGTCAATCTGTGACCGATAAACATCTTCTGCAAAATAATGATAGTCTAAAGACTATACATTACACAATACCGGTTGGAACAATTATCAGTTGAGCATAACTCATACATCAAGAAAGGGTGTGTCCATCAATGACAATCAAAACATCATCAAAATGCCAACAATAAGATATTATTGTAGTTAATGAATTCTTAATATTTAAAATAAATCGGTTGTAAGACGTCTATTTATTTTTTGTACAGTTGGTCGAGAGTGGGATGCACTACATTTGTATATTGCAAACAATATTGATTGGATGACGGTATGGATTGAACGTTGTCAACATTATGGTCGCACATTAACATGGGAAGGTGAGGCTTCATTGGTTAAAGAAGCTCATCGCAATGGAGATTCCAATGTTACGCAAAGGGAAATTAATTTAGCATATGGTTTAAGAGATAAACAGTTACGTATAAATTTATTAATCACCCATATGTTTATCAACTTATGATGCAATAATTTTTACATGTTTGACATTTGCAGGTCAAACACCACAATGCTATGTGTTGCAATGATCATAAATTTTGCATCAAAAAGTTGGATGACATGAAGAAAACTTGTGATTCTGGGATAACTGCGGTCTTTGAGGTGACAAATATTTCATCGAGAAATGACATACATCCTCAAGAGTCTCAAAATCGATACTATGGCATTTTGGATGATATACTTGAGTGTGACTTTAATTCCTTCAAATTAGTTTTGTTCATCATCAAATGGTACAGGCTATGACTTAATACAAATGATCCTGATAGAACTGTTATTGAACATGATAATGGTTTTACAATGGTTAATACAAGGTCATTTGAACCAATTGGGGATGAGCCCTATGTTCTTCCAAGCCAATGTGAGAAGGTATTTTACTCAAAGGTTCCACATAAACCGGGTTGGTCATCTGTTGGTAGACATGATCCAAGAAGAAGGCCGATAAAGTATAATGTGATGGAAGAAGAAGATATCGAAGAAGTAGAAGATGATGTAGATGATGATCACGATCGACAGTTACTCGATGATGATGAAGAAGAAGAAGTTGTTGATGATGATGATGATGATGATGATGATGATGATGATGATGATGATGATGGTGATGGTGATGGTGATGGTGATGGTGATGGTGATGGTGATGGTGATGGTGATGGTGATGAGGAAGACGATGATGGTGGTGGTGGTGGTGGTGGTGGTGGTGATGATGATGATGATGATGATGATGATGATGATGATGATTTGAATGAAGAAGAAGATCAATGACATGAATGAAATGTATGGGGTATGCGAGTAGTATATTATCTATTTAATATTGATGCACCTTTTAATGTTTTTAATTCATGTTCCACCTCTAACAGGTCCTAATAGTAGAACTATGCCACCTTGATGAGATGGAGATAGGGAGAGTGACTATTTATGGAATTTGGACTATTTATTAGCTATGTGATGGATGTTGATTTAAAATACATATGTGATGGATTACATGTTTATGATGATACATGTGACATTTTTTGAACTTTGTGTTTATTTATAGAATGTGGATTGTTTATTACCTATGTGATGGATGGTGATTTATGATATATATGTGATGTATTACATGTTTATGATGACACATATGTGATGCTTATGATGCTAAATTACATATATGATGATACATATGCGATGCTTGTGATGCTTATGATACATATGTATTTATTGTTTATCAACTTACAAATGTAATGCTTATGATACTCAATTGATGGTGCTGATTTCATGTATAGGTTTTGTGTGATGCCATCACCCTTGGTGGAAATAGGCAATTGACTACAGACATCATCAACCCTTTAGTTGAGGATCCTGCATAGTCTACATAAAGTAAAGGTAAGGAATTAAAAAAAATTACAATGATTTTGATGACAATATATTTTTTTTAATACTCTTCTCATCTACAAAGTTCATGTTGTTCATGTTGTGTACTATGTAATTTTTAGTATACGTATCATGTAATTTTTAGATAACATAAGATAATTGAATTACATGTGTAGGAACCTGAACCCCTTTGACGAGGATCCTGCATAGTCTCATGTATCGACAGGTATAAGTCAATACACCCTATAGAAATAGTTTATTTTTAAAAAATTACTAGGAAAACGAACTTCCTCAGTTCTTCAAACCTCGACATTAGCAGAAAATCTAATACAATTATCAGCACTTGAGGTCCCAGTTGGACTTATTCAATTTTTAATCTCAATGTCAACTTCAGGGCCGACTTCTTCATCAACATTAACCTCATTTTCAAAATATCTCTCTCATTACCAACCAACTCTCTCATTTCATGGAGTGCATGTACCACCAAATAGGTATTTGTCAGATGTGTCTCCCTCGAGTGAGGGAAATGTAAGAATAGTCAATGAAAGTGAGACATGTAGTAGGTCTAAAATAGGGAGATCAACTAGAGATCAAAAGATTAGAAGAAAATTCAATAAACACATGGAATTTTTCCTTGCTCAAGGGGAGTCATGTTCTCATGATGATGAGACCAAAGGTGGCATCGAGGTGCCCTTGAGGTAAAAACATCTAGAGAAACAATGGGTACCCAAGGAACTTCCTCCAATAAACACCAATTTTTGTGTTAATGAGAGGATATATCGCATAGCACCTTCATAGTTACATGGTTTGGGCCTATTTTCCATGGATGGCATAAAGGTCTGTTACAACAAAGTTTCTGAATTGATGGAGTATGTCAGACCTTGTTACAATTACAAAAGTTGGATGCAGATTGCTCGATATAAAAAAATTATGCATAGGTATGCACTGTCAGCAAATTATATACAATAGAAAGATAATGATCAAAGTAAATGAGTGGTTGTATACATTGATGGAAGGCCAAAAGAAACAGGGAATATTGCAGGTTTTATAAATAGTATGCGACCTGGGTCAACTAATAAGCAACCCAACTACATATTTGAGGTGCGCGAGGGAAATCATGTATGCGTATGTGCAATAAAATCAATAAGTGAAGAGGAAGAGTTGTTAATCAATTACAATTTGAATCGTATAGAAAAAAAAAAGTTACTGTCATGGGGGTGGTACCTACCATATACCATTTAAATTAACCAACCTCCAATTAATGACCGATATACCATTTTATTATTAAGTTTTTTTCCTAAGTCTATTGGTTTCATTTTGCTAACATTTCTATATTTTTTCTTTGTCATAGGGCGACATGGATCCATCACATAGCACAGATAGGGATGTAGGCCATGACACTTCTACCAAGTAGGTAAACCTCATTGTAATTGTACAAATTAGATAGAAGCAAACTGTTACATTATTATGTTCTTTTCTTGAGTGTTTTGGAGTAATTTTGATAGTGTTAATAATATTCTTGTCACAGTGGTACATCAACACCTTTATAGGGATGTGGACCCAACAATACTATGTGATGATGACATCACATCAACCACAAACCCTATAGAAATGATGAAAAAGTGTTACACAAATTAATAGAGAGATTCTTGCTTTGGCATCCATGAGCCATCAGATTGATGAAATAAAAGAGAGGGTGCAACATTTGATGCAGACAACACAAAACTTGCAATTAAGCAGTAATGAAAGCTTTAATTATAACAAAAGTTCAATAATGGTTTATATTTTATTCTCTTTTATATCATTAACTAAAATATGTATGTGTTGTTTTTACAAGATTTTATGCGTCCTCATCAACTTGGTGGCCATGATCAGGGTATTGTAGGTAGTTCAGGTGATGACGATTTTCTTGACTTATAACTTGCTTGGCTTATCACACTGAGTACCCAAAACACATCATACTTGATACTGTCAATGTTCATAATAAAGGTTCATCCTTGTTTACAATTCTTACAGTTTTCATACATTTAATGTTTTATGTATTTAATGTATTATTCTTCATGTGCTGTCAATGTTCCTATGCAAATGCCGCCTCCTTAGAAGTTAGCCCCACCTATATTGCCAACTGTAATATCGACAACACGTAGCATGCAAACATCCTCTACTACACGTCATGTTGGCCCGCCCACTATTGGTAGATCCCTCTTTTGCTCTATCTTCTATTATGTGTTTATTTCCCTTCAAGCGTCCTTTCTTGGGTGCATTTCATAGTGGATTCATTTTCTGTAGTAGGAGATGCACATGAGGATGCACCAGAGGTGACTGCTACTGATAACATACCATCATTTCCTGGATCTTCTTGTATTGCTAGTACGGGAACGTTGCAGGCCACATTGGTGGTGAGCGATGAAGAAATGATTCCCTTAAATATACAAAAGGTTCTAGGTACTTTAAAATTATTAGTATATATAGTCTAATTGTAATTTACTTACTAATCACTCATTTTGGAATAATGATCCCATGAATTTTTTGCAGGAAATGATATTTTTAATAAAAATCTTAATGACATTGCATTGTAGATATTTGTGCCCACCATATGTAAAAGGTGGAACATCATACGTGAACTAACCCTAATCCACTATTTTGATTTCATATAATTGCTAGAATAGTTTTCCTTTGATCCATTTTTTGAAGTATAATAAAGGTAGCTTTATTTCATTTCCAAATCTAGCATGTTTGTTTTTACTTTAAAAGGTGGAATGACCAAGAAAAAGGTTAAAAGATGAATTGACAAATCGTATTGTTGAGTTGTTTGGAAATGACACATTCGGCAAAACCAAGCTCCTTGAAAAAGCTGGCACATATCTAAAGTATGTGAGGGACCAATACAGGACCCATTTAGAGAAGAATGCAAAGTACAAGCTTCCCCCCATGATTCTAGACAGGGAGTGGAAGGATCTGATTTTGGATGCCAAGGAGAGAATTGAAAGGAAAAAAGGAAATACACCAACATACACCAAAAGAAGGTATGGGATACTATTAAGAATGTAATTATGTACTAATTAATTACTCTTTATATTTATATATTCTAACATATTTCAAACTTTTCATAGATTGAGTGACACGTCAAAGGAAACCAAGGCAAGACTAGAAAAGAACGGGCAACACAAACATGGCTCTAGTGGTTATATGAAACTTGCTGCACGAATTGTAAGTATCAGTAAATGAAATATTGCATCAAAATATTTATAAATTGCAAATGATTTTTTTTTTTAACAAACAATGCAAGAAAAATTCACGATACCAAGCAAAAATGTAGGACTATGAATTCAATAGAGCACTCATAGAAGATGACAAGAGAATTGCCTACCAGCAAGGCTATACAACTATGGTTGAACGACTACAAGAATTGAGTGGGAAAAGACAAGATTTTGGTGCATCTGTCACACATGTAAATAAGCTAAATGAAAATTATTTCAAATTGAATACTTTACCAATAATATAATTGATGTTGAGTTCCAACATAAATTGAATATATCTATTTTAAATAAGCAAGCAATGATAACAATGCGCATGACATTAGAATGCAACATGTTGATTGTGAAACACGACTTGCACATGAAGGTCCAGATGGGCATCCCAGTAGTGGAGGTATTCATTTGCTATTTAAATTTATTTATGTAATTATTAATACAATTAAACATCTTAAATTGTAATTAGTGTAGTAATTAATGTAACCATTTTTGTTAATATTTTAGAGCATGTAGTCAGTGGTGACCAAGTGGAGCATGATCTGGGTACACAACATCAAGAACGTGATATTCCCCAATCAGGTAAAGAGGACCACTGTTATTCCTTTAAACAAATTTAATTGCATTTGGTGTTCAACATTAATGTAACCTTTAGTATTTCAACTCCAGAGGATCTAGAGGGTGTTCAACATGTTGAGGTTGAGGCTAGACAAAATGATGTGGCCCCATCAGGTAAAAAGCACCACGGTTATGTTCTTTAAATTAATGAAATAGCCATAACAATAATAAAAAATGTTTTGAATTTAACCCATTTATTTGTTATTGCAGAGGACCCCCCTTCGCTTCAGTGTCCTCATCCTCAGTATAGGACTAGGCATACATCGAGATCATGAGCAGAGGGCATAACAACTGAAGAGGGGGGAAATGATGAAGAATGCAATGCTCCAATTATTCTTTACATATCTTCAAAGAAAAAACAAAAAAACAAATGATTGTAATCTACCTTGTTTGATAATGATTGATTTTTATGTGTTAATGAATGTAATTATGTGCTAATGAATGGTTATGAATGATATGTGTTAATTAATATTGATGAATGTTGCATGTTAATTAATGTTAATCAATATTATGTGTTAATGAACGTTATGTGATATTAATGAATGAATGTTATATTTTATTATTGGTAGAAAGAATGAATGAATGTTAGATGTTAACGGGGAATTTAGAGTGATGTTAGGGGGGGAGGGGCCAAATGAGCTTCCACTTTCACGTGGTTGGCCCTGTTAAGTAGAGAATATTAAACTATTCTCGAAACCAAGCAAAGCTTAATAAGATAACACACTTTTCAATATTTCATTATGTCGTACAGTTAATCTTATTGAATAATGTATATTGAATCTTAATTGCAGGGTCCAACAGAGCCAACACGAACAACAACACCACAAGTTGCTGGGTATAATGAACTCCCATATTGTCTTGTATGTACACTAACAACATGAGTTGCTTCTAGTGTTGATATCCATGGCGGGACTGCAAATGTTATGAATATGCCTCATCCTTGTAAGTTTTTTTATTAGTTGACATTTTCTTTAGCATTTTTAAATTTTCCTTATCATTTTAAGTCTAACCACTTTTATATGGAATTTATTGTTCTAGTTTTTACTATCTGCCAGACAATATCAATACAAGGACTTGCATTTCATTAATTTTTTCAATTAGGTATTATAAAGGGTAGGTTGTATTTGTAAATGTCTCTTTGAGTTCATCCAAATTTTATAACTATTACCTCACATCTCGTTATTGCTGCAACATGGATTATGGCCATCATAGGCTATGATTGCAACCTCTCGATACCATAAAATCTCCTTGTTCTTAAAATTGTAGCGGACTGTTTGGTACATTCCCTCTTGTGCATTCCAAATTGTAGCGGTCAATGCAAATGACCAAATTTCCTTTGATATCTAGAGCATAGTATTATCTTTTAAGTAATAGGGGGAGGAACCAAGTATTCAAATTGGTACCAAGTGATATAATATTACTACTGCTTCTATCTTTCTTTTTTGCTTCATGGTTTAAACTATTCATTTATTCTTTTTTACTTCGTGTTTTGAACTATTCATTCAAGAACTTACTGTCTTTTTCTTTAGTCCTATATACTTTTTTTATGTATCTTGGATTTGCAAGTGCATCATAACTCACATCCTCTAATGAATTTTTCTACTACTTGCATCCTTGAAAGTGCATGCAACTTTGCAAATGAATCACTATTTTTCCGCCACCAAAATAGTATAACACACAACCTTTTTGCACAAAGATCTAGAGTACCAATCATCAATTATAGATGATTATAATAGAGAACTGATTTTCACAATGAAAGAATCCATAACACCATTTGCAAATAAAGGAACTGGCTTTGTATTAATCTGAAAATAATGTATTGTTCTTCAGTACAGAAAGAAAATTTGTTCTTCGCTTTTTTTATAATCTATTTTATCCTACCAAAAAACTCCCATATCAAATGATTACATCAAATATTATATAACATATCAAAAGGTCATTCCTTTTGATCCAAGTCTTTTGAAAACAAAAGAGAACTAACAACTAATCACTTAGTTAAACAGAAATGCACACTAGTTAGATGTGCTAGATACTTCTCATTGTATCTAGTATCACAATCATAGATGGTGTCTTGGGCTTCTACTTCCATCAAAATGATGCTCTCTACGATGTCCACCACCTTTTCAACATCCTGGTTTTTTGCTGCTTTTAGTGCACTCCAAAGTATATGTTTGCAGTCACATGTCCAGCCCACCTTTTCCTTTTGCTCTCCATTATTGCTGAGCAATGAAGGAATACTGTCTATTTTTCCGTCGAGGAAGGTTGCTCCTATTACTACTTATCAGATTTCCATTAGTTTTATGTCAAATTTATACTATATACTCTAGTCGGTTACTATTACTGAAATATTCAGTCGGCATGCACAGTCTAGTCAGTTACAGAAGAAAGCAGTCATAGAACGTAGTATACACTGAGCTGTCTACCAAGTATCATGTCATGTCTACCAAGCAACAAAGATGACACACCGAGTTGATTTACACCAAGTGAAACATGTTACCAGATTCATTGAACCTGGTCATGCACATGAAAATGTGTTACAAGATCAAGGCACATCTAACCATTATCACATTGGAAATTGCACTAGAAGATTGTGTATGATTTCAAGGTCATCTAACCAATGAAATATTTTACATGATTATTCATTCAATAAATCGTGTTTGTAAGATCGAAGCAATGAATTGGATCACCGTCTTAAGAAGATCTATTTATACAACATGAGTTAAGAGTTAAGGGTGTGTGCATGAGTGTAAGAAGACTGTTACAGAGACACAAAGGTCACTGAGAAGGTTTTTAGAGAACAGTCGAAGAACAAAGTAAATAGAAGGGTTTACTGAGTTACTATATGGGTTATCGACGTATGCTATAAGCAAGGTAATCTTATTCTAAGCACATAGAATCTGCTATAACATTTTAGATGTAAAGTTGTAGATATTTGTAATGATTTTATTGTAATATTGTGAAGTTGAAAGAGAAACCTTTAACAGGGTAAAAGACTCTAATCAAGTGTATAAATTATAAAGCCTCTAACCAGGTGCAACATTTAGATGAAGTGTTGTAAAATCCTTTAGCAAGGTAGATCTAATAGATCTTGTTACTCCTAATAGGGTAAGCTATTAGAAATAGCTAAACATGTAGCTCTAACCGAGCACTCTTTATTATTGCAGTAGTGAAGTTGTGGGTGCCATCCCCACCGCAGTTTTTCTCTCTAGCCAAGAGTTTCTACATAACCAAAATATATGTGTTATGGAGTGAATCATGTATGATTGTTATCTATTTGTTTTAACTTTATTTTATGTTACTGCACTATTTGGTTTATGCATAACAGTAAAGTTATTATTCAAGAAAAGTTTTGGAGTACTGATTCACCCCTCCCCTCTTAGTACATTAGCTTTCCATATTGGGCCTAACAATTGGTATCAAAGCTTGAATATTGGAAAAGGGTTTAACTTCCTAAAGAGAAAGATCTTGTCAATGGAAGGCTATAAACAATCTTAGAGGATTGTGTATCTGCAAGAAGAACTAGATCATGCTAATCAAGTGATTGCAGACATGCAAAGTCAAATGCAAAAATCTCTGAAAGTAAGAAGAAGATTATCTGATGATTTGCAGGACTCTCAAGAGTTAGTGAAACAAATTGAGACATCATCTGAGAATAGTATATCTAAAGAAATGATTGGAGTATTGAAAGAAAAGAACAAAGCACTGGCTGATCAACTAAAAGCAATGAAAAGAGAACATGAACATTTCAGCACACAGATGACTGAAAATCTAGATGCATTAAGAATAGTTGAGGATAAAGTAAGAGATCTCAAGGTTGACTGGAATTCAACAAAACGTATCAGATCAACTAGGTTATGCACATCATGAAGCAATTCTGAAGAATGATGAGAACCAAGCATTGAGACTTGAAGTATCAAGGTTGACTGATGAACTTGAAACAAAGAAGAAATCCAAAGAAACACTGAAGAAGAGTTATGAAGCTGTAAAGCGGAAAAATCGAACCCTAGTTGTTCTCCCCTCCCCAACTCCAAGGAGAGAGAAGGGAGGTCACTAGGGTTGATGGTTTTCACTTAGGAGAGACTTTACATTCAAAAGAGGGGTTGAAACCCATAAGGTCCAATCCCACACAATGCAGGATTGGATTCTAAATAAGTTTCAAGGGTTAGGACATCAAGGATACCCTCTTTTGTAAACAATGTAGATAGAATGATTGAACTAGGAATGCATGTAAAGTAGGAAAGATTCACTTATAAATGGAGATAGGGACACAGGATGAAGCTACAGACCTGAAATTAGCAATAAAATGTAGAGACGATGCTGTTCTACAAATTTGAGCGAAAGTTGATGGGACGATGGCGCCCGGAGTGCACACGATCCTCCAAAAAATCCGCAAAACGAAGGTGGATCTGTTCGTCTCTGCACAAGGATTCCAGATCTTCAATTACAGCCGCGTACCTGCAACCTACACACAAAAAAGAGAGGACAATTGGGGGGTTAGGGATTAGGGGTTTGCCTTTAGGTCAAACCCTGATTTTGGAATTAACCAAGAAATGAGAATGCTGTAAATGTAAATGTTTGTAATGTAAACAAGTACTGATACCTTGTTGTAAGAATGTTTGTATTCTTACATGCGAAGGTGTAATGTATATTGTATGTTGTATGTGATCTCCTCTTCAATGGTTGAATCCTTGTCTTGAATGCAACATCTAGCCTTGAATGGAGACTTAGAATGCTCAATTGCTTGAAGGAATGCTTGAATGCTTGAATGTTTGAATGTTTGAATATCGCTTCCACATCTTGGTCTTGCTTCTTTTTCTTCCTCCTCTTTTAGGAGAGGGAAAGTAGTTTATATACTTGTCAATTAGGGTTGAGAGACTGATTTTCCCGACCTTAGGCTGACCTAGAAACATTATTTTCCAATTTGCAAACTTCAAGACCCGATGCCCAACAAGAGACCGGGCCCAAAATAGGGCCAGGGACCAGGGCATTGGGCACCATGGTCCTGGGGGACCAGGGTGTTGGGCGCCATGGTCCTAAAGGACCAAGGTGCTGGGCGCCATGGTCCCACCTCCCGGGACAGCAGGGTGCAAGGAGGGATCATGCCAAGGTGCAGAAAAATGCAGTTTTTGGTGTCACAAGCAGGTTTCGGGGTCTCCATTCAGGTTCAACATTGTGCCGCCATCGTGAAGACCCAAATGCAGTCGAAATTGCAAGTGTCACAATTTTAGGACGCTACAGAAGCATCAAAGATGTTTGATGAGCAACTGAATACAAGAAGACCCAACAGAGATGCAAGACTCGGTTACAAAGGAAAAGACTCTACTGAGAAAGGAATTCATACTACCGAGAGAGGAGAATCATCAAAGCAAGATAGAAACAAGAATAACATCAAAAGAAAGAAGCCTATTTGCAACTACTGTGGAAATCAAGGTCACACTGCCAACATATGCCAAATCAGAAAAGGTAAGCAACCGAATGTCACTAATTCTAATGGTTATTGTTACAATTGCAATAAATATGGTCACACATCTAATCAATGTAGGACAAAGTCTGTTAACAATTATCAGAAGGAAAAATTCAAAGGGTTTTGTAAAAACTGCAATAGATATGGACATAGTACTGAGAAGTGCTGGCTTAAGCAAAAGAACTATATGTGGTCTACACACCGAGTAAATGCTAGAGGTTACCGAACTCACACACATCTTTACCAATAGTATTCTGTAGTACCATGGGATTACAATACAAGGATATGGTGTGAATGTTGTGGAAGATATGGACATATAAGTGGCAACTGCTTTATAAGGTTTGGAATGAACAACCAAAGATCATGGATAAATCCTGGTATGGCATGTTTTCATTGTCACAAAGTTGGACACTTAGCTGGAGATTGCATAGATCAACCTAGAAAAGACACTGAAGAAATAAAACAAAAATTACAGGTGATTTGGAAAAAGAAGGAAATTATGTCAAATAAAGAAAGCACCTTACCTACCGAGTTAGGTGCACCTATTCCAAATTAATCGGTAAAGGTATGAAGGGACTGCATTCTCTGAAGGTTAAAATCATAACAGTTCCTATTCTATTATGTAATAAATTCAAAATCTGCATAGTTAAGATGTATTAGTAAGTTTGAAATTCTATGAAAGTCTTTTGAAGCACTTTACAGGAAACCTGTCAAGTCGGTGAATACAGGAAGCCTGTCAAGTCGATAACTGAAGGAAGCTTGGTTACTCGGTTAAAACAAAAAAAAGAGAGTAAATCAGTTAAAGAGGAACTGAGTGCATTTAATGTTTTTGACCTAACTCGCACGGAGGCTGATAAGGTATTTTGTGTACTTAAAAGCATTTTCGCGGTCATTTACATTTACCAAGTTTTCGAGAGAGAAGAGAAAGCGATTCCAAGGTGATCAAAACCTCATTCAAAGCAAATCCAAGGTATTTACATCAAATCTCAATGTATTGTTAAGCTGGTTTACTAATCTTATCTAGTTGCCATTATCTGCTAAGTATAAAGTGTCTGTTGTTTGAAATCCTGAAACTCTAAGGACTCTTTACTTGTTTTTACCTGAAATCTTAAATTGCACCCAAGATCCAAGATCCCATAGTTGTCAAGAATGTAGAGAAGCCCTCACTAAAATACTCTTTGACTCTCAAAGTTGCTTCCGAACCGGATGACAAAACCACCTTTTCACTCATCCTGGACAAAGTGTTGTTAGTCGAAGATGTGAGATTCTTCACCAAATGTCATGTTGAAGAACTCGGTCATGTTGAAATCAGAGACACATATGATGAGCTATGTACCGATGGTAAATTAAACAACAATTATGAACACACCAAAATCAAAGGATTAACTGAAGCCCTATCCTATCCTCATGTGTTCAAACCCAAGTGGGTCAAGTTTGTTCTGAGTAGAGTTCATGATGATTTCATGTGGCTAGAAGAGCAACCATTCAAGATAACCAAGGAAATCATTCATCTGATTACCGGTTACCCTATCTATGATCATGCCCGAGCCCAAAAGATGATATCACAGAAGGAATTGATCAGTTTAACCGGAGTAGAATATGATTACAGAGGGCTCAAACTGAACAATGTCACTAACGCAGAACTTAAGTTTTCTATTAGAGTAATTGGTTACTGTTTCTTCCAATTGGCAAGGGAAAATAGTGTACCCTGTGCAGTAGTTGACTTAGCTTATAAAATTGTGAAAAAGGGAATGAAAATCGACTTATGTGAGGTGTTATTGAAGAATCTGTTTGAGAATCTGAACACAATCAGGAAGCCAGAGAAGAACAACTCGACTAATACTCTAAAGTTTGGATCACTACTAGTATGCATGTTTTTCTACTTTGAAAAATTCTTTCCATCAGTCGGTAAAGTAGTTTGGGAGCTACACCGGCTGATCACCCATCAGATTAATGACTTCATCAAGAAGTTATGAGATAATTTCAATGATATCATGGATGATTACTTCATTAAATTTCAAGAGAAGATGCACAACAGATATAGGATACCACCCCAGCTAGTAGAGAAATACAAAAATGATATATGTTTTGAAGTTGACACCGATTACTATTATGTGAATGCTGTGGAACCAAGGACTCAATCTTTGTCACCTATGGGTTATGAGATTGACTTTGACATCACAAAACAACAAATTGATGCATTTCTTACATTACCAAGGTATGCTACCGAGCTAAGATATGGAACCTATGAAGAAGTAAAGGAAAAGGTAAAGATGAATATTGTAGTACCTAAAGCTACAAGAAAGGCAACAAAGATGATTAAGGTATTGTCTGAGAAATTCGGAGAAGACTCTTCCTCTACACCTGTCAAAGGCACCATTGCCATTACCGAAGAGGAATCTGAAGCTCAAGAGGTAGCTATAACAATGAGCACCGAATTGCCTAAGGGTAACACTTCAAAGGCCCTACTGACTCCACCTCCAACAAAGAGACCTAACACAAGAGCATCTGCAACATCACTGAGTAAGAAACAAAAGAGTGTTACTGCTCCCAAGGTAACAAAGACATACAAGAAATCTACTCGGAGACTCATTTTGGCAAAAGAGTCTAGTGATACAGAATCAAAAGATGCAAACAAATTCCAGATTGTCAAGAGCAAGAAGGTAAATATACATAGTGTTGAAAACTTCTATGCTAATCTGAAAGAATATGGAGGATTTGGTTCATTTAGATATGTCAAGTATGAAACTAGAAATAATGATGAGAAGAGACAAATTGAAGAAGCTGTCATCTGCACACTTCTAAAGTTTCGGTTAGCTCCATTAGAACTAGCAAAGTCACTTCCAAATGAACTTTACTTGCATATTGATAATAGATGGAAGTATGCAATGGACTCAGAGAAACAAATCAAAGAAAGAAGTCTAGTCCATCTCTTTCCTGATATGTCAATAGCTGAAATAAAGGAACATTTGACAACCTACAATTCAAAGTTTCTTGTCAAACAGAGAGCCTTAAAACTGATGAATGGGCTATATATTGACATAGAAAATGAGACAAAAGCAAAGTGGCAGGAAATATTCAAAATCAAGGATGCCGGTGAACAAACTACAGTTGAAATTGTTGATGTCACTGAACAAGACCCTGCTGACACCATTCAAATAGACGAAGATGTCAAGGATACAAAAGCACTAGAGCAGGAAATGATAGAAGGCACTACATATGCAAAACTTGTATGTAGTGAATCCATTTTAGAACAAGTTCAGCCTTATCCACTGGTCAATCAACCTGTCTCTACCGAAGCTCCTCAGGATACAGCACAAGGCACCAAAGGTTACAAGTCTACAGCAGGAGAAGATACTACTCTAGAACAAACCTCACACGCACCTTCGAGCACTAAAAATGTTGCAGCTGAGACACCTAGTACCGAGACACCAAAAGACACCATAGAGGCTACAGGAACTGACCAAAGTGTTGCCTCTATTGAGAAACCTACCGAGGGTCAGCAAGCCTCCCAAGCTATTGTCTTGGTCCAACCGGCCAAAGGTAAGGAAAAGAAAGTGAAAAAGCATAGTTTCAAAGTTGATTTGTCTAAACCAATAGTGTTGCCCAATGTGGATATATCAAAATTAAAGGGGCAAGCACTCATTGATTTTGGTGAACTGTGCAAAGCAAAGGCCGAACAAGAAAAATAGATGGCCATACAAAAGAAGAATAAAGTACTTAAGAAGGTGAAGACACTGCTATCAGATATGCTACCTACAGCTACAGTGTCAACTGATGTAGCCATCCATATTCAACTGGATGAACTCCTTAATCAAATAGAAACATCTGAAGTTGATACATCTGAGTATTTGAGCAAGCTAAAAGACAAGGAGCTCACTGCAAAAATGATAGAAGAGGTACAGAAAGCTCTAGCCATTGGCAAAGTCAAACTTGTCAAATTTATTGCTGAGTTGACTCCTCAACTTAAGCACATTCATTCATTATTTCAGAAACTCTGCACATTTTCTTTATTCATTAAAGACATTAAGAATAAAATAGAGGCAATAGAGAAAGAGATCACCGATCTCTCAAGCAAGTTGACCACAGAGCCAAATTCAATTCAAATTTTTTATACAAGGTTACAACAGCTCATGGCTCAACAATTGGACTTGAGAAATGAAGAACACAAGATTAGGATGGACATAATGACACTTCAGACATTATTCCTTCCACATCTTTCATCAGTCCAAGAACAGATCAACTGAGCCACATACTTGTCTACTACACAAGAGGGAAGCACTCTTGATGGCTTAATATCACTATTGGTTGGTATTGAAGTGCAAAATTCTTTAATGGACAGTGTAAAGGATGCACTCTCTGTCACTCTCACCGATGCCTAGAACAAGTACAAATCCATTTTTGACCAATTACCACCCCTGGATGGAAATTAAGTTTTTGATGTTTGTCAAAAAGGAGGAGTGTGATACAATATATTTGGGGAGTGATATAGTTTTGACACAGTATTGAGAGAATGATATAGTATTTGGAGTATAGTATACAAGGGGAGTATACCGAGTAGAATAAGCAAAGTATCCAAGAGAAGTATACAGGGCAGTAAGCAAAGCACACAAGAACAAAACCAAGCATGCAAAATCAGAGTTATGTATAGTATAATGACAAGGGGAGTATATATGAATATATTATTTCATTGACTATTGTATATACTGTCAAGTATAGTCATTTTGCAAAGTATATAGATTTTTGAGTTATAACTTTGAAAGTAGTTTTTGTCAAACATCTCAACTAATGTCAAAAGGGGAAATTGTTACTACTTATCAGATTGCCATTAGTTTTATGTCAAAGTTATACTATATACCCTAGTCGGTATGCACAGTCTAGTCGGTTATAGAAGAAAGTAGTCACATAACGCAGTATACATCGAGCTGTCTACCGAGTATCATGTCATGTCTACTGAGTAGCAAAGATGACACACTGAGTTGATTTACATCGAGTGAAATGTGTTACCAGATTCATTGAACCTGGTCATGCACATGAAAATGTGTTACAAGATCAAGGCACATCTAACCGTTATCACATTGGAAATTGTACTAGAAGATTGTGTATGATTTCAAGGTCATCTAACCAATGAAATATTTTACATGATTATTCATTCAATAAATCATGTTTGTAAGATCGAAGCAATGAATTGGATCACCATCTTAAGAAGATCTATTTATACAACATGAGTTAAGAATTAAGGGTGTGTGCATGAGTGTAAGAAGACTGTTACAGAGAAACAGAGGTCACCGAGAAGGTTTTTAGAGAATATTCAAAGAACAGAGTAAACAGAAGGGTTTACCGAGTTACTATATGGGTTACCAAGGTATGCTATAAGCAAGGTAATCTTATTCTAAGCACATAGAATCTGCTGTAACATTTTAGATGTAAAGTTGCAGACATTTGTAATGATTTTATTGTAATATTGTGAAGTTGAAAGAGAAACCTTTAATAGGGTAAAAGACTCTAATCAAGTCTATAAATTATAAAGCCTCTAACCAGGTGCAACATTTAGATGAAGTGTTGTAAAATCCTTTAGCAAGGTAGATCTAATAGATCTTGTTACTCCTAACAGGGTAAGCTATCAGAAATAGCTAAACATGTAGCTCTAACCGAGCACTCTTTATTATTGCAGTAGTGGAGTTGTGGGTGCCATCCCCACCATAGTTTTTCTCTCTAACCAAGAGTTTCTGCGTAACCAAAATATATGTGCTATGGAGTGAATCATGTATGATTGTTATCTATTTGTTTTAACTTTATTTTATGTTACTGCACTATTTGGTTTATGCATAACAGTAAAGTTATTATTCAAGAAAAGTTTTGGAGTACCGATTCACCCCTCCCCTCTCAGTACATTAGCTTTCCATAAAGAGAACTAACAACTAATCACTTAGTTAAACACAAATGCACACTAGTTAGATGTGCTAGATACTTCTCATTGTATCTAGTATCACAATCATAGATGGTGTCTTGGGCTTCTACTTCCATCAAAACGATGCTCTCTATGATGTCCACCACCTTTTCAACATCTTGGTCTTCTACTGCTTTCAGTGGACTCCGAAGTATATGTTGGCAGTCATATGTCCAGCCCACCTTTTTCTTTTGCTCTGCATTATTGCTGAGCAATGAAGGAATACTGTCTGTTTTTCCATCAAGGAAGGTTGCTCCTTCTGCTCTCAACTCCTCTAGGTATTCTTTGTGTGCCTTTATCAAATATTCATAGTTCTATATATCACTAGGCTGTCTCTCATCCCTATTTTGTAGCTCCAGGATTTTCTCATGTAGCCGCTTATCCAACCGCTCATGTTCTTCTATGACAGTGTGGTTCTTGTTGTATGTATCCCAATATTTATCCATCCATGTCATCATATTATTGAATCTTTTTTGAATCAAGACTGACATGGTTTCACTTTTTGTTGTCTTCAACTGGGCCTACAGTTGATAGTTTTCTTCCTTCAATTGATCGGCCTTAGTTTGGCGTTGGAAAGATTCACCTTGTATTAACAATCTTTGTGGCTCCCCCTATTTCATCATTTTTCTAAGTCGATCAATCTCTATTCTCATTTTTACAATTTCAAGCTGATTTTATTGGTTTTCTTTCACCAAGAATTGAATCTGTGCTTTGTTAAGTTTGGCTATGTTTACCCCTAAACCTGTTGTCATCATGAGGTCTGCCTCTCCAACTTGTAAGGTCATAATATGTCCAAAGGTCTTTTGAGTATCAATAACCATAGGCTTTTTGCTTGGAAGATATAGTGACCATATTTGCATGGCATGCTTGTTAGGGTTGTATAGTGATCCCATATACACTTCGGTCATACCCTGAGAAGATAATTTGTGCTTGGCACCAACATCATAGAGAAAACTATCAAAGATCAGGGTTGAATTCATATCCCACCCAAGAAAAATCAAAACACCAACATCATTTAGAAGCTTCCTCCCCTTTTCAGGAGTCATCAGAGCCATTTCTTGTGCTACTTCATTTTCTAAGGTGACCGATAATTGCCTTTCATTGGAGGTATTGACCTCATCAAAATTTTCTTTGATTGCTTTCCCTTTTATCCAACATAAAAATGACATGGACTCAGGAGATGCTATGAAATCATCATCATATATCAGAGTGTCACATTCCAATTTCCTTGGATGATCTTCTACCAGGGTTCCTTCATTAGGATCTCTTACAGGTGGCATGTGTTCCTCAATCAGTATTTTAGAGAATTGTTCAAATGAGAGCTCATCCTCCTCTATTGATTCCTTATGCTTTGAAGATGATATGTTTACATTCTTCTTCTCCTTAGCCTTTTGTTCAACATCTCTATTGTGATCATCTATAGCCACTTCAACATCCTTTTCATCCAAATTTCTTATCAAGTCACCTCTTAGATACAGGATGTGTTCATAGGCACCTAGTTTATACCTTTTTGTTACCAGATGAATATACCCCTCTGGGTCAAAGCCTTTTCTTGGTGCTCCCCATTTCATGATATAATGAAACAATTTATTCCATGCAAGCTCTTTCCCTTCTCTTCCATTTACAACAAATTCTCTTATGCATAGAGTCCCAGGAAGAAATGAATGCTTATCATGTGAAGCTAGATGCATAGAATTTGATTCCCTCATTTGCCTTATGATCTCCAGATAATCTATCCTATTGGGAACTGTTTTAGGCAACAATAGTGAGGCATCTTCGAAGCCATAAACCCTTATCATGGTTACATCGGAGAAGCAGTACCAATCTCCCCAATTGTGTTTGACAGTTTCTGGTCTCCCAAAGTTTACAGGCCTCAAGAATCTCTTTACATCTTCTGAAAGTGCATAGTGGTAAGGTTAACTATAAAACCTGTAAAGTGTTTTAACAAAATATTATTCAAAATGAATGTAATTAGATTTGACAAATCTGCAATCCCATATTGAAGTCCATAATTGGACTGGTAGAGAATGGTTGTTACCATCATGTCTTCTTATCTTCATCTCTTCGGGCCATAGACACATCTTGTGCCCATAGAATAACACCATATGCATAAGTAGGGAATAGTGCAAGAAGTGAATTTTTGTAGAGTTTCTCTGGATGGCTGTGAGTCCAAGGATAAGTTGTTCTGCCGCGAATGTTGCATAGTCAAATTCTCTAGCTTTATGCGATTGAATGTCTGCTGAAATGACCACAAATTCAATTCTCATGAAATCTGGAGTATTTAGCCCTAGTTTTTGTCCTACTGAATACTATGTGTATTTGAAGTAGTCCATGAATAGATTTACATGAAATGTCAGACTTTCCTTTGTTTCTAACGAGACCTCAAGATTCAAAAAATGAAATGGTAATCTCCACCCAGCATAAGTGGTATCCAATCTTTTGTATTCCTCAAACAAATTTTTAAGAATGATGGGACAGTAATAAATTCTAGGCAAATCAAAAAACCTTAGAAAATTCTTCTCTTTGTTTGGATTAAAATTCAGTGCTAACAATTCTAGGAGATCAATATTAACAAAGACATTTGGGACTACAATTTTTCCCACACCTAACTGCCATGGATTGCAGATGGGTTCTCATTTCTCTTGTATGTGATAGTGAAACAAAAACAATTCATATTCCCTTATGGTTGTGTACACGTCTCCCACATCAGTATAATTATCCTCTAATTTCCACTCTGCAGATCTCTTAGGCTTTGGGGTGGAACCTGGCAGTTGATCTAGCAAGTCCTGATTTAGTTTTCTATCTTCATCCTTAGTTTTAGGACTTGTCTCACCTATTTTTTGTTTCTTTCCCTTACCCTTGCTTGTTTCCCCTCTCTGTCCCTTTCTGCACCACTAGGGCTTTCCATTTCACAGGCAATTTAACAGACTATTCGAAACAATAACAAGGGAATCTATCATAGAACTTACTCACCGCTGTCCAATGTGCCTTCAACCTACCTCAATATCATCTCAAAGTATTTGTAATTTTGTATGTTCGACGCCACTCTATTGTTAGACGCTCGTCATAATCCTCATCGGTGCAAGTTCTTGGTAGGCGTCGGAATGTTGACATCCATTCGATGAGGATACTTTATGCCTGACGACATTATCTCACCGGATGAGCAGTCATGGCTGCCATCGGAAGAGTTCAAGAGGTCGTCAACATTCCGACGTTAGATGGCATCGTCAGAATGACCGACGAGGAGTTTTTGATGACTTTGTTTTTTGACAGTCCTATGAAAAATAGTCAAAATTCCAATGATAGGCCATTGAAAATCAGCCCCAAATGTACTAGTTAAAGATAGCAGATTACAAATATTCGAGGGAATGGGTCATTATCAAAAATCATAACCTTTACACAAAAAAATTGTAGTCATAAGGAACAGTTTATACCATAAAAAGAATAACAGTGACAATCAGTTATGAAGATCATAGAGAGCAGTGAATGCAAACATGGTAGCTAATAGGTCAAAAGAAGGCTACCACCTAGATTTACAACCATCAAAAGACTATATAAAGACAATAGTTAAAAAGTAACATCTGATAACTCAATGATTAGTGGATAGTACCAAACCGGTACTGAGAGGGGGGGGTTGAATCAGTACAGGCAAAAACACAATCCTAAACTGGTTTGTCAGCAGACACTGTGCTTCGATAGACAAACAATAACATCGGTCTTAAACAGAGTACAACCGGCAAAACCCAGAATAAATGAGACAAGCATAAACCAGTTGACACTTATCTTTTCATACATTCTAATGCTTCATTTCCATTTCACCCTAGTGCATGAACATGTAATCTATCATCAAAAGATATATAAGCAACTAGATCAACATGATTTACCTTCAGACACAAATCACTTAAACCATCACAAGAATATCACCACACATAACACACAGATTTTTCACGTGGAAACCAAACTGAGAAAAAACATGGTGGGGATGAATACCCACAAGCTGTTTTGAACTCTTTAGAAGTCCGCTCTGTTAGGAGCCTTGTCCGGTTAAAGACTGATACAATAGGTTCTGTTAGGAACCGATCCTGTTAGGGATCACCTATTTAAGGGATGGCTAGAATACCCAGTTAAGGGTTAAACCCTGTTAAAGGTTACCTTGTTAGAGGATTTCAAGAACTCAATGGTTTTGAGTCACTCTGATAAAGGATTTACAGTAAGTCGGTTAAAGCTACCCTATTAAGGGATTTCCCAACTATTGAGGTGGTTAGAGATCAACATGTATTACACTGATCTGGTAACAACACTCAATGCTAATGCAGATCCGCTTTAGCTCCTCTTCACCTTTTGCACTTACACTCTGCAGGTATCACTTCTCTCCTCTGGTCTGGCAAAAATCATGTATCTCTTCTCTTGGATACACACACACAACTTTTTCCAACAACCTCAGAAAGAAACACAACATTGACCTTATAGGAAACTAGATAGGTCGATAGCATAAACCCTAAACCCTAAACCTGTTAGGTTAAGGAATTCAAACGGTTCAATCCTGACAGTTGAGCACATTGCATTAAATGCAACAGTCTTAATCCAACCTCAAGACATTCTCCATCGTTCATTTTCCATCGATTTGATGGCGGCTGATAACCCATCAGGTGTTATCACCGTTTACAAACTTTGCACATTCTTGAGGTAGATGGGAACAATCTCCTTCATGCAAGATCCTTCACGCGCACAAGGCTGATGTGGCAACACGATCTGTTCTTCATTACAATGCTAACTCATCACACAAAGTCACTAATTGAGCCACACAGGCTTGAAGCATTTCAACCGAAAACCCTGAAGTTGAGACTACCAACCGGTAGTCATACAAAGCTTCCATGTGCCGGTTACCATACCCACATGCTGGTTCTCCTTAAACAAACACACCGCTTCACTTTCACACATATACCGGTTCTCACATATACTGGTTCTCTCCTTTTCAACATATTGACATCAATGACAACATACAATGTCATTATGTCCTCATGTCGGTTCACATAATGCCAACAACATCTTCAGTATTAATAAAAGATATTAGCAACAACAAAATTACTATCTTAATAATATTTCCAAGTTCAAAGCAATAATGCACAATAATGTGAATATAAGAGAAAAGTAAGGGATCATGGTGTTAAAAAATGGATTATAGATCATCAAGAAAATCCTTGAATACCTGAGATATAGCAGTACCATGAGTATATATTATGAAATAGACTTCAAAGTTAGCAAACACATTCAACATGCCAGGTCTGGAAAGTGGGTTTATGAATTAGACGTGAATCTCTATTATCAGTCAAAAGCATAAGGTCTATATAATAGAGGGCTATCTCGAAAGCCATGACATAGGGGAATAAGATGGTCGCACAAATCATAATGATTTGCATCCAATAAGTTATCAAAATAGCTTGGTTATAAAAAAAAAATTATAATGATGAGGACAGTTTTCAATCCTCCACTCTTGAGAGAACATAGTCATCGAAACCCTAAACACAGTGCATCACAATCACAATATAGTCAAATATGAGATTAATGACATCCAAGCCATCTTGTATGCAATGACAGTTTAAACCCTCAATACAACGGTCTTCATAAAAACAAATATTTTGCAATAAGTAAAAACCCTAAATGAAGGCATGAATAAAGGCAAGAAAATATGTACCTTTTGTTTTTTCCAAAAGAGGTGATGATAGAATGAGATAAGAAAGGTAAAATGACACTTACATGCAGAGAAGAAATAAAAACCTCTACAAAAGCCCAGTTCAAGCTCCTACTTCAAGCTCCAAAGCATGCATATCGGCCAGGAGCAAGTCTTCAATGCAAAGTGAAAATAGAATGAAGTCTTTCAGGTTCGAGTTTTTCATTATTGCATGCCCTAGTTTTTCCCATGGGTTTTATTTAATTTGTTTTTATAAAAACAAATTGCTCATTGTTTTCCCCACAATGAAGACTTTATGTCTTTTACTTTACCCATGCAAAGAGTTAAGATAAAAGTGAAAAATAAATTGCTTTTATTTTCATTGTAATAATAATTTTTAAAAATAGCTTTATTAAAACAATTAATACAATTGTCCAAATAAAATTATTTTAAAAATTATTTTCTTTTAATAATTTAATATAGTTTTATCAAAATAATTATATTAATTATTTTAATAAAAATGTATTAAATTATTAAGTAAAAAAGCAATATTATAAACTCATGCAATTTTTTTTTGAGAAGGGGCTATATTTAGCAGTGTTGAATACATGCAAATTAAAGATAAGAGGAAAAATATATTTCCATCATGCAAGATTGCTTTTTCATATTGGGCTAAATTTGATGTCACATAAAATGTAGATATCAGCAAAGGGGGGTTTTCTTTTTCTCAGAGCTATTTTTGGATATCAGGGCATGCAACATTTTCCAGATGCAGAGTGCTTTTTGTAGGGCTATTATTGGCAGAGTGATAGTTCTATTTTCAGTAGAGAGTATTTTTTTCATGCATTATCAGTGGGAGGCCTATTTTCAACATCAGGTGCTATTTTTGGCAGAGTTACACATGAGTTTTTCAGGATATTTTCGGTAAATTCGCCCAATGGTTTTCTCATGTAGATTTTTAGTTTGAGACTCAACTATGTTTAGTTCTCTATCTTTAGGAGGTGGTCTTCTATATAGTCTCCTTCTCTCTTAGTTATTGGGAGTTCTCTCTTTCCTCAACATGATTGTGGGCTATTTTTAGACCCTTTCATGCTCAAGGATGGCATTGTAGCTCATTTTTTTCTGAGTTTTTTGTAACAACAAATTCCTTGATTTTCAATAAAATAGCAGAAAATTCCTTCTTGGTACTTCTTGTGTTATTTGGTGAATGAATGATTTGATGATTTTCTATGATTTATATCCTCTAATTTGTCTCATTCAGTCAGATTTTAGGGTAAGGAGATACATGGTAAATGCAGGTTTTAGATTGTGTTAATTGGTTTTAATAGCTTGAAGTTGTGAAAACCTGCTAGTTTCCTTCAAACAAGCATTAAATTCAACCCTTTCTAAGAAATATTTATGCATCACATGTTCAGTTGAGTTGTGAAACTTTCAAGGTTATTTGTTGAAGTTTTTTTGTGAAGTTAAGTAGGTTGCAAGTCTCAAGAAGAATATTTGGTGCATCACCTCATAGGATAGTTGAATTTCAGTATTCCTTCTATCCTTTTCTCAACAAATTCATCGGATAGGAAGCTGGCTTGATCTCCGAAGGTCTACTTTCAAGATAGGCATACCCACTAGCCTGAAATTATTCTGATTTTTCACAAGGATTGTTAGGTTTTACACTTAGCACATCAGGCACAATCCTCTGTCACAACAATAAGATGAGATTTTTACGTGGAAACCCAAATGGGAAAAACCATGGTGGGATTTGAACCCACAATATTATTCCAGTATGGCCAGTAATAAAACAATATTATAATATGGGAATGCACAGGGATTCAGGCACACTACCTAGAGCTCACTGCTCAATTACAATAACCCAAAAGGCTACAACCCTCAGGGAAGGCTCATTGCTTTGCAAATTAGTTATAGTGATGAAATAAAGTGAATGAAATCTGAAATAGAATCTAGAATGCCTGGATGAGTTTCGGTTGAGTGCTAAATATACTGACTGGATCATCACCTTCTTTGTTTTGCTTTGTTCTACCCTATTACATATCTCAGTCAGCTACCAGATCAAGAGTGCGCACATGAAACTACGCCAAAATGGATTCTTGATCACCACTCACTCGCATACAATCACATCTATCACCCAAAAGATCATCCACACCAAACTTATATACCAACAATCACAAAATAGGTTATTTATCATGTCAGCTTGACTAGATCCCAAAGGATAAATGTGGATCACCAAAACAATAATGAAATGATATGTCTATGTTAGCCCAATCATCCCAAGCATGATTCAATGCACCGCAATCACTGGAAAGATTCTAGACCAAAAATGCTTTGTTCTTCCTGAAATACCGATTAACACTTACTTCCAGATAAGAATAATTAAGGATACTGGCTCAAATCTATATGAAGAGTTGCCATCAATGACAACCCTAAACCAATAATCAACCACTAGAAACTACCAGAAACCACCGGATGATTATCAATTGCCAACATTTCTCTCATTATCCTCCTTTAGGTTGTATACTTTTCCTTTAGTCTTGGTTCCTTTTACCACCAATCTTCTGGACCTTTCTTTCCTAATTTCACATTCTTTATCATGAAATGTGAGGTTGTAACTTTTTCCGCACATTTGACTTACCCTAAGAAGATTGTGCTTGAGACCCTTAACATAGAGAATATATTTTGTCTTAATCTTTCTAGCAATACTTATTGTATCCTTTCTACAAATATTTACAAAAGTATCATCCCCAAATTTGATTGATCCTCCATTCCACCTCCCAATGTTGATAAACCTATTCTTATCACATCTCAAGTGGTTGGAACAACCACTATCAATCACCCAAGAGTTTGTCTCTTCTTTTGCATGAAAGGTAGTCCACATTATCATAGATTGTTCAACAATATTACCAGTCTGCAAAGTGTTAGAATTATTTGTAGGATTAGAGTCCTTAAGAGTAATATTCATCATAAATTTTTCAATTTCAACAACATTATTTCCAACATTTAGGGCCATGAAAAGAGTTTCTACTCTATCATCATCTAGAGCATCGAGTTCCTCATCATATGAAGTGTAGTAATTCTTTTTGGAATAGATACTTCTTTAAAATCATTTCTTTTATAATTCTTATTGTTATTTTTAGATTCTCTAAAGGGACATTTAGAAACATTATGAATAATTTTATACTACTCAGTACCTAGAAATTGATCTATTGAAAATTTATTTAAATCCTTATCTCCCTTAATAGAAGACACTTTAGGACTATAAGCTTTGGGGAGAGATCTGAGTACCTTTTGTATCACAATTGGTTCTTTTAGTTCCTCACCAAGGCCTCTAATAAAATTGACCACTTCATCTACTTGAAGAAAATAACTAGCAATATCATCATGTTTTGAAATCCTTAAGTTCTCAAAATTACCTCTATAGATCTATAGTTTAGCTTTCTTCACTTTAGTATCTCCTTCATAAATGCCACTAAGCTTTTTTGTAGATATCCTTAGTAGTGAAATAGCTTTATAAATTCAACATCAACTAACTCTCTCAAAACAACAATCTTTGCTTTAGCATTATTTACATATGTCTTAATCTCAGGCAGATTAGGTGGAGTAGAGGGAACACTATAATCATTCTCAACAAATTTCTAAACATAAAACCACAAAGAAGCCAATTAGGATTCTATCCTTACTCACCAAAAAGTATAATTTTTTCCATCAAATTGAGGTGCCTTGTATGAATTTGATCATTCTTGTGCCATCTCGGATCTTCCTCAAGCTGTTAATATTCTTCCAAGGAACTTGGTTTTGATATCAATTGTTAAAAAAACCATTGTATTGAGAGGGGAGATGAATCAATATTCAATTAAATTTAAACCCTACAACACCACTATTTATCCCATTTCTACTCAAAACGAATATGTAGAAATTGAAATACAAAATTTAAAGTAGAGCATACAACATGAGACACTAGATTTATGTGGAAAATACAACAAGGGAAAAACCATAATGAGCAAGCTGCTTGGAGCTTCTGTCCAAATCCAACCTCACAAAAGAAACAAGATTGCATTAGGTTTTATGGGTTACAACCCAAAGGAAGTTGTAACTCCCCCCAGAAATTGTTTATGGCTACAACCAAATGAATTTGACTACTCCTTGATAATTACAATACTTACAGAAGGAGGATACAACCTCTAAAATAACATGAATAGCTAATCAAATTCCACCCCAACAACTCAACCTGACAATATCAACATCTTTTGACTCACTACCTCTAGCACACTTTTGGGCTCATTCAAATGTAGTTACCTTAGGATCACTATCTTTGGTAGGCATTAAAAATTTCTTCACCACTCCACACACATTGAAAATGATCTAATATTCCATTTATATATTTTGCAGGAATCAACAAGATTTCTCTAGTTGGCTAAGATGAAACATGTAGATATAAATCATGCACCATCCAGAAGTCGACCCCAAAAACATCCACAGAGAAAGGAAAACAACTATGACCCAAACCATTAGATAAACTAGACACACTTCTGTTGGTATTTTGGATATTTTGGATATGGTTTTGTCATTGATTTCAACACCTATTAACACTTATCAACTCTGGCGCTTGGAGAATTGGCAATGTTCACCGGCAAGCTAGTGACTTATGCACAGTCACCAGTATCTTGTTCACCGATAGGATATATTGTTCACCGACACTTGGAATGACATGGAAAACACTTGGTTATGTCAAAGACATTGTTTGGATACTTTTTCCTGGAGATTTATTCATTGGTATATTCGTGTTTGCATATTTGCTGTTACCGGCAAATAGGTCCAGGATAAGCACCGACAGGCTTATCTATTCCAGATCAACATGACACACTATGGAGACAATTTATTATTGTTGTAAATGCATTAAACCGACATGTTGAATCGGATATTGCATTAGTTACTGATTTACTTATAAACTATTTTATTGTAATATCTTTTGTAAAGCCGACCTATACATTTTGGTCCTAGGCTTTGATATATATGTAAGATCTTATTTGTAAGATCAATATGCGATTGGGAAAAGGATTATAATAAGGTATATGCGAGAATAAGTAGAGCTATACACAAAGACATCATTTCAAGGTTGAAGGAAGGTTTGGTGAAGACATATTAGAACTGAACCGGTATTGAATCCAACATATGAAGATGCTATTTTGAGTAGTACATCATTATTGTATTTAACTATCCAATTGTAGTCAGTGTGACTCCTATTTTTGTTTGAGCAATGAGCTCTAGGCACTTGGCCTTTCTGCATGTGCAGACCCCCTATTGTATACACATACTATCTGTAGTAGTATCATCTGATTGTGGGTAAGGTTTCCCACAGTGGTTTTTCCCCTTACAGGGTTTCCACGTACAAATATTGGTGTTATGTGTTGTGGATGTTATTGTCTTTCTGTTTCATGCATTAATTTTTACTGGTACTACAATTAACTGATAAATTGTCTACCGACATAAAGTTTAGTTTACCGGTTAAGTTTGGTTAAGTTGTTTTTGGTTTAAATTTACTTGACAACTGATTCACCCCCCCCTCTCAATTGTCTCCAGGACCTGACAACTTCATCTTAGTAGACATCTCCATGCTAGAACAAACATCAAAGTAATGGTGCAAATATGAGAAACAACCATGTCAGCCTAGCAACACTAAATATGTCATCTTGTGGTACTAAAGAGAAGAAAGTATTATCATGCAGATCAAGATGTGCACATTGTATGACTTGCCAAATATATCTACACACTCCTTTTAAAATTTCAGATTGTTTCATATTGATGAAAAAATATGAACACTCATGTCAGTCAACCCTTCCAACTTTCTAGAACACAGAACACACATTGCCACCACTAGAATCATCAAAAGTGTCCTAAACCACATGAAATTTGAGTAGAACAACCACACTATCATCATGATTATAAATTAACAACTATGGGAAAAAAAGGTATGATGCAAAGGAGTAGAGAGACACACTATCCTTTCTTGGGTACCCACTCATAGGAAACCAACTGGTTCTTACTCTGTTACCACTAAAAGGTTGAGCAATAATTGTTATTCTTTGTAACTTGGAAAGTACATACCCCAGAGATGTATATAACCTTAGAACCATAAGACCATATCAAAATTTGGAGAGAAATTTAGAGCCATTTATTGGCCTTGTGTGATGAATTTTTTTTGTGTCTTTAACATTTTGGAGACATGCATTTTTCTCTGTAATCATTATGGATTCTTTCATCAGGAACATATGCAACAATGTATCAATAAAGGCACATTTGACGTCCAACCATGAAATTGAGAATAACACATTAATTAAAGGACATTTGACATCCAACCATGAACTTTAGAACATCATATTTTGAAATCCAACCATGAACTTTAAAAATTAAGATACAACACAATATTACAACTCTTCATAAGGAAAAACATATAAACATAGGTTGAAGTCAATGACAACACACTCTCACCACAAGTACAACAAATAAGGGGTAAAAATGAAGGTAAAAAAAAGATAAAGCACTACGAATCATGAAAGCTTCTTATTATTCTTGAAACCATAGGGACCTCCAATAAGGATGCTATTCTTGACATTTACTTTGATAAAGAAAGGTAGGGTAAGAGTTTTAAGAGAAAAAATGCTATCACCAATAGAAAAAAGGCTAAAGGGATAACGAATAGTTCATGGGGGTTCATGTTGATAAGGGTAAGGATAAAATTACCAATGTAGGGCATGCAAAGGGGAAAATAAGTAATGAATTTGGAGAGGATAAGGCTAGAGACGTGAGGAAAACATGAAGTGTTGGAGCTTTTTAGGGTTCTCAAAACCATGGTAATCTCCAACAAGTTCTCAATTGTATGGAAACCTCGAATAAAGCACCAAAAATATGTAGAGAGTGAAAGGTAAGAAAATAAAAGATAACTAATGACAAGCTATAGGTGAGAATTCCCATGATTTTGAGAACTATTAGAATCCTGACTTTTATAAGATTTCATTAGTTTACTAGATCTTGTAAAATTTAAAAGGATGCCTAAAATAATCCACATCTCTACCAATTCCTTGTATATCCTAATACTTTTTAGTTCCTCACATCTTGATAGATACCAATTTGCCACATGGCCTATTGGAGGTGAATTTCCTATGTGTGTTGATGTTGGTCAAATTTTCATAATGTTCAAATGTATATGGTATGAAAATAGAACCAAGTAGAAAATATGACCAAGATCCACTTTCACACCAACATTAGAATACAAAATCACCAAGAGGAGTAATCATATTTGACTAACTCTTGTAAAAGAGAGTCAAACAACACTTCTAGGATTTCTATTCCTTCATTGATATGGAAAGTGAATGAAGTATGAAGATATGTTGAATTAATGAAAAACTATGGATGTTATATGAATAAAGTAAGCACTCAAGTTGCTGAAAATGCTGACACATAATTAGAAATGTTGTAACATATGGATAGGCAATCTAACTATGCACTTGTAACTTATTTTAAAACTATTTTCGTAGGTCTAGGGTGCCCAAAATGCATTGGTCTTCAGAGTATGAGACTCTATTAGAAAATATGGAGCTTGAAGCTATTTGGAATCTGCCCTTGAAAAATGCTAAAAAATGCTGGGGACTATGGCATCCCTAGTGCCTTGGTCATGGGATAGGGGAACCCCCATTGCCCTGGTTTGTGAAAATTAGGTGCAAATTTTAGGAGAAATCTGTATTAGCTTCCTGATGCCTTTTGAGGTCTCCTGGCTCTATCAGGTAGCTGTAGCTATACATAAGAGGAAATAAAGGGTGTCATGGATAGGGTTTTCCTTAGGTCAAACCTTGGGTTTGGAATTAACCCTATAATTGAATTGAAATTGAACTGGAATCAAGTTGGAAAACTTGCCTTTTGTGGGCTAGACTAGATCTATAATTGAAACGATTGAAAGTGAATAATTATATCTCTAATAGGTGATGCAATGCTCTTAGGGTAAGTCCACCATGTTATGATGCAATAACATGATAAAGCACATAAAATCCATCATGAAATCATAATTGAAACATAATATGAAGATGTCTTGATGTAGTTTACTGCTCCTTGAATTAAATTTTCTCTTGAAGTGTTGCTCTTGAGTTATAATTGTGAGATTTTTCCAAGATCAAGAGCTCAATGAAAAGTACAAAATAGAGAGACAAGCTATAGGATGAGAATAAATGGTATTCTCACCAATAGATAAATGATCAATAGTTCAATCGTTGTTATATACGATGTAGAAGAGCCTGCTTATATAGGCAAGGCAATATGGATATGGGAGCACACAAACATGACATGTGGCTCAATAACAAACAAGGGTAGGTAGGAAATAGGTATGGTAGGTAGGAGAAACAATAAAATATTCCACATGAGGTGGATCACCCACCGAAGGTGGAATTATCACTCCACAATAAGTGGATATGATAAAGTAGTAACAAGATCACACCATAAGAGGTGGAAATTTTCCTGCACACACTATCCCAATGTGGCACAAACACCCAAGTGTCTCATAGCCAAACTAATATTAAATGCATTTCCTAAGTAAACTTAAGTAAGGTGTAATAATATCCATGATGCATAATTATTTACACCAACACCCCCCTTAAGTGCAACTTAGGGGAATGCATTTAAGGCTACAATGCAACTAAGAAATGCAAGATGGGTCCCGACTACAAGGTCGCGTTAGGTACCCATGTACAAATGCAAATGCATGCAAACCAATGCAATGAAATCTCTCACAAAGCAGGGAAAGAGAGAAAAACCCAATAGGAAAAAACCCTCCCCCAAAAAGAGAGATGAAAGCTATACAAGAGAACTCTCATAGAAGTGTGTGAAGGAATAAACCCCATGTGAGGAAAAAGTCCCCCCATATGAGAGAAGAAGAAAAGCTAGGAAGCACCCCCCTCAATGTAGAATCTGTACCAATGATAGAAGCTCGATGATGTATGAAGAAACTGCTCCATGAACGTCGAACAACATTCCTCCCCTTATGAAGAAACAAAACCAAAGGTGTATCTATGAAGTCTCCCCAATCATGAAGGGAAGATGTCTGAAAAAAACTCATAATGAATGAAATCTCAAAAAATTTCTCAAGTGTCCCCATGTCGATGCTTAAAAATACCCCCTCCAAAGGTGGTGAACTGCTCCACACTGCTGAAAAAGGCACTCCAAGATCTAATGGAGATGAATGTAGAACAATATCCAAAGACTCACATGTCTCCTCTAAACATAAAGAGACCTCCTCCAACTGTTGTACATAAGTATCCACAATCATGTCAACCTTGAAAGAATGATCATGTAGAGAATGAACAAGAGGGTTAGAGTGTTCCCTCACAACAATCGGAGAAGGATAATCTTCATCAAAGAGAAGATGAATATCATCAATGATGTTTCCCAAATCTGCAAAGTAGGATTCCACAAACAAACCTGTAATGTTTGTCAAATACTCATCTCATGAATCTAAAGCTGGAAGATAAGGTATATCCTACTGCACTGAATCACATGAAGGCAAAACTGTCGCACTATCCACATATTCAGGTGCAATAAGTGATGTGATATCAATAGGAGGAGATGAAACACAAGGCTCAAGAACGGGGTCACATGTGAGAATCCCCAAGTTCAAGTACCCAAAGTTCTCCTCAAAATATGAACCATCACAAGAAGTGTGATCATCATGTGTAGAATCATCATATGTGAAATCATTATCATCAAAGAAATTTGAAATCTCTAGTCTCCAATTCTCTAATGAAATTTGACTCAGGTGTGAATTCCACAATTCGCTTAGTTGCGCCATGTGTGATTTGATAGATGGAAATGAGATTGTCTGTCAAATGGGGTACACACAACATATAATTGAAGGAGTTATTCCCAATGGCAATAGATCCTTTCCCAATCACATCCATGTATGTATGATTGGCCATCAAAATCTGCTGCGTGGTACAAGGCTCAAATGAAGAGAACATAGACTGTGAAGATGGCATATGATGAGAAGCCCCTGAATCTAGAAGCCATCTCCCAGAATCATGACTAGTAGTAGCACAAAGAGATTTTCCTTTTCTTGTACCAAAAGAGTGAGTCTTCCCACTTGTTGAAGCCATGAATGCTTTCCCTTTCCCCTTTGATTGTGTGGAAGTGGAAGCTGATTAATCCTCCTTCTTTTAGGCATCATGCAAATCGATGTTGTGCTTTTTGAGGATATGTGTGAGCTCATCAATCTTCTTAGAATGGCAATGACGCTCCTCATGACCAAATTTTTTACAATAGGCACAAGTAGGTCTGTCCCTCTTTGGTTAATTGTCCCTCTTGGAAGAGGATGAATCTCCTTATTGTGGAGAAGGTGATGCTTTGTCCTTAGACTTTTAATTCCATTTCTTCTTGTTGGAGTTGTCCTTTCCTTGATTTCCTTTGTTCCATTGATTTGCCACTAATGCTTGAGACTTAGAAGCTTTAAGAATGCCCATTCTTATCAACTTAGTTTGTTCCATCATCAACATTTCAGCGAAAGCATCAAATGTAGGCATTGTGTAGCTTGAACCCATTGTCATCCTATGGGTTTGGAAACTAGAAACAAATGCTACATATTCTTGTGGAAGTTTGCCCATCAAATGGAAGATCAATTGAGTATCCTTCTTATCAATGCCACAATCCTTGAGTTGTGCCCTCAACTCTTTTGCCTTAGTGACATAATCTTGTATAGTATCAAAGTTCTTAGGACCTAACATAGCAAGATCACTATCAATCTGATATCCCCTTATCTCATCAACTTGACCATACAAGTCTTGAAACTTTTGCCAAACATCCTTGATTAGAGTACATTTCTCAATATGAAAAATGAGATCCTTTGATACATACTTTCTTAAGGTACCAATTGCCATGATATTTTTAGTGAGCCAATCTAAGTGACCAATAGGATTAGCCTTAGGATCAACGGGAGCAACAATAGTTTCATCAATATAATGAGTTAGTCCTTTTTCCATAAGTTTACTCCATGCATCAATTTTCCAAGTAGCATAATTATGAGGAGTTAAGAAAGGAAACTTAGAAGAACCCATAGTAGCAAAAATGAAGGAACACAAGAGCACAAAAGCACAAGATACACCCCCCCAAATTCAATCAATCAAAGTACCCCCCCCAAAAAATGATGATTTTGGCACTTTATATGTAGTCCGTGTACAATAGGCCACTTGCAAACAATGACAAGGTGGAATTTTGATTTTATTTTACAACTACCCCAATAGGCTAAGAACTAAAAAGCAAAAGACCACCAAGATAGATCTATGCAATACAAGTGCCAAATTGGCCAAAAAAGACCATATGCTGAAAGTACAATTTCTACCCAAAATTTCTGCAAACTGATAGCATATAATGAGAGTAGACAAAAAATCATACGCTTTAAAAAAAATGGCACCTGAAAAGGAGTTCGTATGAGCCCAAACAGAGTCCCGAAAGTTGCAGAAATGAGGATTGGATAGGTACAGTCACCAAAAACTTATATTTCTAAAAACTCTGTCCATCAAAATCAAAAAATAATGCCACCACAAGAAAGTACACGAAATTCTAGCCCATTTTAAAAAAAATGCACCAAAAAAGTAGCAAAAATGAAGAAGATATGACCATTTGAAGTTGAACTGCAAAATAAAAAAGCTTAATGAAAGGGGCCTGCAAAAATTTCAAAAAATTGATAACGTTAGAAAAATGTGATGTTAAATTTGATGGTCTTCTTGCCATCACAAAACTTTGCCTCCCTTCCTGCGTGGTGTTCATACTATACAAACGGATGATGTGGCGATGATGCGATTGCTAATGTGGCATCTGAGAGGATGCTGAGGTGGCAAATTGGTTGGCGCATGCAGGTGACACATGGTGGGGTCTCCACATGGCTCCAAGTCTACATGGGGCCCGACAGGGAGGTCGGCAGTGGTGGAGGTGGCTGTCGGCGGTGCCGACGAGAGGGGCGGTGCCGAAGTCGGGCCAGTCGACGGTGGAGGGATGTAGATCAATGTTGGAGAGGTGCCGGAGCCGAGCCGGAATAGTGGTCATCGGGAGGTGCTG
This sequence comes from Cryptomeria japonica, assembly GCF_030272615.1. Classification (NCBI taxonomy): domain Eukaryota; kingdom Viridiplantae; phylum Streptophyta; class Pinopsida; order Cupressales; family Cupressaceae; genus Cryptomeria; species Cryptomeria japonica. The sequence goes on from NC_081411.1 coordinate 594,522,057, forward strand.
AAATGTGGGAGGTGCCAAGGATATGCTGGCCGGAAGACAAAGCAGAGTACGAGTTGACGGGTCCTGCAGTAAAAACTTCTATTTAGCTCATCCACCTTGACATTAGCACTCTCCACAATTATCTGCAATCTCTTGTTATAACATCTATATGCTTTTCTTTAATTATAATAATCAAGAAATATTCCTTCATTACATCTAGGATCAAATTTACCAATGAAATCATCTCTCTTGATATAATATTTACTACCAAAGATTCTAAAGTACTTAACTATAGGTGTATTGCCAAACCATAATTCATACGGTGTCTTACCAATTTCCCCTTTGATATGAACTTTGTTGAATGTATAAACTGTTGTGCTCAATGCTTCTCTCCAGTAGATATGGGGTAGATTAGCTTCCATCATCATGGTTCTAGCAACATACAAGATAGTTTTGTTCTTTCTTTCCACAACTCCATTCTGCTGAGGTGTCTGAGGAGCAAAAAATTGTCTCCTTATGCCATGCTTCTCACAAAAGTTATTAAACTCACTGGATGTGAATTATCCACCATGATTTGACCTTAAGAACTTAATCTTCAATCCTGTCTTAGTTTCAACTTTAGCTTTAAAGATTTTAAACTTTTCAAAAGCCTCGAATTTCTCCATTAGAAAAGTAACCCACATCATTCTAGAATAATCATCAATGTTTAGGATAAAATATCTATCACCTTGAAAACTTTTAATTCTAGCAGGGCCACACAAATCAGTATGAATAAGATCAAGAACATCATTAGATTTGTCTCATATACTCTTTAAACAGGTTCTGACCTATTTTCCCATTTGACATTCTTTACATATCAGATTATAGGGCTTCACAATCTTAGGTATATCTCTACCTGCCTTAGTTGAACTGATATTTACCATGCAATCAAAATTCACATGACATAGCCTTTTATGCCAAAGCCAACTCTCATCAATTTGTGCAATCAAACATGTCTTCTCACCAGAATTCAAATGAAATATATTACCTTTAGTTTGAGTACCGGTTGCAATCTCCAATCCAGATCTATTAATGATTTTGTATTTTCCATCCTTGAATTGTAATTGAAATCCCTTATGCACCAACTATCCTATACTCAAAAGTGTTGATGACTGTTTTGACACACTCGCCAATAGTCAGGTAGTCAATGTGAACACTCATTGCCTCTCCTGAAAAGCAATAAATTCTAGAGAACTAATCACTCCAAGGTCTCTATAGTTGGGTCTTGACGGTGATGGGCAGCTCAATGGTTGATGCAGTTGTACCTACTAAGGGTCCTGCTGGTTGAAAGTAAATCCCAATAACTTTTAATAACTCAACTTCCTTTTTTTTATTTTTTATGATTTAAGACTCTTCTAGAAATAAACTGCAAGAGATTGGGAAACAAGAAAACAAAAATGAAACCAATTTAATAACAACTTAATGGACTACTTAATTAGTACCCTGCAATCCAAAAATCATCAAATATTATCCAAATCAGCATTCCATAATGAACCTCCTGTAAAACTGCAAAGTCAGCAACCTTACAGACTCATGGAAAGAATATCACCACAATATTATCTATCCCAGTAATTCTCATATACCACGTTGCTGATTTTAAACAATAGAAATCACCATATTACAAAGAATGAACTCGTAGAACATATGCATAGATTAGGCAAACTATAAGCTGCTTCTTGTATTAATTCCAAAGAATTTGTAACAAAAATAACTCAAGTTCATAACAATCTACAAAAATAATCTAAAATTTCTAAGTGGGCCCCAAATAACCAATTTGTGGACCCATACAAATGAATCAAACTCCTCAAATTATAGATTTTCCTGCCCTACTTTTTAGGAAAAAAACCTAATCTAAATTAAGAACTCAAAAGATAGGAGTCACAGCTAACTTGCAAGTCTCTGCCTCTATACTCCATTTAACTACTATGAAACAGAGGATAGGGGACCACTACGAAGACCATGCTGTATGAGTCAGGCTTTCGTAGTCATGCAAATTTTTTCTCAAAACTAGAACGTGAGTTGGAGATGCAACTGGAGTCCCAGTGGGGGAGTCATGAAAAAATCCTTTTAAAAGTTATGCTATCTTTAACAACTATACATTCATCTTTCACTTCATTTTATAGGACTTATAATTGTTGATGATACATGCAACCACCTCGGTAGGAGGATCAACAACATGCTTGATTATGAATTTGCTCTTTTTTCAAAATTTCCTCTGCATTCTTTCTTTCCCTTTCTAACTCCTCTACTGTCTCTGTAGCTTGTTGACATTGTGTTATCAAATATGTATATTTGTCCATCAATGTAACACTAAACTGAGCCAGAGGTGCAAAATGTTGGGCCTCATATGCATCCCACTGGCTAAGTACCTGATCTTCCTCCATAGCTCCCGCATTGGTTATTCCTAGCCCAAAAACTCTAAGTAACTGTCCTACAAAATTCTCATACTTTTACACTATCTTGAGGAGGGGAGGTCGAATATCTATTACATCCTTCACATACTATTGAAGCATTTCCATCTTTGACTCCAAAATGTATTGTAAGACTACAAATTCTTACATCTATCTCCACCCAAGAGGTCCTCCTTTATTATTTCTTCTTCTCCGAGATGCAAAACTTTATTCAACGCCAAAAACTGCTTGCTAAAAGTGTTGAGCTTCTGCTCCCACTGCTGAGAGTAAGAAACCAATGCTCCTCCCACTTGCATAGCCTTCTTATACTCCCTCATGGTATTCTGCAAAATAATCTAATTTTAGATGCATTTATTTGTGCCCATGATTTTGCCGTGGCGGCCACCTATCTTGCCTCAACCAATGATTTTACATCTCCCTCTGGGAGTGACGAGGTTGAAGGTAAATTATCATTTATTAAAGTATCTAAAGGACTGCCCATGTCTACCAACAATTGCTTGTAATATTCTAGTTGTGCTTTGACCTCTACATGGGAGGTGTATTACTTTTCCATTCGCCGACTAACAAAGCGAATAGCCAGTTCCAAGGTATCTAATCCCCCTACTTTGTCTGCTTACCTAGTTTCACCTATGACACTTGGTACTTTGAAGAGCTTTGACCTTCTACCTACACAGGGACTGCTATATCTGCAACCACATCACCAGAACTTGTTCTAGGAAAATGATGTACAGTCTTGGCCTTCTTAACTTTCCTTGGTTCTTCAGTGATTGCCAGTTGTAGTGTAACTTTTGGTAGTGCTACTTTCCTTTTCTTTTTCTCGAAGGTGAATTCTTACCATTATGACACATCCTTATTTTTATCACCTTCGTGAGGCACAATGTCAACGGTCACTATGTGCACATTTGACTATTCTTTTTCTTCATCTTTCTCCTCTTCTTTTGTGTGCTTAGGGCCTTGAGCTGAAGTAATTTGATGGGCCAAATTAGTTTGGAGAGCATTATCAACATTCAACTATTGTTGCTTGTGTAACTCCCCTAACTTATCACTGACCTCTTCCCCAAATGTCCTTCCTGTTAGGCCCAATATGGAAAGCTAATGTACTGAGAGGGGAGGGGTGAATCAGTACTTCAAATCTTTTCTTCAACAATAACTTTACTGTTAAGCATAAACTGAATATTGCTGAAACATAATATAATGCTAAAACAAATAAATAACAATCATACATGATTCACTCCATAACACATATATTTTGGTTATGCAGAAACTCCTTGTTAGACAGAAAAACTGCAGAGGGGATGGCACCCACAACTTCACTACTGCAATAATAAAGGTTGCTCTGTTAGAGCTACATGTTTAGCTATTTCTGATAGCTTACCCTATTAGGAGTATCAAAATCTTTAGATCTACCTTGATAAAGGATTTTACAACACATATTCTAAATGCTGCACCTGGTTAAAGGCTTTACAATTTATAGACTTTGTTAGAGTCTTTTACCCTGTTAAAGGTTTCTCTTACAACTCAAAATATTACAATCAAAATCTTACCAAATATCTACAACTTCACATCTGAAATGTTATAGCAGATTCTATGTGCTTAAAATGAAATTACCTTGCTTAAAGCATACCTAAGTAAATCATAAATTAACTCGGTAAACCTTTCTGTTTACTTTGTTCCTTGACTGTTCTTTGAAATCCTTCTCGATGACCTCTATGTATCTCTATCAATCGTAATAGTCATAACACTTAGTGCTTTCCCATGATTTTTCTTTTCACATATGTCTTGCTTCACACTCATATATTTGATCCTCAATTCATGTTGTTGTAAAGCGGAAAAATCGAACCCTAGTCATTCTCCCCTCCTCAACTCCAAGGAGAGGGAAGGGAGAGTCACTAGGGTTGATGGTTTTCACTTAGGGGAGACTTTACATTCAAAAGAGGGGTTGAAACCCACAAGATCCAATCCCATGCAATGCAAGATTGGATTCTAAATGAGTTTCAAGGGTTAAGACATCAAGGATACCCTCTTTTGTAAAGAAATGTAGATAGAAAGATTGAACTAGGAATGCATGTAAAGTGGGAAATATTCGCTTATAAATAGAGATAGGGATATGGTATGAAGCTGCGGACCTGGAATTAGTAGTAAAATGTCGAGATGGTGCTATTTTGCAAATTTGAGCAAAAGTTGACGGGACGATGGCGCTCGGCGTGCACATGGTCCTCTGAAAAATCCGCGAAACGAAGGTGGATCTGTTCGTCTCTGCACAAGGATTCCAGATCTTCAATTACAACCGCATACTTGCAACCTACACACAGAAAAGAGAGGACGATTGGGGGGTTAGGGATGAGGGGTTTGCCTTTAGGTCAAACCCCGGTTTTGGAATTAACTAAGAAATGAGAATGTTGTAAATGTAAATGTTTGTAATGTAAACAAGTACTGATACCTTGTTGTAAGAATGTTTGTATTCTTACATGCGAAGGTGTAATGTATGTAGCATGTAATGTGTTGTATGTGATCTCCTCTTCAATGGTTGAATCCTTGTCTTGAATGCAACACTTAGCCTTGAATGGAGACTTAAAATGATCAATTGCTTGAAGGAATGCTTGAATGCTTGAATGTTTGAATGCTTGAATATCGTTTCCGCCTTTTTTTCATCTACCAAAATGGGAGAGGAAATGTAGTTTATATACTTGCCAATTAGGGTTAAAAGACTGATTTTCCCGACCTTAGGCCGACCAGGAAACATTATTTTCCAATTTGCAAACTTAAAGACCCGAAGCCCCATAAGAGACCGGGCCCAAAATAGGGCCAGGGACCAGGGCGCTGGGCACCATGGTCCTGGGGGACCAGGGCGCTGGGCGCCCTAGTCCTGAAGGACCAGGGCATTGGGTGCCATGGTCCCACCTCCAGGGACATCAAGGTGCAAGGAGGATCAGGCCAGGGTGCTGAGAAATGCAGTTTTTGGTGTCATGAACAAGTTTCGGGGTCTCCATTCAGGTTCCGTGTTGCATCGCAATCGTGAAGGCCCAAATGCAGTCAAAATTGCAAGTGTCACAATTTTAGGACACTACATTTAGCCCCCACTTTAGCGGGAGTATAAGCGTACGCCAATACTTCTGGTAAAGTACAAGGAAACAACATTGAAAGACTTTCACCACGTCAAGGAGGCAAGATACACTAAGCCCCCAGTGGACTAAGGATCTTATGACTTCAATTGACAAAGTAAAAGGGAAGATCACGAGGGAGAACCATGACTGTCAGTAGTAAGGTTCCCTCACTATGAGTCATGCAAGAAAGATATGAAAAATTTTCAAGGCAAAGCTAAATGTGTCAAGAAATTTTCAGGTATCTTGAAAAGATATGGACGGGATGTATGCCCCCCTACGTTAAACCGATCGCACACGCCTCACCAGGGGTGATTTCTTTAAGGTAGTGATACATATAAGAAATGAGAAGGGAAAGGAGCACGTTATCACAAGGATTTAGCCCCCAAGTGTGAGATAAGCCCAAGGCTAATAGACACAAAACACAAAGCACAAGGTGACTTCGCTTTCCTTGGGGTCAGTATGCTGTATGATAATTCATGTATATCATATGTATGTATGCATAATTGTTCTTCATTCCCCAATCAAGGAAGGTCACCTAGAAGAAGGGAACACATGTGTCTTTTGAGTCAACATGAGAGAGACCAAAAGAGATCTCAATGTTTTGCATCGTCCTCAAGTAGACAACACTAAGGACAACAAATAGAAGAATGAGAATAACACATAGAAGAAGTAACGAAAGAGAGGAGGGGAGAATCTGCTATGCTAATGAAACTAGTCTAGCATGTCATCTACCCCCCGATCTTGCTGATCAATATTTCGGGAAGGTAGGAAACATGCTAGAGGAGGAACATCCAACACAGGAGATGGAGCTATCACAAGATCCAAACAAGGGCTATGTTCATGTTCCGAGCCATGTTGTTCTTGTCTAGGAGCTAGGATAAGTGCTTTAGAAAATTCGTTAGATAAATGGTTATCAACATCAACATATTCATATTCACTATCAGAATGAACAGGAGTAACATTTTCATCTATATCATCATCAAGATTTATAAAAATAGGATCTTTAACTCACACAGGATCAAGACCATCATGCATCTTATGTTTAGGAGATTTTGGCTCAATCATCGGCTAAGGAGAAAATGGAATAATACTGGCTGAAGGTGTTTTTGGGGATTGCAAAGTTTGAGAAGCAGCTACCTGAGCTCTAAGACGACGCTTTCGTCGGCATTCATGTGCAGAATGATTTCGTCTAGTCTTAGTAGGAAGTTGAGGAGAGTGAGGAGGAGGAAGGTTCTCATCCTTATCACTTGGGTGTTTAGGTTGTGGTCTCTTAGGTTGAGTAATAGGAGAAGGGGAAGGTCTCTTCTCTCCATAAGAGAAAGGAGGAGGAACTGCTCCATATAAGGGAGGAATATTTGGTTTAGGAAGGAGACCAAGTCCATCATGACGAGGAGGTATAGGTCTACTTTTATGAAAGACATTAGTTTTATCTTTCAAAGGAAGAACTTCCTTCTCAAGAACGATAGGAATGTCAAGTTTGGGTGTTCTAGGTTCACTTAGAGATAGGATCATATCTTTTTTCCACCTTTGATAAGATTTGAAAAGATGATCACTTCGCAGAGGAAGAGATTGGAATTGTTTAGGCCAAAAGTAATCAATAGGAACGCTAGAAGTTCTTTCAGCAGGTTTAAAGAGACTATGATTGACAGTAACAACTTCACCTTTATGGGGAAATTTCAAACACTTGTGAATAGGAGAAGCAATAGCTTTCATGGAAGATAGCCAAGGATAGCCTAGCTTTACACGAAATTGTTCGGATGATGGAATAATAGCAAAGCTTACATCAAGGGATTTGTTATGAACCTCGATAGGTAATGTAATAGAACCAATTGTAGGAGAAGAAAATGCATCAAATGGTTTCACAACCACATTTGTTTCGTCATAGATCACTTGATTCAATTGCAAAGTAAAAAGAAATTCTTCAGTAATGACATTAACCATACAAGAAGGATCAATAAGCACTCCACGGCAAGGTGTATTTTGGACTTTTGCAACTATATATAAAGGACCATCAGGTGCCCTGATAGTTTCACTGGAATCAAATGTGATGGAAGGTTCTTTAGGGATTTTTTGCTGCTCTACAAAGTTAATCACATTCGGAGTCATAGACACGAGATCATCAGGTGAGACAGAGGAATCAGTAGTATCAATCGCATTAGAGGTATGAGAAGGCAATGGATTAGTAAAAATCTTAAGATTTTGGTTAGGAGGAGCTACAGATGTATTGCCTTTATCATTCACACCAGAAATAGAGATAGTATTATTATCAATCAAATCTTGAATTTTACCCTTTAAAGCAAAACATTTTTCAGTATCATGCCCAGGATAACGATGAAATTGACAAAAAAATTGTTATCAAAATAGGGTGAATTAATCTTTGTAGGATCTATCTGCTTTATAGGAGGAAGAGTAAGCACATTTTGTTCCAATAACTTGTTCATAATACTATGCAATGATTCATTCAAAGGAGTAAACTTTCTTTCTTTCCTGAAAAACATAGAAATAGGAGGCACACCTGATGCTGCATTCACATTGTTGTTGATGATGTTTTCATTGAATTTAATTGACTCTCTGTTCGGTTTAAACTTCCCAAATGGTTGTCGACTACTATCACCCTTATCACTCGGAGTCATAGGATTTGCTTGTTCCATTTGACTCACAGTCAGTTGATAATTGTGAAGAGTTGCGCACAACTGTTGGAAAGAAGTAAACTCAAAAAACAGGAGTTTTTCTCTAATGTCTTTTTGTAAATTAGAAATAAAGATTCTTTGAATATCATTGTCAGGCACTGGAAAAGAAATTTGAGCATACAAATGCTTATATCTACCAATGAAATCAGTCACTTTTTCTTTAACACCTTGTTTACAATGCATTAAATCAATCAAAGTAACTTTAGGACTTATATTGTTTTGAAATTGTTGAATGAAAGCATTTGCAAGTTGTTCAAAAGAAGAAATAGAATAAGAAGGCAACGAGCAATACCATTATAGGGCTTTATCTCTTAATGTTCTAGTAAACAGTTTTGCAAGCAACCTTTGGTCATAAGCAAAATCGGTACATATTGTTTGAAAGGTCTTAACATGTGTTAGAGGATCACCCTTACCATTATAAAGCTCCAAATGCGGAATTTCAACATGTTTAGGGGGGATAGCTCGAACAATGTCAAGAGAAAGTGGGCTCGCAACATCAAATGTGGGCACACTAAACTTAGATTGATTCATAGAGGCAATTTGTTGCTGTAAAGAAGAGACAGTTTGTGCAAGATTGTTAATGGTCGCTTCAGTCGAAGAGTTCATATTAGACGTGTTAGATTGTGATGGAGGTGTTATGTTATTGAAAGAAGGTAGAGAGTAAGGTGGTGGGACACTATGATAGTTAGTCATAGGAGATGATTGGAAAGGAGGAACACTACAAGGAGGAATGGAATGGTTAAACGAATTGCCCCCTTGCGTCATGTTCATTTGTGGAGATATAATAGGAACACTCATTGAAGGAATGAATGAAGAAGTTGGATTAAATGAAGGAAGAGGGTTGATCGAAGAAGAGGGATTGCCCCCATGACTATTGATCATAGGAGGAATGTCTTGTGTTGAAGTAGTCATTATGTTTGATGTAAAAGTAGGTATACTAGCAATAGGAGTTGTCAAAGGAATAGAATGATTGACTTGAGTAGGAGGTTGTGTATAACCCAAAGTTTCGGCACAACCTTTCATAGGCATCACATTCGAATCCACAATGTGTGCAATACCACGCAAAATATCAATTGCATTCTTATCACTTTGAACCATACGTTTTAGACCCTCAATTAATGGAAGAGCTTCGCTATCGGGGTATTCTTGAGACATCCATTGTCGAAAATCATCAAATTAGTTATCCAATTTTGAAAGTTGTTCTACAGAAACCTCATGGAGAGCTTCTTCATCATTAAGAGGATTAGAGGAATTACCCATGTCCTCGTTAAAAAGGCCATTCAAATTAGGTTCCATCTCCTCAGTAATTACACCTTGGAAAGACTTAATTCTAAGGCTTCGTCTAACGGGAATAGTGTAAGTAGGGCTTATTGTTGTAAAACTCATGCACTAAAGAAAGAGAGAAGATTTTGAATTTTTAGAGGAAGCAAATTTCAATAAAATCAGCCAATCTCCTAGATTTAAGCTGCTAAATACAATCAGGACAATCTCCCAAAATTTCGAAAAAAATGTCCGGGACCGTGGCGCTCGGAGTGCACACGGTCCTCGCAACTTTTTTCAAAATTTTCAGGGATGAAAGTAATGATGATTTTAAAGCTAATCTGAAAAAATTGAGTGATTTTACGATCTGTAGATAGGCCAAATTAAAGTTGCAATCTCAAAATTGAACCCTACCAAGATTATTGAAAAATGCAAAATTTGAATTTTGAAAAAGGAGGGGGAAACTGAAATTTTGAATTTTATGATTTTAGAGGGAATACTAAAACCAATGCAAGCTTTGAAATTTAAAAGTTGACTCAATTTCACGCAAAATTCAAATTTGAAAGCGGAAATCAGAGTTGTTGCAATTAAACACTTAATTTCAGAAGTCACAAATTGCAAAAATTTGAATAAAGCACTGAAATTTCGAATGAATGCTAACACACTTTTCAGATTTAGGACAGCAAGAAACACAATTTTGATATGAATTTCAATTTCAATGATTTTTGAATGATTAGAAGCCTTAATCCAAGCAATCACTAGACCAACTTTGACTTTAATTTTGAAAGTGTTAAAATTGATAAAATGAGCCAAAGTTCTGGATTTTAGCAGAAAAATACAGTAAGATCTAGCTCCTGAAATTTCGGAAAAAATGTCGGGGACGATGGCGCTCGGGGTGCACACGGTCCTCGCAACTTTTTTCCAAATTTTCAAGGATGAAAGATATTGTGATTTTATTGTGGAATCCAAAATTACAGCCGATTTGGAGGTGTTTTGATCAGTCAAATTATTAGTCAAAGGTTGAATCAAGAAGGTTTTAAAAATTAGGGTTTTGACACTTAACCACTTAATTTTCAGAATTAAAGCACAAATATGAATTGATAATTTGCAATAGAAGGGTAGATCTGAAACAAGCATTAACAATTAAACATTTCACAAGTTTAATTACTTAAAAAGAAAATTTTAGGGTTTTTATGCGATTAGCCTCTAAAATTTGCAAAAGATCAAACATGGAAATGTGATTAAGGAAGCAAATTTTTCAGATCTAACCATGAATAATCAGAATGAGGATGTTCACGTCGGGTTCACCAAAATGTAAAGCAGAAAAATCAAACCCTAGTCGTTCTCCCCTCCTCAACTCCAAGGAGAGGGAAGGGAGAGTCACTAGGGTTGATGGTTTTCACTTAGGGGAGACTTTACATTCAAAAGAGGGGTTGAAACCCACAAGATCCAATCCCACGCAATGCAAGATTGGATTCTAAATGAGTTTCAAGGGTTAAGACATCAAGGATACCCTCTTTTGTAAAGAAATGTAGATAGAAAGATTGAACTAGGAATGCATGTAAAGTGGGAAATATTCGCTTATAAACAAAGATAGGGATATGGTATGAAGCTGCGGACCTGGAATTAGCAGTAAAATGTTGAGATGGCGCTGTTCTGCAAATTTGAACGAAAGTTGATGGGACGATGGCACCCGGCGTGCACACGGTCCTCCGAAAAATCCGCGAAACGAAGGTGGATCTGTTCGTCTCTGCACAAGGATTCCAGATCTTCAATTACAACCGCATACTTGCAACCTACACACAGAAAAGAGAGGACGATTGGGGGGTTAGGGATGAGGGGTTTGCCTTTAGGTCAAACCCCAGTTTTGGAATTAACCAAGAAATGAGAATGTTGTAAATGTAAATGTTTGTAATGTAAACAAGTACTGATACCTTGTTGTAAGAATGTTTGTATTCTTACATGCGAAGGTGTAATGTATGTAGCATGTAATGTGTTGTATGTGATCTCCTCTTCAATGGTTGAATCCTTGTCTTGAATGCAACACTTAGCCTTGAATGGAGACTTAAAATGATCAATTGCTTGAAGGAATGCTTGAATGCTTGAATGTTTGAATGCTTGAATATCGTTTCCACCTTTTTTTCATCTACCAAAATGGGAGAGGAAATGTAGTTTATATACTTGCCAATTAGGGTTAAAAGACTGATTTTCCCGACCTTAGGCCGACCAGGAAACATTATTTTCCAATTTGCAAACTTAAAGACCCGAAGCCCCATAAGAGACCGGGCCCAAAATAGGGCCAGGGACCAGGGCGCTAGGCGCCATGGTCCTGGGGGGACCAGGGCGCTGGGCACCCTAGTCCTGAAGGACCAGGGCGCTGGGCGCCATGGTCCCACCTCCATGGACAACAGGGTGCAAGGAGGATCAGGCCAGGGTGCTGAGAAATGCAGTTTTTGGTGTCATGAACAAGTTTTGGAGTCTCCATTCAGGTTCCGTGTTGCATCGCCATCGTGAAGACCCAAATGCAGTCAAAATTGCAAGTGTCACAATTTTAGGATGCTACAGTTGTATAAATAGATCTCTTATGATGGTGATCTTGTTCATGCTTCGATCTTACAAATATGATTCATCGAATGAATAACCATACAAAATTATTTCATTGGATAGATGTCCTCAAAATCATACAAAATCTTAAGGTGTAATTTCCTATGTGATAATGGTTCCCTGTTCCTCGATCTTGTAACACGTTTCCACATATGTGTCCAGGTTCAATGAATCCGGTAACATGTTTCACTTGGTGTGTATCAACTCGGTATACCATCTTTGCTGCTCGGTTGTCATAGAACGTTACTCAGTAGAAAGCTCAGTGTATACTAAACTTTGTGACTTGTAACTTTTGTAACCGACTGCTCTGTGCTTACCGACTGAATATTTCGGTAGTAATAATTGACTAGAGTATATAGAATGACTTTGGACATAAAAATAATGACAACTTAGTAAATAGTAACAATCTCCCCTTTTGACATTAGTTTTGAAATGTTTGACAAAACTTCTTTCAAAGTCATAACTCAAAAAATCTATATACTTACAAAATTTGACTAAACTGACAGTATATACAATTGTCAATAAAATAGTATAGTTGGATATACTCCCCTTATCAATATACTATACATAAGTCCAATTATGCATGCACTGTGATCAATATTCTATATTCACTACTCGGTGATCATTGATCCCCTTGTCAAAATTATTTATGTACTTGAATATGCTGATCTGCTCGGTATACTTCTCTTGTATACACTATACTCCCCCTTTTTGACAAACATCAAAACTAGTTACCATTCAGTGGAGGCAACTGGTTAAAAATGGATTTATACTTTGTTGTTGCATCGGTGAGAGCGGTAGAGAGTGCATCCTTGACACTATCCATGACTTAATTCTGAGCTGTAATATTAGCTAACAGTGAAATCAGACCATCTAAAGTGCTTCCCTCTGGCTTAGTGGATAAGGAGGTAGCCTTGTTGATCTGTTCTTGGATGGAGGGTAAGTGTGGAATGAATAAGGTTTGAAGAGTCATGATGTCCATCCTTATTTTGTGCTCTTCATTCCTAAGTTCCAATTGTTGAGCCATGAGTATTTGTAACTTGGTATAGAAATTCTGAATAGAATTTGGCTCAGTGGTCAATTTATTGGAGAGATCAGTGATCTCTTTCTCAATCACTTATGTTTTATTCTTGATATCTTTAATGAATAAAGAAAATGTACAAAGTTTCTGAAATAAATAAAGAATGTGCTTGAGTTGAGGGGACAACTCAACAATAAATTTGACAAGTTTTACTTTACCGATAGTAATGGCTTTATGTACTTCTTCAATCATTTTTGCAGTGAGCTCTTTGTCCTTCAATTTTCTCAGGTATTCAGATGCATCTACTCTAGATGTTTTGATCTGATTGAGGAGTTAATCCAGTTGAATATGGATGGCTGCATCTTTTATCACTGTAGCTTTAGGTAGCATATCTGTTAATAGTGCTTTGACCTTCTAAAGTACTCTGTTTTTCTTTTGTATAGCCATTTGTCTCTCTTTTTTTGCTTTGGCTTTGCATAGTTCACCGAATTCAATAAGTGCTTGCCCTTTTAATTTGGATATGTCTACATTCGGCAACACATTTGGTTTTGACAAATCTAACTTGAAACTATGCTTTTTCATTTTCTTTTCTTTAGAGGAGGAGGCTTTCACTGGTTGAACTAATACAATGGCTTGGGAGGCTTGTACACCCTCGGTAGGTTGCTCGGTAGAGGCAACACTTTTGTCAATTTCTTTAGCCTCAGATGTAGCCTTCGGTGAATCCTTGCTCCGGGTCTTAGTTGTAACATTGTCAGTACTTGAAGGGGCTTGAGAAGTCTTTTCCTCGGTTGTCTGAGAAGTAGCTTCTCCTTTGGTAGACTGTTGACCCTTTTTTCCTTGTTTAGTATCTTGAGGTGTCTTGGTTGAAACATGTTGACTTACCAGAGGATAGGACGACTTGTTCCAAATGTGACTCACTTGATACTAGTTTGGCATAAGCATTCCCTTCTATCATTTCCTATTCTTGTACCTCGGTATCCATGACATCATCATCAAATTGTATAGTTTCAGCAAAAACTTGCTTGGTGATATCCACTATTTCAAATTCACCTTGCTCATCAGTACGCTTGATTCAAAAAATTTCTTGCCATTTTTCTTTTGTCTTGTTCTCTTCATCAAGATAAAGGCCATTCATCAGTTTCAAGGCTCTTTTCTTGACTAGGAAGTTTGTGTGGTAGTTTTTCAAATGTTCACTTATCTCATCTACCGACATGTCTGGAAAGAGATGTACCAGACTTCTTTCTCTCATCTTCTTTTCTGAGTCCATAGCATATTTCCACCTGTTATCAATATGTAAGTACAATGCTTTTGGAAAAGAATTAGTTACTTCCAATGGGACTAATCATAATTTCAGAAGAGTGCAGATTACAGCTTCTTCTATTTGTCTCTTTTCCACTTCAGATATGGAGTCATATTTTACATATCTAAATGCTCCAAATCCACCATATTGTTTCAGATTGGCACAAAAATTATCAACACTATGTACATCTTCCTTTTTGCTTTTGACAATCTAAAATTTATTTTTGTCTTCAGATTCGGTGTCACTTGACTCTTTATTCAAAATGAGTCTCCGAGTAGATTTCTTATAAGTTTTTTTTACCTTAGGCACTACAACATTTTTTTGTTTCTTGCTCGGTGACACTGCAGATGATCTAGTGTTTGGGCATTTCACTGGAGGAGTCGGTGATACTTGTGATGTATCTTGTTTCTTCCTTTTCAAAATTTTTCCTTTTGGCAACTTGGTGCTCAATGTGATAGCTGCTTATTGGGCTTCAGATTCCTCCTTGGTAATGACTTGAATTCTCTTGATAGGAGTGGAGGAAGGACCTTCTCCAAATTTCTTCGTTAATGCTTTAATCATTTTTGTTGCTTTCCTTGTAGCCTTTGGTACTACAATGCTCATTTTGAATTTTTCTTTAACTTCTTCATATGTACCATATCTGATCTCGGTAGCATGGCTTGGCAGTGCAAGAAAAGCATCTATCTGCTGCTTTGTAATGTCAAAATCAATCTCATAACCCATAGGCGGTCAAGATTGAGTTCTTGGTTCTACCGCATTGACATAGCAGTAGTCGGTGTCCACTTCAAAACATATATTGTCCTTATATTTTTCCACTAACTAGGGTGGTATCCCGTGCTTGTTATGCATCTTTTCCCAAAACTTGCTAAAATAATCATCCACAATCTCATTGAAGTTATCACCTAGCTATTTGATGAAGTCATTGATTTGATGGGTGATTGGTCAGTGTAGCTCCCAAACTACATTACTGACTGATGGAAATAATTTTTCAAAATAAAAAAACATGCATACCAAAAGTGATCCAAACTTCAGTGTGTTTGCCGAGTTGTTCTTCTTTGGCTTCCTTATGGTGTTGAGATTTTCAAATAGATTTTTCAACAACACTTCACATAGATCAATCTTCATACCTTTCTTCACAATTTTATAGGCTAAATCAACAGCTGCACAGGGTACACTATTTTCCCTTGCCGATTGAAAGAAACAATAACCTATGACTCTTATTGCAAACTTCAGCTCTGCATCTGTGACATTGTTCAGTTTCAGACCTTTGCAATCAGATTCAACTTCAGTTAAAGTGATCAATTCTTTCTATGAAATCATTTTCTGAGCTTAGGCATGGTCGAAAATAGGGTAACCGGTGATCAAGTGGATGGTATCCTTGGTGATCTTGAATGGTTGCTCCTCTAACCACATAAAGTCATCATGAACTCTACTCAAAACAAATTTAACCCATTGGGGTTTGAAGACTCGCGGGTAGGTTAGGGCTTCGGCCAATCCCTTGATTTTAATATGTTCAAACTTGCTATCCAGTTTTCCATCGGTACACAATTCATCATATGTGTCCTTGATCTCTGTGTGACCTAGTTCCTCAACACGACACTTAGTGAAGAATCTAACATCCTCAGCTAATAAAACCCTATCTGGAATGAGTGAAAATGTAGTTTTATCATCCAGTTCAGATGCTACTTTGGGAGGTAGTGAGTATTTCAGTACGAGCTTCTCAATGTTCTCAACAACAACGGGTTTCTGAATCTTAGGAGCCATTTCAAACTTTGGATAATCACTAATGAAAGAGCCTTATGGTTTGAAAACTTTTAACAAGCAGACGCTTTCCACTTAGTAAATATAAATCAGATATTCACTACTGATATGATCGGTTAACTTGCTTGACAATGCATTGTGATTGATATAAATACCTTGAATTTCGCTTCAGAAGAGATTTGATCGCCTTTGAATCACTTCGCTCTGCTTTCTGAAAACTTGGTAAGTGTAAAATGACCGTGCAAAATCTTTAAGTACACATTTTACCTTATTAGGCTCCATGCAGTTAGGTCAAAAAACATTAAATGCACTCGGTTCCTTCCTTTTTAAGCTTTTACCGAGTAGCCAGACTTCCTGCATTTACCGACTTGACAGGCTTCCTGCATTTACCAACTTGACTAGTGCTCCAAAAAAAACTTGATAAAATTTCAAACTTGCTAATGCATCTTAGCTATGCAGATTTTGAATTAAGTACATGATAAAATAGGAACTGTTAAGATTTAACCTTGAGAGAATGCAGTCCCTTCATACCTTTACTGATTAATTTGGAATAGATGCACCTAACTCGGTAGGTAAGGTGCTTTCTTCATTTGACACAATTTCCTTCTTTTTCCAAATCATTTGGAATTTGATTTTTATTTCCTCAATATCTCCTCTAGGTTTGATCTCTGTAATCTCTAGCCAAGTGTCCAACTTTGTGACAATGAAAACACACCATACCAGGATTTCTCCATGATCTTCGATTGTTCACTCCAAACCTTATAAAGAAGTTGACACTTATATGTCCATATCTTCCAGAACGTTCACACCATATCCTTGTATTATAATCCCATGGTACTATAGTATACTATCGGTTAGGATCTGTATAAGTTCGGTAGCCCCTAGTATTTGCTCGGTGTGAGGACCACATATAGTTTTTTTGCTTAAACCAACACTTCTTGGTACTGTGTCCATATCTATTGCAGTTTTTACAAAACCCCTTGAATTTTGCCTTCTGATAATTGTTAACTGACTTAGTCCTACATTGATTAGATGTATGACCATACTTATTGCAATTGTTACAATAGCCATTAGACCTAGTGACATTCGGTTGCTTACCTTTTCTAATTTGGCACATGTTGGCAGTATGTCCTTGTTTTCCACAGTAGTTGCAAATAGGCTTCTTTCCTTTGATGTTCTTCTTGTTTCCAGCTTGTTTTGATGATTCTCCTCTCTCGGTGATGTGGATTCCTTTCTCAGTAGAGTCTTTTCCTTTGTAATCGAGTCCTGCATCTTTGTTGGGTCTTCTTGTAGTTAGTTGCTCATCCAACATCCTTGATGCTTCATAACTTTTCTTTACTATTTCTTTTGACTTCTTTTCTGCTTCAAGTTCATCGGTCAATCTTGATATTTCAAGTTTCAATGCTTGATTCTCATCATCTTTCAGCTTTGCTTCATGATGTGCATAACCCAATTGATCTTACAGATTACTTTGAATTCTAGTCATCCTTGTGATTTCATCATTCTTTTCAGACACCAATGCTTCTAGCTATTGTTTTTCCCTTTCCATATCTCTTATGTTATCCTTGACTATCCTCAATGCATCAATATTTTCAGTCATCTATGTGCTAAAATGTTCATTTTCTCTTTTCATTTCTTTTAGCTGTTCAGTTAGTGCTTTGTTCTTTTCTTTCAATGCTCCAATCATTTCTTCAGTCTCTTCACATATAGTATTCTCAGATGATGTCTCAATTTGTTCCACCAGCTCTTGAGAGTCTTGCAAATCATCAGACAATCTTCTTCTAACTTTCAGTGATCTTTGCATTTGTTTCTGCATGTCAGCAATCATTTGATTAGCATGATCCAATTCATTTTGAAGATTCACAATTCTCCAAGATTATTTGTAGCCTTCCATTGATAAGATCTTTCTCTTTAGGCAGTTAAACCCTTTTCCAAGATTAGAGCTCTAATACCAATTGTTAGGCCCAATATGGAAAGCTAATGTACTGAGAGGGGAGGGGTGAATTAGTACTTCAAATATTTTCTTCAACAATAAATTTACTCTTAAGCATAAACTGAATATTTATGAAACATAATATAATGCTAAAACAAATAAATAACAATCATACATGATTCACTCCATAACACATATATTTTGGTTATGCAGAAACTCCTTGTTAGAGAGAAAAACTGCGGTGGGGATGGCACCCACAACTTCACTACTGCAATAATAAAGGTTGCTCGGTTAGAGCTACATGTTTAGCCATTTCTGATAGCTTACCTTGTTAGGAGTATCAAGATCTTTAGATCTACCTTGCTAAAGGATTTTACAACACATATTCTAAATGTTGCACCTGGTTAAAGGCTTTACAATTTATAGATATTGTTAGAGTCTTTTACCCTATTAAAGGTTTCTCTTACAACTCAAAATATTACAATCAAAATCTTACAAAATATCTGCAACTTCATATCTGAAATGTTATAGCAGATTCTATGTGATCAAAATGAAATTACCTTGCTTAAAGAATACCTCAGTAAATCATAAATTAACTCGGTAAACCTTTCTGTTTACTCTATTCCTTGACTGTTCTCTAAAATCCTTCTCGGTGACCTCTGTGTATCTCTGTCAATCGTAACAGTCATAACACTTAGTGCTTTCCCATGATTTTGCTTTTCACATATGTCTTGCTTCACACTCATATATTTCATCCTCAATTCATGCTGTATAAATAGATCTCTTATGATGAAGATCTTGTTCATGCTTCGATCTTACAAACATGATTCATCGAATGAATAACCATACAAAATTATTTCATTGGATAGATGTCCTCAAAATCATACAAAATCTTAAGGTGTAATTTCCTATGTTATAACGGCTCCCTGTTCCTCGACCTTGTAACACGTTTCCACGTGTCCAGGTTCAATGAATTCGATAACATGTTTCACTTGGTGCATATCAACTCGGTATACCATCTTTGTTGCTCGATAGTCATATAACGTTACTTGGTAGACAGCTCAGTGTATACTAAACTTTGTGACTTGTAACTTCTTTAACCAACTGCTTTGTGCTTACCGATTGAATATTTCGGTAGTAATAACCGACTAGAGTATATAGAATGACTTTGGACATAAAACTAATGACATCTTAGTAAATAGTAACACTACCATATTTATCCATTTCTCCCATACCCTGCTCGATGGCTATCTCTTTCAGCAAATCCTCTTGGTCCTGTGGAGTTAAGATTAATCTTTCATCCTAAGAATCTTCAGCCTCATTTCTTTCTTTCTCTCCTCCAAGTGGTTGTTGTCCCACGGGCTTTTCCTCCTCTTGGTCAAAGTCTGTTTCAATGTTATGGACACTTACTATTTCTGTGGAAGGTCTTAATGCCTATGTCCTGGGAGTCACTATTGTTGTATCAGTTGGTGGGGGCATAGGAGTAGTAGCAGTTGATGTCAAAATTGGAGCTTGTGTTGTGGTGATGGATGAAGGCTGAGTGGGTGTACTTGTCGTATCAGGAGGAGGAGGTTGTGCACTTTCATCTATTTTTCTTTTCTCATCTTCCCCCTAAGTTCCCTCTCTTGGGATTTGTCCAATTGTCATCCTCACAAGAAGTACCTCTACTAGTGGCACAATAGCCAGTCCTTCTCTTACTCCAAAATATGCAACCTTTTTCAAAAGTTCATATTTCCTCATTTGTTCCTTGACTTTCTTCAAAAATTCCTCAGTACTCTCTTTGGGTTCAACATCAATTGGGGTCAGTTGATGTGTTCTTTCGAGAGCTAGACCTTATTTTGTGGGCATATTCCTTATAACCCCTTGAATGGGGAACACCTAAAGTAGATTCCTTTTGCTTCCCTTTCGAAGCTCTCGACCTAACCCTCAAGCTTGATCATTGTCTAGTTCTATGTATAACAATCTGAGTTATTCTATCTATATATGTATCTTCCTGTGCTGACCACCTTATCGAAGAGAGAGGCTTCTTATCAATTTCTTGCTCTTTATATACAGGATCCAATAATTCACCATCATCCCTTAGTTCTTTGTGGAGATTGGTCTCTATTTCAAAACTTTGAATCTGAGGTACTGACATGCTACAATAATTCTTTTCTCTAACCTCAAAACTATCTTAGAGGTTTGACCAAAAATCCTCCAATCTAGGCTTATGCCCCTCATATGCTTTTGGCATGGTTTGTTTTAGCTTGTCGTAGGGATCATAATACTACCTTGCATAACTAAATTCCTTAAGATTTAAATCCTGGAGCTCCTACTCTATTGTCTTTGCTACCTGAATCATTATACAAGAGAAATAACCAATAGAAACTAAGAAATCTATACCCACCTTGTGTTTTGAGGACAAAAGGGATTGAAGGCCGAGCATTTGCTTGACATACTCTAACAAAATAATGCATTCATTGCAGTATCACGGCAACAACATAATGTTCGCTATCAACACACTAACCCTAATATATGTAGAGTGTTGGTTCTGAATGAATTAACATGCCCATTCTCTCATGATTGCCATTTCTTGTGGGCTTATCCTGTAACCTGTATCACCTATGAGTTTAATGATAATAGGGAAAAGGAAGGCATCATTTATTCTTTTAAAATGCGCCTTTGCATTGTTTAGAGGAAGTTGTAAGTAATATTCCCACACCTTCTTCTGCCCTTCCTCATCGCCTAGCTATCCCTCTATCTGCAATCCCAAGAATTTACTTACTCGGACAACCACCCAAATAACAAAGGAAGTGAAGGGAATTTCTTCGTTTGATGCAACTCCTTCATCTGCTTACGGATATTATCAGAGAGAATTTGGGCCCAGTCAAATTATTGTTTCCCTATAAGTATATTTTTCATGAAATGGAACATCCAAGGATGGAAGTGCTGACAAACTGGCTTGCCAAAGACCTTGCTTAGCATGATGATTAAGTCTCATTGCGGCTCCTTGAATTCTATGCTCAAAATGTCCATGGCCTTTAGCCCCATCTTCCTTTCCTCTTCCAACCAGTTCTCATTCATATGCCTCTTGTTTGAAGCAATATTGTTACTGCATACTTCAGTGACTTCTTCCTCTATTGTTAGGAGTATTTCATCCCTTAGAGAAATGCCAAACACAAATCCCAACATATCCACTGATAAATCAATTATAGTTCTATGCTGATCATCGGTGCACTTTCTTGTATCTGCATTGTATAACTATGCAACAATCATAATAAATTCAGGATCTTGGACTGATTGTGGGAAGATGGTTGCCTCCACCAGGCCTGATCTCTTAATTCTCCTCAACAGGGCCTTTGGCCTTGGTCGGTCTAATTGTGTCTTGATATCTTCCAACTCTATATGCCCCACCTCTATATCTATCACCCATTTAATTAGATACCTTGGAACTGGCTACTAGCATCATCGGGGGATGAATGCAAAAGGAATACACCTCCCATGCAGAGGTCAAAGCACAACTGGAACAGTACAAGAAGTTGTTGGGAGATGTTGGTCCTCACAACTAGAATGGCAACTAGGTAATAAAATACAATTCAGAGATTGAATATCCTTGAATAGATAGCTTTCTTGTAGCAAAGGCTCATTTACTTATCAACCAGGGACATAAACTTAAAATGGGTCAGCACTGTATGTGTACCAAGTTCATATCGCAACCATTCTATATTACTGCAAGAAAGGAAATTATTTTAAAGTAAACACGCAAAATCTCAATGAACTAATACTTAATCTCACAACTGGAAATTACTTTAAACAACTACTATTAAATGATAAAGTTCTGGCAAGCAACAAGAACTACTCTGTTGTTGTGGCTGCAGGAACAGACACAGGAACTATTTCCAGTGGCTGCAGGAACAGACGATTGTTGAAACAACTATTACTAAAGAATGGAAACTAACTGGAACACACAAAGGATTACTCACCAAGTGAAGAACTTTCAGATTACAATTGTTTAAGTGTTCAAAATCACATTGATCTCTTTATTTCATCTTGATTGTGAAAAATACATAAAATACCAAAAGATTGTGTATTACACCTATTATGGTCGTTCTCTACTATCCCCGAGAGGAGAGAGGTCCTTTTATTTATAAGAAAACTTATAACAGACTCCTAACTAATTGATCACATTCCTACGGAATAGGTGAACAAGATTTACTAACAAAAGAAGAAGAAGTCAGCACAGGAAAACAAAACAACATTTGTCCTGCTGCTGAGAAAATATAGCGTGACTTGCTTCCTGGATCTAAGCTTCACTAAGAACAATTATAAATGTTTCATAAATCATTCTGCTGAAGAACCGGTCAAGTGGCTTCGATCATTACTTATTTTCTCTGACTGGGTCTGCATTGTGGCTATATACTTTGTGCTTCTTTAAACCGCCACTTAGTGTTTACTTCTCCTTTGCCGACCATGTATCTTGATATTAATGTGCACAATAAACATGTGTATATACTAATGCTAACATGATATAATGTAAACCATACTTAAAATTGATTTTATATATTTGCATAGACAAATCATTTAAAACCATTATATGACATCCTTAATTATAAGTCAAGTCAGTTTCAAAAACACTTAAAAGGTATCAACTAGGAGAGTATTATGATCCAAATGTCATCTAATTACAAGACCTAGGGAGGAAAATCTATCAAAATAGAGCCATTATTTAGGCTCATCATCTCCCCCTAACCGAACTTCTTGTTGATCCTCTAGCAACATGAAAATTCTAAATCCTGGCATTGTTTCAGAAATTGCCTGAGTAACCTGCCTAGAACCTCCTACAAGCAAACTCCATTAGAATCCCTTAATTTTCTCCAATCTCTTCCACTTGGTACATTTTGCTGCTTCACTATATGGTGGGTCATTTTCCCCGCATCCCATTAGTGGCCATAGGAGGATTGGAGGCTAAAAACTAAGAGGTAGCCAATGTCATCCCTTTGCTCTTCCCAAGTGCATATACTTGGGTGCTCTGGTTAAGGTTGCATGGTAGTTTTGCACAGAGTGTGGCTCAGATTGCCTTAACTGATCTGGCAGGATATTCTAGTGTTAGACTTATTGGTATTATGGATGTGTTGCATTGGTTTTGTCATTGATGTCAACACTTATCCTTCTGGAGATCTATATTTATGATTTGGTACTATGGTTATATTAGTTTACTATTGAACCGACACATTGTGTTCATCGACAAGGCTAGTGACTTATGCATAGTCCCCGATATATTCTCACCAGAAGGTTATATGGTTCACCGACACTGATGATGATTTTTTATCATCTAGGAATCAGTTGATTATGTCAAAGACATTGTTTGGATACTTGGTATTGGTGTTTTGGTTATTGGTCTAATCGGGTTGACATATTTTCTATTACCGGCATATTGGTCTAGGTTATGGACCGGTATACGTTATCTACTCCAGATCAGCACAACATGTTGTGGAGATGATTTACTGATTGGATATTGTTGTAAATGTATTGAGCCGACATGTTGTATTGCATCAAGACTTATTTGTAATTGATTTAATTGTAATATTCTTAGTAAGCCGACCTATACATTTGGTATTAGGTTTTGTATAAATGTAAGATCTCATTTGTGAGATGAAGTGTGGAAGTGTGGTTATGGTATGGTATTGTAACATGGTATGTGCAAATATTGAAGATCATATGAGAAGACCATAGAGAAGGTTCAAGGAAGGTTTGAAGGTGTTTATCAAAGCTTAACTGGTACTGAATCCAACATTGAAGGTGTTGTTTTGAGTAGTACATTATTCAAGGATTTAACCTTCCTACTATAGTCATTGCAACTCCCATTTGAGCAGTGTGCTCTAGGTGGTTGGCCTTTCTGCATGTGCAGACCCCATTTGTATACACATACTATCTATAGTAGTATCATTTGATTGTGGGTAAGGTTTCCCACTATGGTTTTTCCCCTTACAGGGTTTCCACATCAAAATTATCTGTGTTATGTGTTGTGGATATTGTTTATCTTTTTGTTTCATGCATTAAGTTTTACTGGTATTGATATTAACTGCTAATCTATTAACCGACATTAAGTTCGGTTTACTAGTATTAAGTATCAGGTTTAATTAAGTTATAATTGGGTTGAAATTCATTGACAATAGATTCACCCCCCCCCCCCCTCAGTTGTCCTTTCGGTTCCTAACAATTGGTATCAGAGCCAAGTCCTCTTTTTGAAGAAGCCTAACAGCTTGAGGAGATCCTATGGCAACAAACATTTTTTAGGAAGGACAATCCGAAACTTGATGAAACTAACTATGGTATATGGAAGATCAAAATGGAGACACATCTGAATTGCATTGGAAGGGACACATGGGAAGTTACAAAGAATGGCTATGTTGGTCCTACTTCGAATCAACCTAATCCACCAACTTTGGGTAAGGATGAGGAGAATGATTGCAAAGCAAGAGAAGCACTTCTGAGCGCATTATCAGATCAACAAATCATGGGATTATCAGACCGATCTACTACTAAAGCTATTTGGGATAAATTGAAAACATTGAATGAAGGAGATACTATTGGCATTTCAATAGAAGGAGATTGTTGATATTCATTAAGGATATTAGAAGGTTGTTGAAGATAATTTGATATAACTGAAAAAGGATGATAACTATCTTTATAACATTATTTTGTCATTTATGTCAAGAAATTGATTTCTTGATTCAGTATGATGTTGCCATATCTTGAGAAGATTGATTTGAAGAGAATTAAGATGTCGGTAAAAGACACAGAAAGAATGTGATGAATAAGGGGAGAAATTAGTTATTCAATGGGCAACTATTACCGAGTTAGACAATGATGAGATCATGATGTTTAGATTGTTTTGATATCCTGCATATGTTGTTGATTGTAAGGTTAATACTATACTATGTCACTGAGCAAAGAACCTAGTCAGTAAACCCTAAGGTTATCAATATCGGTTAATAAAGGCGGAATGTCTACCGAGTAAAGTTTAGTATTTACCGAGTTGCAACTGAGTTATGAAAGATCACATTGGATGGATAAAAGCATTATTTAATGAAGGGTGCTGATGAGCAGGAGATGTATAAATGATTGGTATGCCGCGCATGAAGTTTATTAAAGATCTACAACAATGGAAAATCAGGAGGAAGATCTACAGCGCAGATTGAACTGCAATAACCTTGTGCAAGTTCCAAGAAAGGAATGCAAGTCCCTAGGCAAGGTAAAACATTTTCAGATCGAAGGATACATTGAACCTGGTCAAGTTTGAAGATCTGATGGCTAAGATTGATCATGGGAAATGTGATCAAGGAGATTAAGCGGTTAGAATTGTTTATAAATAAGGAATTGTTGATAAACAATGTATGCGGGCAAGTGTAAGCATAGGGATGCTACATAGTGATTACCGAGCACAAAAGCTTGAAGAACTATTTTGAATAACAGAGTAGGGAACCTAGTAGAGGGACAAGATAATTCCTATGACAAGATTGTTTTGAGCAAACAAGAATCTGCTCTAGCATTTTAGATGTGAAGTTGCAGATATATATTATTATTGTTGTTTATTCTGTAAGTAACATGAAATCTTTTGACCGAGTGGACCTAACAGTCTTATTTGTAAATCCTCTAGCAAGGTAACATTCTAGTTGAGTGTTTGAAATCCTTTAACAAGGTCACTTCTAACAAAGTGAAGATTCTAACAGATCTGATGGAAATCCCTTAACCGGGTCACATCTAGCAATGTGTTTGTAATCTTTAACAAGATTTGCTTTTAACCGAGCATACTCTAGAAGAGTATATTTCTTAGTGGGTCTGAAATCCCACAGTGGTTTTTCCCTATTTGGGTTTCCACGTTAAATCTGGTGTTATATGTGTTATGATGATTATGTGTTTATGAGTTAGCATGTTTAGCAATTTTTGGTTATATTGCTGAAGTATAAGTTACCAAGGTTGAATCTGTTGATTTTATGGAAGATTAAGTTTGTATGATTCACCCCCCCCCCTCTCATCTTGTTAGCTATTAGCACTAGAACTTTACAATTGGTATCAAAGCTTTGGACTCCGGAAGAAAAGATTTAAGGTACTTGAGGCAAAGATCCAAAGATGTATAAAAGGGATGCACCAAAGTTGAACAAGTCAAGTTTCTCCACATGGCAGAAAAGGATGAAGCTGCATTTATCAGGAATTGGAGAATATGAAACATATTATTTGGAGAATGATTACATACCACTAAGAACCAACCTGATGACCTTGGAAGAGATAAAGGCAAAGCAAGAACATATTCAAGCTATGATTGAAATAACATCAGCATAAACTGACTCAGAGTTTAATGATCTAGAAGGCTGTAATGATGCAAAAGCAATGTGGACTAAGCTCATATCTGTATATGGCGGTGATGAACATGTTCAAAGAGCAAAAGTAGATAGTCTAAGAGGACAACTTGAATCCATGAGAATGAATGAAGTTGAGAACATAACCCAATATAGTACACGGTTAAAGGAGACTATCAATCAAATCAAAGGAGCAGGAGGAACTATTGAAGAAAAGGATGTAACAAGTAAGTTGCTTAGAACACTTCTACCTGCTTATGCCATTTGAGTCTCTACAATCAATGAATTGAGGTCTGTACCTAACATGCCAGTTTCTTTGGATGCTACTATTGGTAAGCTACATGCATTTGAGTTAAGTAATTTTGATAACAGTGGGTCTTCGGTAAATAAAGTAGAATCTGCATTCAGTACTTTTCATATTGGTGAATCTGATGATTACAATGATAGAATGAGTAAGTACTCTGAAGGGAATCACAGTGGAGCAAGTGAAATATTTCATAAGAACATGGAAGAAGTGTACAAACTGTATGAAGAAATCAAGAAGCAAGAAGAGTTTGAAGCATTATTAGCCAAAAGGTTACCAAGAGGCAAAGGCAAGTATAAAGGAAAGCTACCTTTAAAATGTTTCAATTGTGATAAAATAGGTCATATGGCTTCTAACTATCCTGACAAAGAATCTAGTGAAAAGAGAGAATACCGAGATAACAGGCAGAAAGACAACCAATACAGAGGACACCGAGACTTCAGAAGGAGAGACAGAAAGACATGCCTAGTAGCTGATGAGGAATCCAACGATGACAAATCTGATGAAACTAATACAGAGGAAGTTGTTTATGTGGCTATTAAAGATGGATCTGATGAAGAAAGATATGAAGAAAAAGACCTAATATCTCACATAAATAATAATGATTCTTGGATCATAGATAGTGGATGCTCACATCACATGACAGGTGATAAACACAAGTTTGTTAAATTAGAAGACTATGATGGAGGATATGTAAGATTTGGTAATGATGCACCATGTCCGGTGAAAGGTAAAGGATCTATAACACTTCTTGACAATGCTAAATGTGATGATGTATACTGGGTTAAAGGTTTGAAATACAATTTTTTGAGTGTAGCACAACTAAACAATACAGGATACCGAATAGAATTTCAGAAAGGAATTGTCAAAGTTCATGACGAGCATGGAAAGTTAGCTGCTACCGGGACACAAACAAAAGGTAATACATTTCATCTTGACTCAACTCGGAACAAGTGTCTTTATGCTAAGATAGATGATACCTGGTTATGGCATAAAAGGATTTGTCATGTAAATTTTGATAATCTGATCAAAATAAGTAAGAAGCACCGAGTAAGAGGTCTACCGAGTCTGGAAAAACCTGAGAATGCTATGTGCCGAGGATGCCAGATGGGTAATATGACAAGATCAAGCTTTAAAAGTAAGTCCTACACTTCTAAAGGAATTTTAGATCTCGTACACACTGATCTTTGTGGTCCCATGAAAGTTCAAAGTTATTATGGTGATAAATATTTCATATTATTTGTGGTGATTACTCAAGGATGATGTCAGTTATGTTTTTAAAAAAAAAATCAAAAACTTTTCAAATGTTTAAATGGTACAAGGCAAGAGTTGAAAATGAAACAGGAAGACAACTGAAATGTCTTAGATTTGATAGAGGAGGAGAGTTCACTTCTGATGAATTTAACTTATTCTGCAATGATCATGGTATAAAAAGGCAAGTGTTTGTACCAAGAACACCATAGCAAAATGGGATAGCTAAGAGAAGAAACAGATCAATTGTAGATTGTGCCAGAACCCTAATGATAGAAAAGAGGGTACCTCAAACATTTTGGAGAGAAGCAATCAACACTGATGTTTACACCCTGAACCGAGTACAACTGAAGAAAGGAACTATAAAGACACCATATGAAATCTGGTATGACAAGAAACCTAATGTAAGTTATTTTAAAATCTTTGGAAGTAGATGTTATGTTCACAAAGATTACAAAAATGGAAAGTTTGATCAGAAAAGTGAGGAAGGAACATTTCTTGGTTATTCTTCTAGAAGTAAAGCATTTAAATGTCTGATCAAATCATCTAACAAAATAGTGGAAAGTGCAAATGTGAAAACTGATGAATTTGCAGAAAGAAATGATGAAGGAAATTCCAAAGAACTAGAAAATTATGAAGAATTTGTTTATGTTCAACCGAGAAGTCCTACCGAGAAAGCTGTTGAAGAAAATGAAGATAATGTCCAGTTACCAAGTGATGAAGAATATCATACAGAGCCTACCGAGCCTATATTAGCCAAATATGTCAGAAGACATCATGCATCAAGTCAGATTATTGGAGATAAGGATGATCCAATGATGACAAGGAACAAACAGAGATAGAACACATGTCTAATATCTGAATTTGAACCAAGAATAGTAAAAGAGGCATTTACCAGTGAAGATTGGGTAAATGCTATGACAGAAGAGATTGATCAAATCAAGAAGAATGACACATGGACACTGATCACAAGACCAAATGACAAAAATGTAATCGGTACAAAGTGTATTTTCAGAAACAAGCTAAATGAAAAAGGTGAGGTCATTCACAACAAAGCAAGACTAGTTTGCAAAGGTTATGCTCAAGAAGAAGGAATAGATTATGGTGAGACTTTTGCACCTGTGGCTAGACTTGAGGGAGTAAGAACATTGTTGGCATATGCTGCTTTCAAGAAGTTCAAGGTATATCAAATGGATTTTAAATCTGCATTTTTGAATGGTATACTAGAAGAAGAAGTTTACATTGAACAACCTGAAGGATTTGTTGAAGACAAGAGTAAAGATCAGGTATGTAAATTAAACAAAGCTTTATATGGTCTGAAACAAGCACCTAGAGCATGGTATGTGAGACTGCACTCTTACTTAATCAAGATTGGTTTTATAAGGACAAGTGAAAACAACAATATGTACATGAAGAATGATGAGGACAATGGAATACTGATCTCAGCCATATTTGTTGATGACATTATATTTTGTGGAAATGACTCTCTATGCAAAAACTTTGGTAATGAAATGTGCAAAGAATTTGAGATGTCACTAATCGGTGAGATAAAGTATTTTATAGGTTTATAGATACTGCAAATGAAAGATGAGATTTTCATTACTCAATCCAAGTACATAAAGGAAATCTTGAAGAAATTTGGAATGGAGGATTCTAAACCAATAAGTACTCCTATGACTACTAACTGTAAACTATCAAAGAATGATGAATCTGCATCTGTTGATGAGACACTTTACCAATCTATGATTGGAAAGTTGCAATACGTTGTGCATAGTAGACCAGATATAGCACATGCAGTAGGTATTGTTTCAAGATTCTCTATAGATCCCAAGGAAACCCATATGACAACAATCAAGAGAATTTTCAGATACCTGAGAGGCACTAAAGATTATGGCTTAGTATATGAAAAGA
Organism: Cryptomeria japonica; assembly: GCF_030272615.1. Taxonomy (NCBI): domain Eukaryota; kingdom Viridiplantae; phylum Streptophyta; class Pinopsida; order Cupressales; family Cupressaceae; genus Cryptomeria; species Cryptomeria japonica. The sequence continues at coordinate 594,551,964 of NC_081411.1, forward strand.
GAAATGATTTTGATTTAAAAGTTTATACTGATGCTGATGGGGTAGGGAACATTGATGATAGGAAAAGCACAAGTGGCGGAGCTTTCTTCTTGGGAGAAAGACTAGTAAGTTGGCTTAGCAAGAAATAAGGATGCATTTCACAGTCAACAGCTGAAGCTGAATATGTTGCTGCAACATTGAATTGCACAAATATAGCATGGATCAAACAACTGTTGGAAGGTATAAATGAAAAGGTTACCAAGCTAGTAACTATATTCTGTGATAATACTAGTGCCATTAAAATTTCAAAGAATCTGGTAATGCACTCTAAGACAAAGCATGTGTCTATAAAGTATCATTATCTCAGAGAAGAAGTTCAAGAAGAGAAAGTTGTGCTGGAATATATCAGTTCAAAGGAACAAATTGCAGACATCTTCACAAAGCCATTACCAAGGGACACTTTTGAGTATCTCAGAAGCAAGTTAGGGGTCCTACCCCTATCTTCTACTCACTGATAGAATTCGGTGAAAGCATCAATTTGATGAATCTACAAAGGATTATGTGTGGATTGATGTTGATTTATGCACTTTAGAAGGTTTTCTAAAGGTGTGCAGGAAATAGTGAATAGAGACAAGTTGCTCTGACCAAGACTGAGATGATACATAGCAAGGCAAATCACTTCACAGGGGCAGAAATCATAATTTAGTTCTTTTACTTTTTGGCATTGTTGTCAAAGGGGGAGAAGACTAAATGGTAAAATCCTCAATGATGAAAATAACAGAAGAATAATGACAGGGGGAGAAGATTACTGCAAAAGGGAGAAGACTAAATGCAAGACAATAGCTCAGAAGACTCAAGGATAACAAGAGAAGTCTAACAGCAATCTGAATCCGAATCAATTTGAATATCTTGTTGGTATTACCATTCAATTGTTGGTTTTTCCATGAATGCCAAAGGGGGAGATTGTTGATATTCATTAAGGATATTGAGAAGGTTGTTGAAGATTATTTGATATAACTGAAAAATGATGATAACTAGATTTATAAAATTGTTTTGTCATTGATGTCAAGAAATTGATTTCCTGATTCAGTATGATGTTGCCATATCTTGAGAAGATTGATTTGAAGAGAATTAAGATGTTGGTAAAAGACACAGAAAGAATGTGATGAATAAGGGGAGAAATTAGTTATTCAAGGGGCAACTATTACCGAGTTAGACGATGATGAGATCATAATGTTTAGATTGTTTTGATATCCTACATATGTTGTTGATTGTAAGGTTAATACTATACTATGTCACCGAGTAAAGAACCTAGTCGGTAAACCCTAAGGAACCTATTCGGTAAACCCTAAGGTTATCGATATCGGTTAATGAAGGCGGAATGTCTACCGAGTAAAGTTTAGTATTTACCGAGTTGCAATCGAGTTATGACAAATCACACTGTATGGATAAAAGCATTATTTAATGAAGGATACTAATGAGCTGGAGATGTATAAATGATTGGTATGCCATGCATGAAGTTTGTTAAAGATCTACGACAATGGAAAATTAGGAGGAAGATCTACAACATAGATTGAACCACAATAACCTTGTGCAAGTTCCAAGAAAGGAATGCAAGTCCCTAGGCAAGGTAAAACATTTTCGGTTCGAAGGATACATTGAACTTGGTCAAGTTTGAAGATCTGATGGCTAAGATTAATGATGGGAATTGTGATCAAGGAGATTAAGCGGTTAGAATTGTTTATAAATAAGGAATTGTTGATAAACAATGTATGCGGGCAAGTGTAAGCACAGGGATGCTACATAGTGATTACCGAGCACAGAAGCTTGAAGACCTGTTTTGAATAACAGAGTAGGGAGCCCAGCAGAGGGACAAGATAAGTCCTATGACAAGATTGTTTTGAGAAAATAAGAATCTGCTTTAGCATTTTAGATGTGAAGTTGCAGATATATATTATTATTGTTGTTTATTCTATAAGTAACAGGAAATCTCGTAACCGAGTGGACCGAACAGTCTTATTTGTAAATCCTCTAGCAAGGTAACATTCTAGTTGAGTGTTCGGAATCCTTTAACAAGGTCACTTCTAACAAAGTGAAGATTCTAACAGATCTGATGGAAATCCCTTAATCGGGTCACATCTAGCAATGTGTTTGTAATCTTTAACAAGATTTTCTTTAACCAAGCATACTCTAGAAGAGTATATTTCTTAGTGGGTCCAAATCCCATAGTGGTTTTTCCCTATTTGGGTTTCCACATTAAATCTGGTGTTATATTTGTTATGATGATTATGTGTTTATGAGTTAGCATGTTTAGCAGTTTTTGGTTATATTGCTGAAGTATAAGTTATCGAGGTTGAATCTGTTGATTTTATGGAAGATTAAGTTTGTATGATTCATCCCCCCCCTCCCCCCTCTCATCTTGTTAGCTATTGGAATCATAACTTTACAGATACCACTTTCAAAATTGCAAAACTGGAATGTTACTGGGTCAGGAATGAAAATTTGAAAATGGAAGAAGATGAAAGAATTTCTGCTTTTATGGAAAGAGTTAATGAAATTGTTTTAGGAATACAATGTTGTGAAGGATCCTTAAGTGAAGATGAAATTGTTTCTAAAGTTTTAAGAGCTTTGCCACCAACTTACAAAATCAAAGCAACTATTATTAATGAGTTGAGAACAATGCCTAATACATCAGTATCTAGAGATAACTTGGTTGGAAAACTTTCAGCATTCGAGCATGAGGAATTTGGTCATGTTGCTACAGTTAAGACAAATTTAGCCTTCAGAGCATCATCATCTAAAAAATCTGATTAGAAAGCACTTTATGAAAAAGAACTTGAAGCACTATTTGTAAGAAAGATGCCTAAAGGTCCAGTTGGAAGTAAGTATGAAGGTAAAGCACCGTTTAAATGTTTTAATTGAAATAAAGTTGGTCACATAGCATCTAGATGTCCTGATAGACATGCAAGATTGCAAGAGGAAGCTAAAAGAACATATAAGCCTAACCCTGAATATCAGAGACAAATTTAAGAAGAACAAAGATAAATCATGTTACTATGCTGATGAAAGAGTTACAGATGATTCTGATGAAGGACCGATAGACAATGGATGGGCATTTGTTGCAATAAAAGAAGATCAATCGACACCTATTGTCCCACTGGTAGAGCAGGCCTTGATAGCTAAAATTGAGGAAAAAGATGAATGGATCATTGATAGAGGATGTTCACATCATATGACTAGTGATAAAAGTAAATTATTATCTTTTCAGGAATATAATGGAGGCCTAGTAAGATTTGGCGATGATAAAGCTTGTTTAATCAAAGGAAAAGGCACTATATCGTTGGATGGTAAGCACAATACTGACAATGTTTATTATGTTAAAGGTTTGAAGGATAATCTTTTGAGTGTTGGTCAATTAGTTGAAAAGGAATTTCAGTTACAATTCAGGAATGGAAAATGCAAAATCATGAACATAACTGGATTGGAGATTGCAACCGGTAATTAGACTAAGGTAATATCTTTCATTTGAACAACAATGATAAGACATGTTTGATTGCACATATTGATGAAAGTTGGTTGTGGCATAAGAGACTCTGTCATGTAAATTTTGATTGCATTGTAAAGATCAGTTCAACTAAGGTAGTAAGGGATTTACCTAATATTGTGAAACCTCATAATCTAGTATGTAAGGAATGTCAAATGGGAAAGCAAGTTAGAACAAACTTTAAGAGTATTTTTGAGAAATCCAATAATGTTCTTGATTTAAGTCATATTGACTTGTGTGGTCTGGCAAGAACAAGAAGTCTACAGGGAGATATATATTTTATGCTAATTATTGATGGTTATTATAGAATGTATTCTGTTACTTTTCTCACGGAGAAATCAGAGGCTTTTGGAAAATTCAAGTTGTAACGCATGCTAGAATTCATCTTAAAGCTATCAATTAGAAACACCAGGGAAATCACGAATCCCTGTCGAATTAACAAATCTAACAAACTAGACAATGAAATAATGCAATCATCAAGCAAAACAGGAATTAAGAATGAAATCAATTCAAATAAAACTCCCTATTCCAAGATGTGCATATTGCTTCCATTGCTCTTCTTCTCTTTGTGGTATGATGGCTCTCAGATATTGCGCTGGTAACCTGTAAGTGACACAAAGATTCGAAGTTCGTGACTCCAAGTAAAGATTGAGGAGGATTGAAAATAGAGATTGGATGCTCATTTTATAGAAAATTGGAGAGGATTGATTGAAAGGTGGAACAAAATGATCAAGAGGTGTAAACTCAGGTGCGCTCAAATGCAATTTGATAGTTGAACTGTTGATTGTAGGAGTGGAACTCAATAGATTGAATAGATTAAAGGAGTCAACTGATTGATGAAAGAGTTAACTGAAGGAAGAAAAAGAATGATTGGAGGAAATAAAGAGGATGACACAGAGAGCTAAAATTAGAAAAAGCTAACTGAAGGATGGAAATAGAAGTTGGAGAGATAAATGATTTAATTAATTAATTTAGCATGTGCTTGCATTTAGATTTAAATTATTAATTTAATCTTTGCATGAGATATTATTCAAATAATTGAATTTATTAATTCAATTTAGCCTTTGAATATATTTAGAACTTGACTTTGATTTTCAATTTGATTTTTGAAATCATGCACATGTGATGAATTTGGAAGACATTAGAAGAATATGAAATTAAATGAAATTAGAATTTGGGGTTTTGGAAATGGAAGAATTAATTACTTAATTAAATAATTTCAAGAAACTATTTAATTATTTAGAAATGGAATTTAATTAAATAATAAAGACTATTTAATTCAAAGGATTAAATCACAATTAATTAAATAATAAATATTTAATTAATATTTAGAAGAGGGTTGAATGATTAGATGATTAGAGATAGAAATTCAGTAATTAGTAATTTATTTAAATAATGAAGATTATTTAAATTGGGAAATTAATCAGAATTAATTAAATAATAAATATTTAATTAATATTTAGAAAATGATTAAATGATGAAATGATGATAGAATAGGAAATAGAATAATTAATAAGATGATGAGGAAATATGAAATTAGAAGAATCTAGAAGAATAAGTCTAATTGACTTAATTAAATAATAATGATTATTTAATCAATTAGAGGAATAATTAGTACATGATCAATGAGACATTTTTAGGTGTCTACATTTGCCCCTCTTTGAGACAAAGTCGGAACGACATTGTTTCAAAGAAAACAAAAAATTTTGCCCCAGTATGCCTTGGTATTGCTGTGTAGTGTAAATATGCCCCCTCAGAAAAGGTGGACGAAAAATTCAAAAATTGAGACCATTGTTTCGATACCAGTGTAAGGAACCAGCGTATGAAATTTTGTTTCATTTCGAGATCGTTTGAGTAGGCTACAAGTTGTTTGAAGCTGGCGGGGACCACGGGCGTCAAGGTGTCGTAAAACCCTAATTTTGAGCTATAAATAGATAATTCTAGGTTTTTATTTGCTCATTTGTGATTTGGTAGTTCTTTGGTTTCTTTGCAATTTTTGTGCCTATTTCTGAGTTTTTGGTCATCATGTCTAGTTATAGAGCTCGATTGCACTTGTGGAACCGAGTATGTTCATTTCAGAGACCTCCTGGGACTAGTGACATGGTATTTTTCATTGCTTTTCCCTGATTTTTTCCTGTTTTTATGCCTTTTTTCCAAAAAAATTTCATGATCATTTTTTGCTATGCATTACGCAATCGCTTGTCAACTTTTACGCATTAGTGCTTAGTGTACTGCATTCACTGTAAATGTTATGCATGCGTCGTAAGTGTCACACATTAGCTGTATCATGCCGCATTCGTGTATATCATTACGCATAAGTGTTGTTTGTCACGCATGCGCTCATTGTGTCACACATTAGCTTCAATCGTCACGCAAGAGCCATATTTGTACCGCATAAGTCATAACTGTTACACATTCATTGTAAATGTAAGTTTTTGTCATGCGTTTGAAAGTATTTTAAGTTTATCTGGATCCAACATCTGATATTTTGATCATTTTCTCATTTGCAGGAGAACATAGGAGTATTATACTATCAATAGAGCAGGCCTAGTGGACTTGATCTTCAAGCTGACCTACCAGATGATGAGATTGAGCATATTCGTCAGCTTGGTCTTTACCATGTATTGCATTTGCTAGAGGTTACAACCAACAAGGCTATGATTACAACTTTGATAGAGCGGTGGCACTCAGAGACGTGTTCATTTCATGTTCCGACTGGTGAGGCATCCATTACCTTAGAGGATGTATGGCGTATACTGCGTATTCCCATTCATGGTGAGAGGGTTATATATGACCATGACGATGGCATTGCTAGACTATGTGTACTTTTTGAGTGTGAGATTTAGGATTTGCATATCAGTGGCCATTATGAGATCCCTTGGGCCCGATTAGACTATGATGACCTGACCATTGTATTATGCGGTATTGTCGGTGGTTTACTGATACCTGATCGACGAGGTCATGGGTTTCCAGTTGGATGGGGCAGAGTGCTCCATGATATGATTGTGCATCATCGACTATATGCTTGGGGTCCTTGTCTACTTGCCATGTTGTACTATCAGATGCATGGTATTGTGTATTTGGGATACCGTTCTATCAGTTGTGGTGTTACTTTGCTATAGATATGGGCATGGGAGCACATTTCTATTTCTAGGCCTGTCGTTCATGTAGATTTGTAGCCTAGTGAGCCTTATGCTTTCAGGTATACAGCAGGTATCAGACACAGGGGTTCGGGGAACACCTTGTACTGGAGACATCAGTTGGATATATTGCAGCATTTCATTTGGAGACCTTACTTAGATTGCCCCGGTTGGCCTGATGATGTAGTGCACTTGTCTTTCTGCCACCAACAGAGATATCTTATTGGTAGGACCTTTGAGACTCAGTAGATCATAGAGATGTATCTTCTTGGATGTGTTCTTAGATAGTTTGGTGAGGTACAGGTGACACCTGTGGTTACTGCATATTTTGCTCATGTATCTCGTGAGGTATTTGATTGGGGTGTGTGTATTCAGCCACATGTTGCCTCTGCTGAGTTTGATTCATTGCAGCCATTACTGTGGGGTTGGGGTAGGGGTGGAGTGGATCCAAGGATGACAACAGAGTATGATGCATGGTTTGCTAGGCACAGGCCAGTGCCTTTGATTGATCTTGTTGTTCCGATTATAGCATAGCAGATTCGCCATCCTAGACAGCGGTTGAGGATAGATGCAAGGGAGAGAGATGGAGGAGATGGAGGAGATGGGGGAGGAGGTGGTGGAGATGGTGGAGATGATGGAGATGGGGGAGGAGGTGGTGGATATGAGGATATAGACATTGGTGGAGACACTGAGTCTATTAGTAGTGAGGAAAGAGATGATTCCTCAGAGTCATCGAGTAGCGAGGGTGGGGATGATGATGATATGCCAGAGTTGGAGGATGTGCCTGCCGCAGAGGGTAGGATAGGAGAGTTTGGTGATGAGGATGAGCTGCAGACTCTTAGAGATCGGGTGCAGAGCTTGGAGGATGAGGTTGCTAGCCGAGATATTGAGCGAGAGACCTATCGTGCAGATTATGGTGCCCTAGAGGCGGAGCGAGTGTGTCTTCAGCGGGAGAGAGATGAGGCAGTGCGACGATGTCAGATTACTATGGATGCCTTTGATCAGCTTTTTAGAGCAGGTATAGATGCACATGACTAGGGAGAGAGATATTTCACTGTTGCGCAAGAGGCTATTTATTATAGGCAGGCATATGAGAGAGCCATCCCTAAGGGTCAGAGAGAGCCTAGCTTTAGTGCATTCATGGGAAGGAGATTGAGTAGATCTACTTCACGATGGACTAGCAGTGGTGGTGTTATGGGACCACCTCGACATCTTGGGGCAGGATCTAGTGGACAGGATCCACCTGCTGATAGAGGCAGTGTTGGTTGATCATGTTATCTGAGCCTCCCGGCTTATTTATTGTATTCACACACATTATCATTTTTGAGGTCGAATATATGATATGCAGGTTTTGGCTATGATCTATTTATGTTTTGCTTTTCCTATATTCTTATATGATGCTATGAGTTTTGTAATGCATATCTATTTGATTTTATATGATTCTAAATGCAATGATAATACATGTATGGATTAACGATGCAAACGAAATCTAAGTGAATGCAAATGACTCTATATGAATGCAAATGAATCTATAATGAATGCAAATGAATCTTATAATGAATGCAAATGAATCTATATGACTGCAAATGAATCTATATGAATGCAAACGAATCTATAATGAATGCAAATGAATCTTATAATGAATGCAAATGAATCTATATGAATGCAAACGAATCTTTAATGAATGTTTTTTTGGTATGATAATGGTTGAACCAACTTTAACTCAGATACACCTTGAAGAAATGTTAGTTAGATGATAGAGAAAGAAAAATTTGATGATAGAAAGAATGTGATTTAGATAGAAGATGAGAAATCAACAAACTATCAATAAGTAAATGAGATGATAATGCAAATGAAATTGAATGAATAAGGAACCTGTGTCACATATTTTATTGCGTCAATATATATTCATCACTAAGCCTTATTATTGAATAATGAAGCTTAGCACATCAAGGTGTAAGGAACCAAGATGCAAAGATATCTCATTGTAGAAACAAACACATAGCAGACAAGGAGTGAACCCTCCATTCTGGGAATTACGTTAGGGGTCAAGGTATGTGTGGCAATTTCACCTTGATGTGAAGGCTCTTATCACAGACACCCACTAGAGCAATTTCCCTAGAATTTCATCAGTTCACACCACAAATAGCAAACAAAGAAAAAGATAATGCTCATCATAGCTCCTCTAGTCACTTTTGGACATCCTTGAGTAGCATAGAAACAATATCTGTCGCCAAATGATAAAAAGATAAAGACTGACCTGGACAAAATTCAGCAGCTATACTGACCTTGTGCCTTCGTTCTCAGTTGTTTGATGTGATGGTTGATAATGTCTGATCTCAAAAAGTTGTGGACCCCGTTTAAGACTGACCTGTCTGATTTTGAGTGTATCCTCTTCTGTTTAAGACATGATAATGATCACGTTGATATGGATATGATACGATTGATAAGACTATTTGATCAGTTGATTGCAGATGTTTGACTAGATAGTTGTATCCTTTGTTAACTTCGTGCGAAGTGTTTGTTGGATATTTGCTAGGGTATTTGTTTCTTACAAGACATGTTATTGCAATTTTTTTGACTGATTGATTTTCGATTTTTAGTTCTTTTCCAAGAGCTTTTTCGATGTTTTTGGATCATGTAGGTAGATTTTTGAATGTTTTTGTTTGATTTTTTTTTCAGGATAGTATATGGATGTTTTTGGTTGATCTTTTCAGAATTGTATTTGAATGTTTTTGGTATTTTTATTTTTTTAATTTTTTTTTGGACTTTTTCAGGACTTTATTTGATTTTTTGGATTTTTTCAGGACTTTATCTCATTTTTTGGATTTTTTCAAGACTTTATCTGATTTTTTGGATTTTTTCAAGACTTTATCTGATTTTTAGGATTTTTCCAGGACTTTATCTGAGTTTTTGGATTTTTTCAAGACTTTATCTGATTTTTTGGATTTTTTCAGTTATGACCCCAGTGTGTAGACCCGTATGACATGATGATCTGTAGAATGCGTGTGGAGACAAAGAAATTTTTGACATGACCTATGTGAATGCAATATGCAGAATGAAGATGCACTTCCTATTCGAACAAGGTTGACTGTCTTTGTTTTTTAGCATTTGTAATACACTGATTGAAAATGAAGGTGCAAAACATTTCATAGATAAGCAGTCAATTGATCTCTAAGACCCTTCGGAACATTCATCTCAACACACTTAGTGAGTAGGATTTACAAATGGAGACATGGAAAACTTCCCCATTGGTTCTTGAAACTTTGATCTTCTTTTGCCCATGTGTGTGCAGATGAGTTAATTCCCACTCTTGTGTTCACCAAAGATCCTTAGCATCCTATATGACTAGCTACATGGTTTTTCTAACTTCAAAAGCATCCCGAACAAAGCCTCGCTGCCAGCAAGCCTTGAGAGCTCCGATGAGGTTATAGAATGTAATTTCTCAAATATTGCTCCATTGCTAGTAGGTGTTCATAGCCCTGATGGAGTTACTAGCATGTTCCCATAGTCAAGCTTTTTATCGTATTTGTATACATGATATTTTAGTTATATATCATTTCTCTTTTTGCCTTTAGATGGATATTTGGCATAGCCCTTTTTATTTTTATTTTCTTGCCTTGACTTGTAAGTAATGAAACCTACTTGGGTGTGACAATTACAGTGGCGCTGAAGTAGAATTTTAGATTTTTCACTAGTCATATGATCAACTAGGTGTCTAGAATGAATTAGAGATCTCGTTAAGGTGTAAGATATAGCAATTGATAGATTGTGGGTTACCAAGTCTCAAATAGTGAAATCACTACCCAACCATAAGTAAAATGTTGTTGCAGGGTAATGTTGAGAATGAATGACTTTAGAACGCTAAAGACTTCATGTCCAAATATCTAAGAAAGGCGATGACCCTTGTTTTCTTTTCAGGATGCAAACGAATGATAAACTCGAACAGTTGCCTTGTTTTATTTGATGCTTCTATGTGAGAATGCAGAACTTTAAGAATGCGATGCATTTGAAAAATAAACTATATGTAATGCAGTGTTTTAAATGATATGATATGCAATGCGGAAAGTAAAACCTAAACTACACATCCCTTAGGTGTAATACCACTTAAGATGCATGTTGTTCATAGGGTCAGAGATTGGATTTCCCTCCAAGGTAGCCAAATGATAGGCACCATTGCCTATGGCCCTTGTTATAATGAAAGGACCTAGCCAATTAGGTTCGAATTTCCCTGGCCTTTCTCATTCTGCTAAGTTCCTTTGATTCTCTTTGAGTACTAGAACCCCCACTGGAAAGTTTCATGGGCGGACCCTTTTATTATAGCTTCGCCTCAGTCTATTTTGATATCCTTGTAAATGATTGAATGTTGTTTGTCATTTTTCATCAAGGGTTTCTAATTCTTCAACCTTGCTACCCTATAGTCTTCTTCTAATATAATGTTCTGTAAGGATACTCTTAGAGATGGTATTTCTATTTCAATGGGGAGTATTTCTTCTATACCATAGACCAAGGAATATGGTGTTGCTCCTATAGGGGTACGCACTCCTATTCTGTAAGCCCAGAGAGAGGGATTTAGCTGGAGATGCCAGTCCCGTCCTGTGTTAGTGACTACTTTCTTAAGAATTTTCAATATTATTTTATTTGTAGCCTCTGCTTGTCCATTACTTTGTGGATAATATGGCGTGGCAAATCTCTGTTGTATGTGAAATTTGTCACACAATTCTTTCACTTCCTGGTTTTTAAATGGACACCCGTTATCTGTAAAAAAGCACATTGGAACTCCGTATCTACATATAATGTAGTTGAGCATAAATTTTGATATCTACTTTCCCATAGTGTATGTTAAAGGAATTGCCTCGACCCATTTTGTAAAGTATTTAGTGGCTGTCAAGATAAACTTGTGCCCATTGGATGAAGTAGGGTTGATTCTACCTACGAGATCTAATCCCCATTGTGAAAATGGCCACAGTGATGTGATGGGTTGAAGATCTTGTGCTGGTGTATGAATAAGGTCTCCATGCATTTGGCATTGTTTACACTTCTGTACATACTTGTAAGCATCTTTTTCCATGGTTGGCCAGTAATACCCAGTTCTCAGTAGTTTCTTTGACAATGTCAGACCGCTTTGGTGAGCCCCACAGATTCCATCATGGACTTCTTTTAAAGCAAGGTGTGCTTCATTCTCATCTAGACATCGGAGAAGAGTTCCATCAAAACCCTTTCTATACAGAGTATCAGCTATGATGGTGTATCTAGATGCTTGATGAATAAAGGTCTTCTTTTGATTTCTGGACAGATCTGGTGACATGTATTGGGTATTCAAATATGTATATATTTCATTGTAACAAGGCGATTCTGGTCCCACAATTGCACATACATAGTCTGATAGGGGGGTCTCATATGCAGGTAGCATTAACTATTCTATGATAAACTCAAACTGAGTTTCATTAGCAGGCATATTCAGAAGAGACCCTATTGTTGCCATTGCATCTGCTGCCTTGTTTTGTATTTTAGGGATTTCTTCGAAGGTAATTTTGCTAAAGTGCTCCTTGTAATCTTTGACCAACTTCTTATAAGGCATGAGTTTGTCATCCTTCGTATTGTAATCATCATTGACCTAGTTCACAATCAACTGCGAATCACCATAGACTTGTAACTCTTGTATTTTCCATTGCACAATTGTACGAAGTCCTATGAGGAGAGCTTCATATTCTGCCATATTGTTGGTGCATGGGAAATTGATCCTAAATGACTTAGGTATAACATCCCCTTGAGGATTAATGAAGACAATACCTACTCCGGATCCGTGATTTGTAAATGATCCATCAAAGTACAACTTCCACATTATTGAGGTAGTTAGTGTATACATGGATTCGTCTAGAAAGTCTATCAACAATGGGTGATTGTCTTGTATAGGAGCCTCTGCTAATTGATCTGCTATGATTTGTCCTTTGATATCTTTTCTGTCTATGTATTCTATATCAAACTCACTCAAGATCATAACCCACTTAGCCAATCACCCGATCAATGTTGCTCTGCTCAATAGGTATTTGAGTGGGTCAAACCGTGCAATGAGTTGTACCTTATGACTCAACATGTAGTGTCTGAGGTTTTGGGATGCAAAGATTACTGCTAAGCAAGCTCTCTCTATGGGGATGTAATTAAGCTCATAGCTGATCAGAGTCCTACTTATATAATAAATGGCTCTCTCTTTTCCATTTTTGTCAAGTTGTGCCAATAGAGCTCCCAGAGCTGAGTTTGTTGCTGATATGTACAACAATAGAGGTTGTCCTGGAATAGGGGATATTAGCACTGGTGTGTTCAAAAGATACTCTTTTAGAGCTTGGAAAGCTTCCTGGCATTTTTCTATCCATTTAAAAATAACTCCTTTCCTGAGTAAATGCTGGAATGGGTGACACTCATCTGGCAATTGTGCTATGAATCTCCTTATGGATTGCAATCTCCCTTGTAACCCTCTGAGTTGTTTAAGTGTTGATGGAGGTTGCATATCAATGATTGCCTTGACCTTGGCAGGGTCTATTTCAATTCCTCTATTTGATACTATAGACCCTAATAGTTTACCTGATGTTATGCCAAACACACATTTCTTTGGGTTTAATCTGACATTATATTGTTCCAACTAATCAAATATCTGTGTAAGAACTGCAAGGTGACTTTCTCTGGTTTGCGATTTAGCCAATATGTCATCCATGTAATCTTCCATTATGTTATGGATCATGTCATGAAATAATGTTGTCATGGCTCTCTGGTATGTTGCACCAACATTTTTAAGACCAAATGGCATCACATTCTAGTAGTACGTTCCCCATGGGCATGTAAAGGCCATTTTTTGTTGATCTTCTAGTGCAATTTTAATCTGGTTGTATCCTGAAAAACCATCCATTAAGGATAACATCTCATTTCTAGCTATTAGGTCAACTATCATGTCGATATTAGGTAACGGGAAGTCATCCTTAGGACAAGCTTTATTTAGATCTCAAAAATCGGTATAGATTCTGATGCTTCCCATGGGCTTAGTTACAGGTACTAGGTTTGATATCCATTCCGCGTAGTCAATAGGTCTGATAAAACCTACTTCCAGCAACTTTTGTAATTCTTTTTTAACCAGTAATGTGATACTTGGATGCATTTTTCTCAATTTTTGCTTGTAAGGTTTAACTCCTGGTGTCAATGGTAAATGATGCAACACTAATTCAGAATCTAAGCCCGACATGTTTGAATAGGACCAAGCAAAGTTGATAGGTTGTTGTTTGAAAAAATGAATGAATCTGTCTTTTTCTTCTTTGCTCAATGATTTTTCCAGATGGATGTTATGTACAACTTCCCCTTCTGCTATGTTTACTTCTTCTATTTCCTCTGTAAGTAATGTTGAACTTTCTCTTTCCATAGGAAGATTACCCAAATCACTTTTGTCATTATGGGTAGTTTGATTCTTATCTTCTGTTTGAGAAGTACTTTCTTCTCCAAAGTATGTCGTTCTATTTAGGTCTATAGCAAACCCTGCTTTATGATCACCTTGCAGAAATCCTTCTCTGACTCCTAGAAATTCTGAAATTGCTTCGTTGTTTTCAAACCAATCCAGCATTGGTTTTCCTTCTTGTCCCCAATCAATCAAGTGTGAATGTACTAGGGGTAAATCATTATTCTCTTATGTAGTAGAGTCTGATAACATGAAGACTTGATTGTTTGATATTACACTTTCTGGTGGGGTAGAATCATGGAGTGATAAGAATTCATAGTCATGAGAATCTATCTCACTATCAATATATGTTTCATCATATGGGCTATCATCACTTATTTATTCTTGTTCTTGTCCCTGATTGCATTGTAGATTGACTAGTCTTCTTTGTACATTAGTGACTCTTCTTATGCCAGCTATAAGCCTTTGCAATCTTTCTTCATCTGTTTTGTTAGGTTGAGCCTGAGTTGCCTCTCGTGGTAGAAGTAGTGACAATAACTATGGGTGGGATTTAGGTGGTGGGGGTAATCCTGCATCTCTTGCCACATTAGCTTGTACTGTTGTGTCAATAACTGCATCATTTTGTAACTTTATGGTAGTTTCTTGCAAGAGTTGTCTCATGTCTTCCCCATCTGATTCTGCGCTAGGTGATGTAGGTACCTAATTGCTTGTTTGAGATGAAGATGGAAGAGCCCGTGTGGAAAAATTCCTTTGTGATATGTAATCTGATGGTTTGCTTGGTCGATTTAGTATATCAAGGGTACGCTGTCTGGCTTGTGTGATATGTTGTACATGCTTGTATCCCAATCCTTGATTTCTGGATTATCATTAGGAACAACAGGTTCTAGTCTTCCTTGTTTTTGTAACCCCAGGCCTATGGTACCATCATATCCATGTCTTTGGAGTATTTTGAATCCATTGTCGTACTGATCTGTATGTATTCTGGGTGTTGTCATATGATCTTCTTCTCTATATATCCAATGGTTAACATCTTCATTCAAGGATTCTTCCTCTAAGTCTCCCCATCTAATGAAAGAGCATGAGTCTGAGTATGTGACAATTTCTTTTCCTTTGTCTTTCTTTTGTACTATAGTATGAGGTTTCCCAAAGGACTTAGGAGAAAGAGATAATTGTTTCCCATTTGAAGTGTTTGCAATAGAGTACTCTCCACAACCCATATCCTTTATTTGTAAGGAGGATGTCGTAGGCATATCTTTTTGTGTTTATGTGATCTTTAACATTTCCAACTGTGTGGTGAGAGGTGCAACCTAATTGATAGGTACCTGATTATCTACATTGTCTTTTAGATAATTACAATGTTGGAACGGATTTTGATCACTGTTTATGGTAATTTCAATACCATTGTATGGGAATTTGACACACTGATGAAATATGGATGGTACTACTTGCATGGTGTGGATCCATGGGCGGCCCAATAACATGTTATATTCTAGTTCTCTGTCCAAGACTTGAAAAGTGACCTCTGTCGTTATTGGTCCTACTTGTACAGGTAATGTTACAATGCCTTTAGATGGACGTTCTTCATCATCGTAAGCCTTGATGTTTATCCTTTTGGAGGAATCAATGTGAAGTTCAGAATATCCTAATGCTTTGACTAACTTTAATGTACAAATGTTCAGACCAGCTGCCCCATCTATAAGTACTCTTCTGATCCTTTTCTTGTGAATGTAAGCTTCTAGATGTAGTGGGTCTTTATGAAGCATTTTATCACTAGGAATATCTTGCTCTGTAAATGCAATATGTGTACCTTGTGTCAGAATTCCTACCATAGACTGGAAGGTACATTCATCTATATCTCTATCTACTACTGAATCTTGGAGTGCTTTGTCCATTATAGCTCTATGATTGGGTGAAATACGCAGTAGTTTGAATAAGGATATTTGTGCTAGAGTTTTCTTAAGCTGGTCAACTACATTGTAAGTCCCTACTGCTGGTGGATGATTTTGTGGTATCCCTTGTAAGGTTACCTTTGACCTACAAGTAACAACTGCACAGTCTTTGTCTCTGGGAGTAATTGTGATTGTAGCAATTGTATCATTGGTATCATAAGCTATTTTATCTAGATTTATATTAAATTTTTCTTCATAATCCCAATGTGTATGTTTGACATTCATAATATGTTCAATGAGTCCATCTTCAAACCAATCTGAGTGAGATGGTTGATCCTGCCCCCAATCTTGGAGACAAAGATTCGTATCCTCGTCGCACTTTGGTCCTTCGGATATCATGAAAATTTGGTTGTCATCTTTATGAGTGTCTTGATATTGGTCTTTCTGATCAGATGTTTCTTGTGAATCTTTGTTTGTCATATCTCCTGAACTAATGGCATGAATAGTGTAGTCATATGAGACTTTCATGTAGTTAGCTGTGTTGTCTTGGGTACCTGATGTGGTTGCTTTTCCCTTGTCATGCTTAATAAACAGATCCTTAAAAATCATATGATTTGTGTTTGTTGAGGTCTTATCCGTATCAATTGTGATGTCCCCTTGGTCTATCATATCTTGGACCAAGTTTTTTAGTTTGTAGCAACTTGCTGTTTTGTGGCCTTTAGTCCTATGATAATCACAAAAATCATTGTCATTCCACCATGTGGGTTTGAACAGACCTGGTTCATATACTCTTACCTCAGGTAGAGTGATCATGTTTGTCTGTATTAACTTTTTGAGTGCCGACTCAATAGGTTCTCCTAAAGGTGTGTAATTTCTTCTTGGAGTGTTTACCCTGGGGTATCTTGTGTTTGTATTTTACATAGAATTTACATTGGTGTTATTCCTAGTATGTGGATTTGTTGACTGACTCATTCCAAATGATAAAATGGGTTGGGTTCTGTTTATAGTTCTAGCGTCTACAATACCATCATTGGTCACGTTTTTGTTTTTTGACCAAAACTTAGATTTGTCACTATTGTTTGTGTTGCCATACTTAATAAGACCTTGTTCTATCAAGCCCTTCTCACATTTGAGAGCCTTTTCTATGATTTGTTTGAATGTGGTAAGGCACTACATTTGTATTGGATACTTAATCTTTGGAATCAAGTTTTCTAGTAAACATATCCACTTGCTCTATTTCTGGGATAACTGTCTTGCATCTTCTATAGAGAGCCCTCCATCATTGTATGAAGGATGCAAATGTTTCATTCTCATATTGCTTAGCTACACATAAATCCATCAAAGTAACCAGGGTGTCAATGTTGTGCAAGAAGTTTGCAATAAATTGTTCAGCTAATTCTCCCCATGACGTGATGGTTGGTGGTAGATGTGAAAACCACTCTAAAGCCGGACCTCCCAGACTTTTAGGGAATAGTCTCATTAGACAAGTATCTTTTGAGGAAACTTCTATACATGCCATAAAAAATTCTCTGATATGATCTCTAGGATCACCCTTCCCTTGATATCTATCAAATTTTGGTGTTTCAAAGTGTTGTGGGAAAGGTGGCATGTATACTGTGTGATCAAATGGATAAGGATGTAAGTCCTGCATTGTGTATCTCTTTTTATCGGTACCAGTTTGCATGGTTGTCATCTGTTGTTGCAAACTCTGTATTTGTTGTGTCAAAATATCGGTTGATGTCAAAGGTATACCTTGTGTGCTTGTATGTCCCACAAAAGGATTCATGGTTGCATAACTAGAAGGTTGTTGGAATGTACTAAGGTTATAACCTTGTGTGTTGTGTGTTCTCGTAGGTACTATAAAATAGGCGATATGTGAACCCATGTTTGGTTGACTTGTACCTGTTGTATTGGTAGTACCTAGGTTTGGATTTTGATAACCATATGTGTATCCCATAGAATAGGAAATTGGAGGTTGGTTTACACTTGTTGCTTGCATTTGAATAGGTGTTGAGATACTTGACATTATTGGTAGGCTCTGTGATGGTATACTAGAATTGATCAGTGAAGATGACACGCTTGTTTGAAAGTTTGCACTTGTGTTGACATTTGTTGGAAGAGGTACGTTTTGAGGAAGACTAGAGGTCATTGCTTGTATTTGCGTCAAGGGTAATGTTTGATTGTTATCTTGACCTAAAGTTTTTCCTGGTGGTAAAATCTTTGTGACATCAAAATCCTTAGGTAATTTTGCCCCATTTTGTATTAACAACGAAAGATACTTGTCCCTATCACTATGTATAAGTGCATCTAGGATCATGAGGACATGCGGGTCTTGGTATGCAGACTCAATTTCTTCCTTTGTCAAATGTTGTTGTAATTTGTTTATGGTGGACATTGTTTGTGTACCTGAGTGTTGACCTATTGACATGTCCATGTTCCTAGTAGGGTTTATAGACTGTGTGTTGTTTGGGTCCATTATTCCTTTTGCTTTCTGGGACCATGTGACGAGCATCTAAAAATATCCTATATGATGATGGTTTTATGCAAGATGAAGACCTAACACTAGATAGTAGACGTAAATATGAGGTATGCAATACTATACTAGACTCTCTATTGAGGATTTTGATGTGAGACCTTTTTAGCCTTTCTAGCTTTCTCTAATGCAAGTCTTTCTATTTGTTGACGAAGTTGTTTGGTCTCAATCTCTCTATCAATCTTACGGGCAATCCTAGACTCAATATCTATCTCGTATATAACTCCCATATACTGGGGTGCGCTTCTTCTTAAATCCCAAGCTAAGTTAGCTAGACCATCAATGATTTCTCGTTGACCGCCGTTTGGAACTAGATTAGGTTGCTCGAAGGGGAGCAAGCCATCACCTGGGAGACCCATGAAGGCACATGCTATGGACCTATAAATGATAATGGACTTAGACATATATGAGGTCTAGGTGCAAATGTATATGAGGACGATAATGCAAAAAACTTAGGGCGATAATGAGGACATAAAATGGGATTGTGCAAAAGACTTAGGATGATAATGAGGACGTAAAATGGGACTATGCAAAAGATTTAGGATGATAATGAGGATGTAAAATGGGACTATGCAAAAGACTTAGGATGATAATGAGGACGTAAAATGGGACTATGCAAAAGATTTAGGATTATAATGAGGACGTAAAATGGGACTATGCAAAAGACTTAGGATGATAATGAGGACGTAAAATAAGACTATGCAAAAGACTTAGGATGATAATGAGGATGTAAAATGGGACTATGCAAAAGACTTAGGATGATAATGAGGACGTAAAATGGGACTATGCAAAAGACTTAGGATGATAATGAGGACGTAAATGGGACTATGCCTAACATCACAAGTATGTAAGGACATTTTGAAAATCAGTTTCAAAATGGACTTTGTTTTTGGTAACTCCATGTGTAGGACAATGTTTTGCAGTTTTCCAAATCTAAGAACAATGGTTGGCAGGTATGTATAGCTGACTGACTCAATTTTCAAACAATCTTGAAAAAATCAGAGATATGTGGGATAGGGCCTGAAATAGCCCAAGGGACTGACTCAATACTGGTCTAGTACAATGATACATAAAAATGAGGCCCTTACAATAAAATACAGTGAGGCCCTTATAATAAAATACTGAAACAAAATGAATAGATAGAGAGTCTGGCAGCACTGGCTCCACTCCACGGCACACACTTCACGGGCATGCCAGTCTCTCTTACCTCGAAGATCTGAAGATCTTTTAGCCGAGGGATTCTTGTATCATAGTGTAAGGTACATGAAGGGTATCTATGGGGTACAATCCGCACTCCCGAAACCACTGAATGTAGGATTTTTGGCAACTAATTTGCTTCTTAGTATTAGGTTTTGAGGGGTCTTGATCCAATGACGAATTCTCAGAGCAAGCCACTTAAGACTTTAATTGAGCTTATTGGTGCAGGGAAGGCCCCCACATATGTTGAATTCACTCAACACTCTAGCCCCCTGACTAGTATATTTATATAGCGGCTTGAAAAACCCGCTCGAGAGTACGCTGGGAGAGATGATATCCCCAACGCATCCCAATTCGAAGTACCTCTGTGGGGTGATGAAATCCCCAGTCAAAGATACCCCTCGCTACATAGAATAAAAGAAAATTTGGATGTCATTGTCACCTTCCTTCTTTCTCCCTTAGGCCCGATGGCAGGTAGAAATTCAGTTAGTGCAACAGTAGGTCCACCCTAGACACAATGAAAAGTTCTTTTCCCTTAAGAAAATGAAAAATAATTTAATCTAATGCAGCCTGATTCACGTTCTTTTTATAGCCCAAATTTAGGTGTTAGATCCGCATGTGCATGTCAATTTTAAACACCAAATCCAAGAATGAAGGCATACATGTCAATTTTAACCATTTGTTTGATTTTTAAGCACCAAAAAACCAAGTGTGAGATACACGCATGTCAATTTTAGCCCATGTTCATTTTAAGCACCAACAATGAAGTGTGAGATTATCCATGCATGTCAATTTTAACTGTTGTTGATTTTAAGCACTAAAAATTGAAGTGTGAGATTTATCCATGCATGTCAATTTTAATTGTTGTTGATTTTAAGCACTAAAAATTGAAGTGTGAGATTTATCCATGCATGTCAATTTTAACTGTTGTGAGATGTGCATGCAAAATTACTAATCTAATCCTCTCTGCGAATCCGCCACAAGCTGTAAACAAAAGATTAGTAGCAAAATAAACCAACAGAAAACAGAAACTGAAAACTTGACAGAGGCGATTGCATAATGCAACCTGAGCGATTGCGTGATACCTACTGAGCGAATGCGTGAATTTGCTAGAGCGAATGCATAATTCTGACAAAGCAAATGCATGACTTTATCTGCTCGATTGCGTGACAAAATACAGACAACCAAAAAAATAAAATAAATTAACCACTAAAGAAAATTAAACTCTATCAGGAATCTGCACAACCAATTGTGAAGCCCTAACCAAATCTCGCATCATCCACTCAATATTGATTCGATCATATTTAACTGTATAGGAAAGAACTAGGCTATTATATCTGTCTAAGGCCAGTTGTTCTTCTGAATCCTGTATCAATTTTTCTGCTTGGAGAAATTTTTGATATCGTTTAGCTTCCCTCCTTTGTTGTTTCGTCCTTCTCGCACTTGAAATTTTGAATTGAACTTTTCTTGCCATAAACTTTGTTAATCAAATCCTAAAATAAAAGAGTAATTTTGATCCCTGATTTACCAAATTTAAGACAAAATTTTATAGAATTAATAACAGACAGAAGAAAAATAAAACAACAATTAACCTTGTGGATGCGTGACACAGAAAGGGCGATTGCGTGATCCGGACAGGGCGATTGCATGACCCTATCTGGACGAATGCGTGACCCCGAAGGGTCGAATGCGTGATTCTGTCTATGAGATTGTGTGATGATGTAAGCTTGATTGCGTGATGGAAAATCTTTTCTCAAAATTCGTGCAACCTGCAAAAAAAATAAAAAATCCGCACAATCTACAAAAATCACATAGAACACGGAAAAAGGTTAAATTATTGTTAGTTCACATCGGGTTCACCAAAATGTAACGCATGCTAGAATTCATCTTAAAGCTATCAATTAGAAACACCAGGGAAATCATGAATCCCTGTCTAATTAACAAATCTAACAAACTAGACAATGAAATAATGCAATCATCAAGGAAAACTCCCTATGCATGAGAGAGATAAATGATTTAATTAATTAATTTAGCATGTGCTTGCATTTAGATTTAAATTATTAATTTAAGCTTTGCATGAGATATTATTCAAATAATTGAATTTATTAATTCAATTTAGCCTTTGAATATATTTAGAACTTGACTTTGATTTTCAATTTGATTTTTGAAATCATGCACATGTGATGAATTTGGAAGAAATTAGAAGAATATGAAATTAAATGAAATTAGAATTTGGGGATTTGGAAATGGAAGAATTAATTAGCTAATTAAATAATTTAAAGAAACTATTTAATTATTTAGAAATGGAATTTAATTAAATAATAAAGACTATATAATTTAAAGGATTAAATCACAATTAATTAAATAATAAATATTTAATTAATATTTAGAAGAGGGTTGAATGATTAGATGATTAGAGATAGAAATTGAGTAATTAGTAATTTATTTAAATAATGAAGATTATTTAAATTGGGAAATTAATCAGAATTAATTAAATAATAAATATTTAATTAATATTTAGAAAATGATTAAATGATGAAATGATGATAGAATAGGAAATAGAATAATTAATAAGATGATGAGGAAATATGAAATTAGAAGAATTTAGAAGAATAAGTTTAATTGACTTAATTAAATAATAAAGATTATTTAATCAATTAGAGGAATAATTAGTACATGATCAATGAGACATTTTTAGGTGTCTACACAAGTTATACAAGGCAATGGTAGAGAATGAAACCAGTAACAAATGTTTGAGATCTAATCTAGGAGGAGAATTTACATCTAAGGAATTTAATACATTCTGTGAAGTGAATGGAATCAAAAGACAACTATCAGCACCCCAGACACCTCAGTAGAGTGGAATTGTGGAAAGGAAGAACAAAATTATTTTGGAAGCAACTAGAAGCATGATATTGGAAGAAAATATACCTCATGTGTACTGGAGAGAAGCAGTGAATACAATGGTTTACACTTTCAACAGAGTTCACATCAAAGGTGAAACTGGTAAGATTGCTTATGAACTATGGTTTGGTAATAATCCTACTCTTAAATACTTCATAATATTTGGAAGCAAATGCTATATTAGGAGAGATGAGTATGTTGGTAAATTTGATTCTAGAAGTGATGAAGGAATATTTCTTGGTTATTCATCTAAGAGAAAGGCATATAGATGTTTTAATAAAAGATTGCAAAAGATCATTGAAAGTTCTAATGTGAAGATAGATGAAAACTTTAGAGGAAATTCAAGGTCTATAGATTATGAACTGCCAGTTGAGATGATCATAAATGAACCAATACAAATTGCACCGGTACAGAATGTGGATCCAGTCACACCGGCATCATCAAAAAAATCGACAATGACTGAAGAACAACAACATTTGAATAAACCCAGGTATGTAAGATTAAATCACTCAGAAAATCTGATAGTTGGGAATAAGTATCAAGGTGTTATGACAAGAGGAAGACTGGCAAATGAAGAGGTATGTTTAATTTCTTAAATTGAACCAGCATCTATTATTGAAGCATGTCAAGATGAACATTGGACAAAAGCAATGGAAGATGAATTAGAGTAAATTGAAAAGAACAATACATGGACATTAGTTCCCCAAACTAAAGATAAAATTGTAATTGAAACTAAATGGGTATTTAGAAATAAACTTAATGAAGATGGTAAGGTAATCGGGAACAAAGCAAGATTAGTTTGTGAAGGATATTCACAAAAAGAAGGAATTGATTACAATGAAACCTTTGCACCGGTAGCTAGAATTGAGGCAGTTAGATTATTTCTTGTATTTGCATCTCATATGAACTATAAAGTATATCAAATGGATGCAAAGTGTACATTTCTAAATAGTGATCTTGAAGAGGAAGTTTGCATTGAGCAACCTGATGGATTTTCATTGACAAATGTTAAACCTATGGTTTTCAGATTAAGGAAAGCTTTTTATGGATTGAAGCAAGCTCCTAGAGCTTGGTATGCTAGACAAATATCTTTGGAAGCTTGGTTACACTAAAGGTAATGCTGACAACAACTTATATTACAAAGTGACTAATGACGACATCTTGGTTATTGAAGTTTTTGTTGATGATATCATTTTTGGAGGAGAAGATGGATTGTGTAAGGACTTTGCTAACAAAATGCAGGAAGAATTTGAAATGTCTATGATTGGGGAGAAAAAATTCTTTTTAGGATTGTAGATTTCACAAACTCATAAAGGTATATTCATGTGTCAAACAAAATACTTGAAGGAACTACTGAAGAAATTTGGTATGGAAAACTCTAAACTGGTAAGTACTCCTATGACTACAACTAATAAATTGACATTGAAGGATGATTCAACTCCTGTTAATCCTACAAGATACAAATCTATGATTGGAGGTTTACTGTATTTGACACAAACCAGATGTGATATAATGAATGCATTATGTATTGTTTCAAGATTTCAGATTAATCCTAAAGAAAATCATGAATCAATAGTAAAAAGGATTTTCCAGTATCTACAAGGTGTTGGCATTTTTGATGTTTATGTTGTGATTGTCATTGATGGACACACACTTGCATTGAGATCCTCTTTATATGTATGAGTTTGAGCACAACCAGTATTTGTTCCAACCGGTATGTTGTTTTATAGTCTTTAGACTATTGATGTTTTGCAGAATGTGTTTCTCAGTCTGAAGCGGCATGTTGACCCCAACCAGTTCATGGAACCCAAGTAGTACAAGGGATTAAAGTGGCATAACACATTTTTACCAGTCTTCATTTTTATTGAACTGACAATTGACATTTTGTATGAACCGGTAATACTCTGTGACGAGTTACCAACCGACATTTTGTGATGAGTTACCATCCACCGATTGTTTGACGATGTCAACACATTAATGGTGCTTTTTGTGTCATGTTACCAAGTATGTCCAGGCTCATTAAACCTAGGAAATTGTAATGTAATCCTATTGGAGCGACATGAAATCAGATTCCTTTATAAGGACATCATGTCTAGGGTTTTAGGTTGTTAATGTGGTCGTAGCAAAAGTTGATATTGTTGCTAGGGTTTAAGGTGATTGAGGAGTTAGAGAGTATGAATGTGTAGAAGACTGAAGTAATGTTGGAATGCATTAGGAACAAGTTATCAAGGATCTAACCGAGCAGTCTGTGCTATTAGCTAGATCAAACACTTGTTGATTACTCACATCTTTGACAAGTCTATAGCCCTTAACCAGGTAGGCCCAAAAGCCTTTTGTAAATCCTCTAACAAGGTGGTTCACATCTGTGGATCTAAAATCCTTTAGCAAGGTAGTCTTTAATCGGACTTATCTCCTAACAGTGATTGAGATTCCTAACAAGATCTATTCTGGTAAAGAACATTGTAAGACCTTAACCGATCTGGTTCCTATTCTGCAGATAGTTACTTATG
The DNA here is from genome assembly GCF_030272615.1 of Cryptomeria japonica. Classification (NCBI taxonomy): domain Eukaryota; kingdom Viridiplantae; phylum Streptophyta; class Pinopsida; order Cupressales; family Cupressaceae; genus Cryptomeria; species Cryptomeria japonica. The sequence continues at coordinate 594,577,101 of NC_081411.1, forward strand.
ATTTCCATCTCACCGTGGTTTTTCCCATTTGGGTTTCCACATCAAAATCTCTTTTGTTATGGTGTTTGTGCTTCTATGGGTGAATGCATTATTAGCTATTTGGTTAACCGGTTTGTCTGCTAAATTGTTTTACTGGTTTACTGTCAGTCTTGCAAAGTGTTTAAGTGCAAAGGTTTTTGGCATACTAATTCACCCCCCCCCTCCCCTCTTAGTTTTCATCAATTGGTATCAGAGCCAACCTTTCTATAAGTTTAACCACTTGGAAAGAGATATGGGGGAATACACTTTGAGGGAACTTACCCATCAGCTCACTCAGTCTGAGCAAGCCTATGATGATCTTATGGTTAAATACAAGGCATCTCAAACAAAAAGAAGAGAACATGCAGAAAAGCTGATGGAGCTATCTGAAAATAGTTCTTCAGATGAAGCAGACATGGAAGCCCTAATTGTAGAAGTAAATAAGTTGAATGAATCAAACTCCAACCTAAGAAAGGAGTTGGAAGGATTGACTATCTGGATGTGTCAAGAGCTTGAGAACCAGAGGAAAACTGAAGATCTGGTGAAAGAAAGAGATCATGAGATCTCTAAGCTGAAATAAGATATCAGTGCCCTAAATGCTCAACTCCATGCAAGCAAGGTGGAAAAAGAAGACATGCAAGGAGAACTAAATATTGCCATCTTTGAGAATGAAAACCTGTTGGAAACAAATGCTACTATTTCCAAAGAACTCTTTGAGTCAAAGGAAATACTTGCTAAGTTCAACAAGAGTACTGTCAAGCTAGAGCAAAAGCTTGAATCAGCCAAACTGGTCAAGAATACCAATGGACTTGGTTATTCCAATCATGAGGAAGGTGAGACCTCTGGTACAAATGCTGGAACATCAAAGGATAAAGGTAAGAAAAAGTTTAAACTTGTTTGTTTTAACTATCTTAAAGAAGGACATACTGCAAATGTGTGTAGGAGTAAGGCTTACAATAATTTTCCTTATTTCCTAAATGATAAACCTAGATCCTATAGATTTGATGGTAACTGTCATGCATGCAACAAGTATGGGCATAGAGCATCTGAATGCAGGTCTGTTATGAATAACACTGGAAGATATCCTCAGAGGACCCAAGGAGTTGGTCCTGAACCTTTTGTGAACCAGAATCACAACCGGTTTAGTGCCTTCAATCATCAGCCAAGAAGCGATGGTTATCAAGTGGCAACTGGATGGAGAACAAATTGTATGATCTGTCATGGTCATGGTCACACTGCTGCAACATGCAGAAGGAAGAATGGAAACATGAACAATGGACCTTGGAGAGCACCTGGATTGGTCTGCTATCACTTTAACAAACCGGGTCACATTGCCAGATTCTATAGATCAAGAAAGAACATATCTGATGATATAACGGTCACTCCTGAAGGAAACATTGATGTTGACACTATTCAAGCGGACATGAACAAAATCTGGAAGGAGAAACCATCGGTGTTACAAGAGGAACTAGTTTCTGTACCTAGTGTGGAAATCACAGAATCGGCAAACTATGCTTCAAAAAGCTTAGGGGGAGCAAACAACGAAATGTTTCAAACCCCCAGTTTAAACCGGTAAAAGACCTTAACTGGTATGTGATACCTGTCGTTTGGCAGAAGACTGGAAATGGTAAAAAGGCAAATTAGGGTTTACGCCCTAATGGAGGAGCATTGATGATGGTAGGTGAGGAATATGCTTAAAAGCATTTTTCAAATCATTTCTCACTATCAGTTTTTGAGTGAAGAATTTTTTTTTAGAGAGCAGAGCAACGAAAAGATGATTTGAGCTGAGATCTTGAGAAATTGAGAAACCGCGAAGGAGATTCAAATTCAAACTGCAAATAGTCTAGTGGAGAACACAAAGTAGTGATTCGGCAACCATCGGAGTGTGAAGTGAAGGAGAATCAGAAAGCCCTAAATTCACGTGTTTCAAGAGGTATTTCTCAAGTTCTTAAAATTTCTATCATGGCTTCCACATCTCATACCAGTTCTAGTGCATCTGTCGAGTCTGCAAGTTTTATTCAATGAAAGTCCAAGTATAATGCCCTATCACAAGTTCCGGCTGGTGTGATAGTAGAAGAGGGAATTTTTGACTACATAGATTGCAAGATTGAAGACCTAGGGTCTCTAGCTATCCACTCCTAGTTAGGTTTATTTTGTGGAAAGGATAAGAAGATCAAACTGGAGTTTAATATTTTGGAGAAGAAGAAGCTCCACAATGCTGTTTACTTCCTGGAGGATTTCACAGAGGATCATTCTGAGTAGAGTCCATGGTGATAAGATGTACATGGAGAGAACACATGATATCATGCCGTAGGCAATTCATGTAGTCATCGAATTCTACAACACAGGAGAAGTGCCAGCCCTAAGAATGGTAAGCAAAACTGAAATGTCCAAGCTCACCGGTTCAGTGAGTGACTCACAAGGCATGATAGTCAATTCTATCAAGGATGATTTGGTGAAGTATGCATGTATGGTGATTGGATATCAGACATTCTTAGCCAACGGAATTAAATCTATATCTGCTGCAGCGGTAAATGCCGCTTACCAGATGATAAAGGAGGATGCATCATTTGATCTGTGCACCGGTATGTAGAGACAACTCCTATTGAATCTGAAGTTGATCAAACAGGATAATGCACTAAGGTTCAATTTTGGACAACTATTGGTTGGATTGTTCTTCTATTTCCAAGGCTACTTTCTAGGAGTAGGAGATGTCCAATGTTCTGCTGACCAACCGATGACCAAGAAAATCAAGGAAAGCATTGAAGCAATTGGAACCAGTTACCCTGATATTCTGAACAAGTATTTTGATGAGTTCAGAAGGAAAATGAGCCAAAGAATGAGGATATCAGGTGACATTGTCAAGAAATATGAAGATGATATTTGATTCACCATCCAAGTAGATAAATGTAGAATGGAGGTTGTTGAGCCCAGACAGGACGAAGTGGAGCCAATGGGCTATGAGGTCATGTACGATATGCCGGAAGGGTATGCCTCTACCCTTATTGCCTCACCTCTTGATCCTAAGGCAAAGAGGACCAGAACCTATCTGGAAAGGGTTACACCAGTTGAGGAACCCTCTACAAAGAAAGGAAAAGAACTGGCAGTAAAGAAGGCAAAGGCAGTGCCTGTAGCATCAGCACCGGTTACTACTGCAACTCCAAAAGTGACCAAGCGGTCACCAGCCAAGAAGAAACCGTAAGTAGCACTAGCTAAAGTGTTCAAGAGAAAGAGGAAGGCAAGGAATACCTCTCTAGACTCAAAAGAAACTATGTCAAAGGAAAAACCAAAGAAAACACGTCAAGCAAAGAGAAAGATAAAGAATGAACTGACATCATTTGTACCAGTAAATATAGATATCTCTTCCTATAAACCTTTGACACATTGTCAAAGAACAATAAAGAATATTAGGAGAAAAGTGCTACATGACTTAATTGAGTGTTTTGATGACTTTAATGATGATGAAAAGGAAGTGGTTGAAAAGGAAATAATTCAGTATTTATGTGTTAATGACCGGTCACCCTCAGAGATTAAAACTTAGACACTGGATTCTTTATATATGTCATTAGATAATAGATGGTGCATTTCCATAGAAAAGGAGTAGGAAATTAGGGAGAAAGTTTTTGCACAGTACTTTCCCAACCTGTCAAATTCTGAATTATTTAATGTTATTGACCAAAATAAAGGACTCTTCTTCACTAGAAGAAAAAGACTCTGGCTGTTAGAAGGTACATATGATGATGTCAAAAAAGACACTCATCAGCATATGGCAACCTCTCTCAAGACTCATAAAGCGCGTCTAGCCAACTGACAAACTGAAAAAGAACCGGTTATATCCAAACCGGATGAAGTATTTGATGATGAAGGAAATCCGATTGTTGAACCGATCAACACCATTGATGTCGATGCTCTAGACATAGAGGATGTTACTCAGGAAACACAATCTGAGGCAACATAATAGGAGCAACAAGCTAAAGAGGTTGATAAGCAAGCCGAGGATAGGTAGGAAGCGGCAAAGGAAGAGGCCGAGCAGAGGAAAAAGGATGAAGAAGAGAAGCGGAAAAAGGATGAAGAAGAGAAGAAGAAGAAAGATGAAGAGGAGAGAAAGAAGAAGGATGAAGAAGAGAAAAAGAAGAAAAATGAAGAGGAAAAGAAGAAGAAGGATGAAGAAGAGAAAAAGAAGCAAGAAGATGAAAAGAAAAAGAAAGAAGAGGAAGACAAGGAAGAGGAGAAGAGGAAGGAAGCAGAGAAGAAGAAGAAGGAAGAGGAAGAAAAAGAATAAGAAAAGAGGAGAGAAGCAGAGAAAAAAAAGAAGGAAGAGGAGGACAAAGAAGAGGAGAAAAGGAAAGAAGCAGAGAAGAAAAAAGTAGAGGAGGATAAGGAAACAGTGGAGAAGAAGAAAGTGAAAGAGGACAAGGCAGGACAAGCGGAGAAGAGCACCCAGATGGAGACTACGAAGGCAACCGAGAGTCAAGCTAAATCAGCTGATCTCACCAGTCCTATCGATCTCCAGTCTGCAAGTGAAATGAAGCTAATGCAGAGCATCAAAGTTGCCCAAGAATGGCTTGAAAACATACAAAGGAAGAAGGAGCAGGATGTAATTCAAGCGGTTGTGGACACTCTTACCGGTTTGATACTCGGTACTAACCTTCCCAACACTGAATCATCACTAGCTAAACTAAAACTCTTATGCACAGTAGTGGATGATCAGGTGCAGATCCTAGAAGAGGCAGCTAAGGCAAATGTAAAGAAGGAACATCAAAAAGCTCTTAATATAGCTCTCGTGAAAAAGTTGAATGAGCTCCGGTCTGAACTGAAGAAAGAACAAAAGGATATAAGGGATGCTCTAGATGAGGGGAATCTGCTACTCAGCAAGATCTGCCAACCCCATCTCTTCTATGATGATGTGCTAGCTCAGAAGCAAAAGCTTCAAACGGACTTGCAGTCCTACATGAGCACATTCAAGCCACCTTATGATTCCTTTACAACTTATGGGAAAACTGATCACCGGTTTCACATCCAGTCAGCAAAAATGGAGCAAGAGATCAGCACTCGGTCTAGAGATTTGTAGGAGCTACAACTGGTTCTACTCCCATGATTGCAAATTCTTCAGAAGTGCTATCTAAACCTGGATGCCTTAATAGTTACATAGGAGATGAGCACAATTGATGCCATGGAAGAACAGGTCTCCCAGATGCAAACAGAGCAAGAAGTTGCCACCTCCCTACTTGAGTCCTGGTCTTTGTCGATGAAACAATTCTTACAGGATTTTAAATCTATTTTTGACAAGTATCATTCCTTATTGTCATAAACTTTTATTATTTTAATATCAAATGAAAACAGGGGTGTTTCAGCTGTACTTTGTCATTGTTGGCAAAGGGGGAGAAGAATTCTATTTGGGAGAAGTATCTGGTAATCAAAATTTTGATTATATGCTCTGAATATCTCAATGTTTATGCTCTTTATGCAAAATTGTTATACATTGTATTGCCAAAGGGATAGTGTATATGCTTAGGGGGAGCAATTTTGCTAATGGCATGATTTTGTTGTAAAACACTTAGATGTCAAAATTTTATTTTCCTAAGTGTTGCCATCAATGCCAAAGGGGGAGATTGTTGGCATTTTTGATGTTTATGTTGTGATTGTCATTGATGGACACACACTTGCATTGAGATCCTCTTTATATGTATGAGTTTGAGCACAACTGGTATTTGTTCCAACCGGTATGTTGTATTATAGTCTTTAGACTATTGATGTTTTGCAGAATGTGTTTCCCAGTTTGAAGTGGCATGTTGACCCCAAGCGGTTCGTGGATCCCAAGAGGTACAAGGGATTAAAGCGGCATAACACATTTTTACCAGTCTTCATTTTTATTGAACCAACAACCGACATTTTGTATGAATCGGTAATACTCTGTGATGAGTTACCAACCGACATTTTGTGATGAGTTACCATCCATTGATTGTTTGACGGTGCCAACACATTAACGGTGCTTTTTGTGTCGTGTTACCAAGTATGTCTAGGTTCATTGAACCTAGGAAATTGTAATGTAATCCTATTGGACCGACATGAAATCGGATTCCTTTATAAGGATATCATGTCTAGGGTTTTAGGTTGTTAATGTGGTCATAGCAAAAGTTGATATTGTTGCTAGGGTTTAAGGCGTTTGAGGAGTTAGAGAGTATGAATGTGTAGAAGACTGAAGTAATGCTGGAATGCATTAGGAACGAACTATCAAGGATCTAACCGAGCAGTCTGTGCTATTAGCTAGATCAAACACTTGTTGATTACTCACATCTTTGACAAGTTTGTAGCCCTTAACTGGGTAGGCCCAAAAGCCTTTTGTAAATCCTCTAACAAGGTAGTTCACATTTGTGGATCTAAAATCCTCTAGCAAGGTAGTCTTTAATCAAACTTATCTCCTAACAGAGATTGAGATTCCTAAAAGGATCTATTTTGGTAAAGAACATTGTAAGACCTTAACCGGTCTAGTTCCTATTCTGCAGATAGTTACTTGTGAGTTCCATCTCACCATGGTTTTTCCCATTTGGGTTTCCATGTCAAAATCTCTTGTGTTATGGTATTTGTGCTTCTGTGGGTGAATGCATTATTAGCTATTTGGTTTGCATGTTTGTTAACCAGTTTGTCTGCTAAACTGTTTTACCTGTTTACTATCAGTCTTGCAAAGTGTTTAAGTGCAAAGGTTTTTGGCATACTAATTCACACCCCCCCCCCCTCTTAGTTTTCAGCACAAGGCACAACAAATCTTGTTTTATGGTTTATGGTATACACCGATGCAAATTGGGAAAGAGATATAGATGACAAGAAAAATACCACTGGCGGTGCATTCTTTCTTGGTAGCAGATTGATTTCATGGATAAGTAAGAAGCAGAGTTTTACATCATTATCAACAGCAGAAATAGAATATGTTGCAGCAACAACTAATTGTACTCAGGTATTATGGATTAAGAAAATGTTGAAGGACATAAAGGTAAAATGCAAAGAATCGATAATCATTTATTGTGATAATTCAGCAGCAATTGATATATCAAAGAATCTGATATTTCACTCTAAGACTAAGCATGTTTCTATCAAATATAATTTTCTGAAAGAGAATGTTGAAGCAAAAGAAGTAAGATTGGTTTATGTGAATACTAAAGAGCAGATTGCGGATATCTTTACAAAGCCTTTACCTAAGGAAACCTTTGAATATCTTAGAGAGAAGCTTGGGGTAATACCCTCATCGACAGAGACTTAGATGATTGAAGATTGACATCAAACCGACAGAAACTAACATAGAAATCTTTTTCCGGCTTTGATGGAGGGGAGCTACTTCTCATGGGGAGTAGTTGGTTGTATGTTCTGGTATTTCTTCTTAACTTCTTTGGCATTTGATGTCAAAGGGGGAGAGAGATCTATGGAAAAACATTATTCTTTAGGGGAGAGATACTATTCATTAGGGGAGAGATATGTACCCTTTGTATTTTGGTTTTGATTTTTGGTATTGATCTATTCTGGAGATTGTTGGTTTTTGGTTTTTGGCATTCTGTTTTGGCACTTAGATGTTTTTCCATCTAGTGTTGCCATCAATGCCAAAGAGGGATATTGTTTGTATTATGGATGTGTTGCATTGGTTTTGTCATTGATGTCAACACTTATCCTTCTGGAGATCTACATTGTTGATTTGGCACTATGGTTATATTGGTTTACTGTTGAACCGACACATTGTGTTCACCGGCAAGGTCAATGACTTATGCACAATCACTGGTATATGCTCACCGACAGGTTATATGGTTCACTGACACTGATGATGATTTGTTATAATCTGGGAATCACTTGATTATGTCAAAGACATTGTTTGGATACTTGGTTTTGGTGTTTTGGTTATTGTTCTAATCGAGTTGACATATTTGTTGTTACCGACAAATTGGTCTAGGTTATGGACCAATATACATTATCTACTCCAGATCAGCACGACACGTTATGGAGATGATTTATTGATTGGATATTGTTGTAAATGTATTGAGCCGACATGTTGTATCGCATCAAGACTTATTTGTAATTGATTTAATTATAATATTCTTAGTAAGCTGACCTACACATTTGATCTTAGGTTTTGTATAAAGTTAAGATCTCATTTGTGAGATGAAGTGTGGAAGTGTGGTTATGGTATGGTATTGTAACATGGTATGTGCGAATATTGAAGATCATAAGAGCAGACCATAGAGAATGATCAAGGAAGGTTTGAAGGTGTTTAGCAGAGCTTAACTGGTACTGAATCCAACATTGGAGATGCTGTTTTGAGCAGTACATTATTCTAAGATTTAACCAATCCTACTGTAGTCATTGCGACTCCCATTTGAGCAGTGTGCTCTAGGTGGTTGGCCTTTCTTCATGTGCAGACCCCATTTGTATACACATACTATCTGCAGTAGTATCATCTGATTCTGGGTAAGGTTTCCCACCATGGTTTTTCCCCTTACAGGGTTTCCACGTCAAAATTATCTGTGTTATGTGTTGTGGATGTTGTTTCTCTTTCTGTTTCATGCATTAAGTTTCACCGGTATTGATATTAATTGCTAATCTTTTAATCGACATTAATTTTGGTTTATCAGTATTAAGTATCAAGTTGAATTAAGTTATAATTGGGTTGAAATTCATTGACAACTGATTCACCCCCCCTCTTAGTTGTCCTTCGAGTTCCTAACAGAACTAAATGTCGTATTGCTACTTATCCTTCCCTTGGAGCCATTTGTTTGTATTGTTTATACACTTCCTCCCTTAATGGTAGGATATCCTTTGAATAATTTGGCTCATATACAATCTTTTGCTAGTCAAAATAAAGTCTCCTAGGCTCCCTTGATTTAGCTCTTAAGGGAAGTGAAATCTCATGTTCTTCCTTGTTATGCACTTGAAATTGCTCTCCCCTTGTTATTTCATTCTACATCCATGACATAAGAGCTCTCAATTGGATATCTCCAATGTAGAGGAGAGGGTTTCCATCGACATCATTAGGAACAACATAGTTATGTACATAAAATTCACAAAGTAGATTCTTTATTGCTGTAGGAGATGTCTGATAAGAACTGTAGAATTCCTCCTGTGTCTGAAATGAGGGACTTAAATCCCTGACAATTCTCATCATCTAGAAATTGATATGTTGTTCTCTTAAATACAGAGAGTAAACAAGAGGAGGATCTCGACATTGCATTAGTTGTGGTACCATAGTGGCTATTGTTTCCACCTTAGCTTTAAGCTGAGCAATTTCCTCGTCCTTTTGCTCAATAATTTTCTTCTGTCAATCGATAATCATCTACATTTTTACCTTTTCCAATTCCCAATCCTCATAGAGAGAAAGTCCCACCACATGACTAGTAAAGGAAGTAGGTGGCCTATGAATAGGTTCCCTAGGTTTCTTCTTTTCAACTTTTCTCCCTGCTTCAATAACATGTTCTACAGCGGATGCTAAGCTTTCTAGCCTTTCAAAACCTACTTCTTTCTACGATTGCTCAATATTCTGGAGTTCCCCCTCTTCTTGCAGCTGCAGTTCTTGTTCTTCCTCAATATTTTTCACTTCTTCCTCTTTTTCTTGTTCCCTTTGGGGTTCGTTAGGTGGAGAAGGAGGAACATCATTGTGAGGTGGACTGTGTGTCTCTTGTTCTAGAGAGTCAATCAGGATGGTAGCATTTAGCTCTATTGATTGTTCTTGGTTTTTAAGCTTTTTCTGGAGCCTACCACTACTTCTCTTTGATTTCCCTTTTGTGGCTACAGGACTACTTCCTGTAACCAACTCTTAAACTACTTCAATGGTTACAGGAGAAACTATTTTTACAACTTTCCTTTTCTTGGCTGCAGGAGAGGGTAAATTCTCACTTTTACCTCTCTCTTCCTTATTTTCTATGTCAACCTATTTTTATTTGCCTTTTTCCTTTTGTATGGCAGCCTTAGTTTCTATTAGACTTTGAGAAGGAGCCCCTGTTGTAGCTTCTTCTTGTAAGGGTTCCTCTGCTGTAGAAATATTTTGTTCTGATGATATCCTGGAGAATGAGGGTTCAGGAGGGGAACCAGGTTTTTCAAGGTTTTCCAAATTTTCTTGTTCTTGAGATGGAAGTGGCTCCTCTTTAACCATTTTTTATACCCTAAACATCCTAATTTCAAAAAATTCATTCCAATACATTAGAGAGACATCTCTCAAAGATCTTTCAACTAATAGTTTAATTAGGCAATGATGAGAAATAGAGTGAGGCCTACCTTTCTGGGTCTCTGTTGTGCTTATGGAAAGAAGGTTATAAAATAGGCTTGGAACATTCATCCTTCTTTCATGGCGTAGATGAATTAGAAGCCTAAAGTGATGGGAATGCAGACATGAGAACCTTCCTTCAAAGGTTAAATACTTTAAAACATACAATGCTAGTACTTTCCATTCAGGCGAAAGAGATTCTCGCCTAGCTCCTTGTCTATCTACTACTAAGGGTGGGTCTCCCAGACATGTAAATTTTTCTCCTGCACTATGTGCATCCTTGGATTATGAGTACTTTTTTTTGTCTGTTGGTAACCCAGTTACCTCTGCAATCCATTCCTCTGTAACCACCACTCTCAAACCTTTTACCTGGGCTTCTCCATTTGAAAGTGTGCAGGTAAATTCCCTTGCACTTTCCTCATTAAACTCCGTCAGCTTCAAAAAATAATCCAACCACCCACTGTTACGGAATATTGGCTCACAATCTTGGTCCTGAAGAAGGACTTCATGGACTATCATCTTATGATGAACAGGTGGACCACCCATTGCAGTGATAACACTTTCTACTCTATAATGGCGTAAATCTACCCAATTTCTACACTAAGTTCTGCACTAAAATATACTCAATGTGCCTTTACTTGGTCGGAACCTAGCTGCAATCTAAAAATAGTTCTAAGCAGACAGAAGGGCAGAGTAAAAAATATCACCTCAAAATAGAAATTTGAAAAATTAAAACGTAATCCAAGAGGACATAAGAATTATCTGCTAGAGTCATTATTAGCGTACGTTCCCCCCCCCCCCTAGCCTAAGGTTTAACAAGTGTCCACACATGTGGAGGAGGACTAAAAAAGGACACTATGCAAAATATCATAATGATAGTTAATATGGTTTAATTATATACATGCAATAGAAATAAATACACACGAGCGTACTTGACATCATGCAAGAATGACAGAAACTAAAGACATTGAGCCATCATGCATGGAAAATGAGGCAGAAATGGATGGAGTGAAAGGAAAGAAATGAGTGAATACAGAATGGAATATTTATTATGCAAAAATGTACTTCCTCCAGATGTGGAAGTATTTATTATGTTCATGCGGCAAAGATTTAAGATGGAGTGGTGATAGGAAAGTTGTCGCCAGTTGCTGCAGGAATCTTAGCATGCTCGGCAGTGGAAAACTGCTGCAAAAAGTCATCCTTGCTAAGAGGTTTGTGGTACAAGCACAACTGATGACCATTGACTAACAATTCAAACTTAAAAGGATCAATTGTAGATAATCTGACGGCACCATTAGAGAATGTTTCAACTATCTCATAAGGCTCTAACCACCATGTTTTTAATTTTCCTAAATTATCTTTATACCTCGAATCATAGAGAAGGGCCCAATCACTTGGCTTGAATGATTTATCTTTGATATAGCTATCATGCCACTTCATGCACTGGTTTTGAACAGATTTGGTGTGTTGCATGGCAGACTTTCTTATCTCATCTAAGGCATTAAGTTGTAGGAGTCTTTCCTCTTGTGCTGCAAAAAGAGTCACATCTAAGGCAATAGTTGTTCTCAAGGTTTTATGCTCAGATTCTATAGGCATCATTTCTTTTGTCCCATATACCATTTCAAATGGTGTAAACCCTGTTGTGGTTTTCCAAGTGGTTCTATAAGCCCAAACTACTTCAAATAATCTGCTAGACAATTCTTTTTGGTTAAGAGCTACTGTTTTGGTCAATATTGATTCAAGATCCCTGTTAGTGATCTCTTCTTGTCCATTAGCCTGAGGATGATAAGGAGTGGATTTCCTATGCCTGACATTGTATTCATTAACCAGGGCTGTAATCAAAGTGGAAGTAAATTGTGCCCCTTGATCTATTACTATTTCTCTAGGAACTCCATACCCAGTGAAGATTTCTTCATATAAAAATTTTGCTACCTTATTATCTCTGGCATGCTTGAAGGCTTTAACCTCTACCCATTTAGTGACATAGTCGGTACAAACAAGAATGTAGGACCGACCATTTGATGATGGATCAATTGGCCCAACAAAGTCTAAGCCCCATTTGTCAAATGGTGTAACAACCACCTGGGGGTGTAAAGGCATTTCATCAGACCGAGTTGGTCTTCCCATTCTTTGACATCTATAACATTTCCTAATGTATTTGACTACATCCTTGTGCAAGTTTGGTCAATAGTACCTTGTAGTTAATATCTTGAGAGTTGTTCTTTTGGTTTCAAAGTGACCTCCACAAGGTTCATCATGATAGGAGTAAAGTATATCATATGTATCATTATCCCTTACACAACACCTCATAACTTGATCTTGTTGGCATTCTACACTCATATGAGAATGGTTGATGTTGTCATTGATGGCTACCAACCGGTATTAGGTCTCTACACACACATCGGCAACAGGGTCAACACCGATACCATCTACCAACACCGACATCCAGATTACACTGACAAAGAAGTATACTGGCACTCAGGCCGACATGAGACAAGTTTTGTTTATATAAATTGTATTATAAATATAATTATCTTTTGTAAGCCAACTTGGTATACTGTAAAGACTCATATATGTATGAGATCTCATAGGTCATTTTGTAATGTAGGAGATTATTTATGTATGAGGTAATATAGTGGACAACGAAGGTTTTTGGTTAAGGTATCTGACTGAGCTTAAATGGTACTGAACCAGGCATTAGAGATGCTATTTTGAGTAGTACATTGTATTGTATTTGATTATCCTTATTGTAGTCAGTGAGACTCTTCCTTTGAGCAGTGAGCTCTAGGTTGTTCGTCTTCCTGCATGTGTAGGCCCATATTGTTAGTAATATTTATTCATATTGTCCAGTGAGTAAATATTGTGGGTCTCAAATCCCACTGAGGTTTTTCGTACACTGGGTTTCCTCGTTAAAATATCTTGTGTTATGGTGTGCATTTATGTTGTCTCTATTACTGTTGTTTACTACATTATTTCTTGCTTACCGATACATTAATTTGGGTTGAAAAGTTATAAATAAGTTTAAATATTCCATATACTGGTTAAACATTGATTCACACCCCCCCTTTCAGTGTGTTTGGGACTGTTATTGAATCTAACAGATCTAGCCCTATATAAAATAAGCAATCTTCTATCCATGAGAAGTTGAAACTCTTTTCTACCAGCAATCTTTTTTCTTTTGGTGAGAAATGAGGAGGGATCTTGTTAGTTTCTAGGTAGTTATCTATGTCACCATACCATGGACTATTCAAATTGATGGAAAATAAATGCTTATCAAGGAAAGAATCATCAATGACTTTAGGATTATCTGGTGTTTGAATTCTAGACAGAAAATCTGCCACATGATTTTCTTTACCTGGTTTATCTATGATAGTAATATCAAATTCTTGCATTAACAACAACCATCTTGCTAATCTACTTGTAATGGAGCTTTTGTTCGTGAGGTACCTGATGGCTGCATGATCAATATGTATAAAGATTTGATAACCAATTATATAGTGTCTAAACTTATTAAGGGCATAGATGACAACTAACATTTCCTTTTTAGTGATCGTATAATTCAGTTCTAGTCCTTGCAAATTTTTACTGATATAATAAATTGCATTTTCCAAAACACCTTTCTTCTGCCCCAAAACTACTCCTATTGCAAAATCGGATGCATCTGTATGAATGTGAAAAGGAATTGACCAATCAGTTCCTTTAAGCACAAGGGCCTGGGTTAAGGCTTCGTTTAGTTTAGAAAATGCTTCTTCACATGCAACTGTCCATTCAAACTCAACATCCTTTATCAATAGAGAATACAATGGCCCTGCTATTTGACTAAAGTCCTTGATAAATCTCCTATAGTGCCCTGCATGGCCTAGAAAACTTCTTACATCCTTTTATTTTTTAGGGGTAGGAAGAGCAAGTATTACTTCAATTTTAGTTGGATCTACTTGAATACCTGATTGAGAAATATGATGCCCCAACACTATTCCTTCTTGCATCATCATAAAACATTTTTCACTGTTTAGGGATAAATTGTGATCTTCACACTGCTACAACACTTTGGTTAGATTTTATAATGCCTCCTTAAAGGTAGTCCCATAATTAGTAAAGTCATCCATGTAAATTTCCATACAATCATGGGATATGTCTGAAAATATATTGAGGACAACCCTTTGAAAAGTTGCAGGAGCATTACATAAACCAAAACGGAGAAATGAATAGGCATATGTGCCTCAGGGGTAGGTAAAGGTGGTCTTTTCCTGATCTTTCAGAGCTATTTTGATCTAATTATAACCACTAAACCCATCCAAAAATGAAAATTATTGCTTACTTGCTAGAGAATCTAACACTTGATCTATGAATGGAAGTGGGAAGTGATCCTTTTTGGTAGCAATGTTGAGCTCCCTATAGTCCACACAAACTCTCCATTTCCCTCATTTCTTTGGAACTATAACCCGAGGAGAAACCCATTGACTATTTGAAATAGGGTAAATGAATCCTGCATTAAGCCACTTTTGTAGTTCATCTTTAACTATTTCCCTTAAAGTAGGATTAATCCTTCGCTGAGGCTGTCTAATCAGTTTACAATATTCTCTGATATAAATTCTATGGGTACACAATGTAGGATTTAATCCCTTCATGTCATGATAATCCCATGTGAAATCTTGTTGTTGGGATTTGAGTAATTCTGTTAATGTCAATCTTTGATCTATTGCTAATTGAATATTGATATTTATATTTCTTCCTGTGGCAACCTCTATTTGAGTTACTGACTCAACATTAGATATTTCAGATAGACAAGAGGTTTGAATCTCCTATGGTAGCAATGTGTGAAATATATATGTGGCTTCTAGAGAATCTAAAGAGCCTGCAGATGGAAGAAGAGTATGCATAGGACTTACTAGTATGCTCGATGATTGTTGAGCTACTCCATAATGATTTCTTTTGATGTTAGAGAGTACCATATCATCCTCTTGAAGTGCTATGAATGGTTCCCTTGCTAACATCATTAGTTGTTGAACAAAATTAATTTCCCCTGCTTTTTCTCTTATGTCTGGTCATACTACTTGCTCTTGATCAAGTTGTGGTTGTGCTGGAGAATACAGTACAAGTGTTCTAGTAGTAATACCATCTGAAATTGTCATATCCCCTGACCTGCAACCTATATATGCATCAGATGTTGCAAGCCAACGTCTTCCCAAGATAATTGGATATCCACCTAATGCAGCCTTAGGAGAGAGGATTATAAAATCAGCCGGATATTCCCAATAATCTAATGTGACAACAATATCTTCAACCATCCCTTCAAGCCAAACAGTAGAGCTATCAGCAAGCCGCAAGACCGTTGGAGTTGATCTAAGACTAGTAATGCTGAGTTGCTGCATGACATCCTTAGTCATCACATTTAAGGCTACTCCTAAGTCTATCAAGGCATTTTTAATTTAATTTCCATTAATAACTACCTTCATAATAGGGCTACCTGGGTCAGAATATTTAGGGAGAGCAATTTTTCCTAACATAATATCAGCCAATTGTCCTACTACATGCACTATTTTTGGGTCCTTTTTCATTCTCCCAGGTTTCTCCAAACATTCCTCCTTAATATCTTTTCTATATATGGGAATGTCATTAATAGCTTGAAACAATGGGATATTAACACATATATGTTTTAGTTGATCAATAAGATCAAAATCTATATCATCCTATTGCCTAGACACTTCTACCTACAATCTTTGAGGAAATGGGGGAGCTCTTACATGTGTGTCTAAAGTTTCAAACTGATGAACCTGCTCAGGGTTTTCAAGTTTATTATGTGTGGTTTCCTAAGTAGTCTCCTCAGATGGTAACTCTATTATGACTGGAGGAGATGGAGTAGGCAGTGTTGTCCCTAACTATAAGTGAATATCACTTATATTGAGAGAGTATGCAGGATAGTTATTAGGATTAGTCAAAAAAACTTGATGTTGATGTTGGGGTTTGTTAATTGGATTTGGCACAAGCTGAGTTGGCAATTGGGTTGGCTTGGATGGAGTGGCATTAAAGTTGACTGTTGGGACTATTGTTGTGGCTGCAGGAAACCTGATGATTGGTTTGCCCATTGCTGTCCTCCCCTCCATTGCGGTGACTGTTGCCAGTTACCTTGACGAGGAGACCAATTCCCTTATGGTTGATGCCATTGAGATGAAGGACTCTGATAATTAGTCCAAGGGTTTTGAGAGTTATTCCAAGACTAGGGAGTATAATTTCCAAAATTTTGGGAATATGGAGGTTGACACTGATTTTTTTGTGCATTGAAGTTCATATAAGGATTAGAAAATGATAAAGGATCTTGTGGCATACCTTGTATTGGAGGCCAAGGACTTTGTTGTGCAACATAAAATAGTTGTTCATCATCTCCATAGACAGGTTTAAAATCTGGGGAACTCTGCTGACTATCAATTTTATCTAGTAGCTTACATCTACAGTCCTTCTTTTGTCGACAGTGAGGACAAAAATCAGCAAGCATAGCCTCTGCCTCCTCACGCTTCTTCCTTGCCTAAAGTGTATCCAATTGGGTAGCCATATTATTAATTATATCCTCTTTAAATTCCTTTAACATATGATTTATTTCCATTCTTGAAACTATTTTAAAGTAAACATGCAAAATCTCAATGAACTAATACTTAATCTCACAACTGGAAATTTCTTTAAACAACTATTGTTAAATGATAAAGTTCTAGCAAGTAACAGGAACTACTCTGTTGTTGTGGCTATAGGAATAGATGATTGCTGAAACAACTATTACTAAAGAATGGAAACTAACTGGAACACACAAAGGATTACTCACCAAGTGGGCCCCTTTGAGTGAGCATCTCTAGAACTTTCAGATTACAATTGTTTAAGCGTTCAAAATCACATTGATCTCTTTATTTCATCTTGATTGTGAAAAATACATAAAATACCAGAAGACTGCGTATTACAAATATTATGGTTGTTCTCTACTATCCCCGAGAGGAGAGAGATCCCTTTATTTATAAGAAAACTTATAATAGACTCCTAACTGATTGACCACATTCCTACGGAATAGGTGAATAGGATTTATTAACAAAAGAAGAAGAAGAAGTCAGCGTAGGAAAACATAACAACATCTATCCTACAGTTGAGAAAATATAGCATGACTTGCTTCCTGGATCTAAGCTCCACTAAGAACATTTATAAAGGTTTCATAAATCATTTTGCTGAAGAACCGGTCAAGTGGCTTTGATCATTACTTCTTTTCTCTGACTAGGTCTGCATTGTGGCTATATACTTGGTGCTTCTTTAAACCGCCACTTAGTCTTTACTTCTCCTTTGCCGACCCTGTATCATGATATTAATATGCACAACAAACATGTGTATATACTAATGCTAACATGATATAATGTAAACCATAATTAAAATTGATTTTATATATTTGCATAGATAAATCATTTAAAACCATTATATGACATCCTTAAGTATAAGTCAAATCAGTTTCAAAAACACTTAAAAGGTATCAACTAAGAGAGTATTATGATCCAAATGTCATCTAATCACAAGACCTAGGCAGGAGTATTATAGAAAAAATCTATCAAAATAGAGCCATTATTTAGGCTCATCAGTAGACATGGGCAGGCCTTTAGATACTTGTATAAATGATAATTTACCTTCAACCTCATCACTCCCAGAGGGAGATGAACAAGCATTGGTTGAGGTAAGACAGGTGGCCACCATGACAAAATCATGGGCACAAATAAATGTATCTAAAATTAGATCATTTTTGCAGAATACCACGAGGGATTATAAGAAGGCTATGCAAGTGGGAGGAGTGTTGGCTTCTTGCTCTCAACAGTGGGAGTGGAGTGGAAGCTCAACACTTTTAGCAAGCAATTCCAGGCGTTGAATAAAGTTTTGCATCTAGGAGAAGAAGAATAATAAAGGAGGACCTCTAGGGTGGAGATAGATTTAATAATTTTTAGTCTTACACATACATTTTGGATTTGAAGATGGAAATTCTTCAACAGTATGTGAAGGATGTAACAGATATTCAATCTCCCCTCCTCAAGATAGTGGAAAAATATGAGAATTTTGTAGGATAGTTACTCGGAGTTTTTGGGCTGGGAATAACCAATGCAGGAGCTATGGAGGAAGATTAGGTACTTAGCCAGTAGGATGCGTATGAGGCCCAACATTTTGCACCTCAGGCTCAGTTTAGTGTTACATTGAAGGACATATATACATATTTGATAACACAATTTCAACAGGCTACAGAGACAGTAGAGGAATTAGAAAAGGAAAGAAAGAATGCAAAGGAAGTTTTGAAAAAATACAAATTCAGAATCAAGCATGTTGTTGATCCTCCTGTAGAGGTGGTTGCATGTATCATCAACAATTATAAGTCCTATAAAAAGAAGTAAAAGATGAAATTATCATTGCTAAAGATAGCATGAATTTTAAAAGGAGTTTTTGTATGACTTCCCCACAAGGACTCCAACTGCATCTCCAACTCACGTTCTAGTTTTGAGTAAAATTTTGCATGACTATGAAAGCCTGGCTCATACAACATGGTATTTGTAGTGCTCACCTAACCTTCGTTTCTTAGTAGTTAACTGGAGTATAGAGGTAGAGACTTGCAAGTCAGCTACAACTCCTAGCATTTGAGTTCTTAATTTAGATTAGGTTTATTTCCTAGAAAGTAGGGCAGAAAACTCTATAGATTGAGGAGTTTGATTCATTTGTAAGGGTCCACAAATTGATGATTTGAGGCCCACTTAGAAGTTTTAGATTATTTTTGCAGATTGTTATGAACTTGAGTTATTTTTGTTACACATTCTTTGGAATTAAAACAAGAAGTAGCTTATAGATTGCCTAATCTATGCATATGTTCTACGAGTTCGTTCTTTGTATTCTGGTGATGTCTATTGTTTGAAATCAGCAACACGTTCTGACCTTTTGTTTATTATTTTATGAATCATATTATGCATGCAATTGGTATATGAGAATTATTAGGATAGACAATATTGTGGTGATATTCTTTCCATGAGTTTGTAAGGTTGTTGACTTTGCAGGTTTACTGGAAGTCCATTATGGAATGCTGATTTGGATAATTTTTGATGATTTTTGGATTGCAGGGTACTAAATAAGTAGTCCATTAAGTTGTTATTAAATTGGTTTCGTTGTGGTTTTCTTGTTTCCCTATCTCTTGTAGTTTATTTCTAGAAGAATCTTAAATCATAAAATACAAAAAAAGTAAAAGTTAAGTTATTAAAATTTATTGGTATTTAGTTTCAACCAGTAGGCCCCTTAACTGCCATCAAATTCTTGCAAAGATAGAAGCTTCCTTTTATCTCAAGTCATATGATGTGAACATTCACTTTCAATTACCCAGTCATCCTTATCTTCAGTTTTAGCAGCAAGGGCCTTCTCTTCAGGTACATTCTCTTCCAGTGTCGGATCATCTTCCTTGATAGCCAAGAGCACCCATTCCTTTTCATTGCCAAAATCAATAACAGAGGCTTGTGTTGGTTCATCATCAAAATCAGTCACAACTTCCTCATCTACAAAGTAACATGATTTATCTCTATTTTTCTTGTACTTATATTGTTCTGATATCCAAGGTTAGGCTTAAAAGATCTTCTAGCTCTTTCTTCAAATCCTGAATTCCTTTCAGGACATCTAGATGCAAAAGGACCTATCTTATTACATGCAAAACATTTAAAAGGTGATTTTCCTTCATACCTACTTCCTACTGGTCATTTAGGTACTCTTCTAGCAAATAGGGCTTCAAGTTGCTCAAATTCTTCATCTTCTCTCTTCATATCATCCAATTCCTTCGCATACAAAGATTTCCAATCTTGCTTGCTGGTTGCTGATGTAAAGGCATGAAAAGCAGGTTCAAACTTCACAGCTTGAGAAGGTCCAAATTCTTCAAGCTCAAAAGCAGATAATTTCCCAACCAAGGTATCTCTATTGACAGATTTATTAGCCATTGTTCTCAATTCATTAATTGTAGTAGCCTTCATCTTATAAGCTAGTGGTAAATCTCTCAAAACTTTAGAAACTATTTCATCTTCACTCAAAGTTCCACCACAACATTGAATTCCCATAAAAATTTCATTTACCCTTTCCATGAATGCGGTAATCCTCTCATCTTCTTCCATCTTCAAATTTTCATATCTCATTCGGTAACCATCAAGTTTAGCAATATTTACAGTAGGGTCACCTTCATTAAGAGTCTCCAGCTTGTCCCATATAGCCTTTGCTGATGATTTGTCAGTCAATCCCATTATTTGCTGATCAGAAAGTGCACACAAGAGGGCTTCTCTAGCTCTACAATCATTCTCAAGCTCCTTATCCAAGTTTTTCAGAGGAGGATTGTCAGATCATGGATTAAAATGTGTAACACCATTCTATGTGATTTCCCAAATTTTCTTACCAAGACATCTCAGATGAGTCTCCATCTGAATCTTCCATACTCTATAATTTGTTCCATCAAGCCTGGGAATATCTCTTTGAAAGATAGCAATAGATGAACTAGATGAACTTGAACTGTTAGTCGCCATAGGATCTTCCTCAAGTGGTTAAGCTTCTGTAGAAAGGACCGGACCTCTGATACCAATTGTTAGACAGTTCAAATAACTGGAAGACAACTGAGAGGGGGGGATGAATCAGTTGTCACAAGATTACCGGAACCTTAAGAAATTAAAACTTTAATACTATAACACATAAGATCAATACCAACATAAGATCAATACCAACATGCATAAACTAATTACTAAAATAGAAGATATATCAATTAAGCACAAGAAACAATTAAAAAATAAATACCATCCACATGACACCAAAATTTGTACGTGGAAAACCTGATCAAGGGAAAAACCATGATGGGAAGTCTACCCATAGTTAGATAATAGTTTTGCAGTAAGTATGTGATTACAAATTGAGGGGCCTGCACTTGTAGGAAGGCCAACAACTTAGAGCACACTGCTCATTACAAAAGGAGTCTCACTGACTACATAGAAATCTAGACTACAATCCAGAAGAAGGAATGAACTGCAATGATAGCATCTCCTATGCTTGAATACAATTTTGGTTAAGCTCAATAATGAAGGACTTAATCCTCTTACATAAACCCAAATCGATCACCAATGATCGATCAAATCCTATGCTCGAATCATTATTATATTATTCACTCGCATACATCCTTTCCTTATTCCTTATCTTCCATACATGATCTACAATGAGATCTTACATCACATATATACAAACCCTCAACCATAAACAATAAGGTCGACCACCAAACAATAAAGCAATTACATAATTACAAAACATGTCAGCCCGAGACCAAACAAATAATATCCAACCCATAAGACATCCTAAAAAACATTGAGAAGATCAAACAACATGTTACATTAAGCCAATCCATAACCTAGATAGTACCAGACCCAATATAGGTCCATAGATGCTAAAGCAATGATCCCAATCAGCCAAGTGTTGAAAAAGATCACCATCAACATCCTGAATCTCTACTAGAAGCCGCACCAACACCACTTATGCATAATATCAAATATCTTCAACAAAGCTCTACCGGTGAAACCCTCACCGAATCAACAAACCAAGCTTACCAGCATATAAGATAGCATCCGATCACCAAATCAAAACCAACTGACTGAACATGAATACCAGATCTCTAAGCCAATTCCAAAAGCCAAATCATACTAGAGTATACCAGATTATCATGATCTAATCCAACTAGAAACCAAACAACCTACCGAGACCAGAAGGATACCAGTAAAGCAGCCAAATCAACTAGTGTTGACATCAATGATAAAACATCAATGCAACATATAATCTATACATCCAAATGGACAACATAACATTCACCTCATACTCAAGTGACTAACTTAGGGATACAAACATTGCCTTTAGGGAAATTCAATCATGTGAACACAATACCAAGGATGATTATCCTAATACGGGACAATGGTCAGGAATAAGTCAACTTGGGCCAATATTTTATCTACATTAGTATCATTGGGGATTATTAGGGATGCTCAAACCTATGAATCCAGGTGGATTCGATGCTTGGTACCTACATAAAAACAAAACACAACACACTTGTACACATACATATTCATATATATGCATCTAGCAAATAGGATTAGTAACCATGACAAATCCTCAATATAAACATCAGTACATATGTTAGTATTCCATAAATATAACTCACCATCTAACAATTATCCAGTAAGAAATCATAACATGAAACCCTAACATCCTCAAGAGAATAAAACCTTAAAAAATTAATATAATATCATAGGGATAAACTATCATGATCAACAACATGTCTTGTAACATAAAACATCCTGTGAGATCCAACAACATGAATTAAATAGATAAGTCTACACACTGATACAAAAATATAACCACACACACAAATATAGTCACTAAGAGTCCAACGATAGAAATAAAATTGTCAAACATGGAAGAGGTATTACAAGGTTCAAAGAATTTTGATTGCTAATTTACAAAAAGACATTAGAGGTAAGATTCGATTTTTTGAGTTTACTTCTTCTACGCAATTATGTGCAGTACTTCATAATTATCAGTTTCAAGTGAGTCAATTTGAATTATCCTCTTCAATGGCTTTGATGGATAAGAATGAGAGTGCTCAAATATTGTTTATGAAGGTCCAACCCATCAAATGTTGGTATTTTGGATATGTTGATATGGTTTTGTCATTGATGTCAACACTTGTCAACACTTGAGAACACTTAGAGATCTTTGGTTATGTTCATTGACATGTTCAGTGACTTATGCACAGTCACCAGTATCTGGTTCACTGACAGGATTATATTGTTCACCGACACTGAGGATGATTTGTTATCATATGGAGATTACTTGGTTATGTCGAAGACATCATTTGAACACTTGGTCTTGGTGATTTGTTTATTGGTCTAAATGGGTTTGCATATTTGTTGTTACCGGAAAATAGGTCCAGGATATACACCGACAAGCTTATCTATTTCAGATCAGCACAACACGTCATAAAGATGATTTATTATTACTGTAAATGCATTAAGCCGACATCATGCATCGCATATGGATTCATTTATAATTGATTTTAATGTAATATCTTAGTGAGCCGACCTACACATTTGGTCTTAGGTTCTGGTATATATAAGATCTCATTTATGAGATTATGTGGTAGAGAGTGGAAAAGGATTGTAATAAGGTATATGCAGTGAGCTCTAGGCAGTTGGCCTTTCCGCATGTGCAGACTCCATATTTTACACACATCCTATCTGCAGTAGTATCATCTAATTGTGGGTAAGGTTTCCCACTATGGTTTTTCCCCTTATAGGGTTTCCACATACAAATAAATGTGTTATGTATTGTGTATGTTATTTGTCTTTCTATTTCATGCATTAAACTTTACTGGTACTGCAATTAATTGTTAAACTGTCTACCGGCATTAAGCATTAAGTTTGGTTAAGTTAGTTTTGATTTGTATTTATTAGACAACTGATTCATCCCCCCCCCTCTCAGTTGCCTCTAGGACCTAACAATTGGTATCAGAGCTTAGTCCTCTTTTTGCATAAGTTTAACAGCTTGAGGAGATCCAATATCTACTAACTATTTCAGGTAGTATAGTTCGAAGCTTGATGGAACCAACTATGACATATGGAAGAATAGGATGGAGATATATCTAAATTGCATTGGAAAGGACATATGGGATGTTACAAAGAATGGCTATGCTGTTCCTACTCAAGGTCAACCTATTCCACCAACCTTGACTAAAGATGAGGAAAATGATTGCAAAGCAAGAGAAGCACTTTTGAGCGCATTGTCAGATCAGCAAATCATGGGATTATCAGATAGATCTAGTGCTAAAGCTATTTGGGATAAATTGGAGACATTGAATGAGGGTGATACCACAGTCAAAATTACAAAACTGGGATGCTCCCGGGTTAGGTATGAAAATCTGAAAATGGAAGAAGATGAAAGGATTTTTGCTTTTATGGAAAGAGTAAATGAAATTGTTTTGGGTATACAATGTTGTGGAGGAACCTTAAGTGAAGATGAAATTGTTTCTAAAGTTTTAAGAGCTTTGCCACCGGCATATAAAATGAAAGTAACTACTATTAATGAATTGAGAACAATGCCTAATGCTTCAATATCTAGAGACACTTTGGTTGGAAAACTTTTAGCTTTTGAACTTGAGGAATTCGGTCCTGTTGCTACTATTAAGATAGATTTAGCTTTCAAAGCATCATCATCATCTACAACATTATCATCATCATTTGAAAAATCTAATTGGAAACCCTTTTATGCAAGAGAACTTGAAGAAATTAGAAAGGAGAATGAAGAACTGGAAGAGATTGAAGCACTATTTGAAAGGAAAATGCCTAAAGGTCCAGTTGGAAGTAAGTATGAAGGTAAAGCACCATTTAAATGTTTTAACTACAATAAGATTGGTCATATGGCTTCTAGGTGTCCTGATAGACATGCAAGATTGAAAGAAGAAGCTAAAAGACGATACAAGCCTAACCCTGAATATCAAAGGTACATATTTAAGAAGAATAGAGACAAATCATGTTACTATGCTGATGAAGGAGTTACTGATGATTCTTATTAGGAACCGATAGACAATGGATGGGCTTTTGTTGCAATAACAAAAGATCAACCGACACCTACTATTCAACTGGTAGAGTAGGCCCTGGAAGGTAAAATTGAAGATAAAGATGAATGGATTATTGATTCCGGATGTTCACATCATATGACTGGTGATAAGAGTAAATTCTTAACCTTTCAGGAATACAATGGAGGTCTAGTAAGATTTGGAGATAACAAAGCTTGTTTGATCAGAGGAAAAGGCACTATATCTTTTGATGGTAAGCATAATACTAATAATGTTTACTATGTTGAAGGTTTGAAGCATAATCTTTTGAGTGTTGGTCAATTAGTTGAAAAGGGATTTCAATTACAATTCAAGAATGGTAAATGCAAAATCATGAATAGAACTGGTTTAGAAATTGCAACCGGTAATCAGACTAGAGGTAATATCTTTCATTTGAATAACAATGAGAAGACATGCTTGATTGCACATATTGATGAAAGTTGGTTATGGCATAAGAGATTGTTTCATGTAAATTTTGATTGCATTGTGAAAATTAGTACAACTAAGGCAGTAAGAGATTTACCTAAGATTGTTAAGCCTCACAAGCAGGTATGTAAGGAATGTCAATTTGGAAAGCAAGTTAGAACAACTTTTAAGAGTATACTAGAAAAATCCAATAATGTTCTTGACTTAATTCATACTGATTTTTGTGGTCCAGCAAGAACTAGAAGTTTACAAGGAGATAAATATTTTATGCTAATCATTGATGACTATTCTCGAATGTGTTGGGTTACTTTTCTCAGGGAGAAATCAAAAACTTTTGGGAAGTTCCAACTGTTCAAGGTCATGGTAGAGAATGAAACTGGTAAGAAAGTCAAATGCTTGAGATTAGATCAAGGAGTTGAATTCACATCTAAGGAATTTAATACGTTCTATGAAGTGAATGGAATTAAAAGATAGTTATCAACACCTCGGATACCCCAACAGAATGGAGTTGTGGAAAGAAAGAACAAAACTATTTTGGATGTAGCTAGAAGCATGATATCATAAGCAAACCTACCTCATGTGTATTGGAGAGAAGTAGTCAATACAACTGTTTATACATTCAACATAGTTCACATCAAAGGAGAAACTGGTAAGACTCCTCATGAACTATGGTTTGGTAATACTCCTACTCTTTAATATTTCAGAATATTTGGAAGTAAATTCTATATTAGAAGAGATGAGTATATTGGAAAATTTGATCCTAGAAGTGATGAAGTAATATTTCTTGGTTATTCATCTAAGAGCAAGGCATATAGATGTTCTAATAAGAGATTTTAGAAAATCATTGAAAGTGCAAATGTGATGATGGATTAACAGTTTAGAAGGTAGATGAACTCTGAACCGGCAATAGAGATAATATCAAATGAACCTACAATGAGCATACCGGTACAAAATGTTGATCCAGTTACACCGACATCATCTGAGAATTCCACAGTGACTGAAGAAAGCAAGTAAAAACACCCCGGTATGTAAGATTGAATCACTTTGGAAATCAGATAATTGGGAACAAGTATCAAGGATTAATGACTAGAGGAAGATTGACAAATGAAGAGGTATGTCTTATTTCTCAAATTGAACCAGCAACTATTAATGAGGCATGTGAAGATAAACAATGGATTAAGGCTATGGAAGATGAATTGGAACAAATTAAAAAAAATAACACATGGACATTAGTTCCCTGACCTAAAGACAAAAATGTAATTGGAACTAAATGGGTATTCAGAAATAAACTTAATGAAGATGGTAAGGTAATCAGAAGTAAAGAAAGATTGGTGTGTAAGGGATATTCACAGAAATAAGGAATTGAGTACAATGAAACCTTTGCACCGGTAGCTAGAATTGAGGCAGTTAGATTATTCTTAGCTTTTGCAGCACACAAGAACTATAAAGTATATCAAATGGATGTCAAATGTGCATTTCTGAATGGTGATCTTGAAGAAGAAGTTTACATTGAACAACTTGATGGATTTTCATTGACAGATGACAAAGATATGGTTTGCAGGTTAAGGAAAGCTTTATATGGATTGAAGCAAGTTCCTAGAGCTTGGTATGCTAGATTAGACAAATATCTTTTGAAGATTGGTTTCACTAAAGGTAATGCTGACAACAACTTATATTACAAAGTAACTAATGATGACATCTTGGTTATTGAAGTTTTTGTTGATGATATAATCTTTGGAGGAGAAGATGGATTGTGTAAAGACTTTTCTAATAAGATGGAGGAAGAATTTGAAATGTCTATGATTAGAGAGATAAAATTCTTTTTAGGATTGTAGATCTCACAGAGTGATAAAGGTATATTCATAAATCAATAAAAGTACTTGAAGGAATTACTAAAGAAATTTGGCATGGAAAACTCTAAAGCGGTAAGCACACCTATGACTACAACTAATAAACTGTCATTGAAAGATGAATCAACACCCATTAATCCGACTAGGTACAAGTCTATGATAGGAGGTTTATTGTATTTGACACAAACAAGACCTGATATTATGAATGCAGTATGTATTGTTTCAAGATTTCAGAGTAATCCTAAGGAAAATCATGAATCAACAGTGAACAAGATTTTTCGGTATCTACAAGGCACAACAAATCTTGGTTTATGGTATCCTAGAGATGAAAATTTTGACTTATATGCATACACAGATGCAAATTGGGAAGGAGATGTAGATGATAGAAAAAGAACCACCGGTGGAGCATTCTTTCTTGGTAGCAGACTAATTTCATGGTTGAGCAAGAAACAAAGTTGCACATCACTATCAATAGCAGAATCAGAATATGTTGTAGCAGCAACTAATTGTACACAGGTATTATGGATTAAGCAAATGTTGAAGGACATAAAGGTAAAATGCAAGGAACCTATAATCATTTATTGTGATAATATGGCAGCAATTGATATATCCAAGAATCCGGTATTTCACTCAAAAACTAAACATGTTTCTATGAAATTCAATTTTCTGAAAGAGAATGTTGAAGCAAAAGAAGTGAAATTGGTTTATGTAAATACTAAAGAGCAGATTGTAGATATCTTTACTAAACCTTTGCCTAAGGAAACTTTTGAATATCTAAGAGAGTAGCTTGGAGCTATACCCTCACTGGTAGAAACTTAGATAGTTGGAGCATGGCATCAGACCGATAGAATTAACAGAGAAATCTTTTTTCCGGCTTTGATGAGGAGAGCTACTTCTCAGGGGGAGTAGTTGGATAAATATATAAGTTGGTATTTTGTATTAAGTTCGTTGAACTAATTGTATTTGGTTTTGTATTGCTGTGGCACTTGATGTCAAAGGGGGAGAGATATCTATGGAAAAACACTTTATCTTTTGGGGAGAGATTATTCCTAGGGGGAGAGGTATTATGTATTTTGATTTCTGGTTAATGATCTCTTTGGGAGATTGTTGGTTTTTGGTTTTTGGCATTTCTGCTTTGGCACTTAGATGGTTTTTCCATCTTGTTTTGCCATCAATGCCAAAGGGGGAGATTTTTGGTATTTTGGATATGTTGATATGGTTTTATCATTGATGTCAACACTTGAGAACACTTAGAGATCTTTGGTTATGTTCACCGACATGTTCAATGACTTATGCACAGTCACCGATATCTGGTTCACCGATAGGATTATATTGTTCACCGGCACTAAGGATGATCTGTTATCATCTGGAGATTGCTTGGTTATGTTGAAGACATCATTTGAACACTTGGTCTTGGTGATTTTTTCATTGGTCTAAATGGGTTTGCATATTTGTTATTACCAACAAATAGGTCCAAGATATACACCGACAAGCTTATCTATTCTAGATCAGCACGACACGTCATAAAGATGATTTATTATTATTATAAATGCATTAAGCCGACATCATGCATCACATATTGATTCATTTGTAATTGATTTTAATGTAATATCTTAGTGAGCTGACCTACACATTTGTTCTTAGGTTTTGGTATATATGTAAGATCTCATTTATGAGATTATGTGGTAGAGAGTGGAAAAGGATTGTAATGAGGTATATGTGAATATAAGCAGAGCTATACACGTAGACATCATTCAAGATTGAAGGAAGGTTTGAAGAAGGAAAATTAGAGCTTAACCGGTACTGAATCTAGCATATGAAGATGCTATTTTGAGTAGTACATTATCATTGGATTTAACCATCCAATTGTAGTCAGTGTGACTCCCATTTTGTGATTGAGTAGTGAGCTCTAGGCAGTTGGCCTTTCTGCATGTGCAGACTCCATATTGTATACACATACTATCTGCAATAGTATCATCTAATTGTGGGCAAGGTTTCCCACCGTGGTTTTTCCCCTAACAGGGTTTCCACGTACAAATAACTGTGTTATGTGTTGTGTATGTTATTTGTGTTTCTGTTTCATGTATTAAACTTTACTGGTACTGCAATCAACTGTTAAACTATCTACCGGCATTAAAGTTTGGTTTTCCAGCATTAAGCATTAAGTTTGGTTAAGTTAGCTTTGATTTGTATTAATTGGACAACTGATTGACCCCCCCCCCCACCTCTTAGTTGCCTCTGGGATCTAACATCAAATATTTCATCAAAATCAACGACAACATCAACACTCAAGTGGCAGCCACGATATTGGGCATTCCCTCTTTATTTGTATAGTATAATGTTGAGGTTGATGAATGCTAATGTTTTGCAACTTCCTCCCATCAAACCAATTGAAACTTCTAAACCATTGCCACCTTCCCATGATCCTAAAGCCTTTTGTCAATATCATTGTCAACCTGACCATGATACTGAGAAGTGTTACAAGTTGAGAAATAAGATCTAAGAATTCAGTGATAACAACAATATATCTGTAGTTGGTGTGAATGACAAAGGAAATAAATCCATAGCTCCTCCTAATAAAAAACCTTCAATTTTTTACCAATTTGTTGCCTACTCATTTTACCAATGTTGTTGAGTCTGAGTCCCTTGATTTTTCTCCTAATGACCTTGGTAAGGAATCTAATAACATTGTGAATATTGTTGACAAACTTACACCTCCAAAATAAATGCATTACTTTTGATCCTAGTGAGACCATTGTTGCACTTGATGGCTCATTATATATCATTGCAAAGATCAAAGACAAACACTCATGAGGGGTTTTCATTGATCTAGTATGTATGGTGATTGTGATTATTGAAGAACATCTTTATATTTCACAATTGCATCAAGTAACATATGATAAATATGATGTTATGGTCAAAGTGTATGATGATTTCTCTTGCCCTACTATTGGTTCTATTAATCTTCCTGTTGAGGTTGGTACTAAGTTCTTAGAAGCCACCTTTTTCTATTGTTCATACATTAGATTAATTTCATGTGAAGTTGGGACATCCTTCGCTCTCTTCCATGAAAGCTATCCCTTCTACAATTCATAAATGTTTGAAATTCCCTCACAATGACACTACTATAATAGTTAATCATATACCAACCCACGATGATGTAATGAAATTTCACTCTTGATTAATTTTGGCCTAAACAACTTGAGCCTCTTAAGCCTCAAAATGGTTTCCTTTTCTTATCTTATCAAAAATGAAAAAATGAGATGACCATGTCCTTGAGTAAATGTAGAGACCCTACACCTATGGATATCCCTCCTCCTCATAATGGACCTAGTATTATTCCTACTCCTTCTATTCCTCCTATATATATGCCTTATTCCTACCTCCTACTTCCTATAAAGGAAAATAATTGGAATCTAGTCTCCCTCGGCCTATTGGGTTTCTTATGCTCCTCCTCTTATAAGGGAGGAAAAGAAGCCTATGTCCATTGATCCAAAACCATCACAAGTCTCAACTAAAACTAATAGGAATCGTTGTGTGAGAGAATGCCAACAAAGATGTCATGCTAAGGTCCATGAGCTTTCTTTCCAAACCATTTCCTTCCCAAAGATACCAAATGTTGACCTCATCCCACTTGTCCAACCTTCGCCTAACCTTAGGGAGGAAGTTCAAATAAAATCACCTAAATTAAAAATGCTTAATAAAAATGATGGTTCAAATTCTTTTCATCTTAGAGATCCCATTTTTATTAATCTAGAAGATGATATGACTAATGATAATGATGTTCATACTGACAATGTTGATTCTAATGATTCTGATGATATGCATGAATTTTTTGAAATTAATCATGAGTTATGTTCTCATTTTCCAAAAGCATTAACCCTAGCTACTAGTGACAAACAAAGAGATTCATCATTAGAGCATGGTCCTTATTTAGAACTTGCAGTAGCTCCATCTGTTGTGCTCAAAGTGGATCCTCTTGCATATTGTCCCCAATCCCTAAATGATGTTTAGAAATATTGGGAGGTGGATGATTTCCTTGACTATCTTCATTTGTGTCATATATTCTCTTTTGTGTGTTTTCTTGTTTCTAATGTGCTTCCCCCATGATGTGTCGCTTGATATGTTTTTGTGTTATGTTTGTTTCTCTTTGGATGATCCTTCTTGTACTCTATTGGTGCAAGGTAACAAAGAGGCTGATTTTTTTGTGACATTCCTCTATTTGTATTTTCATTTTTCTATATGTTGTGCCTTGTGCTGTCTACTTGAGGATGATGCAAAGCGTTGAGATCTCTTTTTGGTCTCTTCAATGTTGACTCAAAAAGACACCTAATTGTTCTCTCTTGTGCCTTTCTTCTATTGTGTTTGTAGTTGCAATACCTTTGAGTGATGAGGTCAATCAATACAAATATAATTGATATACATTATTTATCATATGAGCATACCGACCCTAGGGCTAGTGGATCCCTTATGTTGTTTTTCCTATATGTTTTTGTAATGGTGAAAAATTAGGGTTTCATCAAATGATGAAGTAAAACCCTTGAATTTTTTCTTAGGAACCACTACATTAAAGAGGGGAGAACCCAATAGATCTAGCCACAAATTAGCAAGGATGGGCTAATAATTTCTATTAGATTCAGTAGATTGATGATTTATACCCTCTTTTAAGTTGAATTGTGAAAATGTTGAGATTAGAGTAAATGTGTTGAAATTCTTATATTATGCATAAATAGTGAGCTACAATTGTCAAATCGAGCCATGAACCTAGATCTGAGCAATATGTGAGTGTTTAGATCTGTTTTATAATGCCCCACCAAGAAAACCAAAAGGATCACACCAAAACAAAGGAATAAAAGAGGAAATAATTGTTTTTTTAACATAACACATAATCAAGGTGCATTAAGTTAACATTGCACTGGTTAATCACACAAGTAGAAGACTTATCCATATTCCTAAAGGGTTTCCAATGAAGATTACTCTAAAAAGAAACTAAAAGCTTAAGGTTCACTTAACCACTTATGATGCATGTTAACTATCCCTAATACATTGCAATGATATTCATTTAAAGAATTGAATTAGACATGCTTCAATTACATACATCTAGTTTATTACAATAAAATATTCAATAACCTCATAATTACCATTATAAAATTTGTCAACTTATAATATTTCAATCACATTACATTTAAATTACAGGATGACATATGAATTAAATAAAGATCATGATTTATATAGTTTACAACATGCCAAGAAGGCATAATAATACAAATGATACAACTGAACTCATAAGGTTCAAATAGGTACAATAATGAATCCAAGGAGTACAAAGGAAATCCAACTAGAACAAGGAGACGAACAAGTCCAAAGAGCAACCAGAACACCTACAAAGACAAACCTTGCAAGAAGGAAGCGAACGTGACACCGATGGAAAGTGGCACTACCACCCGACCATGTGGCTCAAAAGAACCATCCCTCCATGCTAGGAGATAGCACTAAGACCCACTAGCAGACAAAGGAAAGAATACACGATATCACCAAACATCGGATCAACTCACATGCAGTAAACTCGCAGAACATGACTCCACATCAAAATAGGTGAAATAAACAAGACTAAACACTAGTGACCATAAGGGAAGAGTGTCAGCACATAGCTTGGTATGGTTATCCTAGCATGCCTCCATAGGTCTTGACCCCCATCATGGGCTATCTTGGTAACCTCTCCCGAACCCCCGACCCCATCCAAGTCTCATGTGGAACTAAACAATCCTTTCATGAGGACAAGGTTGTTGGTTTTCCATTTTAGGCCTTCTCGCTGCATCTCGAGTCTATACTAGCACTCAACCATGAGCGAGACATAATTATCTTATTTAGTGTTTCATCTACCAAACCCCTAATAATTTATTTAGTTATCACTTGCTTAAGCAAACTTTCAATGGGTTACCCTGCAACCTCTTTAGGTGCGATCCCCAATCAAAAGCCACTCTCCCATATGACACTTAACCACAAAACACACGAACTCTCAAAACCAAGGTATAACATGAAATTGGACATGGAGTTTCAAAGGGTAGAAAACCCACTTGACCATACAAGCCCTTACCTGACGTAATCAACTGACAAATCCTCATCATGAGGCATAAATGACCATGAAAACCACCAAAGGACAATATTTAACAATCTGACTAGGGATTTGTAGTGTTGAAGATAAATGTGAATACAGTAATTAAATATGCATCTTCCCTAATCTAGATTGACAATAATCTTCTTATTTAACAATGCCAATCGGCCAAGGTTTTCTAATACATTTATTTTTTGAAATCCAACATAAAAAAAAATCATTTCACAATAAACTAAGTTCCAAAATTTCATCTATATAAATACACATATATTCTAATACATATAAAAATCTAAATAAATTTATTTATATATATTATTCTCAAAGAAAATAGAGTAATTACTTCCATCTCTTTTCATTTTTTTTTTCAAATTTAAAAACAAAAATAATATTTTAACCACAAAATATAAATATATATATATATATTAATAAACCACACTTTATTAAATAAATAATAATAAAGAAAAATTAAAAAAAATATAAAAAAGAAAAAAAAAAACTTAATTTACTTAAAACACCACACAACCCCTTAGAAAGGGGAGGCAGTGGCTTTGGGGGCCACAATGTGGTCCCCCACCACAACCCATGGCTATGGGGAACCATGATGTGGTCCTAGTAAAACCAGTGATAGTCAAAATCAAATTTATTTTATATATATTTTTTAATTTAATCATAAAACAAACCCCTCAACAAAATAAACTCATAAAATTTCTGAGTAATAACAGAGATAGTGCAATTGATTTTTATTTTTTTTTTTAAAAAAATTCACTCCCAAGCAACCATATTTAGCAAAATTTTGCCAGCATGACTCCTTATAGGGATGAAATTGAACAATTTTAATACACCAAATTAACAAAAGAAGCAACTAATTTGCAGATTTAAACTCCAATTTGAAAGATTTAAAAGTAAATTTTCTGGTTTCTATACACAAAAAAAACAAAAAAACAAACAAACAAACAAAAAAAAGAAAAAAAGAAAAAACAAACAAACAAACAAACAAACAAAACAAACAAACAAACAAACAAACAAACAAACAAACAAACTCATGAACCAGATTTGAAATCAACTTCTCTCATAATCAATAAAAATTGATTTGGGCATCAGCTAAAATTGATTTAAATTCAACTAATTTCTTAAAAATTGATTTGGGCATCAGGTTAAATTGATTTAAATTCAACTAATTTCTTATTTACAAATCAAATTGAGGGATTCAAATGAATTTTTTTGTTTCTTTTCAACACACATAAATCGAATTTTTTTAAAGAAATCAATTCTTTTCCCACAAATGAGAAAATGATTTGCAACCAAGATACAAAGGATTCAATGTCAAATTTGACCTCTCCTTTCCTTTCTAACAAATTTGGAGAGCCTCTTAAAAATGAAAAAATGCAAACATACACCCAATTTTTTATTTAAATCAAACAAAAGCTAAAAAACAGAGGTATAAAACCAAATTCTAACCTTGAATAGCTATCCTAGATGTGTTTGAAAGAAGAACTCCACCTGCAATTGGATAAATTTCTTCACAAAGATGCCCCAAATTTATTTTAGGTTGAAATTTTTTTAACCAATCAAACATTTCCATAAAGTTAAAATGCAAAAAAACTTTTCGCTCCACAAAATGATTTTCTCAATTTATTTAAAAACTCAAATTTATATTTTCAAAGTCAATGAGGAAAAAAGATTTTTATTTTCTTATTTCTATTTCAATTCTTTTTCAAATTTGCCTACACATTTTATTTCTCACATGAAAACAATACATGGTCAAACTTGCTTGTATAATAAATCGAACAAATTGATTTTATGATGAACCACGAAAAAGGGTACTATTTAATTTCATCTCTTTTATTTACCAATGCATAATAGCATATTTAATCTAATTAAATACTTAAGGTTTAATAATCAAATTTACCCAGCACATTAAACGTAACTTAAATCATTCAAATAAACACACGACTCGCACACTGACAAAGGGGAAACTAACGAACAACAAGGACGCTCACTTTGAGCACGACTAGGGTAAAACGTAGGTCTTAGGACTATCTCCTCCACTTCCATCGAATCAGTAAGGTACACTCAGACCTATGGAGCCACGTGGAGATGATACCCCATACTTACACGGTACTTGTACCTTCAATTCCCTACGTCAATGAACCACATGTGTGTATATATATATACAGGCACAGAAAACACACCGGTGAAGGAGAATCACGATGTTCCCTATCTTACCGAAGTGAGTGAAGGAAAATCATCTCCTCGCACCCCATACACTTACAAACATGAAACATGAATATAAATTATCATACGTATAAAATGAATATGTCAGTCCATGTCAGTAATCCAATAAAATCGCATTTAACCATCAATAAGGAAATACTGGATGAAAACATACACTGGAGCTCAAATTGAAGCATATCATAACATTGCATAAAGTCTAAATAAAATATCACAATAATGTATCCACTAAAAAAGTAAGCTGAAGTCAAACATGAGTCTAAAAAGTCTGATCAAGAAAGGGGTACTACATTCTCCTGACCACAGGAGAAAGAAGCTTCCCTACTAGGTCCTCTACCTCCAGATGGCCCACTGGACTATTGGAAACTTCCCCTACTAGGGGCCTATGAAGCACGCTAATAGGACTGTCCTGGGAAACTCTTCCTACTCCTCTGCCAATTCCTAATCTTCTTAGGCTGAGAGTTGCCACCATGCTGGCCCTAAAACTACTTTGGCCTCGACTGAAAACTCTGCTACT
This sequence comes from Cryptomeria japonica, assembly GCF_030272615.1. Lineage (NCBI taxonomy): Eukaryota > Viridiplantae > Streptophyta > Pinopsida > Cupressales > Cupressaceae > Cryptomeria > Cryptomeria japonica. The sequence goes on from NC_081411.1 coordinate 594,613,164, forward strand.
GTTGCTACCCATCCTTAGCAGGTGCCTGAAAACTCCTAAAATGTGCAACAGTCTGGGACTGATTCCCTCTAGCTTTGGAACCACTATAAAGCACACTCCTAATCTGTACTCCAGATTGACTGTCGTGAGCATGAGCAAGATTCTTCTCTACTAGCCTGGCTTTTTCCATGGCTATATCTACTGATATAGGCTCAAATACTCTCACACCTCCATTGTTCTAGTCATTCAAACCTCTCTAGAAGTGTTTGACCAACATACTATTTGAGCTCATAAAACCTATGCTCAAACTGATCCACAGTCATGCCGAACTAGCATAATGCATGAAACTCATCTACCCGACACTGTCTCCACTGAGCGAAGAGAAAGCATGCCCTAAATCTCTCTTGGAAAATCTCCCAAGACACAGTTTTAATGTCTAAACCGGTCCTCTCTTCCTCCAACCGCCACCAAATAGAAGCAAACTTCTCGAGATGCATGATGGCGCATCTTGCCTTGGTGTTGCTTCCATATGGATGGTGAAGAACCTATCCAAACCCATCAACCAAGTCTCTGCCTCAAGTCTGGTACCTGAACCGTCAATGGAAGGAGGAGGAGATCTCATCAGATCTCTGATGTGCCCCATAATAACTGAATTCTAGTCCATTAGGACCTCTAGATCCTCCTGGGAGACCTCTCTCTCTCTCTCCCTCTCCTCAAGATTTTGCTGGTGAGACTCTCCCATCTAAGCATTGCTAGGTTGCTCGACCTTGGGTCTAGGGCCAAGTCTGGCTAACACCTCCTAAAACATCTACCTTAGCTCCTCTCTTTCAAAAACCTGCTCCACAATGTGTTGCTCACTCTGATGCACAAATTGATCTTGCTCTACATTCTCATGAGTGGGTTGTGGTGAAGGACTATGAAGGCTAGAACTTTGGCCACATCCCCCACCTCTACCTCAATTACGGCCACCTCCACGACCTCCACCTTTGGCTTTCCTAGCCATAATCCTAACACTTCACAAGAGAAAAAGTTTAGATCTACAGTAAGGATACTAACCAGGGAAATACAAACAATAAGACCTAACAAAAGGTCAAGTTGAATGGGTTCAGTTTAAAAACAGAGTACCCAGTGTTGAAACATAGGCTCTGATATGTTCCCAAAAGGTCATCTTAATTTTTCAGGACTGGAATGCGTATCGCTCTAGTCCTCTACACTTTCCACTGTCCAACGGGGAATTTGTTCATCTCTATGGATAATGTCAATTTTGAAGATTGTAGCTTTACACTTGTTTCCTACACGGAAAAAAGGGGAAATTGTTGGGAATAGGGGTTTTCCTAAGTCAAACTTTGTTTTAGGAATTAACCTTGAATGAAATATTACAAATGCTGAAATAAATAATGGAAAGTTATACTTCGAATTTACAATTTCTGATAATGATGATTTTCTTCTTGAATGTAATCACATATGTTGTATGAAATGACATGAATATGACAAAACCCTAATCACAGACACATGCTTCCATATGAATGATGCAATTTTTCTCTACAATGGTTGAATGAAGAATATGCAACCTTGAAGACCTCTGAAAATATTCAATAAACACTTTACGAATGTCTTAGGTATAATACATATGATGCTTGACATGAAAAATAGGTTTGATAAAATGTATTTATATAGGGGTATCTAGGTCAATTATTGATTAGGTTGACCTCCAATGTTCATGTAGAGCCACAAATTTCATTTTCCGCTAGGGAGATAGGGCCCAAGGCGCTAGTGCCTTGTGTTGGACACAATGTACCACCGAGAGGGGGGGGTGAATCAGTGGTTCTCAAATTCTTCTCATTTAAACTCTTAATTATATGTACCGGTTAACATACTAAGACTAAGATAACCTACCGATATGCTAAGTAAAATTTACACAATGCAATCACACACAAGGGGCACATCACACAACATAGGTATAAATGAGGAAAACCCAAGATGGGAAAAACCTTAGTGAGTAATGCTATTGGATTCTATTGCTTCAATCCAACCTCACAATGAAATCTGTTACAATGTTTAGGGCTACAACCCCTAATTTAGGGCACCAACCCAAGGAGCACCAACCCCTGTTTTAGGGAGCCAACCTAAGGAGCACCAACCCCTCACTTGTTTATGGGCTACAATCCCTACACCGAGCTACAACTTAGTGAGCTACAATGAATATCATAAAATACAAAAGTAATAGCCTCGATTACAACTGAGTTCTGAAACCACTCATGAATAATCTCCCTACCGGTTTCCCTTCTTCACAAATTTTCTGATAGTATCTTCTATTGCCTCATCAACCTCTTCTCTGCTGGTTCTCACCTCACCTTCTTTTTGCAGTAGTTTTATCTCCTGCTTCAACCCACTCTTTGTTGGATCTATGTTGGTTCAATCTCTTCCTCTGGTTCTGCCCTCTGCCGGTTGTCTTTTCTCTCTGTCACACTTAACTTGAAATTGTTACCTTTCTGATTCACACACTGCTCAACCGGTCTTCCTCAACTTTGTTCTTCGAGAAATCTCTACTCACTCAGATCCACCTTCCTTTCACACTCTGCTGTAACCTTACCGGTTCAACCTTTACCTCTTCTCTGGCGGTACTCTGCTAAACCCTCTCACCGGTTGTAGCTCCAACTCATAGCCTCTTTGATGGAGTATTTTACTAGTTGGCTCTCTGCTGCACATTCACACTTCACTCTTCAATATCCGATCCTTAGATTCTCTGGTAGCATCAATCAATCAACACTTTTCATTAATTTTGGCTTGCATATCTATAAACAAGTTTTCCTGCCAAAAACCAATTCAAATTTCAGTCGGTTAGGGTTTCTTCCACCAAACAAATCTTCATCAAATTCAATCCAATCTTCCTTGGATCGATCACCTGCATTGGAGGAATGAATCTGTATGCATTTTCCATCATTTAATGCATATTTGCTAAAATAGCAAATCTAACCTTGTTCTTCAGCCTCAAAATTAGTCGACACATTTATGATCTAGTTATTTCCTTCTCGAGGTCAATCTGTAGTCAAATATCAAGCATTGATCATGGTGCCAACAAATCTCTAATCTTCCTTTGTCATTCATCTTTCATCAATTCATACACTCTACAACTCCTCCGTGATTGTCACAATCAACATTTAATGTTGACCAACCTCAACAACCTCACCAGCACAAGACATCGCCGACCTCTGCATGTTCGCTACTTCAGCTCTATGTGTTATCATTGTCAGTATCCACCTCAACTCAGACTACCATGTCAGTTTGGCAACATTCACCATCACACAACCAGCTCACCGACTAAGGGTCGGTTCAATCTATGAACAATCGACAAAACTCCATACCAGTTCAAACCCTTGTCAGTATTTTCAACATGTTGTTATCCGGCAACATACACTACATCGGTAGCTCAACTTCACCTCTGGTGGTTTGTGACCTCTTTGACACTCTGCCTCTTCATTACAAACATTATAACAAACAAACAACTAGCCTACATATCGGTTACAACTTGTCCTGGCAACACACAACTTCATATCACCTTTTACCAGTTTCCACGCTAACTGGTAACCATTCTGATGACACCATGTCATCAACCTTCAATTGATTCCATCTAAGGCATCTTCATGCCAGTTGCACTCTCTATCTATAGTTGTTTGGCATTGTCTTCTTCATAATCAAACCAGATGACATCTCAACTAGTCTATCAAGGTGACAAACCCATCACCTAGATGACATCTCAACTAGTCTATCAAGGTGACTTTACTCTTCCTTCTAAGTCACGGTGGCTCAACTTGCCAATATAGGTTAATCAAATGCACATCTCCGGTTTCACATACTTGAGGCAAACTTTTGTTTCACTGGTTCATCTGGTGTGGGCCTTCAATCACCTACCTTCTACTTCTCTATATTATCTCAAAGATATATGATGCATACTTTGCATAATAGGAGATAAGCTTAGTATTACCACTTACCGATGGAAGTGGATCCTTGTCATTCATTCCGCTCCAGGCAACGCACAAATATGACCTATACTATGTGAGCAAATACATCTCCTACATCCAAACTCTGTCGGTCATATCAACATCTTGTGATGACTTCTTCTTCCGGTGGGAGTCATGTTGTTTCACATCCAACTGTATACCGGTTCTGCACTTCTTGATTAGCTCACCCTGCTAACTTACTCGTCACATGCTTTACGATTGGAAACCATACGCTTCCAACACTTCACTTACTGGTTGTCATACAATACTGGTCTCCAAAACTTGTGTTTTCAACACAAGTCAACACTAATTTGTGTACTGTTGACTCTAATGACCATTATGCTGGATGACATCCTTTACCTTACCGGTAACCTTCTATACTAGTTGTCATGCATCAATGACAACACTACTCATTAATCTCCCACACTGGTTGACATCATATCCTGGTTGACATCAGTGACAACACAATGTCAACAATCTCCCCCTTTGGAATTGATGTCAGCACATGTGGTATCTGACATACCATAGACTCTCTCTCCCCCTTTGACAACAATGGCAAAAGGTCTTGACATTTGGTATACTGTAGGATCTCTCTCTCCCCTTTGACAATATGTGCTACAATAGTAGTTCTCCCCCTTTCATCTTGTTTCTTCTACCTTTTTTACTATTGTTCTCTGTCGGTCAGACTGCATCATCACCTCTTTGATATGCAGAAGCCATTCTGACCCCAAAATGTTGATACCAAGTGTATGTTCTCTTCTGCAGGTAGCTCTCCCTCTTTGCAGACAACACTCCCGGTGGTCTAGTTTTGATTTCCATTAAGTACAAATTGGATAGACATTGAAATAACTCACAAACCCAAACCAATGAGGACATCCCAAAGTCATAATCATACTGGCACAACCATAGACACAAGCACTCCCATGTGTCCAGCATGTCTAATAACAATCAGAAGATATGGTTGTCAACTCCCCCCGAGTCATGCAATTCAGGTCCATATTGTCGGTCAAGTCCAAAATCAGAGCTCCAATATTTACCACATACTATTTGAGCTGTGAAAATATGATCAATCTAATGATCTGTCAGCTCCATTATATCTACCCCAACCTATGACATGATCATGTATGTACACAATGCCATACAATATCACCATCATGCCAAATATATCAAGCTGGTTAGCCCATAATAAAGTATGCACATAAGGTCAACTACCAAACTGACATATGTCATTTAGGTCCTTTCCAATATCACCTAAGACATCCTTCATCTATCTATCCATAGGAGCCAGTACAAATCTATCGGAACCCACGACTTACCCTTCTGCAATACCAGTTATCAACCATACTGGTACCATACTACTCACACCAGCTTGATCTACTAGCACACATCTCTACCAGGACAATTTGTCCTCATCTTCCTGTGTCAAATGCCTCTGCTATTTATTTTGCAGTATAACCATCTATTAACACCTGCAGTAGTAATCCATCTTCTATGCATAAAAGTGTAGTCAAGACAACAACTACACACATTGTTGTCTCACTTTCTTCCTCCTACTGGTAACCAATCCTATCCAACTTAGGGGGTGAATGATATGGTCAATGTTCTACTCCCCCTAAGGTCTTGCATCTCCTTTAAGCCTTAGGAGATATCACCTATGCATGGAATACACATTGTCGGTCCATGGTCTTCTTCCTCCACACCTCCTTGATCTCATTCTTCTTCCCATTTTCAGTCATGGGAGTAGGTCTTATCTTCTTTTGTTCATAGGTCTTTGCCTTACCAGGTTCTACAGTATGACAGGATACATTGCCATAGAAGCACACTGCACTCATCCCAACTAGATGATTGGAAGACCTTATATCAGACTGATTTGATCTTCTTCTCAGGGTCATGCCATTGTACCTCACTACCGGTTTCAACTGATATCTTGATCTCACAAGAGCACTTCTCCTTTGGGCATATCATTTATGCCGACTGCCATGTGCATGGAACATCTTCTTCCTGCACTCATAACTCCTATGGCTAGATCCATTGCAGTTATAACATATATAATTTACATTTCTTGAGGTAGCAAATGGACCCCGGTTAGTATAACCAGGAGTGGGCTTATACATGTTTCTATATTTCGATGCTCTATGCCCAAATGCATTACATCTTCTACAAACTGAATTGCTATTTATAGGAAGAACACCTTTTCTATTCCTAGACATATTTTGGCGTTCCTCTTCCCTATGGCCATGTCCTTTACAAGCAAAATAGTAACTAGAGAATGAAGACAAATTACTTACAAATTCATTTTGCCAAACGTGAAGTGATCTAACCGGTTTGACTTCTCCACTTCTTCTTCTCTGGGGTGTTGTATCTCTTTGTCTTCCACCAGTGGGGAGTCTCTTAGGATTCCTTCTTGCATTCATGTTTCTAGTGAGCCTATCTTCTCTCAGATTTCTTTGTCCTTTAGGCTCTACATTATTTCTTCTTGCTACACCGGTCTTCATTATTAGCCTCAAGTCATCACTGGTTGTAGCTAGGTCAACCTTCTTTCTTGGTGCACTTCGAACTGTGAAGGTCTGACCCTTGTTATCTCCATTAGAGGAAACAAATTGAATGTCCTTGTGAGAGACATCCTCACTTGTGGAGCATTCACCGACAACATATCCTAATCCTATGGTATCCTTGGAATGTTTTAGTTGATTCAACATTTTGTCCAAGGCCTCAGTGCTGCCATCATACTAGCTTCTAACCTTGAGTTCATTCTTACACTTCTCAAGGTCTTTCCTCAGATTTTCCATTTCCCCTTTCAGCTTCTGACACTCTTTGTCTTTTTTCTCCACCTCTAGCTACAACACCTCACATCTTCTTTTATCAACATCAAGGACCGATTTCAATCTATCAGTCATCCCTTTGGCTTCTTAAAGTTGAGTAGTCAGCATGTAGACATTTTTTTTTGACTCTTCAAGGCATGTTCTCAACTGACTACATTCTACATGAACTAATTTTTTATAACTCTTAAATTCATTTCTAACAGTTCTTAATTCATCAAGGGCACTTAGAAAATCACCTTCAAGATCAACTTGAGCTTCACCTTCTTCTTCATCTTCTTCATCACTACCAAAGACATCTTGCTAGTGGGATCTGCCTGCCTTGTCACATTTTGGTATGTGCTCTTCACTTTTTGTTTCTTGTGCCACGAAGAGATGAGTCTCCTCTTCATCATTGTTGCTGCAACTATCTAATCTACCTTCAATACCCACACATGAGTTTTCAGCATTGTTCTTCTTGTCTTCACAACCTAACCCAGTGGTAGTAGGCTCATTTCCATAGAGTTTTTTTAGTCTTTCCCATAAGCTCTTTGTTGATCTGGATTTGTCCACCTGGGAAGAAACATCATCGGTAAGCCCACTGAATATGGCCTTCATTTCTTCTTCATTGCACCTGCATTTTCTTTCTTTTTCAGGACCGATGGGAGGATTAATATTACTAGAGAGACCATTAACAACTGTCATCCATATATTATACCCTAGAGAGGAGAGGTAGACTTCCATTCTACAACTCCAAGTAGAATAATTTGACCCATTAAACATAGGAGTTGGGTTTGACACTAAATAAACCATTATGTCCTAATACCATAATCTACCCAAGCTGGAGAAAGCTTGTCAACCAGGAGCCTAGGCTTTGATACCAATTGTTGGACACAATATACCACTGAGAGGTGGGGCGGTGAATCAGTGGTTCTTAAATTATTTTCATTAAGCTCTTAAGTATATGTACCCATTAATATACTAAGACTAAGATAACCTACCAGTATGCAAAGGATAATTTGCACAATGCAATCACACACAAGGGGCACATCACACAACACAGGTATATATGAGGAAAACCCAAGATGGGAAAAACCTCTGTGAGTAGTGTTGCTAGAGTCTACTCCTCCAATCCAGCCTCACAATGAAATATGTTACAATGTTTAGTACTACAACCCAAGGAGCTACAACCCCTAATTTAGGGCACCAACCCAAGGAGCACCAACCCCTAACTTGTTTATGGGCTACAACCCAAATGAGCTACAACCCCTGCACTGAGATACAAATCAATGAACTACAATGAATATCATCAAATGCAAAAGTAATAGCCTCGGTTACAAATGAGTTCTGCAACCACTCATGAATAATCTCCCTACTGGTTTCCCTTCTTCATAACTTTACCAATAGTATCTTCTATTCCCTCATCAGCCTCTTCTCTGGTGGTTCTCACCTCACCTTCTTAATGCAATAGTTTTATCTCCTGCTTCAACCCACTCTTTGCTGCATCTATGTTGGTTTAGTCTCTTCTTCTGGTTCTTCCCTCTGTCGGTTCTCTTTTCTCTTTGTCACACTTAGCTTGTAGTTGCTACCTTTGAGATTCACACACTGCTCAACCGGTCTTCCTCAACTCTGTTCTTTGTCATATCTCTGCTCACTCAGATCCACCTTCCTTTCACACTCTATTGCAACCTTACTGGTTCAGCCTTTACCTCTTCTCTGCCAGTACTCTACTAAACCCTCTCACCGGTTGCACCTCCAACTCATAGCCTCTTTGATCTTTGATAGATTCTTTTACTAGCTGGCTCTCTGTTGCACATTCACAATTCACTCTTCAATATCTGACTCCCCGATTCTCTAGAAACATCAATCAATCAACAATTTTCATTAATTTTGGCTTGCATATCTATAAACAAGTTTTCCCGCCAAAACCCAATTCAAATTTCAATCGATTAGGGTTTCTTCCACCAAACAAATCTTCATCAGATTTGATCCAATATACCTTGGATAGATCACCTACATTGGAGGAATGAATCTATACGTGTTTTCCATCATCTAATGCATATTTGCTAAAATAGCAAATCTAACCCTATTCTTCAGTGGTGAAATCAGTCGACACATTTATGATCTAACTGTTTCCTTCTTGAGGTCAATCTGTAGTCAGATATAAAGCATCGATCATGGCACCAACATATATTTGATCTTCCTTTGTCGTTCATCTTTCATCAAGCTGCACACTCTGCAAATCCTTTGTGATTGTCGCAATCAACATTTAATATCGACCAACCTCAACAACCTCACCAACATAAGACATCGCTGACCTTTGCATGTTCGCTATTTCATCTCTATGTTATCACTATTGGTATCCACCTCATCTCAAACTGCCATGTCGGTTTGGCAACATTCACCATCACACAACCAGCTCACCGACTTAGGGTTGGTTCAATCTATAAACAACTGACAAAACTCCATACCGGTTCAAACCCTTGCCAGTATTTTCAACATGTTGTTATCCAACAACATACACTACACCAGTAGCTCAACTTCACCTCCGGTGGTTTGTGACCTCTTTGACACTTTGCCTCTTCATTACAAACATTATCACAAACAAACAACTAACCTACATACTGGTTACAACTTGTCCTGCCAAGACACAACTTCATATCACCTTTGATCAGTTTTCATGCTGACCGATAACCATTCTAATGACACCATGTCATCAAACTTCAACTTATTCCATCTAAGGCATCTTCATGCTAGTTGCACTCTCTATCTACAGTTGTTCAACATTGTCTTTGTCATCATCAGACCGAACGACATCTCAACTGGTTTTTCAAGGTGACAAACCCATCACTCTTCATCTTTCCTGGCATTCCATGATTATTTACTCTTCCTTCTCGGTCACGGTGGCTCAACTTGCCAACAAAAGTTAATCAGATGCGCATCTCTGATTTCACATACTTGAGGCAAACTTGTGTTTCCCCAGTTCACCCAGTGTGGGCCTTCAATCACCTGCCTTCTACTTCTCTATCTTATCTCAAGGGGATATGATGCATACTTTGCATAATAGGATATAAGCTCAGTATTACCACTTACCAGTGGAAGTGGATCATTGTCATTCATTCTGCTCCAGGCAATGCACAAATATGACCTACACTATGTAAGTAGATACATCTCCTAGACATAACCTGATAGACATCTCCTTTGTCTACCTTACTAACTTACAATAGTCCAAACTTTGTCGGTCATATCAGTATCTTGTGATGACCTCTTCTTCCGGTGGGAGTCCTGTTGTTTCACATCCAACTGCTTATCGGTTCTGCACTTCTTCATTAGCTCACCCTACTAACTTACTAGTCATATGCTTTCCGATTGGCAATCATACACTGCCAACACCTCACATATCGGTTGTCATACAATACCGGTCTCCAATACTTATTTTTTCAACACAAGTCAACACTAACTTGTGTACCGCTGACTCTAATGGCCATTATGCTAGATGACATCATTTACCTTATCGGTAACCTGCTATACTAGTTGTCATGCATCAATGACAATACTACTCATTAATCTCCCACATTGGTTGCCATCCTATATCGGTTGACATCAATGACAACACAATGACAACACCTTGGTCCTCCTTCGTCAGGGAGCATGGTTTAGCCCCAAGGAGGAGGATATCACTCAAGGAAATCAATTTGAAGGTGTACGTGGCACCATAATTGGAGTTAAGAGACTGAACGAAACTAGATAGGATACAAGAGAGAGAGACATGCTAAAGTAGAGGCAAAAACATGAGGTGTAAATTAGCCTGGTGAGAATTTACGATGCTACATTTTACTGCCACTTTAACATGAGTATGAACCTATCCAAATAATCATGGTAAAGTAGATGAAAGAGATGAAAGAGAGGAGGAATGAGGAGCATAATCATAAGGAGTATAAGACATCACTAATTTTGAGGAACTTAGCCCCCAATCTGAGGATCTTAACTCACTCAAACGCATGCAAGGGTACACAAAAAGGAAACCTTGATATCAAAATATCTCAACCAGTAATATCATTCTTGAAAAATGCCATCTCCAGAACACAAGTGATCACATAAAAGAGAAAAGTGTGCATCATCCATGAACTACAAATAGAAAAGCTATGAGCTTGTGAGAAGAAAGAGGGAAGCATGAATACACATTCTAGATGTGTTTTTCTAGGTGATCCATGTTGGGGAGGAGTAGGAATAGTTTAGTTGTGTTTTACTAGTTCCACTCATCCTCGTACGTGTGTGCAAGTGATGTATGGTTTCAAGTGTATAGCTTCCTATACAAGAGTTTGTTTTCTCTAGTTTTAAACATGCTTCAACCTATTTAAGATATATAATGCAAATGCAAATGCTAAGAGGCAAGTCTGGTTTTGGGAACATATCATATAAGAGTTTGTTTGCTTTGGTTTTGAGAATGTGTAACCCCGTATAGGAAAAATATACACTTGGTTTCAGGGACATCTAGTGTAAGAGTTAGTTTGCTTTGGTTTTGAGAATTTGTACCCCGTCTAAGACATATTAATATTGTGTCCGGTTTCAGGCATGAAGCATCTCATGTAAGAGTTTATTTTCTCTGGTTTTTGGAATGAACACCTAGTTTAAGACATGCAAAAATATAGTACAATATAGTACAAAGAGGGCAATATGTATGCCCCCCCCTTAAGATGTCAACATATCCCTATGTTGATGTCTTAAGGAAGCTAGAAACAAGGATACCCATCTTTGACACTAAGGATATATCCTTTAGGCAATAATGTTCATAAATCCAAGCTAAAGAGGGAATACTCTTACAAGCAAGGATAAGATAGTTGAAAAAGAGATATCTTGCAACAAGTGTAAAGAGGATCCTTGGAGGAGAAGATATCTTTTCTCAAAATATATCTACCTCCAAGAGGAGTTCTTTGAACAAACATAACATTTTCTACCAAAAGAAGAGAAGGAGAAAAAGAATGCATACCTTCCCCCTATTGCTAGGTGAAAGGGATTCATGATGAAGGATGACATACTTTTGACCCAATGTGAGTGGTAAATTTATAATAGATATACATTTCCAAGTGAAAAAAGAGGTTGTATCCAAGGATATACACCTCTTGCATAAGAGATAATCCTTGATCAAACAACCACTTCACACAAGGAATGACATTTAATCATAAGCAAACACTACTCAACATTGTAAAATTGGATCCTTAGAAAGGATAAGAGAGAAAGATCATTTCCCCCCGAGTGTAAGGACAATGAAAAGAGTTACACAACCTCAAACGAGAGTTTAGAAATAAGAAAACTCACAATATACTCACATGAAGGAATATTCAATGCAAGAAAAGACATTTAAATATGCATAAAATGCAACTCTAAAGAAGAGGTAATCTTCAAAGAGAAAGAGAGAATTAGAAAGAAGGATCACATAGTCCCCTAAAGAGAGATTAATCATAAGATACATACCATTACATTCAAGTAAGGGTATCATAACATGAATAATGTAACCCCTAAAGGGAATAGTGAAATGTTAGATAGAGAGAATAGATAAGATGAGAGGCAAGATTGATTCATGTTGCTACCTCGAGATGTTTGTAATTGAAAATGTTGGCATTTTTTATGTTTATGTTGTGATTGTCATTGATGGACACACACTTGTATTGAGATCCCCTTTATATGTATGAGCTCATGCTCAACCAGTATTTGTTCCAACCGGTATCTTGTATTCTAGTCTTTAGACTAGTAGTGATTTTGCAGAATGTGTTTCCCGGTCTGAAGCGGCATGTCGACCCCAAGAGGTTCGTAGATCACAAGCGGTACGAGGGTGCAAAGCGGCACAACACATTCTTACCAGTCTTCATTTTTGTCAAACTAGCAACTGGTATTTTGTATGAACCGGTAATACTTTATGATGAGTTACCAACCGGCATTTTGTGATGAGTTACCAATCCACCAATTGTTTGACGGTGCCGACACATTAATGGTGATTCCTATGTCGTGTTACTAAGTATGTCTAGGTTCATTGAACCTAGGAAATCGTAAATAAATCCTATTGGACCAACATGAAATCAGATTCCTTTAAAAGGGACATCATGTCTAGGGTTTTAGGTTGTTGCGAAAAGGGTTAATGTTGAGCTAGGGTTTAAGGTGGATGTTGAGTTGTTGGAAGAGTGATCTTATCTGAGAAGATCGAGTTGTAACTGAGAGAGAGAGAGAGAGATAGAGAAGACTGAAGTAATGTTGGAATGCATTAGCTGTGAGCAATACTGGATCTAACCAAGCAGCTTGTGTTATTAGATAGATCAAACACTTGTTGATTAGTCACATCTTTAACAAGTCAGTAGCCCCTAACCGGGTAGGCCTCAAAGCCTTTGTAAAATCCTCTAACAAGGTGGTTCACACATGTGAATCTAAAATCCTCTAACAAGGTAGTCTTTAATCGGACTTATCTGCTAACAGAGATTGAGATTCCTAACAGGATCTATTCTGGTGAAGAACATTGTAAGACCTTAACTACTCTGGTTTCTATTCTGCAGATAGTGACTTGTGAGTTCCATCTCACCGTGGTTTTTCCCAGTTGGGTTTCCACATCAAATATCTTGTGTTATGATTGTATTGCTTTTGTGGTTGAATGTTTTATTCACATTTTGGTTTGTATGTGTGGTAACCGGTTTGACTATCAGACTACTTTATTGGTTTATCTTTAGTCTGTGTAAGTGTTTTAGTGCAAAGATTTTTAGCATACTAATTCACCCCTCCCTCTTAGTATTCATCAATTGGTATCAGAGCCAACCTTTCTATAAGTTTAACAACTTGGAAAGAGATATGGGGGAATACACCTTGAGGGAACTTACTCAACAACTCACTAAGTCTGAGCAAGCCTATGATGATCTTATGGTCAAATACAAGGCATCTCAAGCAAAAAGAAGAGAACATGCAGAAAAGTTGATGGAACTATCTGAAAGTAGTTCTGAAGATGAAGCTAACATGGAAGCTATGATTGCTGAAGTGAATAAGCTGAATGATTCAAACTCCAAGCTGAGAAAGGAGTTGGAAGGACTGACTATTCAGTTCAGTCAAGATCTTGAGAACCGGAGAAAAGGTGAAGATCTGGTAAAAGATAGAGATCATGAGATCTCCAAGTTGAAACATGAGATTAGTGCACTAACTGCTCGCCTTCATGAGAGTAGAATGGAAAAAGAAGACATGCAAGGAGAATTGAACATTGCCATCTCTGAAAATGCAAGTCTTATGGAGACAAACACTGCTATTTCCAAAGAACTCTTTGAGTCAAAGGAAATACTTGCTAAGTTTGGCAAAAGTATAGTCAAGCTAGAGCAAAAGCTTGAGTCATCTAGACCGGCAAAGAATACCAATGGTCTTGGTTTTTCTGGACATGAGGAAGGAGAATCCACAGGAATGAATGTTGAAGCATCAAAGAAGCAATTGACACTCAAAGGAAAAGGTAAGCAAAAATTCAAACCTATTTGCTTTAACTATCTGAAAGAAGGACACACTGCCAATGTATGTAGGAGCAAAGCCTACAATAATTTTCCTTATTTTATCAACAATGTACCTAGATTCAATAAGTTCAATGGTCATTGTTATGCATGCAAAAAGTTTGGGCATAGAGCATTTGAATGCAGGTCTGTAGTGGATAACACTGGAAGATATCGTCAGAGGACCCAAGGAACTGGTCCTGAATCTTTTATGAATCGGAACCACAACTGGTTTAATGACTTCAATCATCAGTCAAGAAGTGGTGGTCATCAAGCGGCAACCGGATGGAGAGAAATTTGTATGATCTATCATGGTCATGGTCACACTGTTACAACATGCATAAGGAAAAATGGAAACATGTACAATGGACCTTGGAGAGCACCTAGACTTGTTTGCTATCACTGTAGCAAACTGGGTCACATTGCAAGATTCTGCAAAAGCAGAAAAAGTATATCTGATGATATACCAGTCACTCAGGAAGGAGAAATAGATGTTGAAAGAGTTCAAGGAGACATGAAGAAAACATGGAAGAAGAAACCAACAATGTCGAAAGAGGAACCGGTTTCTGCACCTAGTGTGGAAATATCAGAACTGGCAAACTAAGCCTCAAAGGCTTAGAGGGAGCAAATGGAAAAATGCTTTCGAACCCCCAGTTAACACCGGTAAAAGACCTTAACCGGTATGCTACACCTGTCGCTTGGCAGAAGATCGGAAACGGTAAAAAGGCAAATTAGGGTTTATGCCCTAATATAGGAGCATTAATGATGGTAGGTGAGAGACATGTATAAATGCATTTTTCAAATCATTTCTCACTATCTGTTTTCAAGCGAAGAAAAGGCGATTTGAGCTTAGATTTCAAGAAATTGGATAACTTTGAAAGAGATTCAAATCTAGTTTGCAAACGGTAGTGGAGAACTCAAAGCGGTGATTTGGCATCCAATGGAGAGAGAAGTAAAGTAGAATCAAGAAGCCCTAAATTTGCATTTGAAAGGTATTTTTCATGTTCTTGAAATACTCTTCAATGGCTTCCGCATCTCATACCAGTTCAAGCACATCCATTGAGTCAGAAAGTTTCATTCAGAGGAAGTCCAAGTATAATGCCTTGTCACAAGTTCCAGCTGTTGTCATAGTCGAAGAAGGAATTTCAGACTATATTGATTGCAAGATAGAAGACCTAGGGTCCTTAGCCATTCATACTCAATTAGGCCTATTTTGCGGAAAGGACAAAAGGATCAAACCGGAGTTCAGTATCTTAGAGAAGAAGAAACTCCATAATGCGGTATATTTTCTGGAAGACTTCATAGAGGATCACATTAGGATCATCTTGAGCAGAGTCCATGGTGACAAGATGTACCTGGAGAGAACGCATGATATCACGCCTAAGGCAATTCATGCAGTCACCAGTTTCTGCAACACAGGGGAAGTACCAGCCCTGAGAACGGTAAGCAAAATAGAAATGACCAAGCTCACCGGTTCGACAAGTGATTCACGAGGTATGACAGTTAATCCTATCAAGGATGAAATGGTAAAATACACCTGCATGGTGATAGGCTACAGAACATTCTCAGCCAGCGGGATTAATTCTGTATCTGCTGCAGTGGTAAATGCCGCTTACCAAATGATTATAGAGGATAAATCATTTGACTTATGCACCGGTATGCAGAGGCAACTCCTGTTAAATCTTAAGGCAATCAAAAAGGACAATTCACTGAGATTTAAGTTTGGACAACTACTAGTAGGGTTGTTTTTCTATTTTCAAGGCTACTTTTTGGGTGTAGGAGATGTCCAGTGGTCCCCTGACCAACCGGTAACCAAGCAGATAAAGGAAAGTGTGCAAGCCATTGGAACCGGCTACCTTGAGATACTGAACAAATACTTTGATGAGTTTAGAAGAAAGATGAGTCAGAGGGTATGAATCTCAGGTGACATAGTGAAGAAGTATGAAGATGACATATGTTTCACTATTCAGATGGACAAATGTCTAATGGAGGCTGTTGAGCCTAGAATGGAGGAAGTGGAGCCTATGGGCTATGAGGTCATGTTTGACATGCTGGAAGGGTATGCTTCAACCCTTATTGCCTCGCCTCTTGATCCAAAGGCTAAGTGAACCGGAACCTACTTGGAGAGGATCACACCAGTTGAAGAACCATCGATGAAGAAGGGAAAAGAACTAGCAGCTAAGAAAGCTAGGGCAGTGCCTGTAGCATCAGCACCAGCTACCACTAAGACTCCAAGAGTGACCAAGCGGTCACCGGCAAAGAAGAAACTGGAGGTAACACTGGCAAAAGTCTTCGAAAGAAAGAGGAAGACTAAGGCAAATGAACCGGACTCTGAAGAAACCGAGTCTGATGAACAACCAAAGAAGGCTAGACAGACCAAGAAGGTAAAGAAGAATGAATCGACAACATCCGCACCGGTAAATATAGATATCTCCTCTTACAAACCTTTGACACATTGTCAAAGAACAGTAAAGAATATTAGGAGAAAGTTACTTCATGATTTAATTGATTATTATGATGAATTCAATAGTGAAGAAAAAGATGAAGTACTACAGGAAATCATTCTTTATTTATGTAAAAATGACCAGTCACCATCAGAGATTAAATCTAAGACACCGGATTTATTATTTAAAGCATTGGATAACAAATGGCACATTGCCATTGAAAAGGAACAAGAGATTAGGGAGAAATTTTTTGCACAGTACTTCCCCGAACTCTCAAATTCAAAATTATTTGATGTATTGGATAAAAATAAAGGTCTCTTCTTCACAAGGAGAAGAAGACTCTGGTTGTCGGAAGGGAGAGTTGATGATGTAGAAAAGGATACACACCAACACATGGCCCATGCTATCAGCTTTCACAAAGCTTGAATGGCCAACCTCCAAGCGGAAAAGGAACTGGTTATTTCCAAACCGGATGAGGTTTTTGATGAGGAAGGAAACCTGGTGGAGGAACCAATCGACACCATAGATGTCGATGTCCTGGATATAGAAGATGTCACTCAGGACATACCTTCTAAGGGAACTAAACAGGGGCAATAGGCCAATCAGGGTGGTGAACACGTTGTGGACACACAACATGTGGCAAAAGAATAGGAAGAGAAAAAGAAGAAGGATGAAGATGAGAAATAGGAAAAAGAGGAAGAGAAGAGAAAAGAGGAAGAGGAGAAAAGAAAAGATGAAGAGAAGAAGAAGAAAGAAGAAGAGGACAAGGAAGAAAAGAAGAAGAAGGAAGAAGAAGAAAAGAGAAAGAAGGAAGAGGAAGAAAAGAAGAAGAAGGAAGAAGAAGAGAAGAAGAAGGAAGAGGAAGAGAAGAAGAAAAAGGAAGAGGAAGAGAAGAAGAAAAAGGAAGAGGAAGAGAAGGAGAAGAGGGAAGAAGAAGAAAAGGAAGAGCAGAAGAGGAGAGCAGAGGAGAAGAAAAAGGCAGAGGAAGACAAGGAAGAAGAGAAGAGAAGAGAAGTGGAAAATAAGAAAGCTAAAGAAGCCAAGGAATGAGAAGTGGCAAAAAGCTCTCAGGTGGAGACTCCGAAGGCAACCAGAAGTCAACCCTCACCGGTTGATCTCTCTAGTCCTATCGATCTCCAATCTGTAAGTGAGTCAGAGCTTATGCAGAGCATCAAGGTTGCTCAAGAGCACCTTGAGATCATTCACAGGAAAAAGGAACAGGACATCATTCAGGCAGCTGTAGACACACTTACTGGTTTAATCCCCGGTACTAATCTTCTTGACACTGATTCATCACTAGCACAACTCAAACTTCTGTGTACTATAGTGGATGATCAGATGCAGGGTCTAGAAGAAGTAGTTGAGGCCAATGTAAAGAAAGAGCACCCAAAGGCTCTTAATGTTGCTCTCGTGAAGAAATTAAATGAGCTTAGGACTGAACTGTTAAAGGATCAAAAGGACATAAGGAGTGCCTTGGATGAGGGAAACTTGCTACTCAGCAAAATCTGTCAGCCTCATCTATTCTGTGATGATGTGCTAGCCAAGAAGCAACAACTTCAAATGGACTTATAGTCCTACTTAAGCACATTTAAGACTCCTTACGACTCCTTTGCAGCATATAGGCAAACTGTTCACTAGTTCCAGATCCAGTCAGCCAAGATAGAGCAAGAGATTAGCACAAGGTCTCGGGATTTGTAGGAGCTTCAACTGGTATTACTTCCATGACTGCAAACTCTCTAGAAATGCTATCTGAACCTGGATGCCCTGACAGTCACACAAGAACTGAGCATAATAGATGCCATGGAGGAACAGGTATCACAAATGTAGACAAAGAAGGAAGTGGCGACCTCCCTACTTGAGTCCTAGTCTCTTTCCATGAAACAATTTTTGCAGGACTATAAAGTGGTTTTTGACAAGTATTATTCATTATTGTCATAAGCTCTTTTATATATATATGGAAACAGGTTTTTCAACGGTACTTTCTCATTGTTGGCAAAGGGGGAGAAGTATATGGTTTTAAAATTAAAATTTTGAAATTTTGATATATGCTGTGATATATGCTATATTCTCTGATGATTATGCTCTGAATGCGAAATTGCTATATACTCTGTTGATTAAGGGGTAGTGTATATGCTTAGGGGGAGCAATTTTGTTAATGGCAAGTTTTTGTTGTAAAACACTTAGATGTCAAAATTTTATTTTCCTAAGTGTTGCCATCAATGCCAAAGGGGGAGATTGTTGGCATTTTTTATGTTTATGTTGTGATTGTCATTGATGGACACACACTTGTATTGAGATCCCCTTTATATGTATGAGCTCATGCTCAACCGGTATTTGTTCCAACCGGTATGTTGTATTCTAGTCTTTAGACTAGTAGTGATTTTGCAGAATGTGTTTCCTGGTCTGAAGCGGCATGTCGACCCCAAGTGGTTCACAGATCACAAGCGGTACGAGGTTGCAAAGCGGTACAACACATTCTTACCAATCTTCATTTTTGTCAAACCGGCAACTGGTATTTTGTATGAAAAGGTAATACTCTGTGATGAGTTACCAACCGGCATTTTGTGATGAGTTACCAATCCACCGATTGTTTGACGGTGCCGACACATTAACGGTGATTCCTGTGTCGTGTTACTAAGTATGTCTAGGTTCATTGAACCTACGAAATTGTAAAGAAATCCTATTGGACCGACATGAAATCAGATTCCTTTAAAAGGGACATCATGTCTAGGGTTTTAGGTTGTTGCAAAAAGGGTTAATGTTGAGCTAGGGTTTAAGGTGGATGTTGAGTTGTTGGAAGAGCGATCTTATCTGAGAAGATTGAGTTGTAACTGAGAGAGAGATAGAGAAGACTGAAGTAATGCTGGAATGCATTAGCTGTGAGCAATACTGGATCTAACCAAGCAGCTTGTGCTATTAGATAGATCAAACACTTGTTGATTAGTCACATCTTTAACAAGTCAGTAGCCCCTAACCGGGTAGGCCTCAAAGCCTTTGTAAAATCCTCTAACAAGGTGGTTCACACATGTGAATCTAAAATCCTCTAACAAGGTAGTCTTTAATCGGACTTATCTCCTAACAAAGATTGAGATTCCTAACAAGATCTATTCTAGTGAAGAACATTGTAAGACCTTAACCAGTCTGACCTTAACCGGTCTGGTTTCTATTTTGCAGATAGTGACTTGTGAGTTCCATCTTGCCGTGGTTTTTCCCAGTTGGGTTTCCACGTCAAATATCTTGTGTTATGGTTGTATTGCTTTTGTGGGTGAATGTTTTATTCACATTTTGGTTTGTATGTGTGGTAACCAGTTTGACTGTCAGACTGCTTTACCGGTTTATCTTTAGACTGTGTAAGTGTTTTAGTGCAAATATTTTTAGCATACTAATTCACCCCCCCCCCCCTCTTAGTATTCATCAGAAAAAACATCACCTCTAATGAAAAAGAGCCCTGAATTAAGGTAATTACTTGTGTCATAGGGAAAGGAGAAAACATGAAGGGTGAATGGAGTACTAAGGCACTACCTCTTCACAAAGAAAGAGTGCAAGATCGGTTGTAAGAGCTATGCAAGCCATATCATATTGTTCTTGAACAAATGTTTTAAATGCTTTACACTTTCCAAGAGAATGACAATAACTACGATGAAAATAACAATGTTCATCACCTTTCTTATGATTAGAATTTATATTGATTTTAATGAAAGGAAAGACAACATGCTTATCATACTTCAATCTCCCAAAGATTCTAGTGGTTAATTTATCTTGGTCATCAATAGGATTAGGTCTTGTCTCTTGTGATGTAGGATAAGGGTTGTTAGAAGTAGATAAATTGTCATTTATGATTTTAACTATGCCATTATCAATGAATCCTTGCATTCCTTTTTGAAAATTGGAACAATCATTGGTATCATGATCATTAGTTTGATGATGTAAGCAAAAAGGAGTTTTTGAAGAAGAAGCACCTTTTGATAGACGATAAGTATTATGTCTTGCAAGATAATCATAAGTCCTTATCCTCTAAAACCTTTGTTTTATATTATATTATAGCCACTCCTATAAGAATTTCTTAATCTAGAAGGAGGAACATTATAATGAATCTCTTCGAAGTTTGTAGTGTAAGTTTATCTAGAAGGGGCAAAGGGAAAAGTAGATGAAGAAGGGATATCTTGTGTAGGGGGATTTTCCTTTCTATCATCATGCATATCCGTTTTGATGGGTTGGGAAGAAAGGTCCTTATTACATAAGGCCTCATATTTACTTAACGTTATGTGGGGAGATAGATCATGAATGAAATGCATAACATCATCTTCTCGACAAATGTTTTCATGATTAAGATAGGCTCTAGAAGAATAAGGGGGATCTAGAGAGATTGAAACACCAATATTTTGATCTTTCCCCTATTGCACTAGGGTATGTGTATGAGAAGAATATAGTGCCATGTTTCTCTTAAATGCTTTCTCTCCATTAGAGAGATCATTGATAGGAGTATTATCTCTATCTTCATTTAGATTAGATACCCTAGGAGAGGTACAAGTATTAGGTTTTCCATTAGCATCTGTAGGATTAGGATCTACAAAAGCTTTGATGTGATCTACATATGTAATGCATTTTCCTAAAACTATCACCATAAAAAAACATGCACCATGGATAAAAAGCTTTGATATTCATTGATTAAAAGAGCAATTTGCAAATTCTAAAAATGCAATATGCCAAAGTGTTATGAATGAAAAGAAGCAATGTGAAGTGAAAGAAACCATTATCCAACAAATGATTATGATAGATGTAAATGAAAAGAAATGTGATCATATGTGAAATAAAAAATAAATTAGATCAATTAAGGGCCATTATGAATGTTCAAAATCGGATTTGAAAATAGATTTGAAAAATTATGCAACCCACAAATAAAATTAACCAAAATAAATTAGGGTTTTTTTAATATAACCTCTAAATTTATGTAATTTTATTAAAATAAGATCTATAGATGCAAAATTGAAATTGAAATCTTCACAAATCATATTTGAAATAATTAATCAAAATTAGACAACCCACAAGCTCAATTTAGAATTAAAAAATAGGGTTTTTATGAATTTAACCTCTAAAACTATAAAAATTAAACTTGTGAATATAAATATGAATTTTAAATTGCATAAACACTTAGATCTAAAATTAGGGTAAATGTGTTGAAATTGAAGAGATTATGCATAAACAGTGAGCTACATTCGTCGGATCGAGCCATAAACCCGGATCTGAGCAATATGTGAGTGTTTGTATATGTTCTTAGAAGGTCATCTTGATTTTTTGGGACCAAAATGCTCGTCTCTTTGGTCCTCCACACTTTTTTCTATCCAAAGGGGAATGTGTTTGTCTGTGTGGATAATATTGATTCTCAAGATTGCAACTTCACACCTATTTCCTACACAAAGAAAAAATGGGGAAATTGTTGGGAATAGGGGTTTGCCTAAGTCAAACCCCGTTTTAGGAATTAACCTTGAATGAAATATTGCAAATAATGAAATAAATAATGGAAAGGTATACCTTAGATATGAAAATGCTAATAATGATGCTTTTCTTCTATAATGTAATCACATATGTTGTATGAAATGGCATGAACATGACAGAACCCCAATCACACACACATGCTTGCATATGGATGATGTAATTTTTCTCCACAATGGTTGAATGAAGAATATGAAAGCCTTGAAGATCTCTGAAAAATACTCAATTAACACTTCATTGATGCCTTAGGTTGAATACTTATGATGCTTGATATGATATTATGTTGATGAAATATCTTTATATAGGAGTATCTAGGTCAATTACTAATTAGGCTGACCTCCAACGGTCATGTAGAGCCACAAATTTTATTACTCATCGAAGAGATAGGGCTCAACTAAGGGAGACCAGGGGGCTAGTGCCTTGGTCCTCCTTAGTCAGGGACCATGGTTTAGCCCCAAGGAGGACGATATCACCCTAGGAAATCAATTTGGAGGTGTACATGGCACCAAAATTGGAGTTAAGGCACTGAACAAACCTAGATAGGAGATGAGAGAGAGACATGCTAAAGTAGGGGCACAAGTTAATGAGGTGTAAATTGGCCTGGTGACAATTTACGACGCTATAGTTTTGTGACCATTATCCTTTGATTTGTCCTTTCTTAGGGGCATCTCATTGTGGTAATTATTGCAAGGTGTGCGCCCTTGGTCTCCTTGTGTTGTGCAGTGCAACACTCGGGTTTGTGACATGGCTTAACCACCTCCTTTGGATTCTATAAGTCTAGTGGTTGTATCGGGCATTAACAGGTCGATCTTTTTGTGCAGCAAAAAAACTACACTTGTAACAAGTGGTATCAGAGCTTGGTCACATGTTCAAACCCCTCGCTTACGCTAGGGGGGATTGTTGCAAGGTGTGTGCCCTTGGTCTCCTTGTGCTATGCAGTGCAACGCTCAGGTTTGTGACATGGCTTAATCACCTCTTGTGGATTATATAAGTCTAGTGGTTGTATTGGGCATTAACAGGTCAATCTTTTGGTGCAACGACAACCATACTTGTAACAATAATGTGCTTTCATTTAGGATGCATGCTACCTTAAAGAAATTGATGTCGATAAGGAGTATGCAATCACTTTAATGTGGGGGCATACACTCCACTCAATGTTACACTTTATGCACACAACATGACATGTTTTTGATACTCAAGTTACTTTGTAAACTGAGCCTTTTGCTTTGTAATTGGGTATTTTTCTTTTTCATGACTCATTGTAAGAAAATATTACTAGGTCTATACAGTCATGCTCTCTCTTTTCCTTTCATGTGTTGTCCCTTTTATCTTGATATTAGAGTAGTAAGATCCTAAAGTCCCTGGGGGCTTGGGGTGCATCTTGTCTCTTTGATATCTTGGTGAAAGTTTTTCAATGCGACTTTGTACTTTATCATGAGTATGCTTAGTCTCATACTCTCGCTAAAGTGGGGGCTAAATGTAGCATCGTAAATTGTATCTATATACAATTTCATCCTCACTTAGACCTTACCTTGGTGCTTCGACTTTCGATGCCTATTGTATGTTTTGATTTTTCTCACACCATCCATAGACCTACATTTCAATCTCTTTATCTTCCTTCCCTTCAAGACTAAGTCTTGATTGTCAAGACCAAGGCACCCAACAACTTGGTCCTAACTCAGGACCAAGGCATCCATAGCCCTCGTCCTCTCAATTAGGGCCCATTTTTGGTCCCCACAATGATCATCTCATATGAGAAGGAAATTTAATTTCGTGTTGGCCTACTCTAGAAATTCAATTAATTTTCAGGTAGTCAAGTATAAAAGGAGGTCTACCTCTAATGCTTGCCAAAATATCCTAGAGAAATAAACCAAAATCTACTAACAAAAAGAGATTATTTTTTTTTCTTAAAATATAACCATTACAACTATGCTATTACTAGTATTTATTAATGCAATGTTACTACCATTATTCATAATGCATCGTTAACTATATACATGAATACATAAATCAACAAGAGCATAACCATAGAATCATATTATGCAAGCGGAACATCTATTTAATCATTAACACAACTACATAATAAAACCATATAATGCATCTCCATTCCCTAGGGTATTTCAACATCACTACTTGACATTGAACTAACACATCGCATATCCATCTAGAACACCATATACTATATATCATCCAACTAAACATTTATTTCTCATGCAACTATGATAAAACATTAACACATATGCATAACTCTATTCCCTTCCATACTATTTCTAAGGTTCATTTTTAAGTACCAATCGAATGTTTCTAATACCCGTATTTAGTCATTTGACACATCAAGAATACTATCCATAGCCATATGCAAGATCATAGCAGCAAGTACTTATCTACATCCAAATAGGATTCCAGTCTACTAAACATGTTCGAGATTCATACGATTCTACAAGAATAAATACAATCTACTATTTCAATCCCCTAATTTAAACATAGGATTTCATTCTCAACATGATAAACATATCTATAATATGAATCGCATACCAATACATCATCTTATAACAATAGCATAGGTCTTCTATATCAAGCACATGAAGCAAGCACATGGAGCAAGCAGATAATCTGTTTGCTACATCCCATCTTAATAATACAGGTTACATAGACACATATTCATATTCCTCATTTATAAGACATCATAATATGGTAACATCTCTAATACATAGAAATCAAAACCATAGGACAACCACATAATAAAGAGCCATATTCCATATCTCAAGATATCTAACATTGGAGATTAACATTTGTCAAATCAAGGCATATATGATAATTAACTTAATCACTACTATCCACAAAATATACTCAAGACATAACATGCATATCTCTAAATCATTTAATTCCTTTCTAATCAATAACAACATCTACAATAAAATATCCATTTACAACAATATTATTAAATACATTTCATTTAGAAATCATCTTACTACATGTTCTATAATACATGTTCTCAATACGCTGATTACATAGTCTTCTTTATATTTCCATCCTTCATAACACATGATTTTAATTCTGATTACATAAATATGCTCCAAGAATCCAAATTCATGATGAGATACTATATATCCAAATCACGCACACTAACATCAAAGAATAATATCCCAATGGTAGAAGGCATCAAACCACCTGACCATGTGGAACCAAATAGGAACAACCCCCCGTGTTAGGAGATAACATAAGGTTCCAACTCATACTCAAGACCTAAGTTGACACCTAACAACCATAGGATACACCATGACACTACAAGACTCCAGCATAAGAATATAACATCAAAATACATCACATGGCTAAATCAAATCAATCAACCTCCAAAGGCATAATTCAACAAATCAAGGCTTATGGATAATGCACACATGTGGGGTAGAGTGTCATCACATGCTAACCTCATATGGTATGTGTCTCCACCTTGGAGTCACTCAAGGGAGATCGGGTATACCGCTCCAATGGTCTTCCCAAACTAGGATCCCAAAACCATCTCCTTGGGTTCGTCCAATTGGTGCATACAACATCATATTCTTAATCTTAATTAGGTGAATTCCTAAATACCCAACCTACTAATCAATTATTAATAATGTTATCACTTGCCAATTAAACCATAAACTCTTCATGTGGTTCCATATGTTTAGACCCCCTTCTTAGAGATCTAGTGCTTATAACCTAGGTCCAACACATGTAAGAGCCCACTCTCCCAAACATGGACCAAGACCATAGGGTAAAAAAACATAACAAGATACATCTTACAACAACATGAAACTCAACATGGGAAGCATCCAAAAGTCATTACAAAACTGATACAACTGAATCATAAAGATAGCCATCAACATGCAACCAAGAGCCACTTAACAAGGATCAAGCCACAAGCTCATAATGCAAAAATGCAATAATAAAGAGAGCCTCAAGAATGTCAAATACACATAAATAGGGGAAATGCATGAATCCAATAACATAGAATGATCCTCCACATCGAGGCCCAATATAACCTCTCGCTAGAGCTATAATTAATCATCCTCAACAACAAGGAATCACTCAACTTGCTAGAGCAACATATCAAAACCTCAATGGAAAAGCACAAAACTACTTGCCGGAGCCCAAATGCATTCACACATATCAAAAATAAATGGAACAGTGCCCCAAAACCATCAATCATAACAAAACAAGCCTCTGGAATAAATACCAACTGAGGGACTCAAAACCAACCCAAAAATATGTTGACACTACTTTGGCGCTATTAAATCCCATAGTAGTGTTATTGAAATAAGGGACCAACTCATAGAAAATGAGATACAAAGATACTCAAATTTGCCCAGATTCGGGCACGAGCCTTACAATGGAATAAATACGACCAAGAAGTTACTAAAAGCCAATAAGAAACCAAAACAAATCCTTGTTAAGGCCAACAATACAATGCATCCAAGAATTCCAACTTATACTGACAATAACTTGCACATAAATGATTACAGACATAGCCACTCAAGATCTAATCAAACCAAATGTACACAAGACATGGTATACAACAACAAATAAACCTCACAAAACCAATCATTACCACAATGCATTCACAGGCAAATTACAATCAACATATTAACATACATAAATGCCCTATTCTGGCAATACAACACACACAAATTCATAAAATCATATATAAATCTTTTTCCCAAAATATTTCTCTCAATTATGGATAATAGAATAATCATTCATTCCCAAATCTTCCCAAACAATCTTTTAGCAATCACGAAGAAAACAACTCTTTTCAAAAATTAAAATGCAAGAATGGAAAAAGATTTCCAACTTGGAAGTAGAGTGACGGTAATGCAATTGTAAAAGAGAAAAAATCCAAACCAATAAGCTTTCCAAAAACTCAACCCAACCAAGCAATTCTCTCTCCAAGCAATTCTAAAATCCAAAAGCCACAGAAAGATATCCAAAAGCTCACACACATAGAAATGCTCACAAAGCCAATAAATAGAATCTCATTCAAAACTACAGAAGAATATCTGCCAATCAAAGTATTCTAATAAAATATATTCTATACCAACCCCCTCACCAAAAATCGAGGTAAGAATATAAAATAATATTATTTACTTACCCTCAAACATAAACCAATAAAATAATAGGGCAGGTATAAACATAATATTTAATTACTCAATTAGTAGCAAGAAAATGTAATAATAATAAGAATAATAATAAAGAATAATAATAAATTAAAGCCCAATAAAATAAATCAAAGTCAATATAAATAAATGCTCCAATTAAATATAAAACCACAATTAACATAAATAAATAAACAAACAAACAAATAATATTATCCTCACAATCACAACTCCCAAGAGGGCCAATCATAATAAGGGGTAGGTACATGAATAATAGCAAATAAATAAAACAACAATGCAAATAAATAATCATTAAAGAAGATAAATGTACATACAAAGATAAATACCCGTCCAGTAATGAAACAATAAATAAATAAATAAATAATCCAATAAATGAAAAGCTTAAATAATAAATCAAAAACAATATAAATAAATAATAAATAATAAATAACCAATAAATAGATGAGCCAAAAATAAAGAAATAGATAAACAATAAACAAATAATTAAATGTACAGATACATATAAATGCTCTAGCCAATAATACTCAATACTATAAATATCTCCCACATACATATAAAATAACCAAATAAAGAATAAATAAATAAATGGATGTACTGATAAGCATAAATACTCAACTGATATAATTCCACCAATTAATTATTAATTAATTATAAATTCCCAGAAAATAAATATGTATAAATATATTGTATTTGTACTAACCATTATTTAATGATTTACGCCAAAGGCTATATGTAGTAATTGGTTAATTAATTTCTACAATTCCAAAGAACCAATAAAATATAAATCCATAAAATAAACATTAATGAGTAATAATTTTCCAATAATAATAATAATCACACATTAATATTTAATATTAATGTTATCCATTGATATAATTTAATATTTATAAACTATATAAACCGATTAATTATTAATTAATAAATAATCACAAACTCACAAGGCAACTTGACATAAGGTTGAACAACATACCACATGACGTAGACCAACAACTCAAGCCAAGACATTAATTGACAAGGGTATCAACTTAAGCCTAGAGTATGAGAGGGAAACACATGCCATCTCCAACTTGCCATTGGGATAAAGACACGCTCAGACCTGTGAGACCAGGTGGAGTCGATGTCTGGTACTTGCAATCCTGCATCTACCACTAAACACAATACAACATATATATAATACATATACATCATAAATGATCAAGCAAGTGATAGAGAATCACAATGCCATATCGTGCTCGCAATGAGTCGTATGGCATTGTCTCTAATCACAAAGACAATCACAAACATCGTAGCATCAACACAGTCATTATAATCATAGAGTAGGGTTAGTGTAATCATAATGTCATCAAAATCCCATAAGCAATATGATCCATCATGAATAATGATCAAATATGGATCCATTATCATATCCAATACAATCATGAAATAGGGTTAGTACATAACATGATACCATCAAATTATCATAAAGTAGATTAAGCTAGATCAATATATTCCTTTGATGTACAAAAAGGCAAGATAAATTAGGGAGGGGCACTACACTACCCTTCTCATTTGAAACTTAACCTCAATCAAGATCTGAATTACACTCTAGCAAATTCAAGTGAGCAAGCAATAAGTTATTCATCAAGCATTGGACCAGAAGTAAAGTCAAGTTTATGCATTCAAGATGGCATTCATGATCAACCTTCTTTGAATACATTCTACAAGACATCCTAAAACCTTGGCATGAGGATCAAACAAAAATTCATCAAGGTATATATTTCAAGTACAAGCATTTTACTTCGGATCTGGCCTTTCCCTCAAAAGGAAAGCATTTTGCAATGTTTTCCATTTCAATTCCTATTCCAATTTCAAGGTTAATTCCATAAAACCGGGGTTTGACCTAAGGCAAACCCCTATCCACAATATCTTCCCCTCTCTTTTTGTGTGCATGAAATAGGTTTAAGATGTTGGAATCAATGAACACTGAGAGGGGGGGTGAATCAGTGTTTTATAATTTACAAACCTATTAAGTTGATTCTTAAACCACTATATGCATAAGAATGAAAGCAAAGTTCAAAAACATATAGCAATCAACCACACAACCATAACACCAAGATTTTTACGTGGAAACCCGGAAAGGGAAAAACCACGATGGGATTTGAACCCACAATATTATTATACTATGGCCAAAAGTATGATAATATTACATAAGGGAAAGGCACTTGCATTCAGGTCCACTGCCTAGAGCTCATTGCTCAAATACATAAGAGGGAAACAACCCTGGAGGATTCACTGTCCTACAAATGATACACAAAAGTAATTATAGTGTTTGAATTGGAATATAACATCTACATATGCCAAAGATTAGTTCCGGTTAAGCACAATCTTACTATCAAATGTTGTTTTGCCTTTTTGCCCTATTTTACTATACAATCATCTACCAGGGCACCAATTATGCATTCTGATGCTCATTCGCATACCACACATCCAAATTCACATATCTCCATACCTAAAATGATCATCTGGATCGACATTATATATCAGCATATCCTAATAAGATTTTAAATATTTCGGCTTCACAAAAACTGCATAACACGCAACATTAAATGTGTAACCTTAAGTTGTCTCAATCCGCCCACAAATCCAAATGCGGACCCAAACAAAATGATAACAAGCTTCATACAGGTTGGCTCAAACTCCTCGAACATGAAACCAATCACTGAAATCAACCCAATGATTCCGCAACACACGTTACACCAGAATAGCTCTGCTCTAACTGAATTACTGGATACCAAACCTTTAATCTTGCTCATTAATCAACATCAGATATCAAGATCACAAGATAAGTTGCCTCGAACCTTGAATCATCTGCCTTGATCACCACAACCAAAATTACATCACCAATATCAAGATGTACACTATGATCTCATGCTATACTGGTTATTGTGTTCCACCTTCTAGAGTTATGCCTTATGAACACTATGACTTTCGGTAAACCAAATCTATGTACACTGGATGTGATTTTTGAACTGGGTTGCCATCAATGACAACTCATAAGCATCAATCATGGACCAATCTTCACTGAAATAGTGTCTCTTGCCAACATAGGAGATGCACTCAGAGATTCTGATAGAGTTGACATTGATGAACTACTTTAGCTTTTGACGGAGAAAAATTCAGAGGACCAGGGTGAATATGTACTACCTGGTCCTAAATAATCAAGCCAAACTTTTGGGAACAACTTCTAAACATCTTCTTTTGCCTAGATCTCAGTTTTTTGCTCCATGGGATATCTATGGCAATCTGTTTTTGACAGTTTACTTCAATTATTCATTGTTTTACCCTAATTTCATAATTACTTTCCAAATTCAACTAAGAAAGAGGGTAACAAACCCTAACCAGTGAATCTAATCATAGTTTCAACCCTTTCCTTATTTGGATTGTGACTAGATCTATTAGTTTCACCCCTGTTTCAATGTATTGGGATAGTTTGGCTTGTTAGTGGTTTTATTATCTTAATTGAAACCCTAATTCCAAATTACACTAATACACTTATAGGTTAGGTACTGTCAATTTGATAATGTATGAGGTTAGATGACTTTCTACCTGAAGAGTCTTGTTGAGGAATAATTGGAGATTCTAGTTTATGGTAACCATTTGAAGCACTATTCCTCCTAAGGGTGTGCTTCTATTAGGCTTTGCATATTGTGTAGTGAGTGATTGTATAATTATGATCTTTATTTAATCATGTTGAAGTATTTTTCTCTCACTATTCTTTTGGCTCATTGTTTTTCTTTTCTTATGGAGTTTTCAATTCTCACTATACCAAACAATGGTACATGTCCCCAACTAGAGCTAATGTTGGTGTCCATATCTATAGTCATCTTGGATTGAAAACTTAGATCTAAGTCTTTTCTCCTTTTAATCATATCCCTATTTTTTATCATAAGTATTCAATTTGAGAAATACTATATGTAATTTCACTTGTTAAGGTATCCTTGAGTATGCCATCCAATCTTTCCCATGTCTCTTTCATGTGGTTGAAGTGGCAAAAATCCTAAAGGTTTCTAAGTCTTAGTCTTTAAAGAGATCTCCAAAGTGTTTTTCAACAATTGGACATTGGGACATTGTCTCTCCCCCTCACCCTAATCCTTTGGTCATGATTCTAGTTCCTTCTTCAATCTTGGTCCATTTCCATGTCTTCTTTCATGAATTTCAAGAATGCATCTATGCATCTATTCTAAACCCTATACATTGTTACAGACTTATATTATTGGGAAACCCTAAAATGATGCATTGTTTAATCTTGCTCATTATTGTGGCAAGACATTTCACCAACCATAATGAATTCATGTGGTCCCCAAGGGACGTTTCCTATTATTTTGTGAGATCAATCCATATCTTAACACACCACAACTAGTTCACCATTAAGGAGGATGATATATAGATCAAAGAAGGATATCCTTACATACCATAAGTATAACTAGGTGTCACGAGCCATAAATTTTAGCACAATTCAAGGAAAAGTAGTGCTTTAAAGGTATGGGCATTTGTTATAATGTATTAATAAGAGAATTTATAAATTTCCATAAAAATATACTCACTCGTTACTATGGTCAAGTGTTTTTAGGAGTTTCCCATACCTTAGAAACTTTCGACCATCGATACATCTCTGGAGGTATATATGCCCAAAATAATTTGTTAGTAAAAGATAAAAAAAATGAGACAAAGGATCGATAGAGCCAACAAATATAAAAATGTCATGGGAAGACCTAGGGTTTCAAGTTCCAATTTTGGGTTTCAAATTTTTGGTATTGTATTCATTCAAGTTACTGAAGGTTTATAACAAATTCCTTGAAACCTTTAAAGAATGAATTAAAAAGAGTGGATTCAACTTTGATTGAGTGTCTCTGGGTGTATAATATTTATTTCTGAATGTATTTGTGATTAATGATTACCTAAAAGATTTTAAATATTTACAATGATTTTTTTAAGTATCTTTTAAAAATAATAAAACAAATTTTCATGTTATTCAATGATTATAGATCCAAATTTGCAATACAAATCCACTATAGCTTGAGAATATTGAATCATAATTATGATCGTCTAGCATTACACATAGCTAGATCTTCTCATCAATATTAACAAAATGTTAGAAATCTAAACAACATTGTAACACTCTTTTACACTTATCAATAACACATCAATTTGCTCTAATTATTATTTACTATTTAAAACTAAGTTATTAACCTAAATTAATATCATATACCTATAATAGAATCCATTACTTTGGGAAAACTTTATTGATATGTTTATAAATAATACAAATATGCATGAGAACTAGGGGAAAGGACCCAGTAGTTGTGCACCCTAACTTCGCACTTCTCAAAATCCTACTTGGAAATTTCAAATCACTCCGATTTTTTTACAGCAACTTACTTGACAAGTCCCCTGCTTATAACTAAGGTTTCAGGGCCACATCATCAAATGTGATGCCACATCAGCATGCTTTTTGCCGAAGTGTCCAAAAAAACCCCCAAAAAAAGTGAGACCAATAGGCGTGCAAAAGAGACCCCAATAGTTGTGCAGCTGATATGGCATCACCTGATTGGTTACTTTTTACAATATTAGTACATTTCTTAACAACTATTGGTACATTTCCTAACAAGTGTTGGTACATTTACTAACAAAAAATGATATTTTTTGTTTCAAACAATAGATTTTATTTGTTCAATTTTTGGAACAAAAGGTATCAACAACCCTCACAACAATTGGTACATGCTCAACTACTGGGTCCTTTCCCCTATAACACACTAATTTCTAATGCCATATTTTTTTCATTTTCATTTTTTATCTAACTAGGAAGACTTAAAAGCAATGATAAAGTCAAAGGACCCTTGGTTTAGTAGCAAAGTTAAATGGTTTTAAATGAGTTCATCATGATTCAATTCTTGTTGAGTACAAGACCCTCGATATGATAAGAGATGAGGATCATATCATGCCCTGAATAATTTGATAGAACAAATACTCTCAAGTCTTAAGAGATGATTGTCAGTTTCATGCCCTAAATAATTTTGATAGAATACATGTACCTATTACTTGGGAAAAATTTATTGGTATATTTAAAAAATATACAACTATGTAGGAGGAATATAAAACTCACTAATTTTTGATACTATATTTTTTCACTGTCTTTTTTAATCCAAATACGAAAACTTAAAAGCAATGATAAAGTCAAAGGACCCTTGGTATAGCAGCAGAGTCAAATGATTTTAAGTGAGTTGATCATGATTCAATTCTCGTTGAGTGCAAAACCCTCGACTTGATAAGAGATGAGGTTGATAGCATGCCTTAAATAAATTTGATAGAATAGACACCCTCAATTCTTAAAAGACGAGGCTGACATTATGCCTTAATTAAATTTGATAGAATAGATATCCTCAATCCTTATCTCTCCACAAAAGTACAAAATAGACTCTTGCGCCATTATGCTCTCCTAACCTAACCTAACCTTCCCAAAGGAAAGAATAGAATGTTCCAAAGTGATGAAGACATTATGGTGAAAGGGGGAAAACAATATAAGAGAAAAGTAAGAGACATAAAACATTTCAAAGGACCTTTGATTTATTAGCAACAAAGTTAAATGGTTTTGAATGAGCTCATCAGCATTCAATTCTTGTCCAGTACAAGACCCTCAACATGATAAGAGATGGAGTCGATATCATACCCTAAATAACTTTGATAGAATAGATACCTTGAATTCTTAGAGTCGAAAACAATATCAGACCCCACATTTCATAAAATAAATATCTTCCTTATTTCTCGACAAAAGTACAAAATAGACTCTTGCACCAGCAGCTAACCTAACCTAACCTAAGTGATGGAGACATTTATGGTGAAAAGCGGGAAAACAGTGTATGGAAAAAAGTAAGAGAGAGAAAGCATTGAAGAACCCGTGATGTACACAATAACACGTGATTGTCACTCTGCTTAGATTTGTTTGGCAGTCTCAATAAAATGGCACGAGATATACATGAAATAGTTAATATCAGCATAGAAAAAAACAGATCCCCACCATAAAATGCATGTGGTTTTCTGACGATTTGTGTTGCCCCACACTGAAAAATCCATGGACTTGTTGTCATCATTTCTGACATCTCATTCATTTTGTCACAGTCAAAAGCTGAGCCCCAAAATGTCTGTTCCCAATTGCCCTTACAAAATCTATGGCATATCATACTAACAAATTTGATAGAGCCTGTGAACATTTTGTTTTCAATGAAAATACACATCACTTCCAACAAGGTACGTCGTTTTCTTTCAATCAATCCAAATCATTCAACAGTTCTTTCATTGTACTAAGCATAACAGAAGTTTACAAAAAAAGCACTGATAGGAGTTAAATACCAGCAATCACATACACAGCTGGTAAAAAGAAGATATACAGAGTTCCATGGTTTTTAAGCTTCTGTTTTGCAGGAGAAGTGGGTCTGAGTTAAAAATGGCTCATCTTTCTTATAACAGCAGCTCAGAGGAGAGAGTGAGGCCATTTTCATTATTATAGAATATGGCTGGTTTGTTTGTTTGTTTGTGTATATAATGTTATGAGATTTGGACTGAAGAATGCATCATTTGGGTTTTCTCAGATGGTTGTTGAAGTATTCAAAGATTTCGTTCACAATTTTTTGCAGGTATGCAGAAATGCGAAGATCATGAATGATCATTACAACAGCATGCACTGGATGTTTGGAAGATTTCAACAGTTGCATGTAAAAGGAAAGGAATGGCGCTTTTATAGTCCATGATGCCAGTCATCTGTGTATGGGTCTACAGAAAGTTGCATGTATGTCTTAACTTAAGTTCTTATTCGCTACATTCTTTAGAACAGTTGCAAGTCACTTTATTTGAAAAATAGACATCTTGGTTGAATTGGAAGCACCCATAAGACAATGGATTAACAATTGTGATCTTAACATCAATTCAAAAACATACAGAGTTTATTTCAAACATAATTTTTTGAATACAACAAAAAGTACAAAAACTTGTTAAAATATATATTGATGTAATTACTAGGACTTTTGGAATTATTGAATAAAAATGCTTTTAGAACTATTGTATAAATATGGGTTGTTTAACTGAACAAACTGCTAATTTAGAACTATTGAATAAAGATGCTTTTAGAACTATTGTATAAAGATGTGTTGTTTGACCTATTGAATAAAGATGTTTAAAAAACTATTGTCTAAAGATGTGTTGTTTAACTCAAGGGAAAGCATTTCCTCTCTTAAAAAAGTTAGTCAGTACACCAATCCTTCAATCCCTAGATTAGAACAAGCATTGTATGTGCATATTGATGTGTTTAGTTCAACACTTGATGCTATCATTGCTCAAGCTGGTAAGGGTAAGATTGTCCATTCAATTCACTTCACAAATAGGAAATCGTTTATAGCTAAGAATAGTTATTGAACTAGTAGATGAAAAGTTTTGTAATGGTTCATGCTCTACAAAAGTTTTGGTAGGGTTTACATGTTTTGTCATTTTTTTAAATATTTATTATGAAGTTTTTTAAGTATATGGTTTATAAATCTGCATTTCATGTTCATATTCAAGAATTTCAATTTTTGTTTTTAGTCGAGTTAAAAAAGTATCATTGTGGATCAAATGATTTATTTCAAATTGAGGCAGGTGAAAATATTTGACACACTAGCTGATCAAATGTAGTGCATACAACTTTACAAAATTCAAAGGATACCAAAAGTTTAAAAAAAAATTCTTGTTAACATCAAGATAAGTATCTCATGATATCTTTAGTCACTAAAGGATAAGTGTCAAGAAATAGGGACCAAAAGGGGTTTAAGTGACCACTTTTTTCTTTTGACATCAACAAAAAATGAATAAACTGAATTTCAATGAGTAATTTTGAAATGCTTAGGCAATGTTGCTTAGAATCTAGTTTCTAAATTACTATTTTGTATTTTTAAATGATGAGGATAGTCAAATGCGAAGAACTTACAAAGTGATCATTTTTTAATCGCAAAAATAAAACATAGGATTAAACATGCCACTCATTTTTTAGTTCCTTTAATTATTTCATAATTCATTTACTAAATGTGCTCCCACTTAAATTTGAGAATAATAATTTAAAAAGGTTTTTTTCTTTTCTTTAATGAGAATAGAGTGTGAAAATATAATTTAAAAATAAATAGATGGGTGGATAAAGAATGATGCAAAAATACAATACATGTATTTTTTTTGGAAAATATAACTACTAACTTGTGGTTTTGTAGGGGTAGGTAGTTGTGTTTACGCTTTGTAGATTAACTCACATTTTGCATTTGGTGCTAAAAAAAAAGCTTTGTTTGTCGTGTTTTGTGCACTTGCATGCTTTGTTTAGATTAAAACCCAAATCGTTGTGAAAGTATTCTTTCCCCTAGCCTTCATGGATCTTAAGTGTAAGAGAAATTATAATATCTTCTTTTATTTTTGTAGAAGGCCTACCTTTGGAGAAGGGATCACTCCAATGAGAACAACCTAAAATGGAATTTTCCTTCGG
The DNA here is from genome assembly GCF_030272615.1 of Cryptomeria japonica. Lineage (NCBI taxonomy): Eukaryota > Viridiplantae > Streptophyta > Pinopsida > Cupressales > Cupressaceae > Cryptomeria > Cryptomeria japonica. The sequence continues at coordinate 594,650,075 of NC_081411.1, forward strand.
GTCGCTATATAAATAAGGCAAAAATAGAAATTGAAGCCCAAGTACCCATAATCATGTCAATGGTGTCAACTGGGATGTGGACGTATGAACCATGCTAGGTTGAATTGAGATTTGAGTATCTCACTAACGAATGTACGCACATGGGGGTCCTCGAGTTGCGACTAGAAACCTTGTTTTGGTAGCCATCCTTTTTTATTGAGTATTGTGTAGGGGAAAAAGTGAGACTAAGTATGGAAACCCTAATCCCACTCTCATACACACTCATGGAATATGAAAGAGCCTAGGGAGGTAATGCACGTCAGCTACTTCTTATGAGAAAGAGAGAGCCATGGATTACCTCTTAGGTTTTATATTCCTTTGTTGTAAATGAGAGAGAGGAATGATGCAAAATGCATTCTAACCTAGAAAGCAAGTAAGCAAGCAAACCCTAATATGAGAATGCAGATCAAAGAAAAACTGATATACTGTTGTAAAGTACAGATTAGAAGGAAAAATTAAAGGTGTACCTATGTCTAAAATGTGAGCAGAAATGTCCGGGGCTAGGGTGCCACGCCACTGTCTTGATTCTGCAATCCTGGAGCTGCAACTGACAGGAGGGATTTTGAGACCTACAAAGTACTGTTATGCCAAGTCTTGCTAATAGAGGGCAGGACCATGTCGCCACGCCACTATCCTAGGCAGGACCAGGGGACCACGCCCCTATCCTTGGGGTTTCCACCAATATCTGCAACCCAGAACTGTCCCTGTGTTCTCTCCCAAAACTTTCAGCGAAGCTCGGATCCGAACCTATACCTAAAGCTGAAAAAGAGGGTTTGGGGTGGCTATATAGGGTTTTTCCTTAGTATAACTGAAAATGTGTGTGCAATAACATTGTGTGTGGGCAAGATCCTAAGAACAAAAGTAAACAACCTAGAGTAACCCTAAAGAATAAACCCTAATTGCTTATAATTGACAAAGTAAATGCTCTAAATCCACAATGCAAAGTGATCTAAAGCATGAATATGAATCAAAATGAAGCTTATGCAAAGATATGAAAACAACATGAAACCATACCCAACCCCAAGGGAGAGGTACAAGCCAATCATCAGCCGGTGATCTCCTATTGTTCTTCTACATCTTCAAAAGCCCCCAATTGATAAAATGATGCATGATGAATTTTTGATGGATGAATATTAAATATTATTGAAGACTTCAAAGATCTACTCTTTCGCTGCAAAGAAGGCTCTAATGCTCCAAAAACCCGTTCTTAGATTCTTAGAAGAAGACCCCTTCAAATGAAGAAAGAGAGCTCTTAAGTATGAAACCCTAGATCTTAATTTCATGTTTAGGCCGACCTAGGATTTGAATTTCCTGTTGATATTTTGGGGTTAAGCATTATTATATCATAGGATTGCACTCCCGAAATTTCAGGGAAAAAGCCACGAACCATGTGCATTCCTGCCACGGTCCGACCAACTTTTCACCAAATTTTTGGGGCCGTTAGATATGATGATATTAGAGCGCATCCCAAAGTTACAAATGATTTCAAGATGTTTTTTGTTGGCATTATGTGAACCGGTATGAGGACATAATGACATTGTGTGTTGTCATTGATGTCAATATGATGAAGAGAAGGGAACTGGTGTAACACTATGAACTGACATTTGTGCCAAAGTGAAGTGGTGTGTTTGTTCAAGGTGAACCGACATATGGTTATCGGAACCGACACATGGAAGCGTTGTATGACTATTGGTTGGTAGTCTTAACTTCAGGGTTTCCAGTTGAAGTGCTTCAAGCCTGTGTGGCTCAACTGGTGACTTTGTGTGATGAGTTAGCATGGTAACGAAGAACAGATCATGTTGCCACGTAAGCCTTGTGCGCGTGAAGGATCTTGCATGAAGGAGATTGTTCCTATCTACCTTGGGAATGTGCGAAGTCTGTAAACGGTGATAATGTGTGATGGGTTATCAACCGCCAAGAAATCAGTGGAAAACGAATGATGGAGAATGTCTTGAGATTGGATCAAGATTGTTGCATTTAATGCAATGTGCTCAACGGTCAGGATTGAACCATTTGAATTCCTTAACCTAATAGGTTTAGGGTTTAGGGTTTATGCTACCGACCTATCTGTTTTCCTATAAGGTCGATGTTATATTTCTTTCTGAGGTTGTTGGCAAAAGTTGTGTGTGTGTATCCAAGAGAAGAGATACGTGATTCTTGCTAGACCAGAGGAGAGAAGTGATACCTACAGAGTGTAAGTGCAAAAGGTGAAGAGGAGCTTAAGCGGATCTGCATTGGCATTGAGTGTTGTTACCAGATCATTATAATACTTGTTGATCTCTAACCACCTCAACAATTGGAAAATCCCTTAACAGGGTAGCTTTAATCAGCTTGCTGTAAATCCTTTAACAGGGTGACTCAAACCATTGAGTTCTTGAAATCCTCTAACAAGGTAACCTTTAACAGGGTTTAACCCTTAACCGGGTGATCCCTAACAGGATTGGTTCCTAATAGAACCTATTGTATCAGTCTTTAACTGGACAAGGCTCCTAATAGAGTGGACTTCTAAAGAGTTCAAAAACAAGCTTGTGGGTATTCATCCTCACCGTGGTTTTTCCCAGTTGGGTTTCCATGTGAAAAATATGTGTGTCATATGTGATGTCTTCTTCATGTGATGCTATGTTGTTTTCTGTCAAGCGGTGAATCATGTTGATCTAGTTGCTTATATGTATATCTTTGATGGTAGATTACTTGTTCATGCATTAGGGTGAAATGGAAATGAAGTGTTAGATTGTATGAGAAGATAAGTGTCAACTGGTTTATTCTTGTCTCAGTTATTCTGGGACTTGCTAGTTGTACTCTGTTTAAGGACCGATGTTACTATTTGTCTGTCAATGCACAATGTCTACTGACAAACCGACTTAAGAGTGTGATTTTGTCTATACTGATTCACCCCCCCCCCCTCTCAGTACTAGTTTGGTACTATTCGTTCATCATTGAGTTATAAATTGGTATCAGAGCATCCCCCAAGTCCTTTGTGTTATAAGCTTAACCGCTTGAGGTAAAGATCCCAGTCAAATGATGAAGAGGGAAGGTCCAAAGTTTAACAGAGAAAATTTTAGTATATGGAAAGACAGAATGAAGATATACATCAGAAGCATGGTTGCTCAACACTAGAGCTATGTTGAGAATGCCTATGTTGCCCCTACTGGTACTCTCACCGATGACCAAAAGAGAGAGATGCAGGATAAGGTAAAGCCCAAAGAGGTATGGGATACTCTTGAAAATATCTATGGCGGTGATGAGCATGTAAAACAAGCTAAGGAAGAAAGCCTTAGAGGGAAGTTTGAAGATATGCGGATGGTTGAAGGTGAGACCATTCAACAGTATGGAATAAGAATCAAAACTATTGTCGGAGATATCAAGAGTGCAGGTGGTAAAATGGAAGACTCCACTGTGGTAAGCAAAGTCCCGAGATCCCTATTAACGGTCTATGCAATAAGGGTTGCTGCTATTCAGGAGCTGAGATCAATAGACAAGACTAAGGTATCCCTAGACTCCATCATTGCAAAGTTGACAACCTATGAGCTAAATAGTTTTGATGGTAGTGTTCAAAAGGCTGAATCGACTTTTAAAGCTTCGACTGTACCATCTAGAAAAGGAAAAGAAGCTAGCACCAGTGGTGAACCAAGACAAAGCAGAGAAATGGATGATGAAGAGATTTTGATGGCATTTGAAGCTCTCCTTGCTAGGAAACTTCCTAAAGGAACCGGAAAATATAGAGGTAAGCTCCCTTTGAAATGTTTTTCTTGTAATCGGATAGGACATATTGTTGTAAACTGTCCTAATGGCGACAACAAGGACAAACCAGAAAGGTTCAAGAAATTCAAAGGAGGTAACTGGAGAAACTATTTTGTGGCAGTTGATGAAGGTGTCACAGATGAAGAATCAGAAGATGAAGAAAATGAAGATATTGTGTTTGTTACTATCAAGGAAGATGTGTCAGACAAGAAGGCTCTTGTCTCCCAGTTTGATAATTCCAATGAGTGGATCATTGACAGTGGCTATTCTCACCATATGACTGGTGACCGGAGCAAGTTTCTATCCTTGGAAGAGTATGATGGTGGTGTGGTTCGCTTTGGTAATGATGCACCATGCATGGTCAAAGGCAGAGGGTCCATCTCTCTGAATGGAAAGAGTAGTGCTGACAATGTGTATTGGTTTGGTGGTCTCAAACACAACCTTCTGAGTGTTGCCCAGCTAAATGACAGTGGTCTCACTCTAGAATTCAATAATGGAGTGTGCAGAATCAAAGGAAAGAATGGTGAATTGGTGGCCACCGGCATGCAGACCAGAGGTAACCTATTTCAGCTGAATGCAAATATAGGTACATGTCTTATGGCTAAATTTGATGATAGCAGGATATGGCATAGGAGACTCTGCCATGTAAACTTTGATAACATTGTGAAGGCTAGTAAGATCAAGGCAGTTAGAGGGTTGTCGGTGCTAAGAAAACCGGATAATACCTTGTGCAGAGAGTGTCAATTGGGGAAAATGTCTTCCTCAACCTTTAAAGGTAAATCTTTCACTGCTGACAATTTGCTTGATCTTGTGCATACTGATTTGTGTGGTCTTATGAAAACTAGGAGTGTGCAAGGTGATATGTACTCCATGATTCTCACTGATGCTCAAGAATGATGTGGGTCACATTCTTGAAAGATAAGTCTGAAGCTTTTGTAAAGTTCAAAGCTTTCAAAGCATTAGTGGAGAAGGAAAGCGGTAAAAGAATCAAGTGCCTGAGAACTGATCAAGGAGGGGAATTCACTTCCCGTGAATTCAACAAGTACTGTGAAGAACATGGCATCAAGAGGCAACTGTCTACCCCCCGGACTCCACAGCAGAATGGCCTAGCAGAGAGGAATAATAGGACTGTGGTTGAAGCAGCTAGAACTATGCTGATTCAAGGAAAGGTAGCTCACACCTTTTGGAGAGAAGCGATGAGCACTGCAGTCTACACAATGAACTGGGTACTCATCAAGAAAGGTAAGGATAAAACTCCTTATGAGTATTGGACCGGTAAGACACCTGTGGTTAGCTACTTTAGAGTGTTTGGTAGCAAATGTTACATCAAGAGGAGCGAACACCAAAGCAAATTTGATGCGAAATGTGATGAGGGAATATTCCTAGGGTATTCCACTAAGAGTAAAGCTCTCAAGTGTTTCAACAATAAGACTCAGAGAATTATGGAAAGCATCAATGTAAGAGTTGATGAAACCTCTAAGAAAACTGAGGAAATCGACAGTGAGCAAGCGGTAAATGAACCGGTTGTAACCTTCTAGGAACCAGTTGTCAGTCAACTGAGTACCAGTAACAGTGTTCCTACACCAGTAGATGTAGATGCTGATACTGATGGAGATGAGGATGAAGAAGAAAAGAAAGAGGAATCTATCAAGACCATTCCTCGGTATGTCAAGCTGAATCATGATCCTAAGCAGATCATAGGAGATAAGGATGGAGGAATCCTTACAAGAAGAAAGGTTAGAGAAAACTCATGTATGATCTCTGAATTTGAGCCTAAAAAATTCAAAGAGGCACATAAAGATGAAGACTGGATCAAGGCAATGGATGAGGAACTTGACCAGATAGAGAAAAATGGTACATGGTCTTTGGTACCCAGACCGGAGCATAAAAATATCAGTGGTACCAAATGGGTTTTCAGAAATAAGCTAAATGAGGATGGCACAATGATTAGGAACAAAGACAGACTGGTGTGCAAAGGATATGCCCAAGAAGAAGGAGAAGACTATGGAGAAACCTTTGCTCCTATAGCCAGATTGGAAGGAGTTCATATGCTTCTTGCATATGCAGCTTTTAAAGGTTTCAAAGTATATCAAATGGATGTAAAATCTGCATTCCTAAATGGTGTACTTGAAGAAGAAATGTATATAGAGAAACCAGATGGGTTTGCCCTATCTGAAGATAGTGACATAGTATGTAGGCTACATAAAGCCTTATATGGTCTAAAGCAGACACCTAGAGCTTGGTATGAACGTCTGCATTCCCATCTTGTGAAGATTGGATTTGAGAGAACAAGTGAAGATAGCAATATCTACTTGAAGTCTAAAGGAGATCAGATCCTGATTTGTGAGGTATTTGTTGATGACGTTATCTTTGGTGGAGATGACAAGATGAGTTTGCAAATGAGATGAAGAAAGAGTTTGAGATGTCACTCATAGGGGAGATTAAGTTCTTCATTGGACTGTAGATCCAGTAGATGAAAGATGGAATCTTTATCACTCAGTCCAAGTATGTCAAAGAGGTGTTGAAGACCTTTGGCATGGAAGATAGAAAACCGGTTGGTACACTGATGGTGACCGATTGTAAACTATCCAAAGAGGATGACTCAGCATTGGTTGATGAGAAGGAATACCACTCAATGATTGGTAAGTTGCATTATGTAGTGCATAGCAGACCAGATATTGCACATGCAGTTGGCATTACTGCAAGGTTCCAAAAAATCTCAAGAGAATCCCACTTGGTTGCAGTCAAGCGGATTCTTAGATATCTAAAGGGAACTGTTGATTATGGATTGTGGTATCCATATAGCAAGGATTTCAACTTGAAAGTATACACAGATGTTGATTGGGCAGGTAATGTAGATGACCAGAAAAGCACAACCGGTGGTGCATTCTTTCTCGGTGGTAGAATGGTCTCATGGATGAGTAAGAAGCAGAGTTGTATCTCTTAGTCTACTGTGGAAGCAGAGTATGTTGCAGCTTTCATGAACTGCACTCAGACAATTTGGATGAAGCATGTATTAAATGGCTTCAAAGTTCTTGTATCTGAACCGGTAAGTATATTTTGTGATAATACTAGTGCAATTAATATCTCCAAGAATCCGGTTTTACATTCTAGAACCAAGCACTTTGAGCTTAAGTATCATTTCTTGAGGGAAAAGGTTCAGAACAAAGAGATTACACTAGAACATGTTTCCAGTAAGGAGCAATTAGCAGACATATTCACCAAGCCTCTCCCAAAGGCTACATTTATGTACTTAAGAGGGGAAATAGGGGTGCTACCCCTTCAGGAAGTAAACTAAAGGTATATGCTCCACATCAGTCAGGTATTGCATAGTCAAATTTTTCTTCAGGATTGATGTGTTGAAGGATGCTACTCCTCAAGGGGAGCAGCATAATGGAACAAGGAAGCTTGTGCCTCCACTTTGGCATTGTTGTCAAACGGGGAGAAGAAGAGAAGCGGAAAAGATATCTGTAGAAATTGGGGGAGAAGATGTGAAGCGGAGAGATATCTTTGTATATTGCCATCAATGCCAAAGGGGGAGATTGTTGGCATTATGTGAACCGGTATGAGGACATAATGACATTGTGTGTTGTCATTGATGTCAATATGATGAAGAGAAGGGAACCAGTGTAACACTGTGAACCAACATTTGTGCTAAAGTGAAGCGGTGTGTTTGTTCAAGGTGAACTGACATATGGTTATGGGAACTGACACATGGAAACTTTGTATGACTACCGATTGGTAGTCTCAACTTTAGGGTTTCCGGTTGAAGTGCTTCAAGCCTATGTGGCTCAACTGATGACTTTGTGTGATGAGTTAGCATGGTAATGAAGAACAGATCGTGTTGCCATGTAAGCCTTGTGCACATGAAGGAGATTGTTCCTATCTACCTCGGGAATGTGCAAAGTTATCAGTCACCAAGAAATCGGTGGAAAACGAACGATGGAGAATTTCTTGAGATTGGATCAAGACTGTTGCATTTAATGCAATGTGCTCAATGATCAGGATTGAACTATTTGAATTCCTTAGCCTAACAGGTTTAGGGTTTAGGGTTTATGCTACTGACCTATCTGTTTTCCTATAAGGTCGATGTTGTATTTCTTTCTGAGGTTGTTGGCAAAAGTTGTGTGTGTGTATCCAAGAGAAGAGATACGTGATTCTTGCTAGACCAGAGGAGAGAAGTGATACCTGCAGAGTGTAAGTGCAAAAGGTGAAGAGGAGCTTAAGCGGATTTGCATTGGCATTGAGTGTTGTTACCAGATCATTATAATACTTGTTGATCTCTAACCACCTCAACAATTGGAAAATCCCTTAACAGGGTAGCTTTAATCGGCTTGCTGTAAATCCTTTAACAGGGTGACTCAAACCATTGAGTTCTTGAAATCCTCTAACAAGGTAACCTTTAACAGGGTTTAACCCTTAACCGGGTATTCTAGCCATCCCTTAACCGGGTGATCCCTAACAGGATTGGTTCTTAATAGAACCTATTGTATCAGTCTTTAACTGGACAAGGCTCCTAATAGAGTGGACTTCTAAAGAGTTCAAAAACAAGCTTGTGGGTATTCATCCCCACCGTGGTTTTTCCTAGTTGGGTTTCCACGTGAAAAATATGTGTGTCATGTGTGATGTCTTCTTCATGTGATGCTATGTTGTTTTTTGTCAAGCGGTGAATCATGTTGATCTAGTTGCTTATATGTATATCTTTGATGGTAGATTACCTGTTCATGCATTAGGGTGAAATGGAAATGAAGTGTTAGATTGTATCAGAAGATAAGTGTCAACCGGTTTATGCTTGTCTCAGTTATTCTAGGACTTGTCGGTTGTACTCTGTTTAAGGACCGATGTTACTATTTGTCTGTCAATGCACAGTGTCTGCTGACAAACTGGCTTAAGAGTGTGATTTTGTCTGTATTGATTCACCCCCCCTCTCAGTACCAGTTTGGTACTATTCGTTCATCATTGAGTTATTAGTTTTCATATGCGAAATCGGGCCTAAACGGTCAAAATAAGACATAATTAGGGTTTATGATTAAATGATTTATTGGAGGAATAAGATGAAAAGGGGCACACTTAGGGTAAAGGGCCCAATTTTATAATGTGTAAAGTGATGAAACATGACCTTATATTTAATTAGATTAATTAATTAAATTCTTAAAGGGGAATTAGAAATGCAAGATGCAAGACACACTAAGGCGAGTGCTAACCTAAGTGTGAAATTGTACCACCCTAGGAAGGGTGTACAATTTATGACACTACAAGTATTTATGGGGATTTTAGTGCAAGGTTGTAGCATTGTACCGTAAAGCTACTCACCATTCGTACTTCCTTGAGTTGAGACATAATTTTTTGGTTTGTATAAGCTAATTGTGGCTTCCAAAAAGAGGGTGATTGGGTTATGCCTCCAGGGTTGGGGCCCCCTACCTATCCTTTTCTCACAAAGATAATAATAGGAAGCACTAATTAAGGTGTTACACTTTTGAATTGATGAAGTACCAAGTGTGGGCCTAATTTCTATTGTAATTGGCCTTGTTGAAAAAAGTGCTTGGAGTGTCTTCTAAGTTTGTGCAAAACTAGTACAAATTTGGGCTTTGAGGATCCTAAGTCATACCCTTATTGTTGTTCAATAATCAATAGCCATTATGTCTTTAGGTTTGCGGTGTTTTATTGTCACATTAATTACTAAACACTTAAATCTGGTCATGATTTTGACATCTCAAACAAACCTAGGTAGGTTGTCACCAAAACTACATATTTGAGAGACCGTGACATGTATTTGAAAGATTATGTCATGTATCTATTAATAATTTCTGCATATTTATCATCATATCCTTGTTTATCTATCAATGTATTCCTATGCATTTGATTGGTAATCAAGATCAATCTAGGCCTACAACTCGACCTCAGATTTGATATCAGTTAGTTTTAGTATAGTCCCTTTTATTCTGAGTTTTAGATATTTCAGATTATCTCAATTGACACCTTAACAATCTTGTTGGCATTTGGCTTTTCTAAGGGGTCCTAGACTTGTTATTGACTATATTTGAGCTAGTTGGTTGAGGTATAAAGACAATAGTTGGGTGCTTGGACTCAAGTTGGCTGATGTTGTGTTCCTTTGACCCATTATTGGCCTTTCTACATTTTTTATAACTTCATCTTGTGTATCTGAGACTTCCTATTGTGTATTTGACCCCTACTCCTATGCATTTGTGGTGTTTCTATAGCGTATTTGTCAGTCTGATCTCCTATGTATATATTCCAATAGGATTTTGAGTTTACTAGTTGTTTTATAGGGTTCCTAACCAGTCATCAATCAATTTCGTCGTAGTCTCTTTTTTCGTTTTCAGTCAACTTTCTAGCCATATTCTTAACCAAAAGTTGTCTTTTGTCCTCACTATCTTGCATCAACCTTAGTATCACTAAGTGGTCTTTTTGCTTAGATCTATCATCTTAAGGTAGGACACCATCTTATTTACTTGAGTTGGATTAGCTTACCTTGGAATTGATCATCTTCTAGGGAGTCACATCCATCTTGATTCATCAACTTGTGGCTATTCATCATAGTCAGGAGTTAGATCTTGTCATCATTGGAGTGTAACCTAAAGACCTTGGAGAGAAAATTTGACCTTTCTCCATCCTAGTCATTATCCCAGTCTAGTCCACCTTATCCTCTTTATCATCTTTCCATTCCATCGCCTAGGTCAGAAATGGTCTTTCCTTTGTATGGTTGAAACTAGAGCCTAAAAGCTTAGAAGAGAAGCCCAAGAAGCTCAAAGGTCTTAAACATGGAGTATTATTATTATATGATGATGAATTCTTCAACCAACAATCCTTTACAAATCAATCTTACATTGAGGATTCAAATGATGACTCTCCAACCTTGGGACAAGTTCAAGAGTGTATGTCTAATGCTAAGTTTAACAAGATGCTTGAGGCCATATCACGCCAAGACCTGCAACACTATATCCTAACGCTTGTCCAAGATGGTGCCAAATTGCCTTGTAATTTTAACGTGTCTAAACCTAAGGATGTTATACAAAATGATGCTAGTGCCAATGGACAAGGATTTGGAGAAATTATCGTTTTTGAGTCACCTTCATCACTTTTAAAAAAGCAAGCTATTCCCATGCAAAATGCCCAAATGCATACCCAACAAGATTAAGACCAACCTCATGTCAACACTATGTGTATGAATGATTGAAAGAACAAACAATCACATACCCATGGTCAAACTCATGGTCATACCAATATTCAACCTCATCGTCATACTTGTACTGGTCAACAACATGGTCAATCCAACTATCAAAACCAAGGTCATGCTTTCAACATTAGTCATACTCATTGTCAAAATACCAATCAACATCACCAACATTATCATCAATATCAAAATTATGTTCCACCTCCACTTGAGGATCAATACAATAACTATATTCCTCCACCTTTGCATGAGGGTCAATACAATAACTGTTAGGCCCAATATGGAAAGCTAATGTACTGAGAGGGGAGGGCTGAATCAGTACTTCAAAACCTTTCTTCAATAATAACCTTACTGTTATGCATAAACAGAATAGTGCAGTAACATAAAATAAAGTTAAAACAAATAGACAACAATCATACATGATTCACTCCATAACACATATATTTTGGTTACGCAAAAACTCTTGGTTAGAGAGAAAAATTGCGGTGGGGATGGCACCCACAACTTCACTATTGCAATAATAAAGAATGCTTGGTTAGAGCTACATTTAGCTATTTCTAATAGCTTACCCTGTTAGGAGTAACAAGATCTGTTAGATCTACCTTGCTAAAGGATTTTACGACATTTATTCTGAATGCTGCACCTGGTTAGAGGCTTTACAATTTATAGACTTGGTTAGAGTCTTTTACCTTGTTAAAGGTTTCTCTTTCAACTTAACAATATTACAATAAAATCATTACAAACATCTGCAACTTTACATCTGAAATGTTATAGCAGATTCTATGTGCTCAGGACAAGATTACCTTGCTTATAACATACCTCGGCAACTCATATAGTAACTCAGTAAACCCTTCTATTTACTTTGTTCTTCGACTGTTCTCTGAAAACCTTCTCAGTGACCTCTGTGTCTCTGTAACAGTCTTCCTTCATACATATATGCACTTCAATAATGTTGAATATATAGATCTCTTAAAACGGTGATCTAATTCATTACTTTGATCTTACAAACAAGATTCCTCGAATGAATAACTAAACAAAATATTTCATTGGTTAGATTGACCTCGCAATCATACACAATCTTCTAGTGCAATTTCCAATGTAATAATGGTTTAGATGTGTCTCGATCTTGTAACACATTTTCATATGCATGTCCAGGTTCAATGTATCTGGTAACATGTTTCACTCGGTGAATATCAACTCAGTGTGTTAACTTTACTACTCGGTAGCCATAAAAAGATACTTGGTAGACAGCTCGATGAATACTACGTTCTGTAACTGACTAGACTGTGCATACCGACTTCTCTGTTTATATCAACTGCATGATTCGGTAGTGCTAACCAACTAGAATATAAAGTATGACTTTGAATATAAAAACTAATGGCAACTTGATAAGTAGTAACAATATCCCCTTTTGACATTAGTTGAGATGTTTGACAAAAACTACTTTCAAAGTCATAACTCAAAAATCTATATACTTTGCAAAATGACTACAGTTGACAATATATACAATAGTCAATGAAATAGTATATGCAGATATACTCCCCTTATCATTATTCTGTATATTGCTCGGATTTTGCATGCTCGGTTCTGTTCTGTGCTTGTGTGCTCTGCTTGGTATACTCCCCTGTATACAATACTCAAAACTGTATTACCAAAACTGTATCACTCTCCAAATATAGTATATTACTCCCCTTATGTAGTATTACTCCCCTTTTTTGACAAACATCAAAAACCTAATTTCCATCCGGGGGCGGTAACTGATCAAAAATAGATTTATACTTGTTTCGGGCGTCGGTGAGTGCGACTGAGAGTGCATCCTTTACACTTTCCATTAAAGAATTTTGTGCTTGAATATCAGCCAATAGTGATATTAAGCCATCAAGAGTGCTTCCCTCTTGTGTAGTAGATAGGTGTGTAGCTCGGTTAATATGCTCTTGAACTGATGAGAGATGAGGAAGGAATAATGTCTGGAGGGTCATTATATCCATCCTGATCTTATGCTCTTCATTTTTGATTTCTAACTGTTGAGCCATGAGCTGTTGAAGCTTGGTATAAAAATTCTGAACTAAATTAGGCTCGGTGGTCAACTTTGTTGAGAGATCAATGATCTCTTTCTCAATTGCATCAGTTTTATTCTTGATATCTTTAATGAATAAGGAAAATGTACAAAGTTTCTGAAATAAATAAAGAATATGCTTGAGTTGAGGGGACAACTCAGCAATGAATTTGATAAGCTTTACTTTTCCTATAGCGAGAGCTTTTTGTACCTCTTCTATCATCTTTCCAGTAAGCTCTTTATCTTTTAGCTTGCTCAAGTACTTAGATGCATCAACTCCAGATGTTTCTATTTGAGTAAGGAGTTCATCCAGTTGAATGTGGATGGCTGCATCGGTTGACACTGTTCCTGAAGGTAGCATATCTGTTAGTAGTGTCTTTACCTTCTGTAGTACTTTATTCTTCTTTTGAATGGCCAATTGTTTTTCTTATTTGGCCTTTGCTTTGCATAGTTCACCGAAATCAATAAGTGCTTGCCCTTTTAATTTTGAGATATCCACATTAGGCAACACTATCGGTTTAGTTAAATCAACTTTGAAACTATGCTTTCTCACCTTCTTCTCTTTACCTTTGATTGGTTGTACTAAGACAAGTGCTTGTGAGGCTTGCTGACCCTTGGTAGGTTGCTCAGTAGATGCAACACTTTGGTCGATTCCTATAGCCATTGTGGTGTCCTTGGGTGTCTCGGTACTAGGGTTCTCAACTGTAACATTTTCAGTGCTTGAGACGTTTGATCTTTAGTTGTATCTTCTGCTGCTTCAGACTTGTGACCTTCAGTGCCTTGTTCTGTATCCTTAGGAGCTTCGGTTGAGACAGGTGGCTTGAGCGGTGGATAAGGATGAACTTGTTCTAAGATAGATTCACTAGATACAAGTTTTGCATAGGTAGTGCCCTCAATCATTTCCTGCTCTGGTGCTTCTTCATCCATGACATCTTCATCAATTTGAATAGTGTCAGCCGGGTCTTGCTTGATAGCATCAGGACCTTGCTCGGTGACATCAGGATCTTGCTTGGTGACATCAACAATTTCAACTTGAGATTGTTCACCAATATCCTTTAGTTTGAAGATTTCCTGCCACTTGGCTTTTGTCTCATTTTCTACATCAATGTATAGCCCATTCATCAATTTTAAGGCTCTCTGTTTGACAAGAAATTTAGAATTGTATGTTGTCAAATGCTCCTTAATTTCTGCTACAGACATATTAGGAAATAGATGGACTAGACTTCTTTCTCTTATTTGTTTCTCTAAGTCCATTGCATATTTCCATCTGTTATCAATATGTAAGTATAATTCACTCGGAAGTGAGTTTACTAGTTCTAATGGAGCTAGCCGAAACTTTAGAAGTGTGCAGATGACAGCTTCTTCAATTTGTCACTTCTCATCATTATTCCTAGTCTCATACTTGACATATCTAAATCCTGCAAATCCACCATATTCTTTAAGATTGGCACAAAAATTTTCAACACTATGAATATTTACCTTCTTGCTTTTTACAATCTGAAATTTGTTTGCATCATCGGATTCTATATCACTAGACTCTTTTGCCAAAATGAGTCTCCGAGTAGATTTATTGTAGGTCTTGGTTACCTTGGGTACAGTAACACTCTTTTGTTTCTTACTCGGTGATGTAGCTGATGCTCTAGTGTTAGGTCTCTTTGTTGGTGGAGTCGGTAGGGCCTTTGAAATGTCATGTTTCTTTCTTTTCAAAACTTTACCCTTAGGCAACTCAGTACTTAATGTTATTGCTGCCTCTTGAGCTTCTTATTCCTCTTCGGTAATGGCAAGAGTGCCTTTGACAGGTGTAGAGGAGGATTCTTCTCCGAATTTCTCAGATAAAACCTTTATCATCTTTGTAGCTTTTCTTGTAGCCTTGGGTACTACAATGCTCATTTTTACTTTTTCTTTCACCTCTTCATAAGTTCCATATCTTAGTTTGGTAGCATGCCTTGGCAATGAAAGATAGGCATCAATTTGCTGTTGTGTGATATCATAGTCAATCTCATAACCCATTGGTGGCAAAGATTGAGTCCTTGGTTCAACAACATTCATATAACAGTAATCGGTGTCTACCTCAAAACATATATCATCCTTATATTTCTTTACCAGCTATGGTGGAATCCGGTACCTGTTGTGCATCTTCTCTTGAAATTTGTTGAAATAGTCATCCATGATATCATTAAAATTATCTCCTAGTTTCTTGATAAAACCATTGATTTGATGGGTGATAGGTTGGTGTAGCTCCCAAACTACTTTACCGGCTGAGGGAAAGAACTTCTCAAAGTAGAAAAACATGCATACAAGAAGTGAACCAAACTTCAGTGTGTTTGCCGAGTTGTTCTTCTTTGGCTTCCTTATTGTGTTCAGGTTCTCAAACAAGTTCTTCAGTAGTACTTCACATAAATCTACTTTCATTTCCCTTTTCACTATTTTATAGGTTAAGTCAACTGCGGCACATGGTACACTATTTTCCCTTGCTGATTGGAAGAAACAGTAACCAATTACTCTAATTGCAAACTTAAGTTCTGCATCAGTGACATTGTTCAATTTCAGTCCTCGGTAATCAGATTCTACTCCAGTTAGACTGATTAGCTCCTTCCGTGATATCATTTTCTGTGCTCATGCATGATCATAGATAGGATACCCGGTGATCACATGAATGATTTCCTTGGTGATTTTGAATGCTTGCTCCTCTAGCCACATAAAATCATCATGAACTCTGCTTAAAACAAACTTAACCCAATGGGGTTTGAACACACGGGGATAGGCTAGGGCTTCAGTTAATCCCTTGATTTTGATATGCTCATACTTGCTATCCATTTTGCCATCGGTACAAAGTTCATCATATGTGTCACTAATCTCAACATGACCGAGTTCTTCAACATGACATTTGGTGAAGAATCTAACATCATTGACTAACAAGACTCAATCAGGGATGAGTGAAAATGCAGTTTTGTCATCCGGTTCAGAGGCGACTTTAGGAGTCAAAGAGTACTCCAGCAAGGGCTTCTCCACATTTTTGACAACTACGAGATCTTGAATCTTGGGCGCCATAGTAGATTTCGGGTAAAACTTAGCAAACTATCCTTAGGGTTTGACAATTTACAAATGAGTGATGCTTCACACTTGGTAGATAATACCAATTTGACAAGATCAGAAACCAGCTTAACAGTGTGAATAGATTTGATGTAAATACCTTGAAATTCGCTTTGAATGAAGTTTGATCACCTTGATTTGCTCTGCTCTACTCTCTTGAAAACTTGGTGAATGAAAATGACCGCGAAAATACGTTTAACTACAAAATACCTTATCGGGCTCCATGCAAGTTAGGTCAAAACATTAAATGCGCTCGGTTCACTTTTAACCGATTTACTCCCTTTTTTTGTTTTAACCGAGTAACCAAATTTCCTTCATTTACTGACTTGACATGTTTCTTGTAAAGTACTTTGATAGAATTTCAAACTTACTAATTGCATCTTAACTATGCAGATTTTGAATTTTGTACATAATAGAATAGGAACTATTATGATTTAACCTTTAGAGAATGCAATCCCTTCATACGTTTTCTGATTAATTTGGAATAGGTGCACCTAACTCGGTAGGTAAGGTGCTTTCTTCATCTGACATGATTTCCTTCTTTTTCCAAATCATCTTAAATTTTTCTTTTATCTCTTCAGTGTTCTTCTAGGTTGATCTCTGCAATCTCCAGCTAAATGTCCAACTTTATGATAATGAAAACATGCCATACCAGGATTTCTCCATGATCTTCGGTTGTTCATTCCAAACCTTATAAAACAGTTGGCACTAATATGTCCATATCTTCCACAACATTCGCACCATATCCTTGTATTGTAATTCCATGGTACTACTGCATATTGTCGGTAAGGATCTATGTGAATTCAATAACCTCTAGTGTTTGCTTGGTGTGGACATCGCATGTAGTTCTTTTGCTTAGGCCAGCACTTCTTGGTACTATGTCCATATCTATTGCAGTTTCTACAAAACCCTTTGAATTTTGCCTTCTGATAGTTGTTAACAGACTTTGTCCTACATTGATTAGATGTGTGACCATATTTATTGCAATTGTAACAATATCCATTGGACTTAGTGATATTCGGTTGCTTACCTTTTCTAATCTAGCATATGTTGGCAGTATGACCTTGATTTCCACAATAGTAGCAAATAGGCTTCTTCCTTTTGATGTTATTCTTGTTTCCAGCTTGCTTTGATGATTCTCCTTTCTCAGTAGTATGAATTCCTTTCTTGGTTGATTCTTTTCCTTTGTAACCAAGTCCTGCATCTTTGTTGGGTCTTCTTGTATTCAGTTGCTCATCCAACATCTTTGATGCATCATAACTCTTCTTCAATGTTTCTTTGGATTTCTTCTCTATTTCAAGTTCGTCAGTCAACCTTGATACTTCAAGTTTCAATGCTTGATTTTCATCATTCTTTAGAATTGCTTCATGATGTGCATAACCTAGTTGATCTGTCATATTTTGTTGAATCCTAGTTAACCTTATGATTTCATCATTCTTATCAGATACTAAGACTTCAAGTTGTTGTTTCTCTCTTTGTAGATCTCTTGCTTTATCCTCTGTTGTCCTCGATGCATCTAGGTTTTCAGTCATCTGTGTACTGAAATGTTCATGTTCTCTTTTCATTGCTTTTAGTTGATCAGCCAATGCTTTGTTCTTTTCTTTCAATACTCCAATCATTTCTTCAGTTTCTTCAGATATACTATTCTCAGATGATGTCTTAATTTGTTCCACTAACTCTTGAGAATCCTGCAAGTCATCAGATAATCTTCTTCTTACTTTTAGAGATTTTTCATTTTCCTTTGCATGTCTACAATCACTTGATTTGCATGATCCAGCTCTTCTTGTAGATACACAATCCTCCGAGATTGTTTATAGCCTTCCATTGATAAGATCTTTCTCTTTAGGTAGTTAAACCCTTTTCCAAGATTGAGGCTCTGATACCAATTGTTAGGCCCAATATGGAAAGCTAATGTACTGAGAGGGGAGGGGTGAATCAGTACTTCAAAACCTTTATTCAATAATAACCTTATTGTTATGCATAAAAAAAATAGTGCAGTAACATAAAATAAAGTTAAAACAAACAAACAACAATCATACATGATTCACTCCATAACACATATATTTTGGTTACGCAGAAACTCTTGGTTAGAGAGAAAAACTGCAGTGGGGATGGCACCCACAACTTCACTATTGCAATAATAAAGAATGCTCGGTTAGAGCTACATTTAGCTATTTCTGATAGCTTACCCTGTTAGGAGTAACAAGATCTGTTAGATCTACCTTGCTAAAGGATTTTACAACATTTATTCTGAATGCTGCACCTAGTTAGAGGCTTTACAATTTATAGACTCGGTTAGAGTCTTTTACCCTGTTAAAGGTTTCTCTTTCAACTTAACAATATTACAATAAAATCATTACAAACATCTGCAACTTTACATCTGAAATGTTATAGCAAATTCTATGTGCTTAGGATAAGATTACCTTGCTTATAGCATACCTCGGTAACTCATATAGTAACTCGGTAAACCCTTCTGTTTACTCTATTCTTTGACTGTTCTCTGAAAACCTTCTCGGTGACCTCTATGTCTCTGTAACAGTCTTCCTTCATACATATATGCACTTCAATAATGCTGAATATATAGATCTCTTAAAACGGTGATTAATTCATTGCTTCGATCTTACAAACAAGATTCCTCGAATGAATAACTAAACAAAATATTTCATTGGTTAGATTGACCTTGCAATCATACACAATCTTCTAGTGCAATTTCCAATGTAATAATGGTTTAGATGTGCCTCGATCTTGTAACACGTTTTCATATGCATGTCCAGGTTCAATGTATCTGGTAACACGTTTCACAATGAATATCAACTCGGTGTGTTAACTTTACTGCTTGGTAGCCATAAAAAGATACTCGGTAGACAGCTCGGTGAATACTGCGTTCTGTAACTGCTTTCTTCTGTAACCGACTAGACTGTGCATACCGACTTCTCTATTTATACTGACTGCATGATTCGGTAGTGCTAACCAACTAGAATATAAAGTATGACTTTGATATAAAAACTAATGGCAACTTGATAAGTAGTAACAATAACTATATTCCTCCACCTTCATCAAACAACCGATATCATAACTATTCCCCTCCACTCAGTGGTCGGTATAATAACTATATTCCTCCTCCTCCTCAAATCGATGGCTCAGGCATAGGGTTGACTCAAGGAAATATTGTAATACATATTAATAGGGATTTGGCATAGCAAGTGAGGGAA
Source organism: Cryptomeria japonica (assembly GCF_030272615.1). NCBI lineage: Eukaryota > Viridiplantae > Streptophyta > Pinopsida > Cupressales > Cupressaceae > Cryptomeria > Cryptomeria japonica. Next base: position 594,669,411 of record NC_081411.1, read on the forward strand.
TTACAACAACAAATGGCCAGTATGAGATTAGGGACCCTCGTCACTATTTTTTTTTGAGATATTTTTCCTTATCCTTTTAATCCAAGCATACCTATGCCACCTTTTCCTCCAATTTTTATGATACCTAAATTTGACAGATACAAATGAAAAGGTGACCCTAAAGACCATATTAGAGATTTTCTCATAGCTTGCATAGAGGTAGTCTACGTTGATTCTTATCTCATACGCCCTCTTCCCATGTAGATTAGGTGGGAAAGCTATAGAGTGATTTTTGTGATTACATCCTGGGATCAAGTCTTTTGGGGACCTAGATGAAAAGTTTATCTCACATTTCTCCTACAATATTGAGCATGAAGTTAGCATTATGACCTTATTTAATAGAAAGAAAAGATAGGGAGAATTTTTTTCATCCTTCTTACAAAGATGGCTAAGCTTGGCTAGTTGATGCCCTTGTCATATTCCACAAGAACATATGGTTCAAATTTACATGTAAAATTTAATTTGTTAAATAGGCTTCCAACTTTGACCGCAATGCTTGAACATGTTTGAAGAAGTCATCAAAAAAGGTCTACTTGTTGAAATACTTCTCTTTGAGAAAGCCACCATTAATATCTATAAAGATAACAAGGATAACCCTAGCTCAAGTAATAATGAAAACCCCACTTTTGAAACTGTCACCTTAATTTTTATTTCCATTTCAAGTGGCCCCACCAATTGGATTCATGCTTTGAATTGGCAAATTTCCAAAATTATGAACTCAATCTTTACAGTACCCAAGTTTGTCAAAGTATCGATCACCTGATCTATCCCTTGGTTCCCAAAGGTCACATTGTTAGTCAAGTCCATCCCTTTGTAATCATCTAGTCAACTAAAAAAGAGAACCCCAATAGTTCTTCACAAATTGTTCCTGAGTTCCCAAATATGCCAATTACTCTACTACTCTTCAACAATTAGATATCACCAAGAGCTAAGTGCATTGGTTGTCACTCAAAGTCAACATGTCAGATGATTTTTGAGCTCCAGGCATCTCCTGTTCAACATGCTTCTTAGTCTAAAAAGTCATTAACTGCCCAAATTTGTTGAGACTCACATTTCTTGAGGCATAATCTTTTAGAAAACCTACAAAGTACACCCTCTTTATGACTAACTAGACGAAGAAAGGCATGTAAAGGTGGTAACACTATTTTTGAAAATAGGTGATATTACTCCTCATGAGCCAACATTTAATGAGTTTGAAGCCAAATTCATAAATAAGAAATTAATATTTCTAAACTCATTATTACTTGTCGAACTTAGCTAGAGCAATGTATTAGTGTCTGCTAGAAGAAGACAAAGATTTGTTAGTCCCTGTAACTCCCATTTTAGTCTATTTTTAGTATGAATTATTCCCAATTTTCAAATCGGAATGGCGTTTTTGATTATGGGAAAAGCAGGTTTTGAAGGGATCCCGAAACCCTTTACAAAAGAACCTTAAAAGATAATAGCATTAAGCAACAAGAGAAGACAAACTGCCAAAAAACCAGCACAGGTATGGGCAAAAATTGGCAAAAAAGCCCAACAAAACTAGCCACATCCAACCATAACATAAAAGAGGGAAAACAAATTACTTAATGTTTTTTAGGGCATTAGCCAAATTTTCGCTAATCCCTTGCAAATCTTTAATATTATCCCTAAGCTTAGGGATATCCTTGGAAGAGGCCACAACAACGTTTCATGCTTGCCCTTGTTCTTTTAGCTGCACACCAGGAGTACTTTCCACTATCCTTGCCTCGATAGAATCCTCATCAATATCTTGATCCATGACAGGTTTGGAGGTGCTGGAACCATCAAGGAACCTAGTAATTTCCTCTAAATTCTTAGTCATAGAGGTAAGGATATCCAGAATCATTATCAGAAAGTTTTTCATAGCTATTTTTCCTTCCTCTAGATTACCAATCTGAGCTTCCAACTTCTCCACTTTTTCCTCCACACCTTTATTCCATTGTTCCTAGTTTATTTATGCTTTCTTCCCTTTCTCTTCCTACTGCTTATCGGTTTTTTCCAGATTCTTGATTTCTTCATAAACCCACCTGTCAAAATTGGAATGGTGCTACCCCATGAAGACTAGTTTCCTATAATCTAACCTAATTTGAATTAGCCACAAAATGAACAAAGTGACATCATTTCCAGACTGAGTGCATTGGCTTGGAAAGAGAAGATTGACTTTTTTTAATACAGGAGGGCGATCAATACCTTAAGGAAAGAGGAAAGACAAGCAAAAAATCATAATCGATGCCTACCAGAAGAAATTATCGCAGCAAAGAACCTAGCTTGAAGCAAATCACTTTAGCATCCTATCAATGTTATATTGTTAAGACATAGTACCCACTACATTGGAAAGAAAATTCAGTCTTGAAGAATGGTGTTATCAAGATACGCAACTGCTCTAGTGGTTCAACATGGTATGGATTTTATGAAAGACCCACAAGAAGACATCCTCTTTGGGTTGATGACTTTAGCATGGGAGTGCAAAACAAGTTTTTTTGAGGCCAAGCTAAGACAGTCTTAGTCTGCACCTACTTCTGGTATGCAAAAGCCCATTCCTCCACCCAATTCACAATCAACATCATCAACCGGTGGGGCGGAGAAGAGGAAGAAGGAAAAACGTCAGAGAGTATATGTTGTTGCCAATACTGAAGATATAGACAAAGAATTTGATGAAACAGCGAGGGAGGTGAAAAAGACAACCACCTATGCTAGAATGGTGAAGAAGCCACAATTCGGTGGAGTTAAACAAACAAAAAAGTCTAGAATAGAACCTGAATCATCAGGAAAAGCCAAAGAAAGCAAGAAGCAGAAATCTAAAATAAATGCAGCTCTAAAATCCGGTAAGATTGAAGGCACATTTGAAATAGTGCCCCCATTGACTTTGAAGGAGTTAATTGATGAAATTCTTAAGGATGGGAATCTAAAAAACGTGTCTACATATTATGAAATTTTTGATGATAAAGATCAGAGGGTAGTTGAAGAAGCAATTGGTGAATATATGGATGCTTATAGTAAGGCATTGATAGAACTTGCATCTATGTTTCCTAAAAGCCTGTATGACATTTTGGATGTGAGAAGGCATACAACTAGTGAAGAGGATGAGAAAATAAATGAATATGTGTTAATGAATCTATCTTTTTTCATCTCCCAAGATGAAGTTATCAGATTATTAAATCTTGCCAAGGATATATTCCAAAGCAAAAAGAGGGTGAATAAGCTCATTCTAGGGAAGATAGATGAGGTGACAAAGGAATCTGAAACAATTTTGAGACATTTTTTGATAGATCAAAAAGTTGATGTAAATCCGGAAGAACCATCTCATGACACATCAGTTCCAGAAGTTCACGTCATTGTCCCTAAACAAAAGGTTCAATCACCTGAGAAATCCATTCTGAAAGGTCAGTCAAATGATTGAACTCTAGTTGATAATATTGATGATGGTGCAAATGATATCTCTGGTGATGTTGTACAAGAACATCTGGATATAGAAGTTGTGTCAGAGAAAGCAACTGTGGAGACAGAGAATGTTGAAAAGGATAAGGAGGATGGTGAGAAAGGTGGAAAGGATGAGAGTGCAAAGGTTGTTGATAAGGAGAAAGGAGAGGAGAAGGCAGATTAGGCTCCGACAACAATGGCAAGAGACATTGGTGCTAATAAAGGGAAACAAGTTGTTGATTCAGATGGTTTTAGTCAAGGACCGATAGACCTGAGATCATTATCTCCTATTCAAGCACTTACATTAGCAACTCTAGCTCAAACCAAAGCTAGTGAGGACTTGCTCAAGTCAAACTATGTTGATAAAGAGCTAATATCATTAGCAGGAGATATGTTGGAGAAAATCATGCCATCTTTCAAATTGGATACATATGATCCCTCCGATAAGCTCAAGGGTTTGTAAAATTTTGTTGGTTCTCATTTTGAGTCTTTAGAGAAGGTAGCAAATATCAAAGTTTTGAATCAATTCAATGCAATGAAATTAAAGCATTTTTTCAAGACGATAGAATCAGTTTAGTTACTATACTAAAAAGTATTCAAGATGCAATTGATGAAGGAGGTAATATATAAAAGTCATGTTTGATTTTACCCAAGTTCACCATAGACATTGACAAGAAAATAAGGGAATGTGAAGGTCAGCTAGCAAGCATATTATAGTCATACGCACCACAATTAGCTCCGGTTAGCAATTTTGAACCCCAAGTTTTGAGTATATTGAATAAAATCAAGAGTATAAACCAAGAAAAGGATAGAGTTCTGGGTAGAGTGTCTAAAGTGAGGAATCTTATTACTACCCAAATAGATTCTTTGATGAGTAGCATGCAGGATGCTAAGGATGCACTAGATAAGCCTGTTCCGACATATAGATAGGGAGCAGAAATGCTTGCCTACCTTTTCAGTGAAATGATAAGCATTTTGGAGAGCTTAAAGAAGGGATGGGATAATCATTTGGTGTACTTTGGAACAATATTTGCTGACATCTTCTAGTTTTTTGAGCAACGATACATATCTTTGTATATCAGCTTTGGTGGACTCTTTGGCATTTCTGTCAAAGGGGGAGAGAGTCGAGTTAAAAATGGTGTAAATTCTTAGGGGGAGCTTGTATATTCTTTGATAGTTTGAAAATTTGAAATTTTGTAGTCTTAAGTGTACAATTTTTTCAATTCATTTTTCATAGTGTTGCCATCAATGTCAAAGGGGGAGATTGTTGGCAAGAGACACTGTTTCAGTGAAGATTGGTGCATGATAGATGTTTAGGGGTTATCATTGATGGCAACTCAGTTTGCAGATCACATCCAATGTACATAGATTAATTTACCGAAAGTCATTTTCTTTATAAGACATAAGTCTGGAAGGTGGAACACAATAACCGATAGAGCATGAGATCATGGTGCACATCTTGATTTTGGTGGTGTATTTTTGGTTGCAGTGATCAAGGCAGTTGGTTCGAGGTTTGAGATAGATTACTTCGTGATCCTGACATTATGTGTTGAATTGTGTGCAAGTTTAGAGCTCCGGTATCTGGTAACTCAGTTAGGGAAAAGTTATTTCAGTAGCATGTGTTGCGGATTTGTTAGGGTGATTTTAGTGATTAGTTGCATGTTTGAGATGACTGGGCTGACTTATGAGAAGCATTTTATCATCTTGTTTTGGTCTGCATTTGGATTTGTGATCGGATTGAGCCGACTTGGTTTCAAGTTGTGTGATATGCAGTTTTTTGAAGCTGACTTAGTAAATGATTTGTTTTTTTATGGTGTGGATATATAAGATTGATTTAGTTGATCATTTTGGTGTGTGCAATGTGCGAAGGAAGTCTGTGTGAGCAAATTTGTGAGTCTAGTGAAGATTTTGTTGCTCCAGTTTGTGACTAAGAAAAATAATAGAGCAGAATATCATATCAGTTGCAGGAGACATTATGAGCCTAATCAAAATTGTATTTTGGCATAGTTAGATGCTAAACTCTAGTTTATTTGTCATTATAATAATGTTTTAATAGCCTATAAGGCAGTGAGCCTTCCTCTGGGTTGTAGCCCTTTTGTAAATGAGAAGTGAGCTTTAGGCAGTGTGCCTGAATGCAAGTGCATTCCCCTTTTGTAATATTGTTCTACTACTGACCATAGTAAAATAGTATTGTGGGTACTCAATCCCAGCATGGTTTTTACCTTTTTGGGTTTCCATGTAAAAATATTGGTGTTATGATTGTGTGGTTTCTTACTTTATGTTTCTGCACTTTGATTACTTTCTCATGCATTTGGTGGTTTAAGAATCAACTTGATAAGTTTGTGAAGTATAAAACACTGATTCACTCCCCCCTCTCAGTGCTCATTGATTCCAACGGAAGAAAAGGTTGAACTGCATGATGCACAATTCCAAATGGTACTCAAAGATGAAAGGAATCCAGTTCCCCTTGTTAATTAGTTACTAATTTTTAATTAACGTACATAGCGTAGGATTAGGAGATTTTTTGTTATTTTATTATTATGGTTTCTAGTGGGCCACATATATGATTTAATGGATTTTCAATTCTCTTTAGGAAACCGGTCATTTTCAAGAAATTGTTACTTCATAAGATAGTTATGACTAAATGTCTATATATGTTATGAATAAGTAGTGATTAGGGGATATTCTCCCTTTTGGGGCTTTGTGAGGAAACTATTTTTTGAAGGAACTCTGCAATTTTTTGATAGATATGAATAAGGTTTTCTGAATGCAATTATATGAATTGTAGACTTTGTGTTATGATTAAAGAATGTTTAATCTTCTTATGTTGAATACGTGGATTCTCAAATGATTCTTCCTAGTATCTATTAAAAGTCTTTTATGATGAATTATGTATATTGCTATGGAAAAGATGGCTTTGAACAAAAGATACAGTAATATGATGATATTTTAAGGAATTTCTTGTATGAAAAGAGAGTCCTTGTATTCTCTTTCTTATCTCTGTTATGTTTTTCTCTACCTTTTTAAAGTTTTCTAGTTAAATGCTTTGCCTTATTTGTTTTCAAGTTAAAAGCATCCATAGTTTTAAAGTTCCTTGTTGATTATCTGAAGGTAGTTGTTCCTTGTAAAATAAGGAGAGAGTAGGTATAGAAGGAAATCATACCTATGTCAACTGTTGGCCAAATTGTTACCCATTTGGGCATTAGGATATAGAGTTAGGTAGCAAAACTTGTTCACCAACAAATTTTTTACGACTCTGCTAAGGAAAGAATTTTATCCTTTGGATATTTAAAAGTGCCCCTTAAATGTATGATAATTATGTTCAGATTTAAAAATCCCAGAAGGGATCCCTCCAACAGATGACCTATGCCAGCCATTAGACAAATATTGACTGAAAATGATGAGGTGCTCCTCTCATCCTGAGATGCTCTGAAAGAAAGTATTACCAAAGTAGAAAAGAATAAATTTCATCCCTATGAAGATTATAAATCCATATTGTTGTTACAAAGTGTGTGTCACAGGTACTATTTGGTTAAGGGTTTGGAAAAAGGACCTCATCAATTACAAATCATAGCAGAAAGATATAATTTCTTTATAAGGAAACCCTCGTGACCAGCATATAAAATTTATTGTACCAATCGAGGGAGTAGAACATCGATTGGATTCCAAATTGGTTCCTAGATGGTTTAGATGATGACTTTATATGTGGGATAGTGGACGAAAATGGACATATTTTTGAGGTCAACTATTCTTCTGAAGGGATGAGAGAAGGTACGGATAATTCTTTATCTCTATTTTCATTTCCTGAAGTAGAAGTCTTCACTTTTGGTCTTGATCAAATGAGCCCTACAAAAAAAACCTTTTTTTTTGTGAAAATACAAATAAGTCTTTTGATCTTGGTTTAGAAAAGGAAATTTTTGTCTTTAACATTGATTTGCTAGTACCTAATAAGGTGAATGTTGGAAGGTTGGAATAAATTAAAGATAATCCATCACCTAAGTATCTGTTGTTCAAATCATTTGATGTCAAGAATGAAGAGAATAAAATTCACAATAAGCCACATGATGAGCTGGTTTATGCTAAAAATGTAAAAGTTTCCTTTGTCAATTTGGATCCCATGCTGGTAGAATGTAATATTCAAAAATCACAATCATCCGCACCTTCAAAGGGGATAGTTCAAAACATAGTTAAAGAACAAACCACACCAATTAGTCTCCTAGAATATTTTTGGGATAAAGAAGGTTACCCTTGATAAAGAATCACCATTTTTTTTTGAAGAAAAATGAGAAAAATGAATAAAGGATGATAGTAAGAGAAAGGAGGACAAGGAAGAATCATGGAATTTATTTTAGATCCTAAAATCCCAAGTGAACCTTCTTCTAATGAAGAATATTTTCTTTCTCACCTACCATTCCTATCTGAGGAAGAGCTACAAATGGATTATATCCAAAGGATGAAATTATCCAACCCTTTTTCTTAGCTTCTTCCTAATATAGAATTTGTTGAGTTACCCTCCTTTAATAAATTTTAGACATCATGCATCAAGGATGATTTCTATAAATATAAGAAGATGGCCTCCAAAGTAAGACACACTTTGGAAAATAGTACCCCAAGTAGTGACGTCATTGGTCAAACAAGGGTGATGCATGAAAGGGGTATTTTAAGTAAGACAAAAAAATTGGTATGAAGATGACAAAAAAGGGTATGTGTGTCATGAAGAGCCAAGAGAAATCTGAAAGAACCCTTACTTGGATGAACATTGGGAGAGTGATCAGGGTTGAAAGTCTTTGAGCAATATGATTCCCAATGATAAAAAAAATTCATATAATTTTTACTTGAATTATGAATTATAGAACAATATAGATAAAATGGTCTATATTTCTGAATGGATAAAGATAACTAATGTGCTTGTAATAGAATAAGATGAGAACTAGAAAGGTTCTCTAAAAGGTCCAACTAAAGACATTGAGATCGGGAAAAATGAGTTTTAAATAGGAGATAAAAGGTTTTCCAAATGATAGTAAAGAAGATTAGAACCAAAGTAAAAGCATTCAAAAGCTTGAGATTTTAATACTTCAACTCATCCAAAAGGAGGTGATTAGTTACATGCAAAAAGAATTGGATTTAGCTACAAACCCCCAAAAAATTTACGAATAGTGGCTATTTGGATATAGGTTACTCAACTGGGTATCCTTGCACGATAACATTCTTAGTTTGGGAAATCAAGGAGTACAAATTCAATCTAGTTTGAGAGCAACCTACTATTGCCTTTTCTTGTTTCACCATGGTATCTATTTTTCTTAGTTGATAAATGGATATGGATGATTCATCAAAGCATGATTGTAAGGTGGGACCTCTTACCTATTGCAAGGTGTGCGCCCTTGGTCTTCGTGTGATGTGCAGTGCAACACTCGGGTTTGTGACATGGCTTAACCACCTCCTGTGGATAACAATTGGTATCAGAGCTAGATCCTCCAGAAGAAGCTTGATCGCTCAAGGAGATCTTGGATGGAAACCTATATTTTCAAGAAAGAAAGTATGAGATTTGATGGAAGAAATTATACTATATGGAAGGACCAGATGGAGTGTCATTTGAAGTGTCTTGGAGAAGATTATTGAAAGATTACAAAGAATACCTACACTGTTCCTCAGAATGGTCTGTTACTAAAAATGAGATTAAGGATTTTGAACATAACATAAGAGCCAAGGAAGCATTGCTAAGTGCCCTGACCGATTCAGAGATGACTAATGTGATGGGACTTCAGACTATACATGAGATCTGGGAGAAGTTAGAGGCCTCATATGAAGGAGATATACATGTCAAAGTTGCTAAACTGTAGAGTTTGAAAGGAAAGTATGAGATGTTGAAGATGGGAGATGATGAGAACATATCATCCTTTATGGCTAAAATGAATGAACTTGTCATGAACATCATATGTGCCGGTGGAACTTTTGAAGAAGATGAGATTGTTGCTAAAGTGTTGAGATCTTTGCCTCCTTATAAATCTAAAGTTGTTGGTATTGATAAAATCTGGACTATGACTACTATGACAAGAGACATGTTGGTTGGTAAACTTGTTGCATTTGAATTGAGTGAATTTGAAGAATTACATGGTAAATCTAAGACTGCATTTAAAGCCTTTGTATCCAAGTTGTAGAATTATGATCCGAGAGAGAGTTCATCTAGGGTTTCCAGATATGAAAGAGAAATGAGAGAGATTGAACAATAAGAAAGAGAGTTGGATGAGCTCGAAGCACTTATTACTCTAAGATTGCCTAAGGGATCCAGTAAGTATGATGGAAAGTTACCTTTGAAATGTTTCTCTTGTAATAAGATAGGACATTTTGTTTCTAGGTGTCTTGAAAGAATATCAAGATATGATAAGCATGATAAATTTGATAAGTATGATATATATGGGAGGCATGATAAGTATGATAAGCCCTGTAATCCTAACCAAAAGTATAAATATCAGAAGAAATGCTACTATGTTGTTGATGAAGGTGTGACATATGAAGAATCAGTGAATTCAGAAGATGAATTTGTATTTATTGCTATCAAGGAAGATGATCTGGTACTAGTGAATTCTACAAGCTGCATTGTTGAGGAGAAAGCTTTGGCTGCTAAGATTGAAGAGGAAAATGAATGGGTAATTGACATCGGTTGTTATTGTTAGGTCTCAGAGACAACTAAGAGGGGGGGGGGTGGTGAATCAGTTGTCAAATAAATTCAAACCAAAACCAATTAACCAACTTGATGCTTAATACCGGTAAACCAATTAAGTATGCCGGTAGATAGTGTTAACAGTAAATTGCTATACCAATAAAGATTAATGCATGAAACATAAACATAAAGTCATCCACAAAACATAACACCAATATTTGTACGTGTAAACCCTGTAAGGGGAAAAACCACGTTGGGAAACCTTACCCACAATCAGATGATACTACTGCAGCTAGTAAGTGTACATAAATGGGGTCTGCACATGTAGAAAGGCCAACAACCTAGAGCTCACTGCTCAATCACAAAATGGGAGTCACATTGACTACAATTGGATGGTTAAATCCAATAAGAATGTACTACACAAAATAGCATCTTCATATGCTGGATTCAGTACCGGTGTAATGCTGATATGCTTATACAAAAACCTAGCTTCACCTTCAAATGATGTCTTCGTGTATACCTCTGCTTAATCTCGCATATACCTTCACTCAATTCTTTTTTGCATTCCACACTTGATCTTACCAATAAGATCTTACATTTATACCATAACCTAAGACCAATTTTAGTAGGTCGGCTCTACAAGATATTACAATAAACATTTTACATACAATATAATATATGATGCAATAACCAATTAAACATGTTGGCTTAATGCATTTACATCAATAATAAATCATCTCCATAGCGTGCCATGCTGATCTGGAAAAGATAAACCTGCTGGTGTAACCCTAGATAACCCTGGACCTATTTGCCAGTAAAAGCAAATATACAAATATGAATATACCAATGATCAATTCTTCAAAACAAAGTGTCCACATGATGTCTTTGACATTATCAAGTGTCTTCCATATTATTCCAGGTACCGGTGAACATTATATCCTACCAGTGAACCATATACCAGTAACTATGCAATAGTTACTTGCTTGCTGGTGAATGTTGCTAGATCTCCAAAGTGCTTATTTTCAGTAGGTGTTGATATCAATGACAAAACCATACCAAAATACCAACAACCTCCCCCTTTGGCATTGATGGCAACACAAGATGGAAAAACCATCAAAGTGCTAAAATAGAAATGCCAAATACCAAAAACCAACAATCTCAATTTCTCCCCCTGGGAGCAACATGAGTTTATCCAAAGATTTATTTTCAATACCAATCTCTCCTTAAAAGATAATGTGTTTTTCCATAGATATCTCTCCCCCTTTGACATCAAATGCCAAAGTTACAAAAATCAAGTTCATACAAAATACCAACTACTCCCCCTGAGAAGTAGCTTCCTCATCAAAGACCGGAGTAAAAGATTTCTCTTTTAATTCTGCCGATTGATGACAATCATCAATTGTCTAAGTCTCTACCGGTGGTGGTATGACTCCAAGCTGATCTCTGAGATATTCAAAAGTCTCCTTAGGAAAAGGTTTTGTGAAAATATCTGCAAGCCATTCTTTAGTATTCACATAAACCAGTTTTATCTTTTTTTCTTCAACTTTTTCCCTTAGAAAATTCAATTTGATAGAAACATGTTTTGTTTTAGAATGTAATACCGGATTTTTAGATATATCAATTGCTACAGTGTTATCACAATATATAGTAATGGGTTCCTTGCATTTTACCTTAATGTCTTTCAACATTTGTTTAAGCCATAGTACTTGTGTACAGCTAGTTGTTGTTGCAACATATTTCGATTTTGCTGTTGATAAAGATGTACAACTCTGTTTCTTACTCAGCCAAGAAACTAATCTCTTTCCAAGAAAGAATGCTCCTCTAGTGGTTCTTTTTCTATCATCCACATCTCCTGCCCAATTTGTATTTGTGTATGCACATAGGTCAAAATTTTCATCTCTAGGATACCATAATCCAAGATTTGCTGTGCCTTGTAAGTACCGGAAAATCCTTTTTACTGCTGAATCATGATTTTCCCTAGGATTACTTTGAAATATAGAAACAATACATACTGCATTCATAATATCAGGCCTGGTTTGTGTCAAATACAGTAAACCTCCTATCATAAATTTGTATCTAGTTGGATTAACAGGTGTAGATTCATCCCTTTGAGATAATTTGTCATTTGTAGTCATAGGTGTGCTTACCGGTTTAGAGTTCTCCATCCCAAATTTCTTTAGTAATTCTTTCAATTACTTGGATTGACTCAAAAATATACCTTTATCAGTCCGTGAAATTTGCAATCCTAAAAAGAATTTTATTTCTCCAATCATAGACATTTCAAATTCTTGCTGCATTTTAATAGAAAATTCCTTACATAATCTATCTTCTCCTCCAAAGATTATATCATCAACAAATACTTCAATAATCAAGATGTCATCATTAGTTATTTTATAATATAAATTGCTATCTGCATTTCCTTTAGTAAAACCAATCTTTAAAAGATACTTATCCAACCTTGCATACCAAACTCTTGGGGCTTGTTTTAATCCATACAGAGCTTTTCTTAACCTACAAACCATATCATTGTCATCTGTCAAGGAAAATCCATCAGGTTGTTCAATATATACTTCCTCTTCAAGATCTCCATTCAAAAATGCACATTTAATATCCATTTGATAAACTTTGTAGTCCTTGTGAGCTGCAAAAGCCAAGAATAATCTGACTGCCTCAATTCTGGCTACCGGTGCAAAGGTTTCATTGTAATCAACTCCTTCTTTCTGAGAATATCCCTTACACACTATTCTTGCTTTATTTCTGACAACCTTACCATCTTCATTAAGTTTGTTTCTAAATACCCATTTGGTTCCAATTACATTTTTATCTTTAGGCCGGGGAACTAATGTCCAAGTATTATTTTTCTCAATTTGTCCTAATTCTTCTTCCATAGCTTTAATCCAAAATTTATCTTCACATGCCTCATTGATAGATGATGGTTCAATTTGAGAAATAAGACATACTTCTTCATTTGCCAATCTTCCACTTGTCATAACTCCTTTAAATTTGTTTCCAATTATCCGATCTTAAGAATGATTCAATCTTACATACCAGGGTGTCTTAGTTTGTTGTTGTTCTTCAATTACTGTGGAATCCTCTGATGATACCGGGATAACTGGATCTTCATTCTGTACCGGTGGATTCAGTGTAGGTTCATTTGTCACAATTTCTGTTGCCGGTTCAAAGTCTATATACCTTGAAGTTCCTCTGAATTGTTCATCAATCTTTACATTTTCACTCTCAACAATTTTCTGCAATCTCTTATTAAAACATCTATATGCCTTGCTCTTAGATGAATAACCAAGAAATACTCCTTCATCGCTTCTAGGATCAAATTTGCCAATATACTCATCTCTTCTAATATAACATTTACTTCCAAAAATTCTGAAATACTTAAGAGTAGGAGTATTACCAAACCATAGTTCATGAGGGGTCTTATCAGTTTCACCTTTGATGTGAACTTTGCTGAATGTATAGACAACAATGGTAATTGCCTCTATCCAATACACATGTGGTAGATTTGCTTCTGATAGCATACTTCTTGCTGCATCCAAGATAGTTTTGTTTTTCCTTTCAACAACTCCATTCTGTTGTGGTGTCTGAGGTACTGATAACTGTCTTCTGATTCCATTCACTTCACAGAATGTATTAAAGTCATTAGATGTGAATTCTCCTCCTTGATCTGATCTTAAACATTTGATTTTCTTACCAGTTTTATTCTCAACCATTGCTTTGAACAGTTTGAACTTCCCAAGTGCTTCTGATTTTTCTTTGAGAAAAGTAACCCAACACATTCTAGAATAATCATCAATAATTAGCATGAAATATCTATCACCTTGTAAGCTTTTAGTTCTAGCTGGACCACATAAATTAGTGTGAATTAAATCAAGAGCATTATTGGATTTTTCTAGAATACCTTTGAAACTACTTCTAATTTGTTTTCCAAATTGACATTCCTTACAAATTGTATTATGAGGTTTCACAATTTTAGGTAGATCTCTAACTGCCTTAGAAGTACTGATTTTTACCATGCAATCAAAGTTTACATGACATAGTCTCTTATGCCATAACCAACTTTCATCTATATGTGCAATTAAGCATGCCTTTTCACTGTTATTCAAATGAAAGATATTACCTCTAGTCTGATTACTGGTTGCAATTTCTAAACCAGTTCTATTCATGATTTTGCATTTTGTATTTTTAAATTGTAACTAAAATCCTTTCTCAACTAATTGACCAACACTTAAAAGATTATGCTTTAATCCTTCAACACAGTAGACATTGTCAGTGTTATGCTTACCATCAAGAGATATTGAACCCTTACCTTTGATTGAATAGGCTTTGTCATCTCCAAATCTTACTAAACCTCCATTGTATTCTTGAAAGTTCAAGAATTTACCTTTGTCTCCAGTCATGTGATGTGAGCATCCTGAGTCAATGATCCATTCATCCTTTGCTTCAACTTTGGCTACTAGGGCTTGTTCTACCGGTTGAGCAGTAGGTGCCAGTTGATCTTCTGTTATAGCAACAAAAACCCATCCATTGTCTGTTGGATCCTCATCAGAATCATCAGTCACACCTTCATCAGCAATGTAACATGATTTGTCTTTGTTCTTCTTAAATCTGTATCTCTGATATTTAGGATTAGGCTTGTATGTTCTTCTAGCTTCTTCTCTTAGTCTAGCATGTCTATCAGGGCATCTTGAAGCCATATGACCAATCTTATTGCAATTAAAACATTTAAAGGGTGCTTTACCTTCACACTTACTTCCAACTGGACCTTTTGGCATTTTTCTTGCAAATAGTGCTTCAAGTTCTTCAAGCTCTTCATTCTCCTTCCTGGTTTCTTCAAGTTCTCTTGCATAAAAGGCTTTCCAGTCTGATTTGTCAAATGATGGAGCAGATGATGTTGATGCTTTAAAGGCCAAATCAATTTTTATAGTAGCAACAAGACCAAATTCTTCAATTTCAAAGGCTGAAAGTTTTCCAATCAATGTATCCCTAGTTACTGATGTGTTAGGCATTGTTCTTAACTCATTTATAGCAGTAACCTTCATTTTATATGCCGGTAGCAATCCTCTTAAGATTTTTGAAACAATTTCATCCTTACTCAGGGTTCCTCCACAACATTTAATACCCAAAACAATTTCATTTACTCTTTCCATAAAAGCAGAAATCCTTTCTGATGCTTTCCTAAATGGACAAGGTTAGCAAATGACAAACAACACACAAAAACCAAAAGATCATTAGTGTTAGTCAATCAAAAACTAATCTAAAAAGACATACCAAGAGAGACACTAAAAACATGCTAATATATCTAACTAAAGAAACAAAGATAATGAGACATCTCCAAATGCCTCTTAGCATGGTCTTGGTTCCTTTCTCCCTTGTTCCTCTCCTCTCCAAGTTCCAAAATAGTGTAGCTCTCAGCAGCTTTTTGCACTATGGATGCTTATGGAGGATTGAGATTGTAGTATTGCGCTTCAAATGTGAAATGAAAAGCTAATACTATGCTATTGATGCTAAAATGATTGATTTTATCCAAAAGATAAGATATTAGATAATTATGCTAAAATGCTCTCTAAAAATGCCTATAGCTTAAATGCATACAAGTTTTCAGGATCTGGATTATGAAGAAATGGGCTCTATTTATAAGAAAAATGGAGCAATGGATGGTTGAGATTGAGTAATCTCAACAAGGGTCAGGATTGAATGATTTCAAATCCATGTGAGGGCTTTCAACTCAATCCCAGAATGACAAGTGTCAATGTGAGATAGGTTGAGAGGGGAGAGAATAAGCATTAAATGTCTGATATGACTTTGGGATTTAGAGTCAAGGTTGGTTGAATGAATAAACTCTTTATTCAAAGAATAAAGCTTTTATCCAATGGATAAACTCTTGTGCAAATGTGAAATGGATGAATATGGTCAAAACAATAAATGTTTGGGGGGACAAGTTTGAAATAACCATAAATGGTTATGTAAGAGCCATAAATGGTCATGTAAGAGCCATTAGTGGTCTTGGAAGACTTTGGGGGTTAATTTGTTGAACACACAAAGCATTAAATGCTTTTCAAAGACTTTGGAGTCTTTGAGAAGTGATTCCATTTTGCTTAGGAATGTGACAATAATTAAGGGATGGATTAGGCTAATTAGGAAGGGGTTAGAAGAATCTAGAAGGGGATTAGTTTTTGCAAGTGGATTTGGTGGGTGAGGGAAAATATGATTTAAAAAAAAAAAAAATTAATTTATTTCAATAAATGTGTGCAAGTTGCATTTGTAGGAAAATGCAAGTGGGGGGGGATAATGATTTAAATAAATGTTTTATTTAATTTATTTAAAAGAGGAAAAAGGGGATTTAATTAAATAAATAGATTTTATTTATTTAATTGATTTGAATTTGATTTAATGAATGAATTAAAATAAATTGAATAATTTATTTAATTAATAGAAGAATGTTTGAAGATGAATTAATTAAATATTTATTTAATTAACTGATGGATAGTGGATTTTTAATCAAATAAATAACGAATATTTATTTAATTAAGTTGGACAGATTTGTGTGACTACATTTGCCCCTCTTTGAGACGGTGCGGTTTATCGCATCATTTTCAAAGAAAGAAAATTTGGTGTGAAGAAAATGCCCCATAAAATGTAAATTTAATGGGTGGTATGCCCCCTCGAGAGATGGGCCGAATTTTTTTGAAAAATCGGGCGATCTCTCGAAAAAGAATGAAAATTGGTAGGGTGGTAGAAGAGAAGGAGTTAGCCAAACGGGTGAAAAATAGAAGAAAACGGGGGGAAAATGGAGAAATGGGGGGCTTGGGAAGTTCACGGGGACCACGACGATGAGCGGGGAGAAGTTACGGTGACGGCGAAGGGTATAAATGGGGTGAAATGGGCGAAAACAGGATCATTTGTGACCGCGACCATTTGAAAACCAGAGCTCTGATAGGGACATTTGGAGGAGCGAGTAGCAGCCAGGATGCCGATTCAGATCACCGAGCATAGATTCGAGCGAGTGCGACAGTTCCAGTGCCCAGCCGACTATGGACCAGCGGTACGCAAATTCAAAATTTTAATTTTTATGCATTTTTGCTAGGTTTTTAGTTGAGTCCAAGTCAAGTCGGAGCAAGAGCGCTGGAACTTTGGTTTTGGCGCTTTTGCTTCATGAATTAGCGCTATTGCACCGTAATGGCACTATTGAGCTATTGTTTGAGCGCTTTTGCTTGTTTTTAGCACTATTGTATGCAAGTTTTAGCGCTTCTGGTTAATAAGCGCTATTGAGGGCTTAATTGAGCGCTATTGAGTTAAAGTAGTGCTATTGTATAGGGGTTTTAACGCTTTTGTATAGCTGATTGAGCGCTTTTGCTAGAGTTGTAGCGCTATTGTTTGGGAACTAGCACTGTTGTTGGTAAAATAGTGCTTTTGCCTTAGGATAAAGAGATGCCCCAAGTTGGATGAAGACAATCTCCTAATGCCAATGATTGACGAATGGCGAGGTGAAGTGGGAGTTGTTTTGAACCATAGTAGCTTGATGAGACTTAGGTCATTGGTTAGGATAAATGTCTGTTGAAGTCTAGGTGGCCATGATTGCTTACCTATTGAGACCCGAAGATACTTGATCAAAGTATCTGTTGATAGTCTAGGTTTAAACTTAAGAAAGTTTGAAAACAAAACAATTGATGGTGATTGATGAATGTCTATGTGCAGGAGGAGCTGCGCGTGTTGCAGTTACGCGAGCGCCATCCGGCGACACAGGGGTTGCGGGACCGATTGACACAGGTAGAGATAGACTGCATTGCTGCGACAAGTTTATACGAGGTGATGCACATGCCCGTGATTCGTATGAATCACAGTCTGATCATAACACTAGCAGAGCGGTGGCACGGTGAGACATGCACCTTTCATTTGGCACAAGGGGAGATGACCGTGACCTTGGAGGATGTGTGGCGCATCCTGCGGATTCTGATTCGAGGAGAGCTGGTCACATACGACAGATCCTGGGGGACTCTTTCGGTGCAGAGGATTTTTGAGGAGGATGTTTTCATTGATGATGGCTCGATCGCATGGGAGGATATAGCGGCACTATATGAGCCTCTTCCAGCAGTGTTGTCAGGGATTGTGAGAGGACTGTTGTGTCCAGACAGGTGGTCACATGGTTTGGCGGTGGGATGGGGATAGGTGATCGAGATGATGATGACTGAGGGGACCCGATTTGCATGGGGGCCATGCGTGCTGACGCACATGTATCAGGAGCTTCATGAGGTAGTATACTAGGGGAAAGGTTCCTTAGCAGTGGGCATGCCGCTGCTACATATTTGGGCTTGGGAGCACCTACTAGTGACTCGACTGGTGAGTCTCAGATTTCGTGCAGTGGATTAGCCGTACATGTTTATGTACAGTGGCATGATGAGTCAGCCCCACTTGGGGAAGTTAGAGTGGTGGCGATGGGCATTGGATGACTTGGATGCAGTGATATGGCGGCCATACTTGGAGTGTGAGCCATGGGATGATGACGCAGAGGCACTACCGTATGTCTTCATGACCCAATTCCTCATTGGGAGGACCTCATACCATGTAGAGAGATAGGTGCCCGGAAGAGTGATGAGGCAGTTCAGACAACAGCAGGGACTGCCCAGTGGATCTAGAGAGTATGCTCGAGTGATTCGAGAGCGGTATGCATGGGGTCTAGTGCTACCGTATGATCAGGCACTGGCAGAGTTTAGGACACTGCAGGCGAGGCCATGGGACATACGACCGAGGGTTGTGGATGCAGGTGTTACAGATGAGTACACGCAGTACCGGGTAGCACACTCGATCCCACGGATATCAGATCCAGCAGAGCTGATCCCAGCGTTTGAGGATGAGAGGGGACGGGGCCAGAGGAGGTCAGGAGGTCGAGGTGGAGGAGCAGGAGGTGGAGGTGGTGGAGGTGGAGGAGGAGATGGAGGAGGTGGAGGTGGAGGATTGGGGATGCAGAGTCAATGGAGAGGGAGAGGTGGACTGCCTCTATAGATATCTTAGGGACCATTGATACCAAGAGGAGTTCAACTGAGTGGGAGGGGGATGGAGAGAGAGATCTCGATGGAAAGAGGAGAGGGGACTACTGGAGAGGGTGGTGCAGGGGAGGCATCTATGGATACCGAGGGGGGAGCTATTGGAGATCTACAGGATCATATGATAGTACGCTTGCAGACCCGGATAGAGGATTTGGAGGCGGAGGTGGTAGCTAGGGATGTGCAGCTATTTGCGTGGGAGTCAGCGCTGACGGTGGTGCTACGGGAGAGAGATACTGCAGTGGAGAGATTGGCGGAGCTGCAAGAGAGAGTCCGGGTTGGAGTAGGAGCACAGGGGCCTACAGGGGAGGTGATGAGGCAGTTTGGACAAGTACAGGCTGAGATAGAGTACTGGCGGGGTTTATATGAGCAGGTGGTGCCAGTTAGTCAGCGAGCTTTCAGTTATACTCAGATGCGACATACTAGATCAGAGCGATCGCAGAGGATGCAGAGCAGTGGGGGAGTGATGGGTCCTTTGAGGCGGGAGAGATCAGGGGATGCAGGAGGGAGTGGTGGTTCAATGAGGCCTCCACGGAGAGATGGAGTAGGGGGTGCAGGCACTAGTGGTGGAGTAGGTGGAGGTGTTGGGACAGCATCAGGCCAGAGTGGTATTTGAGAGAGCATTCATGCGTATATGTATTTATATCTTTGTTTATTTTTTGGACTGTATCTTGGATGGCTCGTGGTAGCCGATTTTGTTGACGTCATTGTACTCTGATATATGAGATGAGATATATGAGGAGATCCCATATTTTGATGATATGCATTTGATTTATATGGATGTTTATGCAGGACGATGAGTTTATTGTTTAGATGGATATGTGTACATGTATGCATTTATGAGATGATTCCTATATGCATGTTTTTATGATGATTTACGATGTGGGATACTGACATATGAATGTAGGTTTATATATGTATGATTTGTTTGATTTATGTTGATGCAATGCTTTATGTATGTAATGCCATGATGATGATGATGCTTATGATGACTTTATGAACAGGATTTTTGGTGTTTCCTATTTCAAATATAATGATGATATGATTTATGTGATGATGTTAATGCAATGGTTGAATGAATGATGTTTTATGGATGAATATGCATCTAGATGTTTTAAATAAATGCAATATGGATAAACAAAATGTAAAGTACAAATGCTTTATATGATAATGCCTTTTAAACGAATGAATATGTAAAAATGGATATAAAATGTTATGAAATGTGTAATAAACAAGTGGATTTATGATTCTAAAATGTTTTGAATATGATTTAAGTACAAATGATAATATAATGATATTATAACTTATGGGTTTAATAACTGTACCTTAATGCAATTAAAAAGATGATAATGAATGCAATGTGAATGAATCCTAAAATGAACATAATAAGATACTTAGTAATGAATGAATGCACTTTTTAATTATAAATGAATGTTATGCAAATAATAAAGGATGATAAAATGATAATGGATAATCGACACTATATGAATGCCTAGTAAAGTACTTGATATAATCAAAGACAATTTAATCCCACGAATGAATCTAATTATTAATGATGTAAATGATTTAATGAAAACTAATGTCAAGAAAAATGAACTACATGCAAAGTTAAAAATGACAGGAATGTTTCTTAATGCAAGATGCAACTAAATGCGAGGATGATATGATCATGAGGAATGCAAGGGTTTTTGAGACTTTGCATGATGTATTGATGATGTATCAGAGTACTCAATCGTGATTGTATCCAAGACCAGCTTAATTTTCACATTTTGCATACAAAGCCTATATATGAATGCGTGAATGGATGGGTGATATGCAATGGAATGCAATATATAAATAGATGAGATGAAGTGATGATCCATAGTGCTCTATTTTCATCATTGAGCTTTAAAATGTTGGAAGAGAATACAAGCATCTTGACATAATGATTCAAGATTACTTGAGTATTCCCTTCATGGATTTTATATAGCAAGTTAATACAAACGACTTGATATAAGGGTCAAGTCGACCGGAGTATTGCTTGCGGAACAGACAAGGATTATCACCGTTCATGCATAACTTGGATCATCCTCCTTGATCTTAGGCTGATCATATCCTGAGACAAGTGCATACCGTACTAAGAGATAAAACCTTTATCCAATTTGGATGAGGAGGAACCAAAGGATGAGCATTGTACCTGCAAACAAACAGTACATACATAAAGAATAAAGAATAAGGATCCTTGGTAATGGTTCATGCCCATATGGTCGAGGTATACGCTATAGTCAGCAAGCCGTAATGATCTATGACTGTATTTTTGCCTATGATCACATAGCTTAGTGAACTTCCCACGTAGAAACCATTAGTACATGCCCCAGAACTTCATCAGAAAGAATGCACAAATGAGACAAAACAATATTGAAAGATCCCAATACAGATAAATGAATGATTGTACTCACAAATCAACCAAGTATTTGATAGCTTAACATAATTTTCTTGTCAAAGAAAACGTCACTTTTGTCTTTGTTCTGGTAAGGAAGGATGCATCCTTGTTGAAGACAGTTTTGAGTGTTGATGTTGATTGTGTGGTCGATTGATAAGTGGTCATTGTGTGAGTATTTTGTCAATGTTTGTTTTGGTATCTACATGGATGAGTATGTACAAAGTGTTGTCATGTTTTTGTGATTTTCAATGTTTTCTGATGTTTTTGGATTTTGTGAGACAGTTTTGAATGTTTTTGGTATTTTTGATGAGATAGTTTTGAATGTTTTTGGATTTTTGATGATTGCTTTGAATGAAGAAATTTTAATGAATCATAAGGCAATATAGAACCCACTTCCATCAATAGGTTAAGGGCATTGCCCCCAGTTTTTAGACATGACTATGAAAAAGCGGGATTGCCAGACGCAGGGAGTATTTTCTTAATTGCAGATGAATAACAAGCCATGGTTTCGGATGGATGGATGTGTGTATGAATGTGATTGCAACGAGCCTGAAAGATACTAGAGCCATTGCCTTTACGAGTGGTGCCTATTTGCTAGGTTTTCACCATCGTACTTACCCAAGGTGCCACCAGAGTGGTTGTTCACCGTTTGGATGCATGATTTTTCTTTACTTTTATGAATGTTTTTGTATTTTCTTCAGGACATTTTTCTGAATGTTTTTGGTATTTTCTGGTATGTAGGGGAGCTTGACGCTCTGTACACCTTAGGTATAAAATCATTTCAGGTGCATGCTGTTGATTGGATCTACGAGCGATTCTCCTTTTGATGTAACCAACTGATATGCCCCAGACTCGAACACAGCAGTGACAACATATGGGCCGAGCCAGTTTGATTCAAACTTGCCCTAACGTTCTCTGTTTGGTTGATTGCAAGGATTCTCTCGTAGAACAAGATCACCTTCCTCAAATGTACAAGGTCTAACTCAGTGATTGTAGCTTCTGCTCATGCGCTGTTGATAGGCTTTGAGATGATTGTATGCAGCTTGTCGCTTCTCATCAAGTAACTCTAAGTCCTGAAGATGGGATACTCTATAAGCTTCATCATCTATTAGATTATGCAAGGAAAACCGTAATGATGGTATCTCGACCTCAATAGGCAAGATAGCTTCTGCACCATAGACCAATGAATAAGGAGTTGCACCTGTAGGGGTTCGAATGCTAGTTTGATATGCCCATAACGTTGGATTTAGTTGAACATGCCAATCACGGCCAGCATCATTGACTGTCTTCTTTAGGATCCTCAATATATTTTTATTGGAG
Organism: Cryptomeria japonica; assembly: GCF_030272615.1. NCBI lineage: Eukaryota > Viridiplantae > Streptophyta > Pinopsida > Cupressales > Cupressaceae > Cryptomeria > Cryptomeria japonica. Next base: position 594,692,332 of record NC_081411.1, read on the forward strand.
GCTTCAGCCTGACCATTGCCTTGTGGGTAATAGGGAGTGGAAAAGCGATGTTGGATATGAAATTTTTCACAAAGTTCATGGACATCTTGATTTTTGAAAGGAAGACCATTATCTGTGATGATGGACATGGGCACACCATACCAGCAGATGATGTAGTTGAGGATGAATGAGGCGATTTGCTTGCCGGTGACTTGGGTAAGTGGAACAGCTTCGATCCACTTTGTGAAATATTCGGTGGCGGTAATAATGAATTTATGGAGATTGGATGAAGAGGGATGGATTTTACCCATAAGGCCAAGGCCCCATTGACAAAAAGGCCATGGTGTTGTGATTGGTTGCAGTTTCTGGGCTGGTGCATGTATTAGGTCGCCATGAACTTGACATTTCTTGCATTTTCTGACAAAGTAGTAGGAATCCTTTTCCATAGATGGCCAATAGTATCCATTGCGTAGGAGTTTCTTAGCTAGTGATGGACCACTTGAATGAGTCCTGCAAATTCCTTCATGGACTTCTTCCAAAGCCTTTGTTATCTCATGTTGTTCCAGACATCGAAGGAGAGTACCATCAAGACTGCGGCGGTATAAGGTTTCAGCAATAATGGTATATCGAGCAGTTTGGTGAATGAAGGTTTTACGTTGGTTATTTGATTGGTTGGGAGGAAGGGTATGATCGTGAAGATAGGTGTAAAATTCACCGTACCATGGGGATTCAGAATCGACAAGGCAACATATCATTTCGGATTCGGGGATATCATAAGCAGGGATCCAAAGCTGTTCTACCAAGAACTCATAGCGTGTTGAATTCTGTGGAAGATCTAGGAGAGATGCGATGGTAGCCATAGCATCAGCAGCTCGATTCTGATCTCTTGGTATCTACTCAAAAGTGATAGTAGTGAATGATGTCTTTAGGTTGTCCACCATTTGCTTATATGGCATGAGTTTATCATCCTTGGTCTGATATTCATCAGTTGCTTGTCGAATGACTAGTTGTGAGTCGCCATATACTTGCAATTCTTGTAATTTCCATTGTATGGCTAACTTGAGTCCTGTGATCAAGGCCTCATACTCTGCTATCTTGTTTGTGCATGGAAATGTGAGCCTGTAAGACTTCGGGATGCTATCACCCTGAGGTGTGATAAACAGAATGCCTGCCCCCGAGCCATGCCTAGTGTATGAACCATCAAAATATAGTTTCCATGGTTGTGCTGTTGTGATCATGAATATCTCTTCATCTGGAAAATTGGAAATGAGAGTATGATTGCCTATGAGTGGTGCATCGGCCAGTTGATCTGCAATAACTTGACCTTTGATAGCTTTACGGTCCACGTACTCAATGTCAAATTCACTTAAAATCATTACCCATTTGGCCAAGCGACCTGTCAATGCTTCTTTGCTGAGTAAATACTTGAGTGGATCAATCTTTGCAATGAGTTGTACTTTGTGTGTCAACAGATAGTGCCTCAATTTGGTGGCTGCTAAGATTACTGCTAGGCAAGCTTGCTCAATAGGTGTGTAATTGAGTTCATAGCCTACCAGTGTGCGAGAGATGTAGTAAACAACACACTCTTTTCCTTTTGCATTATGTTGTGCTAGTAGTACACCCAATGCTGTACTTGTCACTGAGATATAGAGTAACAACGGTCTACTTGGATCTGGTGGCATCAGCAATGGTGGATTCATGAGATAGTCTTTAAGCATCTGAAATGCTTGCTGGCATCGGGCATCCCACTGAAAGCGGATGTTCTTGTGTAGTAGGTGTGTAAGTGGGTGACATTTATCAGCCAATTGTGCAATGAATCTTCGGATGGATTGAAGCCATCCTTGTAATGTCCTTAGCTGACTGATATTCTTTGGTGGTGGCATGTCCATGATTGCCTTAACCTTTGCTAGGTCGACCTCAATACCTTTGCTTGAGACAATGTATCCTAGAAGCTTCCCGAAGGTTACTCCAAAGACACATTTCTTTGGGTTGAGTCAAACATGGTATTGTTCCAGTCTATCAAAGATTTTATCTAAGATGTGGAGATGCCCTGCTCTGGTGAGTGATTTTGCTAGTAAGTCATCAACATAATCTTCCATCATGGTATGCATCATGTCATGGAAGATGGTGGTCATTGCTCATTGATAGGTTGCTCCTGCATTCTTGAGACCAAAAGGCATTACATTCCAGCATTATGTGCCCCATGGACATGTGAAGGTTGTCTTATGTTGATCTTCTGGTATGATTTTTATCTGATTATATCCTGAAAAGCCATCCATGAGTGAAAGCATGGCATGTCCTATTGTCAGATCCACTATGATGTCGATATTTGGTAGGGGGAAGTCATCCTTAGGACAAGCCTTATTCAGATCTTTGAAATCAGTACAAATGCGGATGCCCCCTTTTGGTTTGCCGACAGGCACAATATTGGAGATCCATTTTGCATAATCAATTGGTCGAATGAAACCAAAATCTAGGATTTTCTTGAGTTCGGTTTTGACTAGTATTGCAATTTGAGGATGCATCTTACGAAGCTTTTGCTTGACAGTTTTGGCTCCTTCTGTGATGTTGAGGTGATGCATGACTAAATCCGGATCAAGCCCAAGGATGTTTGTATATGACCATGCAAATTTGATCTAACACTTCCGGAAGAACACTATAAACTTAGGCTATTCCTCTAAAGTGAGAAGAGATGCTAGATGTATGAGATGAGGATTTTCAGGAGTCCCCACATTGTATTCTTTGGTTTCCTCGATGAGAATCGTTGATCGTTCCTATTGTGTACTATCAGGGAGAATGTCAAACCCTTCATCCTCAGGCGCCTCAGAGAGGTTTTCACCATTGGATTCGCTCTTTCTTTTTACTTTTGTTGGATCAAACAGTGCCACAGTGTGGTTTTCACTAGAAGATCCATGTTTTATTGTTATATTTTTGCAGCTGAAAGGTTTGGCATCCACCCCGAAGTATGTTGCATTATTAAGTTCGATGGCGAATCCAGCTTTGTGATCCCCGCTTGGTAGGTTATCCCTTAATTCCAAAAAGTCAATGATGGCCTCGTTGTTTTGGAAGAGGTCAAGACATGGGGGATTTGGTTGGTTCCATTCGATGAGTTCAGGGTGGATAATGGGCATTACTTCATCGATTAGGTTACGTTCTTTAGAGGTATCAGTGAGGTTTAAGACATGATGGTGAAGGTCGTTGATGGTACTCTCGCTGTCAGAATTAGGCGTAGGATGAGACGTAGGGTCTATGGAAGATGTTTCTAGTTCAGGAACCCAAGTGGTCTTTATCTGTGCTTCTCCGTAAAAAATGATGTCTTTGTGTGGCAGAGGTGGTGATGTGTCTTCCTCATCTGAAGTGTTAAGCTGTACAGAATCAAATTCCCACTCATGTGAGTCAGTCTCTGAGTCACTTTTCAGCATTCAATTACTATACCATACTGGGATGTCCTTTGAGTTAAATACTGCAGGTGTGATTGGTTGATGTACCTTCATAGTGATTGGTACCGCAGGAAGGTTGATGGGGATCAAGGAATTTGGTATAGGGAGTATCGGTAATATTGACTCAGTGGCTTCTGCTGGAACTGCTAGTGCCATAGATGCTATTGTGGGTTCTGATACAGTTGCTGCTGATGGGATTACTGGTTCATTTGGTGGGATGAGTGGCATTGGTGATAGTTGTGTTGGGGTTTTGAGCCTCGATGGGGCAGTTGGGATGGTGCTTGATGGTGCTTTGATTATGAAAGGTGTCCTCTTTGCAGTAGGTGGGCAAAATAGTTTGTTGAGTTTTCCTTTGAATTTGAGCTTAGGAAAGATCTCTTTTTCAAAGCCTAGGCCTGTGTTACCTTTGGGCTTTAATTCCGGGAGCAGTGGTTCATGTCGTCCTTGTTTGCAATATCCCAAAGCACTCTGACCATCATAGCCCATCCTTTGCATAATGAGGAGACCTTTGCCATACTGATCTGTAGGAAGTTTAACTTGTGGTGGATAAGTGGTGTTGGGATCTTTATAGATCCATTCCGCCAAGTCCTCATCTTGGGTTTCTTCTTCTTGACTCTTTCCAAGGATGAAAGGGGTCAAAGCACAGGCAGGCGTGTTTAGTGGTTGCTGGAGTAACTGCTGTGGTTTACCATGTGTTCTAGGAGAAGTGGGCATTTGTCCCACACAAAAGAGTTGACTCAAGTTGTATTCCCCAGGACCTTCCTCTGCTACTTTCATCTTAAGCTTTTCCTGCTTCGGTATAGTGGTGTTTGAAATGGCAAGAGAGGCGGGACTTATATATGATGTGGAGGAAATGGCTTCTCTATTATTAGGAATGGTAATCTCTGGTTGATGGCTGATATTATGGAAAAATGCAAAGGGATTTGCATCGCCCAAAATTGTGATCTCTACATCGTTATGTGGGAACTTGATACATTGATGGTAGGTAGATGGAACGGCTTGCATGGCATGTATCCAAGGTCTTCCTAATAATAGATTATATGGCAGAGGAAGGTCTAGAACCTGACAGATGATGTGCTTTACCACGGGGCCCACTCAGATTGGGAGTACCACAGCTCCTTTGGATGAACGCTCTGCATCGTAATAGGCTTTGATTGTGATCTTTTTGCGAGGATCCACTGATTCTACTGCATATCCCAATGCTGTGACCAACTGTAGTGTACAAATATTTAAGCCTGCTCCATTATCGATCAAGACTAGCTTGATCCTATGCTGGTTAATAAATCCTTCAATGTGGAGTGAGGCGTTATGAGGTTGTTGGAAGGAAGAGTTGTCACTTTCGGAAAAAGTGAGACAAGGTGATGACTTTAGACTTCCAACCATGGCTTGAAATAGGTCTGTATTCAAATTTGCAGGGACTGACACCTCTTGGAGTGCTTGATCCAAGATAGTTTTATGAGATGGCGATAGGCGCAAAAGCTCTAAAATGGATATAAGCGTAGGGGTTTTGTCTAATTGTTCCACAAGATTGTACTGCTTTGGGATAGAGGTGGTGCCTTGTGGAGCTGCCTTTATGGTAACCTTACCATGACGCGTAACAACATTGCAATTTGAGGTGGGATTTTTGAAGGTTATTGTTGCAATTTGTTCATTGGCATCATACAGATGATTGATGGTGTAATTATACGCAGCCTGTGTATAATCAGTGGTATCAGTGCCTCGCCTAGAAGTGGAAGGACCCCTTTGATCTTGTGATGGAAGTGGATTTTTGAACATCAGATGATCATTATTTGTTGTTTTTGGGTAATGTCCTTCAATTTCAATTTCTCCTCGGTCAATAAGATCCTGAATAAGATCTTTTAATCAGTGACAATTACTTGTCTTGTGCCCTCTTCCTTGATGGAATTCACAGTGTTCAGTATCTCTCCACCATTCCGGTTTGACCTGAGGCTCATAGTTTGATAGTTTAGGTAAAGTGACCAAATTTTGAGAAATGAGTTGTCGCAATACCGTTTCAATGGGTTCCCCTAAGGGAGTGTATGTTCGTTTTTGTTTTTGCTGACGAGGTCTAGGTTCATCATGAGATGTGATGTGACCTTGATTAGAAGAAACATTTGCATTGTTTTGAGGTGGAGGATTTTGTCTTGCAAATCGAACCACAGGTTGTGCATTTTGGATAGTCCGGGCATCCACAACCCCATCATTGACGATATTCTTGTTTTTATTCCAAAAGTTTGGTTTATTGCTATTGAAGCGTGGGCGAGGACCATCTTTTGGTTCATTAAAGATTTTGATGAGTCCTTTCTTGATGAGTGCCCTTTCACATTTCAAACCCTTGGTGATCATATCATTAAAAGAGTCTGTGTCTTTGACATCTAGGTGAAATTCCATTTCTTCGTTTAAGTTGGAAATGAATATTTCCACTAGTTCTCATTCAAGTAACTGAACAGAATGTCTGCTAGACATTTGGCGCCATCATTGCAGGAACACTGAGAATAGTTCACCTGGTTTTTGTTTGGTGTTACACAGATCAGCCATGGTGATGTCGTGTTCAATGTTATGGGAGTAATGAGCTAGGAACTTCTGGATGAGTTCCTCAAATGTTTTAATGCCACCTGATAGTCGGGAAAACCATGATGTGGTTGGTCCTCCCAAGCTTTGGGGAAAAAGGCGCATTAGGTATGTGTCTTCATATGCCACTTCGAGACAAGTGGAATGAAATTCTCTGACATGATCACGGGGATCTCCCTTTCCTCTATATTTTTCAAATTTGGGTGTTTCGAATCCTCATGGAAAGGGTGGCATATAAAGATTCCTATCAAAAGGATAGGGACAGATGTCATTGAGGGAGAATTGGTTAGTCTTGACACCACTATGAAGCTGTTGGGCGAGATTCTTGACTTGTTGCCACAACATCTCCATTTCATTTGGAGGAGGAGGTGGTGGGTTACCTCAAGGAATGTTATATCTGATGGGATCTCTACCTCTTTCCTCTTCATGGCGACTTTGTCTTTCTGATGCTTGTCTTAATTGGGCAAGATCAAAGTCAGAGGGGAGCTTTGCTCCTTCTTGAGCGAGCTTTAAGAAGTGAACATCTGCATTGCTCCTGAGTATTTCATCAAACAATTTGTTAAAGAGAGGGTTATGCTGAGCCCTTTCTATTGTTGCAGGAGTAGGAGTACTTGGGTTTTCGTCATTCGCATTTCCTCCAAGTGCTTCTTGGAATTTATTGAGATTTTCCTCTTCTTCTTCTTCTATTTCTATTTCTCGTTGCCTTGACTGTGATCGGGTTTGAGCCATTTTGTTTATGAGTCTTTGTTGAAGTTGAGTGAAAATGATCATGAGTTTTTGATGAAATGAGAGATTGATGGTTGGTGAATTGTGTTGTATGTGGATCTCTAGCACTTTTAAGGTAGATGTAACCAAAATTCCTTCTTTGAATTGCTTGCTTGCTTCATAAGATTTGGATGTGATAAGGTGCAGAGAAATCTGAGATGTGTTACAGATTTAACTACCTAGTAATGAGAGGATTCACTCATGAACTAGTTTTAACCTGCATAGATGTGTTTCTTAGGATGAGTTTATCCTAGATGTAGAAACAATCTAAAAAGTGATGTGATGTGTTTGATTTCAAGCAATATCTAAAAGAGAACTTGGGAAAAGAACCTCTTAATGTTTTGAGAGTTGGGATGGATTGATGACGAAGTGATGATGTATGAGTGAGATGATGGATGAAAATGTTTTGAACTTTAATAAAAACTTTGTGTCAAAAATGGGACAAACTCTATCTCTTCCCTTTCGGGTGTTGGTGGTATTTCTCGAGCCGTGTCGTAGGTGATGCAGATGTTTAGGAAGAAGTTGGGATTAATCTTTCCTCCTTGGTTTTTGTGATAACTCAGAGCTCTATATTGCATAAAAGCTCTGCGGTTCAATGATTCAGAATCAAATTCGTTTGTTTTGCCTTGGAGGTAGAGACGCATGCGATGCAGAAAGATTCTATGGGAGACAAAGATTTGTCTATTGATATAGAAGAATTTCCTTCATTTGATCAAAGCCTTTGAGCTCAATGGTCTTCTTTTCAAGTTGATATTCTGATGACGCTTCTTCTTTCGCAAGATGTGAAGAATGGTCATAAAATTTTGATTCTTTGTTGTTTGGACTTTGTTTTGGATGTTTTTGGTTGTATTTAAAAGATGTTGGATGAATACTTTGTTTTTGGGATTGATTTTCTGATTTTTCTTTGACAAGAAAACAAAGCAAGCACACAAACACAAGAATGTTGCCTCAAAGGCACAAATGAGTATGGGTCTAGATCAACCCAATCCTTGGACTTGTATATGACCCTTCTTTTAGATGTATTTTAAGATGTATTTCCAAAGCCTGAAGTCGGCTCAATTTGCACTTGGTCTTTAAAACGAACACACTTCAAACACTTTTTATCCCTAAGGTCAGATGGCCGGCTGTAATAAATTTAGCCCACATCTTGATATTTCTTCGACTTTGGTACTACATACCTTATGAATCCCGCCTTGGCAGGTAAGGATGTGATATACTAAGTCTTGCACGAGCATAACAAATAGATGATCCCTATGATGGGGGAGTCACCACTTTTATCAAGCCATAAGTGACTTTTCAAAAAGCTATGTTTCTACTCAAGGAAATATGTATGGTGAGTATCTTGGGAGCAAAACCATCTATGCTCTTGCACTAAATTATATCGCAAATATCCTCAATCAATAGAATGGGTGGGCTACTACTTAAAGGTGTTTAGTCATGTTCGATGTTTTTGGACATAAGTTCATTCTGCAGTGACTCACTTAAGAGCCTTGTAACTAGTGGTGGGGCCCATTTGTCCTTTCGGCCAGTTACACTGGAGGAACAGCTATACCCAATGCTACAACTTTCACTCTCACCTGATTTCTATAATGGCTCGAAGGATTTACCGCTCGAGGTCGTTCCCAAGAGTATCGATCCCTTGGCAGGTCTCTCTTAAAAAGATAAAAATTTTGAGTGTTACTAACACTTTTCTCTTGCACCTAGGACCACGAAAGCCAAGGGAGAGGATAGTGTGTGTTAGAAGTAGGACCACTCGACTGACTTTTTGCACAAGCATGCCAAACACGTAAAACACTTGTTCTTTTTAATCCATCATTTCAAAATGTGGTCTAACTATTTGGAGATGTTGCTCCAACAACCATGGTGTTCTTTTTAACTTCAAAGGCAATGTATTTTGTAATCTAGAATTCGGAAATCCTGGTCAACTTAATGAAAAACATGTTTGCTTGAAGTAAAATTTGTTTTTGCAAAAAAAATCAAAACAAGTGGATTGTTCTTTTTATTTGCCCAAAAATTGAAGTGTGGCTTGTGATTTTTAAGTTTGATGCAAGGAAAGCAAATTTGTTTGTTGATTTTAAGCGCCAAAATGAAGATGAATCCTAACTTGCAATGGAAGTAAATGTTTGTTTTCAAGTGTTTTAAGAGCACCAAAGGAAAATTTCTGATTTTAGTGGTGAGTTTTAAACCTGCACAAACCAAAATTTTGTTAGTAAAATCTATGTCTAAGGGGGGGGCTTCCACAAGCCTAAGATTTTCAATTTTTTGGTTACAAGGTGAGTTTTACAACATTCTGTTGCAATAGCGCTAGTCTGCATTTGAACAGAAGCGCTATTTCACACAGAAGCGCTGAAAAAAGGATAAAGCTCGAGAGGCAAAAGCATTTAAAGAGTTTCAATAGCGCCAAAAGAACATCAAAAGCGCCAAAACAAATACAACAGCGCTGAAAGTTTAACAATAGCGCTATTGTAGTGACAATAGTGCTAAAAGAAAAAGTGTCGGTAGCGTTAGAACGTGTTCAATAGCGCCGAAGCGCAACCTGTGTGACAAATTCAACAATTAGACATGTTAGTTTACAAAAAAAAATGATAGTTTTGGGTGTTTGGATTCACGTTGGGTTCACCAAATGATGCCTTCCTAAATGGACAAGGTTAGCAAATGACAAACAACACACAAAAACCAAAAGATCGTTAGTGTTAGTCAATCAAAAACTAATCTAAAAAGACATACCAAGAGAGACACTAAAAACATGCTAATATATCTAACTAAAGAAACAAAGATAATGAGACATCTCCAAATGCCTCTTAGCATGGTCTTGGCTCCTTTCTCCCTTATTCCTCTCCTCTCCAAGTTCCAAAATAGTGTAGCTCTCAGCAGCTTTTTGCACTATGGATGCTTATGGAGGATTGAGATTGTAGTATTGTGCTTCAAATGTGAAATGAAAAGCTAATACTATGCTATTGATGCTAAAATGATTGATTTTATCCAAAATACAAGATATTAGATAATTATGCTTAAATGCTCTCTAAAAATGCCTATAGCTTAAATGCATACAAATTTTCAGGATCTGGATTATGAAAAAATGGGCTCTATTTATAGGAAAAATGGAGCAATGGATGGTTGAGATTGAGTAATCTCAACAAGGGTCAGGATTGAATGATTTCAAATCCATGTGAGGGCTTTCAACCTAATCCCAGAATGACAAGTGTCAATGTGAGATAGGTTGAGAGGGGAGAGAATAAGCATTAAATGCCTGATATGACTTTGGGATTTAGAGTCAAGGTTGGTTGAATGAATAAACTCTTTATTCAAAGAATAAAGCTTTTATCCAATGGATAAACTCTTGTGCAAATGTGAAATGGATGAATATGGTCAAAACAATAAATGTTTGGGGGGACAAGTTTGAAATAACCATAAATGGTTATGTAAGAGCCATAAATGGTCATGTAAGAGCCATTAGTGGTCTTGGAAGACTTTGGGGGTTAATTTGTTGAACACACAAAGCATTAACTGCTTTTCAAAGACTTTGGAGTCTTTGAGAAGTGACTCCATTTTGCTTAGGAATGTGACAATAATTAAGGGATGGATTAGGCTAATTAGGAAGGGGTTAGAAGAATCTAGAAGGGGATTAGTTTTTGCAAGTGGATTTGGTGGGTGAGGGAAAATATGATTTAAAAAAAAAAAAAAATTAATTTATTTCAATAAATGTGTGCAAGTTGCATTTGTAGGAAAATGCAAGTGGGGGGGGGGGGGGGATAATGATTTAAATAAATGTTTTATTTAATTTATTTAAAAGAGGAAAAAGGGGATTTAATTAAATAAATAGATTTTATTTATTTAATTGATTTGAATTTGATTTAATGAATTAATTAAAATAAATTGAATAATTTATTTAATTAATAGAAGAATGTTTGAAGATGAATTAATTAAATATTTATTTAATTAACTGATGGCTGGTGGATTTTTAATCAAATAAATAGCGAATATTTATTTAATTAAGCTGGACAGATTTGTGTGACTACACTTTCATCTTCTTCCATTTTCAGATGTTCATGCCTAACTCGGAAGCTTTCAAGTTTTGCAATCTTGACTGTGGAATCTCCTTCATTTAGTGTTTCCAAATGATCCCAAATAGCTTTAGCAGTAGACCTATCTGATAATCCCATGATTTGTTGATCTAATAATGCGCTCAAAAGTGCTTCTCTTCCTTTGCAATCATTCTCTTCATCTTTAGCTAAGGTAGTTGGAGTAGTCTGACCAGCTATAGTAGCAGTATAACCATTCTTTGTAACTTCCCAGATGTCTTTACCAATGCAATTCAGATGTGTCTCCGTCCTGATCTTCCATATCCCATAGTTGGTTCCATCAAGTTTAGGACTGTCCTTCCTGAAATAATTAGTAGACATTGGATCTCCTCAAGTTGTTAAACTTCTGCAAAAGAGGACTAGGCTCTGATACCAATTGTTAGGTCCCAGAGACAACTGAGAGGGGGGGGGGTGAATTAGTTGTCAAATAAATTCAAACCAAAACCAATTAACCAACTTGATGCTTAATACCGGTAAACCAGCTAAGTATGTCGATAGATAGTGTTAATAGTAAATTGCTATACCGGTAAAGATTAATGCATGAAACATAAACATAAAGTCATCCACAACACATAACACCAATATTTGTATGTGGAAACCCTGTAAGGGGAAAAACCACGATGGGAAACCTTACCCACAATCAGATGATACTACTGCAGATAGTAAGTGTACATAAATGGGGTCTGCACATGCAGAAAGGCCAACAACCTAGAGCTCACTGCTCAATCACAAAATGGGAGTCACACTGACCAGAGTTGGATGGTTAAATCCAATAAGAATGTACTGCACAAAATAACATCTTCATATGTTGGATTCAGTACCAATGTAATGCTGATATGCTTATACAAAAACCTAGCTTCACCTTCAAATGATGTCTTCGTGTATACCTCTGCTTAATCTTGCATATACCTTCACTCAATTATTTTTTGCATTCCACACTTGATCTTACCAATAAGATCTTACATTTATACCACAACTAAGACCAATTTTAGTAGGTCGGCTCTACAAGATATTACAATAAACATTTTACATACAATATAATATCCGATGCAATAACCGATTAAACATGTCAGCTTAATGCATTTACATCAATAATAAATCATCTCCATAGCGTGCCATGCTGATTTAGAAAAGATAAACCTACCGGTGTAACCCTAGATAACCCTGGACCTATTTGCCGGTAAAAGCAAATATGCAAATATGAATATACCAACGATCAATTCTTCAAAACAAAGTGTCCACATGATGTCTTTGACATTATCGAGTGTCTTCCATATTATTCTAGGTATCGATGAACATTATATCATGCCGATGAACCATATACCAGTAAATGTGCAATAGTTACTTGCTTGTCGGTGAATGTTGTTGGATCTCCAAAGTGTTTGTTTTCAGTAGGTGTTGACATCAATGAAAAAACCATACCAAAATACCAATAGTTATCATATGACAGGTGATAAAAGTAAATTTTTGAATATGCAAAAGTATGATGGTGGTGTAGTAAGATTTGGAGATCATAAAGCTTGTGTGATTCATGGTAGAGGTTCTATTTCTTTTGATGGTAATCATAATACTGATGATGTCTTATATGTTGAAGGTTTGAAGCATAATATTTTGAGTGTTGCACAGGTGGTTGATAAGGGATATGATTTGCAGTTTAATAATGGTAAATGTAAGAATTTGAATGCCTTTGGTATAGAGATTGCATCTAGGACTAAGACTAAAGGTAATATCTTTCACTTGAATGCCGATGCAAAAAGTTGTTTGATTGCTCAGATAGATGAAAGCTGGTTGTGGCATATAAGGATGTGTCATGTTAATTTTGATTGCATGATTAAGATAAGTTCTACTCAAGCTGTTAGAGATTTGCCTAAAATTGTGAAACCTTCTAATTCAATATGTAAAGAATGTCAACTGGGAAAGCAAACAAGAATTTCATTTAAGAGTAAGAAGTATGCATCTAATAGATTATTAGATCTTGTGCATGCTGATTTGTGTGGTCCTACAAGAGTGAGAAGTGTGCAGGGTGACAAATATTTCATGTTGTTGATTGATGACTACTCTAGAATGATGTGGGTTACTTTTTAAGGGAGAAATAAAAAACACTGGATAAATTCAAGATATTCAAAGCTAAGGTGGAGATTGAGATAGGGTTGAATCTGAAGTGTTTGAGATCTAACAGAGGAGGAGAATTCACATCCGATGAGTTTGACTAATTTTGTGAAAGGAATGGAATAAGAAGACAATTATTTGCTCCTAAAACCCCTCCACGGAATGGAGTTGTTGAAAGGAAGAACAAAACCATTTTGGATGCTACCAGGACTATGTTGATTGAAGGAGATATTGCAAATAACTTTTGGAGAGAAGTTGTTAGCATTATTGTATACACATTCAACCAAGTGCATATAACAGATGATTCGGGTAAGACTCCTTATGAGTTATGGTTTGGTCATGTTCCTAGAGTTAGATATTTGAGTTTTTGGAAGCAAATATTATATCAAAAGAGATGAGGATATAGGAAAGTTTGATGCAAGATGTGATGAAGGAATATTCTTGGGTTATTTTCCTAAGAGAAAGGCCTACTGGTGTTATTGATGCAGGAGCATCCCTGGTCGATGAGCAATCTTGCATTAACCAAAAATATTTCCTTTCAGTTTTGTTCTTGTTTTATTCTTTGTGCAGTTTTCTATGTTCTTTCCGGTTGGCACCTGTAGTTGCTTGTTCTTAATGGAAAATCTTGTTTTCGGTTTCTTGGCGGTTTCACATGCTTGATTACAAATTTCTTGTTCATTTGAGTTCTTTTCCGATCAGTTATCACTTCCGGTTGGTTGTTTCTGGGTTCCTATGATAGTTCTTGTGCTTACCGATTGGTTTTCCTTGATTACCGATGTGATTCTTGGCATGTGGATCCATCTTGGGTCTTGTTCAATGTTCTTTGGAATTTGGCCAACCTTCCTGCTAAACCGCATCACTTAGTTATTATTTTCTGGAAAGATTTATCTAATTTTTAGGGCCAACCTAATTAAACATTTCATTTTCTTGCATTGGTGAATGTAATCTTGAGGCCAACCCGGATATGTTCCGGTGGGTATAAATATGATGTTATGTAATCATTTGTAAGGGCAGATGAAGTAGAACTGAGAATAAGGATTGAGATTCGCATATTGTGATCTGGTTTATTCTTTGAGTCTCAGTTGGATTGTATCTAGCTTGAAGCTTGCATGTAACCGATTAATTACAGGATGTTCTTTGATAATAATATGATGATTGTCAGATGATTGCTAGAAGTTCTAAGGCTTTATTATGATGGTAGAATCCCTTATGTTTATAAGAAAGGATACCAGATCTACTTAGAGGAAGAGTCTTTTCTGGACTTTGTGCAAATCTGGTGGTAAGTGTTGCAAGGTCATTATAGATAGTGGAAGTACTGATAATTTAGTATCTGAGGAGATAGTTGTGAAGCTTGGATTAAAGAGGTTTAAGAATCCTTGTCCTTATGAGGTGAGTTGGTTACAAGATGATCAGAAGATAGAGATAAAGGAGCAGTGTTTGGTGAATTTTAATATTGAGCCTTTCAGAGATGAAGTTTTATGTGATATTGTACCTATGAGTGTTTGTCATGTCTTGTTGGGAAAGCCTTGGCAATATGATAGAGGAGCTATTTATGACTATAGAAGAAACCTAGTTACTATTGAAAAGGATGGGCAGAAGGTCACATTGATTTCTTTGAAAGAGAAAAAGGAGGAGGTGAAGAATTTGAGTCCTAAGAAAAGTTGCAGTACTGGGAAACCGGTAGCAAAGGTTATACCAGAGGGTGACATGAGTTGGTAGAAAGATCTGATAGATGAGTTTTATGGATAGATGAAACCAAATGACAGAGAGTTGATGGTGAAAAACTAGATGAAGTCTTGTGGCAAAACCAAATCAGAGTTGCAGAAATAGAGACAATGTGCAGATCTAAAGCAAAGAAAGAGAAACAAAGAGAGTCAGAGGTTAGAGAAGCCAGTTGAGGCATCAAAAGAGATAAAGCAGAGACTAGAAAATAAAGAAGATGTTTGGATAAAAAATGAGCATGGGATCTTCATTTCGAATCCTTTTAGATGTTCATGAGTTGCCTCTCATGGAACATATTTTTCTACCTGGGTTGTCTGATGCAGGAGCATCCCTGGTCGATGAGCAATCTTGCATCAACCAAAAATATTTCCTTTCAGTTTTGTTCTTTGTGCAGTTTTTTGTGTTCTTGCCAGTTGGCACTGGTAGTTGCTTGTTATTTGTGGAAGATCTTATTTTTGCTTTCCTGGTGATTTCATGTGCTTGATTCTAGATTTCCTGCTCATCTGGGTCCTTTTTCGAGTGACCCTATCTATTGCATTTATGCTTTGAATCATCAAATTTACAAATTTTTGAACTTATTCTTTGTAGTACCCAAGTTCACCAAAGTACAGATCACCCAGTCTCTTCCTTGGTTCCAAAAGGTCATGTAGTTGGTCAAGTCCGTCCCTCTGTAATCAACTAGTCGGCTAAAAACATAACTCTGATACTTCTTCACAAATTGTTCCCAAGTTCCCAAATACGTTGATTTCTCAACTACTCTCCAACAATCACATATCAATGAGAGCTAAGTGCATTGGTTGTCACTCAAAGTCAACATGTCAAATGTGTTGGATATTGTTGCTGCTAGGATATGTTGTTGTCATTGATGTCAATATATTCTTGTGTTTTGGTGTTGCAGAGAAGTGTTTTGGTGATTGCAATGAGTCGATCTGGATGATTTATCTATTTGGGATGCTAAATCAACTATAGATACCTCATTCTTTATTGATTTCATGATGCTATGTGATGATTTGGTCAAGTTGTGGACCGGTATGGAGATTGGTTTTTTATCTTCAGTGTTGTCATGTTCTGGTGTTTGATCTGTTGTACTCCAGTATGAGCATATCTCATGTTACAGATTTGGGAGAGTGTTTAGGATGTTTGGGTGTATCTTTATTTCAAATGGTTCATGATTTGGTGCTCCAAAAGCTAGCTTTCTTATCCGAGTTGCTGCTATTAAGTGTTCTTGAGTGTTAGCATGTTGATTCATGAAGATTTGAATAAGTAGTGCTGGTGCAGCTATTGCGGATGATTCTAACGTGATTTTTGGTGTTTCCTAATCATGTCCTATTTGTTTTGGTGGTCCACACTAATTATTGTATGAGTTCTTGTTGATCTTCTTGGTCTGCTGATATTCTTCATGTTATGTAGTATTTTGGTGGTGTATGTGTTGCGATTGATCTTGGCGAGATTTTTGATGGTGGTGTGTGTTTGAGGAATTGATTTAGGTCCATGTTATGATGTTTATGACATTGTATTGTTCTGGTGGTTAATTTATGTATCGTGTGATGTAATTTTGTAATTAGGTGTTATGGGTTTGGCTGACCTTGTAGTCAAGGTTAATGATTTGTATAAATGGGTGTAGTATTCATGTAATTGGTGGTTTGCTGGTGTTGGTTGTTGATTCTACATTATCAGAGAGTGGTGTATGTGCGATCAAGTGAATTCATCTTTCGGCATGGTGTGTTGAGTAGAGATTGGTGAAGGACACACATTTGAGCTTAACCGAAACTATCATCAGGCATTAGTAGATGCTATTTTTGCAGTTCATTCTTTCCGGATTGTAGTCCAAATCTTTTTGTAAGTAGTGAACCTTCCTTGAGGGTTGGAGCCTTGTAGGTCATTGTAATTTGAGTAGTGATCTCTAGGAAGTGTGCCCGAATGCATGTGCATTCCCCATTGTAATATTTACACATACTACTGCAGAGTGTCATCTCATTGTGGGTAGGTTCCCAACTTTTTCTCTTAACCGAGTTTTCCACGTCAAAAATATTGGTGTTATGTGTGTTGTTGTTATTGTTGTTATCTTTCTTTTTGCTGCAGTTGATCAGATATGAGATTGTGCTTAATTGGTTTAATCTAGTGAAAACTAATTCACCCCCCTCTCAATTTTTCTTCCTTGTTGTTTCCTTCAAGTGGTATCAAAGTTGTGAGTTTATCCTAGAGGGAGAGATTATGTTTCTTGTGGGAGAGAAGCTTGATCAATTCATATCTTTGGCATTACTATCAAAGGGGGAGAGATGCATGTGAAAAACTGCCTTATCTTTGGAGCTTTGTGTGCATGATCATAAGGGGAGTTTGCTGGTGTTCATTTATTCCTTTGCATTGATTGTTTTTAACATTAATATGTTGCCATCAATTCCAAAGGGGGAGATTGTTCGATATCACTACTGCTTGGATATGTTGTTGTCATTAATGTCAACATATTCCTATGTTTTGGTGTTGCAGAGAAGTGTTTTGGTGATCCAGTGATTGCAGTGAGTTGATTTGGATGATTTATCTATTTGGGATGTTGAATCAACTAGAGATACCTCATTCTTTATTGATTTCATGATGCTATGTGATGATTTGGTTGAGTTGTGGATTCCGGTATGGAGGCTGGTTTTCTATGTTCAGTGTTATCATGTTCTGGTGTTTGATCCGTTGTGCTCTGGTATGATCATATCTTGTTTTGCGGATTTGGGAGAGTGTTTGGGATGTTCATGTGTATCTTCATTTCAAATGGTTCATGTTTTTCTACTCTGAAAGCTATCTTTCTTATCTGAGTTGCTATTGTTAATTGTTCTTGAGTGTTAGCATGCTGACCGATGGAGATTTGAATAAGTGGTGTTGGTGCAGCTACTGTAGATGATTCTAATGTGCTTTTTGGTGTTTCCTAATCATGTCCTATTTTTTTTTGTGGTCCGCATTGATTATTGTGTGAGTTCTTGTTGATCTTCTTGGTCTGGTGATATTCTTTGTGTTATGTGGTATTTTAGTGGTGTAATTTGTTGCAGTTGATCTTGGCAAGATTTTCAGTGGTGGTGCGTGTTTGAGGAATTGATTTAGGTCCATGTTATGATGTCTATGACATTATATTGGTCCAATGATTGATTTATGTATCATATGATGCAATTTTGTAATTAGGTGTTATGGGTTTTGTTGACCTTGTAGTCAAGGTTGTTGATTTCTATAAATGGGTGTAGTATTCATGTAACTGGTGATTTGGTGGTGTTGGTTATTGAGTTTGCATTATCAGAGAGTGGTATATGTACAATCAAGTGAATTCATCTTTTAGTGTGGTGTTTTGAGTAGATATTTATGAAGGATAGACATTTGAGCTTAACTAGAACTATCATTAGGCATTAGCAGATGCTATTTTTGTAGCTCATTCTCTCTGAATTGCAGTCTGAATCTTTTTGTAAGGTAGTGAATCTTCCCTAAGGGTTGGATCCTTGTAGGTCATTGTAATTTGAGCAGTGAACTCTAGGCAGTGTGCCTGAATGCATCTGCATTCCCCATTGTAATATTTACACTTACTACTGTAGAGTATCATCTCATTATGGGTAGGTTCCTACCATGGTTTTTCCCTTAATCAGGTTTTCAATGTCAAAAATATTGGTGTTCTGTGTGTTGTTGTTATTGCTATTATCTTTCTTTTTGTTGTAGTTGATTAGATCTAAGATTGTGCTTAATTGGTTTAATCCAGTGAAAACTGATTCACTACCCCTCTTAGTTTTCCTTCCTTGTTGTTGCCAACAAAATGATTTTTTCGAGCTCAAGACATCTCTTGTAGTACCCCTCCCTTGATCCGACTCTTCTAAACCCAGATTGACCTTGGTTGACTTTTTAGTGGCTTACTTGGTTGGTTGATATACCATGTTGTGATGTTATATTCAGGTTTTATGCTTGATGTGTGTATCGGTGAATGTTGATTACGCATTAATTCTTATGTATGATTAAATGTTAATTTGATCTATGTTTTACAGACTATGGACTAACACATTTATTGTATATGTGAGTTGCGTAATATACATGTTTCATGTTTGTAAGTGTATGGGGTGCGAGGAGATGATTTTCCTTCACTCATTTCAGTGAGACATGGAACGACATGATTCTCCTTCACTGGTGTGTCTACTGTGTTTGTATTTATATGCATGTGAGGCTCGTTGATGCAAGATACTGTAGGTACAAGTACCGTGTAGGTATGAGGTATCGTCTCCACCTGGCTTCATAGGTTTGAGTGTGCCTTATTGAGCGGAGGAGATAGTTAAAAAGCCCTACAATTACCCTAGTCATTCTCAATAGTGAGCATTGTCAGTCTTCTGTAAGTTACCTATGTCTGGTATGCGGGTCATGAGTTTATTTGGTTTTCTTGAGTTGTGTGTTATGCGCTTGTGAAATTAACTATTAAATCTTAAAGTGTTTAATTAGTTAAATATGTTTATTGCGCATTCGTAAATAAAAGGGATTAAATTAAATACGACCCCTATGTGTGATTAATCAATAAATCAAATTGCTTAATTCATATTACTAGAAAGTTTGATTAATGGTTATTTTCCAAATGGTGAATTAAATTAGTATATGCAGTTTTAATAGAAATTATGAAAATTAGCTATGTATATGCATTTTTGTAAAAAGGTTAAATAGAATTGGAAAAGTAAAATAATAAAATCTTTTACCCTCATTGACTTTCGAAATAGAATTTTTAAGTTTTAAATTATTTGAGGAAATTAAATGAGGAAGAGAAAAGCATTTTTGAATATTAACCATTTGGAAATGATTTAATTTGGTTAAAATTGATTTTAGGATTGAAATTTGGATTTTGGTTGGAAGATGGATGAATAATTTCTTGAGTTAGGTTGGGCTTATCTCAAATTTCTTCCTGGATAGCTCTTAAGGTTGGATTTTGGTTATCCATGTTTTATTTTTTTAAATTTTATTTGTTTTGGGGAAAATCTTTGTGTGTTAGAAATCATTTCTTTACTCATTGAAAATTTTATTGAAAAGTGTTAATAGTGTTTGAATTTGGTTGTTTAACCCTCTTTGTTTTAAATTTTCCAATCAATTTCTTGTTGTGAAAGAATTGATTTAAAAAAAAAAAATCAAAATTTGGTTGTATTCTCTATGTGATTGAATTCAAAATTTCATTCTTGAATCCTTCTTTTTGGTTTATGAAATGTTAAATTTTTTGCTAGTAAGAATTAATGCTTTAAATTTATGGAAATATACCCGTGTGAGGTTATAATGACAAAATTTTGTCAATTTGTGTATTTTGTGAGTGCAGGTAAACAAATAAATACAACCTTGGTTTATTTTCCAGAACTTTAAAAAAAATTGGCTTGTTTATCGTTTAAATTCATATAAGAGATTTTCTTTAAAAAAAAATTAATTATTAAATGTTCTTTGAAAATTTTCATCACTCTGAAAATTTCTTAATAATGTTGACAAAGGAAAATGGTTTTTTAAAAAAATAAAAAATTCTTCTTTATTAAATTTTGTTTTACCCAAAAAAATTTCTACTCATAAAATTTATGAGTTATTTGTTTTAACAAGGGTTTTGAGGTTTTTTCTTTAAAAGAAAAATTTAATTTCAAAAAAAACAAAAAAAACTAGATCAATGATTTTATGGGGGCATATTTGAAAGAGAGAGGGAGGGGAGTCCATGGTCCCCACCCCACTTCCCTTTTACTTTTTATTATAGTTTGTTTTAAATAAAGTTTTTTTCTTTTTAAATATTTGTAAGTTATGTTTTTTTTTAATATATGTTAAATATTAATAGTTTAATATTAATAATTAATAATATATATTTAAAAGTTAGTTTTTAATGTATGTTATTAATTATTAATAATATTTATTAAGTTTAATAATATATTAAAATAGTTACTTTTTATAAAAGGGAGATTATAATTTTTAGTTTTATATATATATATATATATATATATATAGACACACACACACAAATTAGAAATTTAGTGGGAAATGATTTATTGGGGAAATTTATATATTTATGTATGTGTTGTTTTTATGAATTAATGATCTAGTTGTGTTGCGAGAATTTTAATTAGATTGTTAATGAATTATTTTAATTGGGATAGAGGAATTGTATTTGTTTTTTAACCAAACAAAATTGAAAAACGTAGCAAATTTGGTTGAAAGGAAACAGATAGAAAACAATATTGCATGAATTCTTTCTACCTTGATGTTTATTTGTCTTACCTATGTGTTGGCTCGTAATTGAGATATTGAACAAACCAATTGAATTAGTTGTTTTATGCAATTCTTGTATGTTGTTTTCAGTAAAGACTTAATTTTGTTATTCGATGGAATCCTTTTGTTTACTCAACCTAGGTGCTATGTAATGGCCCACCAGAAACCCTAAAGGAAAACAATGCAACTAGGCAACTAAAGGGTGAAATATATATATTTTTTAAAGATGAAGTGCATTAATTATAACAATTGCACGTTTAATAACACAACAAAAGTCTAACACATGATTTCCTAAGGGTTACCAACGAAGATTAATTCATAGATTATATTAACACCATGGTTAATCCAATTGTCCATCTAATTAGGAAAATTAAATGCTTAAGATAAAACCTACACATACATCTAAATTCCATAATGAAAGAATCAAAGTATTCCAATGCATTTATTTTCCCATAGATCATATATACAAAAGATTAAAGCGACTGAATTTAACATACATTTCATTGATATAATATTACAATATCCATAAATACATGGCTTCCAAAAATACCACGGTATCCAAAAGTTACAATACCAAGGTTACATAAATGTTTGATACAATGACCACAAGGTCTCAACTGAATAATGATCATGAACATGAGTTGGTACATGAACCACGAACCAAGAAAACACCAGTGAAGCCTTTCCTCACCTGAAGATACAATCCAAAACATCCGATGGGAAGTGGCACTACCACCTGGCCATGTGATCCCAAAATGGAACCACCCCATCGTGCTAGGAGATAGTAGAAGAACCTCAAGCAAGAAAAATAAAATAAATACGACAGAACTACATGACTCCGCAAATATCCATGTGACTCAACTCACAAACACTAGTGACTCTAAGGAGAGAGTGTCATCGCATGGCTTAAGGTGGTTACCCTAGGTAGGCCTCCATAGGTCCCGACCCCTGTCCTGGGTTATCCTGGTAACCTCTCCCGAACCCCCGACTCCATCTAAGCATCATGCGGACCCCACCAATCCTTTCACAAAGACAAGGTGGTAGGTTTTCCATTCCAGGCCTTCTCATCACATCTTGAGCCTATACAAGCACTCAACCATGTGCGAGGCACATTATCATAGTTAATATTCTAGCTACCCACCCCCTAATCAATTATTAGGTTATCACTTCTTAACTGACTTTCAAAGGGTTATCCTGCCATCCACTTTGGGTGCAGCCCCCGCTCAAAAGCCACTCTCTCTCATAGGACACTAATAAGAAAGGTCTCTCTATGAGAACTCTATGGTGAAACTGACAGCCATATCTAATCCTAACAAACCACAGTTGAAAGATACACAATCACTAACCCAGGATTGACCATTTGGAAACATAACACACAATGACTCACATCAACAGGGTTATACAACGACACCTGACTAAGGGGTAAAAACAACCTTAGTAACAAGACAATAACTCAAATCAGATTTACAACAAAATATGCTTTTACTAGAGAATGCCCTTTATTCTAAAGATCCTATAACATGCCATCTTTTTAAAACAGTAAAAAGCATTAATTATTTGCAAATACGAATATTTTAGAAAAGTAGAAAATACACCTCATTGATAAAAGAAAAGCAGAATTGTCATTTGATGAACAAGGCTAAATTAATCACATAAAAATTAACCTCATAATGTATTCCCAAAAATAAATATAGAATCTAAAAATATAAGCTTTTCTGGAAATAACCAAATTCTGAATTAATTATATATATAATAATATAATATAAGTATATGAATATATATATTCATCGTATATATATCATATACCTATATTCATATTATAATATATATATATATATTGTAGTCACATAAATCTGTCCACTTAATTAAATGAATACTTAGTATTTATTTGATTATTTAACCATCAATTAATAATTAATTAAATTAATATTTAAGTAATTCATCTTAACCCTCTTCTCCTATTAATTAAATAAATTATTCAATTTATTTGATTTAATTCACTTAACCAAATTCAGACCATTAATTAAATAAATAAATCATATTTATTTAATTAAATATTCTCTCACATTTAAATAAATTAATATTTATTTAAATCCCCCCAAAATCCCACCTCTCACATTTAAATAAATTAACATTTATTTAAATCACCTTTATCCTCCACCCACTTGCATTTTCCTACAAATGCAAGTTGCACAATTATTTTAAATAAATCATTTATTTAAATCACCTTTATCCTCCACCCACTTGTATTTTCCTACAAAAGCAAGTTGCACAACTATTTTAAATAAATTATTTATTTAAAATCCTATTTATCCTCACCCACTTGAAACCTTTAATGGTTTCCCTTAAAGTATTCAAACTTGATGGCTTTAAAGTCTTCAAACTTGATGGCTTCCTTCTATAGTCTTCTTAAAGACTTTAATGGTTTTCCTTAAAGTCTTCAAGCCTTTAATGGTTTCCCTCAAAGTCTTCAAGCATTTAAATGCTTTATCTTCATTTTCTCATTTAAATAAATTAATATTTATTTGAATATTTATCCAAATGCAAATTACACCATTTAATTGAAATAAATGATTTTATTTTAATTGAAAATACCAAAATTTCTCCCACTTGCATTTTCCTACAAAATCCACTTGCATGCCTAAACCCCTTCTAAATTCTTCTAAACCCTTCCTAATTAGCCTAATCCATCCCCTAAATATTGTCACATTCCTAAGCAAATTGGAGTCACTTCTCAAAGACTCCAAAGTCTTTGAAAAGCAATTAATGCTTTGTGTGTTCAACAAATTAACCCTCAAAGTCTTGGATAACCTTTGAAAGCTTCCAACCTTCAACCACTAAATGGCTCAAAGTCTTGGATAACCTTTGAAAGCTTTCAACCTTCAACCACTTAATCCCCAAAGTCTCCAATAACCATTAATGGTTACCTCAAACCCTCCCACATGGTTAAAACATTTGTTTTGACTCAACCTCTACCCAACCCAAGGGTCTCATCAAGCCTTTAATGCTTTGACCATGATTATCTCTTAATCATTTGCACAAAGGTTTATCCTTGGATTAACTCTTAATCCAGTGGGTAATCTTAATTTAGACTTGACCCTTACCTTCTAGATAACCATGAGGTCTTCTCAGGCCTTTAATGCCTCCAACCTCTTCTCTCAACCCAATCCTATGTTGACACTTGTCACCATTTTATTGGTGCCAATTGTGCACATGGATCCCCAACTTTCAAACTTGGCCCTTGATTAAACCATTCAATCTTAACCCTTCATTTCTCCATTTCTTCTATAAATAGAACCCTTCTCCTCAAGCAAAGAGAAGCATTTTAGAGTATTGTTGTTATACTGGCATTAGCATAGAGCTTTTTCATAGCATCACTATCTACTCTAGCATAGTATTTAGCTTTTCATTTCATATTTGAAGCTTAGTATTAAATCTCAATCCTCCATAAGCATCCATAGTGCAAAAAGCTGCTGAGAGCTACACTCATTTGGGACTTGGAGAGGAGAGGAACAAGGGAGGAGCAACTATGAGCATCTTGATTAGCTATTTCATTTTATGTTTATATGCTTTCTATTTCATGCTTAATATCTCTCTTGATATGCCTGTTTAGGATAATCTTTTGTTGCTAACACTAACGTTTGTTTCTTGTGCTCTTGTGTGTGTTGCCATCAAACAGATTTTCTAATCCTTTTTGCAGAGCATCATTTGGTGAACCCGACGTGAATCCAAACACCAAAAAGATCAACTTTTTTTTTTTTTTTTTTAAACCAATAACATGTTTGAATGTTGAAAATGTCACACAGGTTGCGATTTTGACACTGTTTTGGTGCGTTTGGCATTATTTTGGCGCTATTCCCCCTGTTTTAGTGCTTTTCCCTTCTCTGTCTTTCCCTTTCTTTTAATACGTTTGTGTTAAATAGTGCCTCTGTTCAAACGCAGACTAGCGCTATTGTAACAAAACGTTGTACAAATCACTTTGTAACCAAAAAAAATAAAAAACCAAAAAAAAATAAAAATTTAGGCTTGTAGAAGCCCACCAAATAGGCGGATTTTACTAACTATTTTTCTCTTTTGTGCAGATTTAAATTAGATTAAAGAGTAGATTTATATTTTTTACTAACTTGTTTTTGAAGTTGGTTTTAAAAATGAATTCACTTTTTATTTTGGTTTAAAATTAACTTCACATTTCAAATTTGGGCTTTTGAAAAAGAATCACACATTTGTTTGGGGCTATTAAAAAGAATTTCATTGTTCAAAGGTAAAAAGAACCACAAACTTATACAAAAACAACTTTATTTTATTTTTTATTTTTTTTGCAAGTTAGAAAACAAACTTCGTTTTGGTGCTTAAAATCAACAAGGCAAATTTTATTTCTTGCATCAAGATAAAACTCACAATCCACACTTCCATTTTTGGTGCAAATAAAATTCACAATCAACTTGTCTCATTTTCAAAGCGATTTTACTTCATGCAAACGTGTTTTTCATTAAGTTGACCAGGATTTTCAAATTCTAGTTTACTCAAACAATTGCCTTTGAAAATTAAAAAGAACACCATGATTGTTGGAGCAACATCTCCAAATAGTTAGATCACATTGCAATGACAGATTAAAAAGAACAAGTGTTTTTCGTGCTTGGCACACTTGTGCAAAGAGTTGGTCGAGTGGTCCTACTTCTAACACACACTATCCTCTCCCTTGGCTTTCGTGGTCCTAGGTGCAAGAGAAAAGTGTTAGTAACACTCAAAATTTTATCTTTTTAAGAGAGGCCTGCCAAGAGACACATCACTCTTGGGAACGACCTTGAGCGGTAAATCCTTCGAGCCGCTATAGAAATCAGGTGTGAGCGAAAGCTGTAGCCTTGGGTATAGCTGTTCCTACAGTGTAACTGGCCGAAAGGACAAATGGGCCCCACCACCAGTTACAAGGCTCTTAAGTGAGTCACTGCAGAATGAACTTATGTCCAAAAACATCGAACATGACTAAACACCTTTAAGTAGTAGCCCACCCGTTCTATTGATTGAGGATATTTGAGGTATAATTTAGTGCAAGAGCATAGATGGTTTTGCTCCCAAGATACTCACCATACATATTTCCTTGAGTAGAAACATAGCTTTTTGAAAAGTCACTTGTGACTTGATAAAAGTGGTGACTCCCCCATCATAGGGATCATCTATTTGTTATGCTCGTGCAAGACTTAGTATATCACATCCTTACCTGCCACGGCGGGATTCATAAGGTATGTAGTACCAAAGTCGAAGAAATATCAAGATGTGGGCTAAATTTATCACAACTGGCCATTTGACCTTAGGGATAAAAAGTGTTTGAAGTGTGTTCGTTTTACAGACCTAGTGCGAATTGAGCCGACTTCAGGCTTTGGAAATACACCTTAAAATAAATCTAAAGGAAGGGTCAAAAACAAGTCCAAGGATTGGGTTGATCTAGACCCATACTCATTTGTGCCTTTGAGGCTACAATCTTGTGTTTGTGTGCTTGCTTTGTTTTCTTGTCAAAGAAAAATCAGAAAATCAATCCCAAAAACAAAGTATTCATCCAACATCTGTCAACACAACCAAAAATACCAAAAACAAAGTGCAAACAACAAAGAGACAAAATTTATGACCATTCTTCACATCTTGCGAAAGAAGAAGTGTCATCAGAATATTACCTTGAAAAGAAGACCATTAAGCTCAAAGGCTTTGATCAAAAGGAGGAAATTCTTCTATCTCAAATAGACAAATCTTTGTCTCACATAGAGTCTTTCTACATCGCATGCGTCTCTATCTTCAAGGTAAAACAAACGAGTTTGATTCCGAATCATTGAACCACAGAGCTTTTATGCAATATAGAGCTCTGAGTTATCACAAAAATCAAGGAGGAAAGATTAATCCCAATTTCTTCCCAAACATCTGTATCACCTACAACACAGCTCGAGAAATGCCACCAACGCCTGAAAGGGAAGAAGTAGAGTTTGTTCCATTTGTAACACAAAGTTTTTATTGAAAGTTGAAAACAAAACATCCATCATCTCATTCATACATCATCACTTCATCATCAATCCATCCCAACTCTCAAAACATTAAGAGGTTCTTGTCCCACGATTCCTTTTTAGATATTGCTTGAAATCAAACACATCACATCACTTTTAGATTGTTTCTACATCTAGGATAAGCTCATCCTAAGAGACACATCTACGCAGGTTAAAACTAGTTCATGAGTGAATCCTCTCATTACTAGGTAGTCAAAATCTGTAACACATCTCAGATTTCTCTACACCTTATCACATCCAAAATCATCAAAACAAACAAGCAATTCAAAGAAAGAATTCTGGTTACATTTACCTTTAGAGTGCTAGAGATCTACAATCCACTAATCATCCATCTTTCATCGAACAACTCATCATCATCTTCAATCAACTTCAACACAAACTTGCAAACAAAATGGCTCAAACCCGATCGCGATCAAGGCAACGAGAAATAGAAATTGAGGAAGAAGAGGACAACCTCAATGAATTTCAAGAAGCACTTGGAGGAAATGTAAATGATGAAAACCCAAGTAGTCCCACTCCTTCAACAATCGAAAGGGTTCAGCATAACCCTCACTTTAACAGATTATTTGATGAAATTCTCAGGAGCAATGCGGATGCTCACTTCTTAAGACTTGCTCAAGAAGGAGCCAAACTCCCCTCAGACTTTGATCTTGCCCAATTAAGACAAGCATCAGAAAGACAAAGTCACCATGAGGAGGAAAGGTGTAGAGATCCCATCAGATATAACATCCCTCGAGGTAACCCACCACCTCCTCCTCCAAATGAAATGGAGATGTTGCGGCAACAAGTCGCGAATCTCGCCCAACAACTTCATAGTGGTGTTAAGACCAATCAATTTTCACTTAACGACATCTGTCCCTATCCGTTTGATAGGAATCTTTATATGCCACCCTTTCCACGCGGGTTCGAAACACCCAAATTTGAAAAATATAGAGGAAAGGGGGATCCCCGTGATCATGTCCGAGAATTTCATTCCGCTTGTCTTGAAGTGGCTTATGAGGACACATACCTAATGCGCCTTTTTCCCCAAAGCTTGGGAGGAACCACCACATCATGGTTTTCCCGATTACCAGGTGGCATTAGAACATTTGAGGAACTCATCCAGAAGTTCCTATCTCATTACTCTCATAATATTGAACGCGACATCACCATGGCTGATCTATGCAACACCAAACAAAAACCAGGTGAATTATTCTCAGTATTCCTGCAACGATGGCGCCAAATGTCTAGCAGACGTTCTCTTCAGTTACCTGAACAAGAACTAGTGGAAATTTTCATTTCCAACTTAAACGAAGAAATGGAATTTCACCTGGATGTCAAAGACACAGACTCTTTTAACGATATGATCACCAAGGGTATAAAATGTGAAAGGGCACTCATCAAAAAAGGACTCATCAAAATCTTTAATGAACCCAAAGATGGTCCTCGCTCGCGCTTCAATAGTGATAAACCGAACTTCTGGAACAAGAATAAGAATATCGTCAACGATGGAGTTGTGGATGCTCGGACTATCCAAAATGCACAACCTGTGGTTCGATTTGCAGGACAAAATCCTCCACCTCAAAATAACACAAATGTTCTTCCTAATCAAGGTCGCATCACATCTCAGGATGAACCAAGACCTCGTCCACAAAAACAAAAACGCACATACACTCCCTTAGGGGAACCCATTGAAATAGTGATGCGACAACTCATTTCTCAGAATTTGATCACTCTACCTAAGTTATCAAATTATGAGCCTCAGGTCAAACCGGCATGGTGGAGAGATACTGAACATTGTGAATTCCATCAAGGAAGAGGACACAAAACAAGTAATTGTCACTGATTGAAAGATCTCATTCAGGATCTTATTAACCGAGGAGAAATTGAAATTGAAGGGCATGACCCAAAAACAACCAATAATGATCATCAAATGTTCAAAAATCCACTTCCATCACAAGATCAAAGGGGTCCTTCCACTTCCAGACGAGGTCCTGATACCACTGATTATACGCAGGCTGCGTATAACTACACTGTCAATCACCTGTATGATGCCAGTGAACAAATTGCAACTATCACCTTCAAAAATCCCACCTTAAATTGCAATGTTGTTACGCGTCGCGGCAAAGTTACCATCAAGGCAGCTCCACAAGGCACCACCTCCATCCCAAAGCAGTACAATCTTGTGGAACAATTAGACAAAACCCCTGCACTTATATCCATTTTGGAGCTTTTGCGTCTGTCACCCTCTCATAAAACAATCTTGGATCACGCACTCCAAGAGGCGTCAGTCCCTGCAAACCTAAACACGGACCAATTTCAAGCCATGGTTGGAACTCTAAAGTCATCACCTTGTCTCACTTTTTCCGAAAGTGATAATTCTTCCTTCCAGCAACCTCATAACGCCTCACTCCACATTGAAGGCTTTGTCAACCAACACAGGATCAAGCGAGTCTTGATTGATAATGGAGCAGGCCTAAACATTTGCACACTACAGTTGGTCACAGCATTGGGATATGCAATAGAATCAGTGGATCCTCGCAAGAAGATCACCATCAAGGCCTATGATGATGCAGAGCGTTCATCCAAAGGAGCTGTGGTACTACCAATCCGAGTAGGCCCTGTGGTAAAGCACATCATCTGTCAGGTTCTGGACCTTCCTCTGCCATATAATCTATTATTAGGGAGACCTTGGATACATGCCATGCAAGCTGTTCCATCTACCTACCATCAATGTATCAAGTTCCCACATAACGGTGTAGAGATCACAATCCTGGGCGATGCAAATCCCTTTGCATTTTGCCATAATATCAGCCATCAACCAGAGATTACTGTTCCTAATAATAGGGAAGCCATTTCCTCCACATCATATGTAAATCCTGCCTCTCTTGCCAGTTCGAACACCCCTATGCCCAAGCAAGAAAAGCTTAAAATGAAAGTCGCAGAGGAAGGTCCTGGAGAATACAACTTGAGTCAGCTCTTTTGTGTGGGACAAATGCCCACTTCTCCTAGAACACATGGTAAACCACAGCAGTTGCTCCAGCAACCACTAATCACGCCAGCATGTGCCTTAACGCCTTTCATCCTTGGAAAGAGTCAAGAGGAAGAAACACAAGATGAGGACCTAGCGGACTGGATCTATAAAGATCCCATCACCACTGACAAACCGCAAGTTACACTTCCTACGGAACAATATGGCAAAGGCCTCCTCATTATGAAAAGAATGGGATATGATGGTCAGAGTGCTTTGGGATACTGCAAACAAGGATGACACGAACCTCTACTACCAGAATTCAAGCCCAAAGGTAATACAGGCCTTGGCTTTGAAAAAGAGATCCTTCCTAAACTCAGATTCAAAGGAAAACCCAGCAAACCATTTTGCCCACCTACTGCAAAGAGGATACCTTTCATAATCAAAGCACCATCAAGCACTATCCCCACTGCCCCCTCAAGGCTCACAACTCCACCATCACCAATGTCACTCATCCCATCAAACGAACCAGTAATCCTATCAGCAACACCATTTGTAGCAGCAACTATATTGGAACCCGCAGCAACATCTATGGCACCAGTAGTTCCAGCAGAAGCCACTGAGTCACCATTACCGATACTTCCAGTGACAAATCCATTAAACCCCATCACAATTCCTGCAGCACCGATCACTACAAGGATACATAAACCAATCACACCTGCCGTGTTTAACTCCAAAGACATCCCAGTATGGTATAGCAATCGGATGCTGGAGAGTGATTCAGAGACCGACTCACATGAGTGGGAATTCGATTCAGTGCAACTTAACACTTCAGATGAGGAAGACACATCACCACCTCCACCCCGTAAAGACATCCCTATTTACGGAGAAGCACAGATAAAGACCACTTGGGTACCTGAGCTGGAAACATCTTCCACAGACCCTACGTCTCATCCTACGCCTGATTCTGACAGGGAGAGTACCATCAACGACCTTCATCGCACTGTCTTAACCCTCACTGATACATCTCCCGCACTTAACTTAATCGATGAAGTAATGCCCATTATCCACCCTGAACTCATTGAATGGAACCAACCAAATCCCCCATGTCTTGACCTCTTCCAGAACGATGAGGCTATCATTGACTTTTTGGAATTAAGGGATAATCTACCAAGCGAGAATCACAAAGCTGGATTCGCCATTGAACTTAATAGCGCAGCATACTTCGGGGCGGATGCCAAACCCTTCAGCTGCAAAAATATAACAATAAAACATGGATCTTCCAGTGAAAACCACACTGTGGCACTATTTGATCCGACAAAAGTAAAAAGAAAGAGCGTATCCAATGGTGAAAACCTCTCTGAGGCGCCTGAGGATGAAGGGTTTGACATCCTCCCTGCTAGTACACAACAGGAACGATCAACGATCCTCATTGAGGAGACCAAAGAATACAATGTGGGGACTCCTGAAAACCCTCATATCATACATCTGGCATCTCTTCTCACTCTAGAGGAACAGCCTCAATTTATCGAGTTCTTCCAGCAGCGCCAGATCAACTTTGCATGGTCATATGTAGACATGCCTGGGCTTGATCCAGATTTAGTCATGCATCATCTCACAGTAGCAAAAGGAGCCAAACCTGTCAAGCAGAAGCTTCGTAAGATGCATCCTCAGATTGCCATGCTAGTCAAAACAGAACTCAAGAAACTCCTAGATGTTGGTTTCATTAGACCAATTGATTACGCAGAATGGATCTCCAATATTGTGCCAGTCGGCAAACCAAAAGGGGGCATCCGCATTTGTACTGACTTCAGAGATCTGAATAAGGCATGTCCTAAGGATGACTTTCCCCTACCAAATATCGACATCATAGTAGATTTGACAGCAGGACATGCCATGCTTTCACTCATGGATGGCTTTTCGGGATACAATCAAATAAAGATCGCACCAGAGGACCAACATAAGACAGCCTTCACATGTCCATGGGGCACATACTGCTGGAATGTAATGCCTTTTGGTCTAAAGAATGCAGGAGCGACCTATCAAAGAGCAATGACCACCATCTTCCATGACATGATGCATACTATAATGGAAGATTATGTGGATGATTTACTAGCAAAATCACTTACTAGAGAAGGACATCTTCACATCTTAGATAAAATCTTTGATAGACTGGAACAGTACCATGTTCGACTCAACCCAAAGAAATGTGTCTTCGGAGTGACCTCTGGGAAGCTTCTAGGATACATTGTCTCAAGCAAAGGTATTGAGGTCGATCCAGCAAAGGTTAAGGCAATAATGGACATGCCACCTCCAAAGAATATCAGTCAGCTAAGAACACTACAAGGACGGCTTCAATCTATCCGCAGATTCATTGCACAATTGGCTGATAAGTGTCACCCATTCACACACCTGCTACACAAGAACATCCGCTTTCAGTGGGATGACAGATGCCAGCAAGCATTTCAGGCGCTTAAAGACTATCTCATAAATCCACCATTGCTGATGCCACCAGATCCAAGTAGACCGTTGTTACTTTATATCTCAGCGACAAGTACAGCATTAGGTGTATTACTGGCACAACATAATGCAGAAGGAAAAGAGTGTGCTATTTACTACATCTCTCGCACACTGGTGGGCTATGAACTCAATTACACACCTATTGAGCGAGCTTGCCTAGCAGTAATCTTGGCAGCCACTAAACTGAGGCACTATCTGTTAACACACAAGGTGCAACTCATTGCAAAGATTGATCCACTCAAGTATTTACTTAGCAAAGCAGCATTGACAGGTCGCTTAGCCAAATGGGTGATGATTCTAAGTGAATTTGATATTGAGTATGTGGACCGTAAAGCTATCAAAGGTCAAGTTATTGCAGATCAGTTGGCTGATGCACCTCTCATAGGTGATCATCCTCTCATTTCCAATTTTCCAGATGAAGAGATATTCATGATTACAGAAGCACAGTCATGGAAATTATACTTTGATGGTTCATACACTAGGCACGGCTCGGGGGCAGGCATTCTGTTTATCACACCTCAAGGTGATAGCATCCCGAAGTCTTACAGGCTCACATTTCCATGCACAAACAACATAGAAGAGTATGAGGCCTTGATCACAGGACTCAGATTAGCCATACAATGGAAATTAAAAGAATTGCAAGTATATGGCGATTCCCAACTAGTCATTCGACAAGCAACTAATGAATATCAGACCAAAGATGATAAACTCATGCCATACAAGCAAATGGTGGAAAATCTAAAGACATCATTTACTACTATCACTTTTGAGCAGATACCAAGAGATCAGAATCGAGCTGCTGACGCTATGGCTACCATCGCATCTCTACTAGATCTTCCACAGAATTCAACACGCTACGAGTTCTTGGTAGAACAACTTTGGATCCCCGCTTATGATATCCCCGAATCTGAAATGATATGTTGCCTTGTCGGTTCAGAATCCCCATGGTATGGTGAGTTCTACACCTATCTCCGTGATCACACCCTTCCTCCTCACCAATCAAATAACCAACGTAAAACCTTCATTCGCCAAACTGCTCGATATACCATTATTGCCGAAACCCTATACCGACGCAGTCTTGATGGTACTCTCCTTCGATGTCTAGAACAAGGTGAGATAACAAAGGCTTTGGAAGAGGTACATGAAGGAATTTGCGGGACTCATTCAAGTGGTCCGTCACTCGCCAAGAAACTCTTGCGAGCTGGATACTATTGGCCATCTATGGAAAAGGATTCCTACTACTTTGTCA
Source organism: Cryptomeria japonica (assembly GCF_030272615.1). Taxonomy (NCBI): domain Eukaryota; kingdom Viridiplantae; phylum Streptophyta; class Pinopsida; order Cupressales; family Cupressaceae; genus Cryptomeria; species Cryptomeria japonica. Next base: position 594,725,997 of record NC_081411.1, read on the forward strand.
GGAAATGCAAGAAATGTCAAGTTCATGCCGACCTGATACATGCACCAGCACAGGAATTGCAACCAATCACAACACCATGGCCTTTTTGTCAATGGGGTCTTGACCTTGTGGGTAAGATTCATCCATCTTCATCCAACGGCCATAAATTCATTATTACCGCCACCGAATATTTCACCAAGTGGATCGAAGCTGTTCCACTTACCCAAGTCACCGGCAAGCAGATCGCCTCATTCATCCTCAATTACATCATCTGCCGGTATGGTGTGCCCATGTCCATTGTCACAGATAACGGTCTTCCTTTCAAAAATCAGGATGTCCGTGAGCTTTGTGAGAAATTTCATATCCAACACCGCTTTTCCACTCCCTATTACCCACAAGGCAATGGTCAGGCCGAAGCATCCAATAAAAACATATTGAGGATCCTAAAGAAGACAGTCAATGATGCCGGCCGTGATTGGCATGTTCAATTGAATCCAGCGCTATGGGCATATCGAACTAGCATTCGAACCCCTACAGGTGCAACTCCTTATTCATTGGTCTATGGTGCAGAAGCTATCTTGCCTATTGAGGTCGAGATACCATCATTACGGGTTTCCTTGCACAATCTCATCGATGATGAAGCATACAGAGTCTCACGCCTTCAGGACTTGGAGCTACTTGATGAGAAGCGACAAGCTGCATACAACCATCTCAAAGCCTATCAACAGCGCATGAGTAGAAGCTACAATCACCGAGTTAGACCTCGTACATTTGAGGTAGGTGATCTTGTTCTTCGAGAAAATCCTCGCAACCAACCAAACAGAGAACATCAAGGCAAGTTTGAATCAAATTGGCTAGGCCCATATGTTGTCACTGCTGTATTTGGGTCCGGGGCATATCAGTTGGCTACATCAGACGGAGAACCGCTCGCAGATCCAATCAACAACATGCACCTCAAACGGTTTTACACATAAGCTGTACAGAGCATCAGGCTCCCCTGCATATCAGAAAATACCAAAAAACATTCAGAAAAATGTCCTAAAGAAAATACAAAAACATTCAAAAAAGTAAAGAAAAATCATGCATCCAAACGGTGAACAACCACTCCGGTGGCACCTTGGGTAAGAACGATGGTGAAAACCTGGCAAACAGGCGCCACTCGTAAAGGCTATGGCTCCATTATCTTTCAGACTTGTGGCGATCACATCTACTTCATACATACATCCATCCATCCATCAACCATGGCTTGTTATTCCTCTGCAATTATGATAGTACTCCATACATCTTGCATCCCGCTTTTTCATAGTCATGTCTAAAACTGGGGGCAATGCCTTTAACCTATTGATGGAAGTGGATTCTACATTGTCTTATGATTCATTAAGTTCTTCATTCAAACAATCATCAAAAATCCAAAAACATTCAAAAATATCTCGCAAAAATACCAAAAACATTCAAAACAATTCAAAATCCAAAAACATCGACAAAACCATTGAAAAATCACACAAAAACATGGCAACACCTTGTACATACTCATCCATGCAGATACCAAAACAAACATTGTGACAAACTACTCACACAATGACCATTTACCAAACAACCACACAATCCACATCAACAATCCAAAACTGTCTTTAAAACAAGGATGCATCCTTCCTTACCAAAACAAAGACAAGATGATGTTTTCTTTGACAAGAAAATTCTGTTAGGCTGTCAAATACTTGGTTGATTTGTGAGTAATTCATTTTTTTATCTGTATCGGGATCTTTTCAACATTGTTTTGTATCGTTTGTGCATTATTTCCGATGAAGTTCTGGGGCATGTACTAATGGTGTCTACGTGGGAAGTTCACCAAGCTACATGATCTTATGCAAAAATATAGTCATAGATCATTACGGTTTGCAGACTACAGCGTATACCTCGACCATATGAGCATGAACCATTACCAAGGATCCTTATTCTTTATTCTTTATGTATATATTGTTTGTTTGCAGGTGCAATGCTCTTCCTTTGGTTCCTCCTACCTCATCCAAACTGGATAAAGGTTTTTTATTTCTTAGTACGGTATGCACTTGTCTCAGGATATGATCAGCCTAAGATCAAGGAGGATGATCCAAGTCATGCATGAACGGAGATAATCCTTGTCTGTTCCGCAAGCAATACTCAGGTCAACTTGATCCATTATATCAAGTTGCTTGTATTAACTTGCTATATAAAATCCATGTAAGAAATACTCTGGTCATCTTGAATCATTATGTCAAGATGCTTGTATTCTCTTCCAACATTTTAAAGCTCAATGATGAAAAATAAAGCACCATGGATCGTCATTCCATCTCATTTGTATATATTGCATTTCGTTGCATTCCACCCATCCATACATTCATAATAGCTGCATATCATGCATACATAGTCATAATAATGCATACTCTATTTTACTCATCTTCTTCCATAGGACTCGGTCCTAGTCCTCCATATCTTCTATCTAACATCAAATCCCCCCTCACCCTCCCTATCTTGATCATCAACATCATCCTAATCCCTTCATCACTTCCCATCCTCACTCATCCACAAAATTAAGCTAGTTACTCTGTCTACACAGATACATCGACTCCCACACACCTAGACTATCAACAGATACTCTGATCAAGTATCTTCGGGTCTCAACAGGTAATCGATCATGGTAATCCTAGACTACATCAGACATTTATCATAATGACCTAGTCTCAACGGGGCTGCCATGATTCCCCACAACCATCCATCACACGCACACACTATCAATTGATCAACCAATCAAACACAATCCAACGGACAATTACATCAATTGTCTACGTCTCAACGAGTATTTTGCTTCATATACCTTGACTTCATCGGGCAATTACATCAATTGTCTAAGTCACCATCAGGTCACTTTGATTCACTTACTCAGACTTTATCATGTCCAAGCGACCAACTGACATCAACTGTCACGCTTTGACTTGACCGGGGCAATTAAACCGATTGCACCAGATTGTCCAAACAATTTTGATCAATTGTATAGCATCAATCAAAACCCCACACTACATCTGCTATGTATCTCTTGGATGACCTCAGGGTACTCGCTGGCTTGTTGTTTCTTCATATTCACTCCATTTTCTCCCATTCTTTCATCATTAGTTCTAATTTCTTCTATTCTACCTCCCCTCCGCTTTTCATTCTTTTTCGAGAGATCGCCCGATTTTTCAAAAAAATTCAGCCCATCTCTCGAGGGGGCATACCACCCATTAAATTTACATTTTATGGGGCATTTCTTCACACCTATTTTTCTTTCTTTGAAACGACGCGATAAACCGCACCATCTCAAAGAGGGGCAAATGTAGTCACATAAATCTGTCCACTTAATTAAATGAATACTTAGTATTTATTTGATTATTTAACCATCAATTAATAATTAATTAAATTAATATTTAATTAATTCATCTTAACCCTCTTCTCCTATTAATTAAATAAATTATTCAATTTATTTGATTTAATTCACTTAACCAAATTCAGACCATTAATTAAATAAATAAATCATATTTATTTAATTAAATATTCTCTCACTTTTAAATAAATTAATATTTATTTAAATCCCCCAAAAATCCCACCTCTCACATTTAAATAAATTAACATTTATTTAAATCACCTTTATCCTCCACCCACTTGCATTTTCCTACAAATGCAAGTTGCACAATTATTTTAAATAAATCATTTATTTAAATCACCTTTATCCTCCACCCACTTGTATTTTCCTACAAAAGCAAGTTGCACAACTATTTTAAATAAATTATTTATTTAAAATCCTATTTATCCTCACCCACTTGAAACCTTTAATGGTTTCCCTTAAAGTATTCAAACTTGATGGCTTTAAAGTCTTCAAACTTGATGGCTTCCTTCTATAGTCTTCTTAAAGACTTTAATGGTTTTCCTTAAAGTCTTCAAGCCTTTAATGGTTTCCCTCAAAGTCTTCAAGCATTTAAATGCTTTATCTTCATTTTCTCATTTAAATAAATTAATATTTATTTGAATATTTATCCAAATGCAAATTACACCATTTAATTGAAATAAATGATTTTATTTTAATTGAAAATACCAAAATTTCTCCCACTTGCATTTTCCTACAAAATCCACTTGCATGCCTAAACCCCTTCTAAATTCTTCTAAACCCTTCCTAATTAGCCTAATCCATCCCCTAAATATTGTCACATTCCTAAGCAAATTGGAGTCACTTCTCAAAGACTCCAAAGTCTTTGAAAAGCAATTAATGCTTTGTGTGTTCAACAAATTAACCCTCAAAGTCTTGGATAACCTTTGAAAGCTTCCAACCTTCAACCACTAAATGGCTCAAAGTCTTGGATAACCTTTGAAAGCTTTCAACCTTCAACCACTTAATCCCCAAAGTCTCCAATAACCATTAATGGTTACCTCAAACCCTCCCACATGGTTAAAACATTTGTTTTGACTCAACCTCTACCCAACCCAAGGGTCTCATCAAGCCTTTAATGCTTTGACCATGATTATCTCTTAATCATTTGCACAAAGGTTTATCCTTGGATTAACTCTTAATCCAGTGGGTAATCTTAATTTAGACTTGACCCTTACCTTCTAGATAACCATGAGGTCTTCTCAGGCCTTTAATGCCTCCAACCTCTTCTCTCAACCCAATCCTATGTTGACACTTGTCACCATTTTATTGGTGCCAATTGTGCACATGGATCCCCAACTTTCAAACTTGGCCCTTGATTAAACCATTCAATCTTAACCCTTCATTTCTCCATTTCTTCTATAAATAGAACCCTTCTCCTCAAGCAAAGAGAAGCATTTTAGAGTATTGTTGTTATACTGGCATTAGCATAGAGCTTTTTCATAGCATCACTATCTACTCTAGCATAGTATTTAGCTTTTCATTTCATATTTGAAGCTTAGTATTAAATCTCAATCCTCCATAAGCATCCATAGTGCAAAAAGCTGCTGAGAGCTACACTCATTTGGGACTTGGAGAGGAGAGGAACAAGGGAGGAGCAACTATGAGCATCTTGATTAGCTATTTCATTTTATGTTTATATGCTTTCTATTTCATGCTTAATATCTCTCTTGATATGCCTGTTTAGGATAATCTTTTGTTGCTAACACTAACGTTTGTTTCTTGTGCTCTTGTGTGTGTTGCCATCAAACAGATTTTCTAATCCTTTTTGCAGAGCATCATATATATATATATATATATATATATATATATATATATATATATATATATATATATATATATATATATATATATATATATATATATATATATATATATTAAAACATGAATTAATTTGTACAAAATTAAATAATACTTAAATGATATAATACCCAAAATTTTAAAAAATTATATATGTATATATATATATTTTTTACATATTATAAATTAATTAAAAACCGAACTCTGCAAAAATTACCAGAGGCATGCAAACTAGGAGTGGATTTATTGTGTTCTGGCAACTTTAATTTGCTACCCTACGGTAGCATGTACTATCGCAGGTAGTACTGCTACCTTACGGTAGCAGGTACTATCTTCGGTAGCACTGCTACCGTCGGTAGTAACTATTGATCCCCTCCCATTAAACCCTTTATATATATATATATATATATATTTTTTTTTTTTTAAATTTAAAACTTAAATTTAATAAATGCCTAGATTTAAATACATAGATAAAAATTTCACAAACCCCCCCCCTTTTTTTTAAGGAAAATATTCACAAAGAATATATAAAATAAATCTCAATTTTTTTTACAGAATATAAAGATCCATTTTCACAGAGAAATAAAAATCAAATTTTCACGGGGATTAAAAATTAAATTCCATAGGGATAAAAGGATTGATTTTCAACAAAAATAAAAATCAATGCATCCCCACTTACTCCATTTTTATTTACACAAATATCTTCCCTAATCCAATTATTTCTTCACCCAATTTTTTTTATAAATTCCTTCAACCAGGAAGAACACAAAAATTGCATAACACACAGAGAAACTTTTTATGGAACAGAGGAGGGTACATCTGGCAAAATTTTGCCAGCATAACCCCCTATGAATTTTCACAACACCAAAACTATACATACAGGAAGGAATCAATAAACACGAGAATCTCCACAATAGAGATTGGAGATTCAAACAACGAAATTATTTTTATTTAAAGAAGACAAAAGAACACCAGACAAAGCAACCCAACCTGTAAAGCTTTTTTGGAAGATTCATGTGGATGAGCTCTGTCCTACAACAGGGTTTCCAAGCCAATCCCTCTCACTAGCAATCTTCTAATAAATTCTTCTTCAACAAAATATTGCTTCCAAAATAATTTTTTCTTCCCAAAATCTCTGCCTTCTTCCCGTGACTCCCAAAAAGAAAAAGATATATTCCCTTTTAACCTAAAATTTTAGGTTGTACATATTTTTTCCAAAAAAAAACTAATATTTAATTTTAGTAATAAAAGCAATTTTATTTTCTTTTCTAATTCCCATCAAAGGAATAAATTAACATGCAATAAATAAAAATCATAACCTTTTTTTTTTTCTTTTCTTTTCTCATGCAAATTAATTAATTTTCTAAAAACAAAAAATAAAGCAATACTTTAATTCTAATCTATTCTTTTATTCACTTTTTTTTTTATTCATTTAATTTTTTTTTTATATTCTAGGAACAATAAATGAAATTAATCTAATTTATTTTCACTAAAATTTAAATAAGATATATTTCTAATATAATGCAACTTGCAACTTAATTTAATAACTTATTTTAATTAATTCCAAAAATACCATCTATGAGATAACTCCACAAATTTAGTTAATTAATTAAATCCACCAAACACACAAATTGAGCAAACCCCAAGCAAAGACTCAAAAAAGATCAAACGTCAAAATACGAAGGCCAAACAAACTAACGGAACGACCAACTGACGACAGTCACAAGAGTGTAACTAGGTAAAATAGGGTCAACTACTACCTCCTCCACTTCCATCAAACAAATATAAGGCATGCTCAGACCTGTGAAGCCAGGTGGAGATGATACCTCGTACCTACCCGATACTTGTACCCGCAATATCCTGCATCACCAAATTGCACATGCATATATACAATATAGAAAACACAGCATGCACACCGATGAAGGAGAATCACGATGTTCCTTGTCTCACCGAAGTGAGTGAAGGAAAATCGTCCACTTGCATCCAATACACTCGCAGACATGCAACATATAATTACACATTGCATAGATAAATTAAAGTGTCAGTACATAGCAATAATCCATAAAATGCCATAAATCACAAGTACTGAAATACTGCAAATATATTATGCATCTCATATTCAGATAAAGCATGAAATAATGTCATATAAGTCTGAATAACACATCATAGTAATGTATCCACTGAAAGTAAGCAACAATAAAATATGAGTCTAATGAGTTCAAACGAGGAGGGGTACTACATTTAGGTTTGTGTGACCAAGTGAACTACTATTATTGAGCCTAAACTCTTTGAGTATTTTGGTACTGTGAGTCATACCTTAGAGTTCAGTAGGTTGTGGTGTCATAAGGGAAAGTGGCTTTCGAGTGGGGGTTGCGCCCAAAGTGGTAAGCAGGATAACCCATCGAAAGTTTGTCTAAATAAGTGATAACTTAATAAATTATTAGGGGGTTTGGTAGATTAAAAAACTAAGATAATTGTGCCTCACACATGGGTTGAGTGCTAGTACAAACTCAGGATGCAGTGAGAAGGCCTGGAATGACAAACCAACAACCTTGTCTTCACAAAAGGATGTGTTGGGTCCACATGAGACTTGGATGGGGCCAATGGTTCAGGAGAGGTTACCAAGGTAACCCAATGGATGGGGGTCGAGACCTATGGAGGCCTACCAGGGTAACCATATAAAGCTATGTGATGAAACTCTTCCCTTATGTTCACTAGTGTGTAGTTTGTGTTGCTTTTGCTTGGAGCACTATTGTGGGAGTCATATCTGATTGTTTATTCTTTTTGTGAGTACTTGTTATTCATGTTAGATCATGTGACACTTATGATGTTTTGTGAGGATTTAATTTTACTGGTGCTCTAATTGTTCTCTTGTTTTACTCCATGTCATGTTTCAGATGGATCCTCTTTCTTCTTCTTGGATCATTCATGTATCTCTTGGACCCTATGTGGTCATATGTATTATTTTCTTTTGTACGCCTTGATGGAAGGATGTAATTGATGTGAAACTTATGTATTTTTCACCTTTTATTCAATAGAATGGTCTTGCACTTGAAGCAGACCCAGAGATGTAGCCCATTAGGGGTGAACTCTGATATCAATTGGTGTTGTATGGTGTATGTGTTCATCTGGTTTCTTTTTAATTTTGGATGCATGAATGACATTATGGTTAAAATGTATAATGTAGTTTAGATGATATTAATCTTATTGCATGTATGAAGTTATCAATTAGATGCAGTAATATGGATTATGATGGATGTAGCTTAATGATGTAATGTAGCTAATGTCAGATGTACATATTCAATCATGCTAGTTAAATCTTTTATGGAATTTAATTTCTATGTCCTTGTGGTAATCATTTTATCATGAGTAGCTTTAATGATTCTCATTGTTAATTGGATAAATAAACCTTAATTTTCATTGGATTAATCGAGTAATGTTCATTGGAAACCCTTTAGGTGTTTAAGTTAAGTCTTTCATTTGTGCAAATGTTATTGCAATATTTAATTTAATGCATCTTTAAGTTCTTTAATGTTAAAAAAAAAAATTATTTGCACTCTTTTTGATAGTTTTAGTTGAATCCTTTAGGGTTTCTTGGCAAGGCATTACATCTCTTGTTCAGTACACTTCTCAATTGAAAAATCAATTAACTGCTTGACTTTGTTGAGACTCACATTTTCTAAGGCATAATTTTTCATAAAATATAGAAAGTACACACTCTTTATGATAGACTGGACAGAGAAAAGGCATGCAAAGACGGCGTAGTTATTTTTGAAACTAGGTGATATTACTCCTCACAAGCCAACATTTAATGAGTTTGAAGCAAAAAATAGTAATATTTCTAAACTCATTATTACTTGTTGAAGTTGGCTAGTGCAATGTATTAGTGTCTTCCCAAAGAAGATGGAGACTTTCTAGTCTCTTTAACTCCCATTTTAAATTGTTTTTAGTATAGATTGTTCTCATGTTTCAAATCAGAATGGTGTTTCCCCATGAAGATCAGTTTCCTATAATCCAACCTGATTTGAATTGGCCACAAAATGAATAAAGTGACATCATTTCTAAATTGAGTGCATTGGCTTGGGAAGAACAAATTGACTTTTATAAATACAAGAGGATGATTGATACCTTAAGGAAAGAGGAAAGACAAGAAATAAATCATAATCGATGCCTACAAGAAGAAATTATTGTAGCAAGGAACCCATCTTGAAGAAAATCACTTCAACATCCTGTTGATGACATATTGCTAAGACAAAGTACCCTCTACCATGGAAATAAAATTTAGTTGTGAAGGATGGTGCTATTAGGAAATGATCTTGGTTCAGTGGTTCAACCTGGTATGGATTTTATGGAAGACCCACAAGAAGACATCCTCTCTAAGTTGATGACTTTAGCAAGGGAGTGTAAAACAAGTTTCACTGAGTACATGATAGTGGTCCTGGTGCTAGAAGAGGAAGAAGAAATGGTTGAACTGCATGACACACAACTCCAAATGGTACTCGAAGCTAAAAGGAATCCATTTCCCTTTTTTAACTAATGTTGCTAATTTTGAATTAATGTAGATAGTGTAGGATTAAGGGAATTTTTTAGGGTTTCGTATTATGGTTTGTGGTGGGCCACATATATGATTTAATGGCTTTTCAATTTTCTTAATGAAAATGTTTATTTTCAAGAAACCATTACTTCTTAAGATAGTTATGACTATATGTTTGTATATGTTATGAATTAGTAGTGATTAGGGGATCTTATCCCTTTTGGGGCTTTGTGAGGAAACCTTTTTTTGAATGAAATCTGCATGTTTTTTTATAGATATGAATAAGGATGTCTAAATACAATTATGTGAATCATAGACTTTGTGTTATGATTAAAGGATGTTTATTCTTCTTATGTTGAGTACGTTGCTTCTTATATGATAATCCTAGTATCTATTTAAAATCTTTTATGATTATCTATGTATATTGCTATGGAAAAGTTGGCTTTGAACAAATCATATAGTAATATGATGATATTTTAAGGAATTTTCCATATGAAAAGAGTATCTTTCTATTCTATTTATTATCTCTATTATGTTTTACTCTGCCTTTTTAAAGATTTCTGGTTAAAAGATCTACCTTATTTTCTTTCGGGTTAAAAGAATCCATACTTTAAAGTTCCTTGTTGATTATTAGAACATAGTTGTGCCTTGTAAAAGAAGCAAACAATAGGTATAGAAGGACATCATACCTATCTCAATTGTTGGCTAGATTGTCACTCGTTTGGGCGTTAAGAGGTAGAGTTAGGTAGAAAAATCTATTCACCAATAGGAACAAGAGCAAGAATACCATCAATGATGAGGTTGCTAATGTTGTTGGAAAATGCACACTCCAATGAGAAATTGTAGATGGTTGAAGGTATTGTCATTGATGGCAACCTTACAATCATGTGATACCGACAGGCAGACACAAGTACTGGCACTGGCATACAAAACACCGACACCAAAAAGGAAGAATATCGGCACCTTGGTCGACAGGAATTTTGTGTATATATATTTTGTAATTAATTGTAAAATCTTTTGTAAGCCAACTTGGAGGATTGTAATATGAATCATATATGTATGAGATCATTGTAGATCATTTAATAGGTGATTAATGAAAGGAATATAGTAGACCTAATGTGCAAATTATTAGGTTAAGGGTTTATGTATGCAGCAGAGCTTAAACCGGTACTAAATCTGGCATAGCAGATGCTAATCTGAAGTAGTACAAGACATTGGATTTGTATAATCCATTTTTGTAAGTCAGTGTGACTTCTTTTGTAATTGAGCAGTGAGCTCTAGGCACTTGGCCTTCCTACATGTGCATGCCCCTATTGTAAGCAGTAATATTCCCTTATTGGCCAGTAAGCACATATTGTGGGTCACAAATCCCACCAAGGTTTTTCCCACACCAGGTTTCATTGTTAAAATATTATGTTATGGTGTGCTTTTCATGTTGTGATTATTATTCTTATTTGCTGCACTATTTTTTGTTTACCGATACATAGTTTTTGATGCTCTGCAAAAAGGATTAGAAAATCTGTTTGATGGCAACACACACAAGAGCACAAGAAACAAACGTTAGTGTTAGCAACAAAAGATTATCCTAAACAGGCATATCAAGAGAGATATTAAGCATGAAATAGAAAGCATATAAACATAGAATGAAATAGCTAATCAAGATGCTCATAGTTGCTCCTCCCTTGTTCCTCTCCTCTCCAAGTCCCAAATGAGTGTAGCTCTCAGCAGCTTTTTGCACTATGGATGCTTATGGAGGATTGAGATTTAATATTAAGCTTCAAATATGAAATGAAAAGCTAAATACTATGCTATTGATGCTAAAATGATTGATTTTACCAAAAAGACAAGATTTTAGTTATGCTATGCTAAATGCTCTCTAAAAATGTCTATAGCCTAAATGCATACAAGTTTTCAGGATTTGGATTATGAAGGAATGGGCTCTATTTATAGGAAAAATGGAGCAATGGATGGCCAGGATTGAAAGGTTTAATCAAGGGTCAAGCTTGAAAGTTGGGGATCCATGTGCACAATTTGCACCAATGAAATGGTGACAAGTGTCAACATAAGATTGGGTTGAGAGAAGAGGTTGGAGGCATTAAATGCCTGAGGAGACCTCATGGTTATCTAGAAGGTAAGGGTCAAGCCTAAATTAGGATTACCCACTGGATTAGGAGTTAATGCAAGGATAAACCTTTGTGCAAATGATTAAGAGATAATCATGGTCAAAGCATTAAAGGCTTGATGAGACCCTTGGGTTGGGTAGAGGTTGAGTCAAAACAAATGTTTTAACCATGTAGGAGGGTTTGGGTTAACCATTAATGGTTTTTGAAGACTTTGTGGATTAAGTGGTTGAAGGTTGGAAGCTTTCAAAGGTTATCCAAGACTTTGAGACATTTAGTGGTTGAAGGTTGGAAGCCTTTAATGGTTATCAAAGACTTTTAGGCTTTGGGAAGTGACTCCATTTTACTTAGGAATGTGACAATAATTAGGGGATGGATTAGGCTAATTAGGAAGGGGTTAGAAGAATCTAGAAGGGGATTAGATTTTGCAAGTGCATTTGGTGGGTGAGGGAAAATAGGATTTTATTAAAATAAAAATTCATTTATTTCAATAAATGTGTGCAATTTGTATTTGGATAAATATTCAAATAAATATTAATTTATTTAAATGAGAAAAAGGAAGATAAAGCATTAAAATGCTTGAAGAATTTGAGGGGAACCATTAAAGGCTTGAAGACTTTAAGGAAAACCATTAAAGTCTTAAGAAGACTATAGAAGGAAGCCATCAAGTTTGAAGACTTTAAAGCCATCAAGTTTGAATACTTTAAGGGAAACCATTAAAGGTTTCAAGTGGGTGAGGATAAATAGGATTTTAAATAAATAATTTATTTAAAATAGTTGTGCAACTTGCATTTGTAGGAAAATACAAGTGGGTGGAGGATAAAGGTGATTTAAATAAATGATTTATTTATTTAATTAATGGTATGAATTTGGTTAAGTGAATTAAATCAAATAAATTGAATAATTTATTTAATTAATAGGAGAAGAGGGTTAAGATGAATTAATTAAATATTAATTTAATTAATTATTAATTGATGGTTAAATAATCAAATAAATACTAAGTATTCATTTAATTAAGTGGACAGATTTATGTGACTACATTTGCCCCTCTTTGAGACGGTGCAGTTTATCGCGTCGTTTCAAAGAAAGAAAAATAGGTGTGAAGAAATGCCCCATAAAATGTAAATTTAATGGGTGGTATGCCCCCTCGAGAGATGGGCCAAATTTTATTTTGAAAAATCGGGCGATCTCTTGAAAAAGAATGCAAAGTGGAGGGGAGGTAGAATAGAAGAAATTAGAACTAATGATGAAAGAATGGGAGAAAATGGAGTGAATATGAAGAAACAACAAGCCAGTGAGTACCCTGAGGTCATGCAAGAGATACATAGCAGATGTAGTGTGGGGTTTGGATTGATGCTATACAATTGATCAAAATTGGTTGGACAATCTGGTGCAATCGGTTTAATTGCCCCGGTCAAGTCAAAGCGTGACAGTTGATGTCAGTTGGTTGCTTGGACATGATAAAGTCTGAGTAAGTGAATCAAAGTGACCTGATGTGACTTAGACAATTGATGTAATTGCCCAATGAAGTCAAGGTATATGAAGCAAAATACTCATTGAGACGTAGACATGAACTTGACATTTCTTGCATTTTCTGACAAAGTAGTAGGAGTCTTTTTCCATAGAGGGCCAATAGTATCCATTGCGCAAGAGCTTCTTGGCTAGTGACGGACCACTTGAGTGAGTCCTGCAAATTCCTTCATGGACTTCTTCCAAAGCCTTTGTTATCTCACCTTGTTCCAGACATCGAAGGAGAGTACCATCAAGACCGCATCAGTATAGGGTTTCAGCAATAATGGTATATCAAGCAGTTTGGTGAATGAAGGTTTTTCGTTGGTTATTCGATTGGTTGGGAGGAAGGGTATGATCACGGAGATAGGTGTAGAACTCACCATACCATGGGGATTCAAAACCAACAAGGTGACATATCATCTCGGATCCAGGGATATCATAAGCGGGGATCCAAAGCTGTTCTATCAAGAACTCGTAGCGTGTTGAATTATGTGGAAGATCTAGGAGAGATGCGATGGTAGCCATAGCATCAGTAGCTCGATTCTGATCTCTTGGTATTTGCTCAAAAGTGATAGTAGTAAATGATGTCTTTAGAGTGTCCACCATTTGCTTATATGGCATGAGTTTATCATCTTTGGTCTGATATTCATCTGTTGCTTGCCGAATGACTAGTTGGGAATCGCCATATACTTGTAGTTCTTGTAATTTCCATTGTACGGCTAACCTAAGTCCTGTGATCAAGGCCTCATACTCTGCTATGTTGTTTGTGCATGGAAATGTGAGCCTGTAAGACTTCGGGATGCTATCACCTTGAGGTGTGATAAACAGAATGCCTGCCCCTGAGCCGTGCCTAGTGTATGAGCCATCAAAATATAGTTTCCATGGTTGTACTTCTATGATCATGAATATCTCTTCATCTGGAAAATTGGAAATGAGGGGATGATCGCCTATGAGTGGTGCATCGGCCAAATGATTTGCAATGACCTGCCCTTTGATAGCTTTACGGTCCACATACTCGATGTAAAATTCACTTAGAATCATTACCCATTTGGCCAAGCGGCCTGTCAATGCTACTTTGTTGAGTAAATACTTGAGTGGATCAATCTTTGCAATGAGTTGTACCTTGTGTGTCAATAGATAGTGCCTCAGTTTAGTGGCTGCCAGGATTACTGCTAGGCAAGCTCGCTCAATAGGCGTGTAATTGAGTTCATAGCCCACCAATGTGCGAGAAATGTAGTAAACAACACACTCTTTTCCTTCTGCATTATGTTGTGCCAGTAGTACACCCAATGTTGTACTTGTCGCTGAGATATAAAGTAACAATGGTCTACTTGGATCTGGTGGCATCAACAATGGTGGATTCATGAGATAGTCTTTAAGCACCTGAAATGCTTGTTGGCATTTGGCATCCCACTGAAAGTGGATGTTCTTGTGTAGCAGGTGTGTGAATGGGTGACATTTATCAGCCAATTGTGCAATGAATCTTCGGATTGATTGAAGCCATCCTTGTAGTGTTCTTAGCTGACTGATATTCTTTGGAGGTGGCATGTCCATGATAGCTTTTACCTTTGCTGGGTCAACCTCAATGCCTTTGCTTGAGACAATGTATCCTAGAAGTTTCCCGGAGGTCACTTCGAAGACACATTTCTTTGGGTTGAGTCGAACATGGTATTGTTCTAGTCTATCAAAGATTTTATCTAAGATGTGGAGATGCCCATCTCTAGTGAGTGATTTTGCTAGTAAGTCATCCACATAATCTTCCATCATAGTATGCATCATGTCATGGAAGATGGTGGTCATTGCTCTTTGATAGGTCGCTCCTGCATTCTTTAGACCAAAAGGCATTACATTCCAGCAGTATGTGCCCCATGGACATGTGAAGGCTGTCTTATGTTGGTCCTCTGGTGCGATCTTTATTTGATTGTATCCTGAAAAGCCATCCATGAGTGAAAGCATCGCATGTCCTGCTGTTAGATCCACTATGATGTCGATATTTGGTAGGGGGAAATCATCCTTAGGACAGGCCTTATTTAGATCTCTGAAGTCAGTACAAATGCGAATGCCCTCTTTTGGTTTGCCAACTAGCACAATATTGGAGATCCATTCTGCATAATCAATTGGTCTAGTGAAACCAACATCCAGGAGTTTCTTGAGTTCTATTTTTACTAGCACTGCAATTTGAGGATGCATCTTACGAAGCTTCTGCTTGACAGGTTTTGCTCCTTCTGCTACAGTGAGGTGATGCATGACTAAATCAGGATCAAGCCCAGGCATGTCTGCATATGACCATGCAAAGTTGATCTGACGCTGCTGGAAGAACTCTATAAATTTAGGCTGTTCCTTGGGAGTGAGAAGAGATGCCAGATGTATGATATGAGGATTTTCAAGAGTCCCCACATTGTATTCTTTGGTCTCCTCAATGAGGATCGTTGATCGTTCCTGTTGTGCATTAGCAGGGAGAATGTCAAACCCTTCATCCTCAGGCGCCTCAGAGAGGTTTTCACCGTTGGATATGCTCTTTCTTTTTACTTTTGTCGGATCAAACAGTGCCACAGTGTGGTTTTCACTGGAAGATCCATGTTTTATTGTTATATTTTTGTAGCTGAAAGGTTTGGCATCCACCTCGAAGTATGCTGCACTATTAAGTTCAATGGCGAATCCAGCTGTGTGATCCCCGCTTGGTAGGTTATCCCTTATTTCCAAAAAGTCAATGATAGCCTCATCGTTTTGGAAGAGGTCAAGACATGGGGGATTTGATTGGGTCCATTCGATGAGTTTAGGGTGGATAATGGGCATTACGTCATCGATTAGGTTAAGTTCGTTAGATGTATCAGTGAGGGTTAAGACGTTATGGTGAAGGTTGTTAATGGTACTCTCCCTGTCAGAATCAGACGTAGGATGAGACATAGGGTCTGTGGAAGATGTTTCCAGCTCAGGTACCCAAGTGGTCTTTATCTGTGCTTCTCCGTAAACAGGGATGTCTTTGCATGGTGGAGGTGGTGATGTGTCTTCCTCATCTGAAGTGTTAAGCTGTACAGAATAAAATTCCCACTCATGTGAGTCGATCTCTGAATCACTCTCCAGCATCCGATTGCTATACCATACTGGGATGTCGCTGGAGTTGAATACTACAGGCGTGATTGGTTTATGTACCTTTGTAGTGATCGGTGCTGCAGGAACTGTGATGGGGATTAAAGGATTTGTTACTAGAAGTATCGGCAGTGTTGATTTAGTGGCTTCTATTGGAATGGCTAGTGCCATAGATGTTGCTGTGAGTTCGGATACAGTTGTTGCTGCGAATGGTTTTATTGATGTGATGGCTACCGCAGATGGGATTACTGGTTTGATTGGTGGGATGTTTGGCATTGGTGATGGTTGCGGTGGAGTTGTGAGCCTTGATGGGGCAGTGGGGATAGTGCTTGATGGTGCTTTGATTATGAAAGGTGTCCTCTTTGCAGTAGGTGGGCAAAATGGTTTGCTGGGTTTTCCTTTGAATCTGAGTTTAGGAAGGATCTCTTTTTCAAAGCCTAGGCCTGTATTACCTTTGGGCTTGAATTCAAGTAGTAGAGGTTCATGTCGTCCTTGTTTGTAGTATCCCAAAGCACTCTGACCATCATATCCCATTCTTTGCATAATGAGGAGGCCTTTGCCATACTGTTCCGTAGGAAGTGTAACTTGCGGTTTATCAATGGTGATGGGATCTTTATAGATCCATTCCGCTAGGTCCTCATCTTGTGTCTCTTCCTCTTGACTCTTTCCAAGGATGAAAGGCATCAAGGCACATGCAAGCGTGATTAGTGGTTGTTGGAGTAACTACTGTGGTTTACCATGTGTTCTAGGAGAAGTGGGCATTTGTCCCACACAAAAGAGTTGACTCAAGTTGTATTCTCCAGGACCTTCCTCTGCTACTTTCATTTTAAGTTTTTCTTGCTTGGGTATAGGGGTGTTTGAACTGGCAAGAGAGGCAGGACTGACATATGATGTGGAGGAAATGGCCTCCCTATTATTAGGAACAGTAATCTCTGGTTGATGGCTGATATTATGGAAAAAAGCAAAGGGATTTGCATCGCCCAGGATTGTGATCTCTGTACCATTATGTGGGAACTTGATACATTGATGGTAGGTAGATGGAACAGCTTGCATGGCATGTATCCAAGGTCTCCCTAATAATAGATTATATGGCAGAGGAAGGTCCAAAACCTGACAAATTATGTGCTTTACCACAGGACCAACTCGGATTGGTAGTACCATACCTCCTTTGGATGAACGCTCTGCATCATCATAGGCCTTGATGGTGATCTTCTTGCGAGGATCCACTGATTCTATTGCATATCCCAATGCTGTGACCAACTGTAGTGTGCAAATGTTTAGGCCTGCTCCATTATCGATCAAGACTCGCTTGATCCTATGTTGGTTGATAAAGCCTTCAATGTGTAGTGAAGCATTATGAGGTTGTTGGAACGAAGAGTTGTCACTTTCGGAAAAAGTGAGCCAAGGTGATGTCTTTAGATTTCCAACCATGGCTTGAAATTGGTCTATATTCAAATTTGCATGGACTGACGCCTCTTGGAGTGCTTGATCCAAGATAGTTTTATGAGATGGTGATAGGCGCAAAAGCTCTAAAATGGATATAAGCGTAGGGGTTTTGTCTAATTGTTCCACAAGATTGTATTGCTTTGGGATGGAGGTGGTGCCTTATGGAGCTGCCTTTATGGTAACTTTGCCGCGACGCGTAACAACATTGCAATTGTTGTTGGGATTTTTGAAGGTTATAGTTGCAACTTGTTCATTGGCATCATACAGATGATTTACAGTGTAATTATACGCAGCCTGTGTATAATCAGTGGTATCAGTGCCTCGCCTAGAAGTGGAAGGACCCCTTTGATCTTGTGATGGAAGTGGATTTTTGAACATCAGATGATCATTATTTGTTGTTTTTGGGTCATGTCCTTCAATTTCAATTTCTCCTCGATCAATAAGATCCTGAATGAGATCTTTCAATCGGTGACAATTACTTGTCTTGTGTCCTCTTCCTTGATGGAACTCACAATGTTTAGTATCTCTCCACTATGCTGGTTTGACCTGAGGCTCATAGTTCGATAGCTTAGGTAGAGTGACCAAATTTTGAGAAATGAGTTGTCACAACACTGTTTCAATGGGTTCCCCTAAGGGAGTGTATGTACTTTTTTGTTTTTGTGGACGAGGTCTTGGTTCATCATGAGATGTGATGGGACCTTGATTAGGAGGAACATTTGTGTTATTCTGAGGTGGAGGATTTTGTCCTGCAAACCGAACCATAGGTTGTGCATTTTGGATAGTCCGAGCATCCACAACTCCATCGTTGACGATATTCTTGTTTTTGTTCCAGAAGTTTGGTTTATCACTATTGAAGCATGGGCGAGGACCATCTTTTGGTTCATTAAAGATTTTGATGAGTCCTTTCTTGATGAGTGCCCTTTCACATTTTAAACCCTTGGTGATCATATCGTTAAAGGAGTCTGTGTCTTTGACATCCAGGTGAAATTCCATTTCTTCGTTTAAGTTGGAAATGAAAATTTCCACTATTTCTCGTTCAGGTAACTGAAGAGAACGTCTGCTAGACATTTGGCGCCAACGTTGCAGGAATACTGAGAATAGTTCACCTGGTTTTTGTTTGGTGTTGCAC
The DNA here is from genome assembly GCF_030272615.1 of Cryptomeria japonica. Taxonomy (NCBI): domain Eukaryota; kingdom Viridiplantae; phylum Streptophyta; class Pinopsida; order Cupressales; family Cupressaceae; genus Cryptomeria; species Cryptomeria japonica. The sequence continues at coordinate 594,745,043 of NC_081411.1, forward strand.
AGATCAGCCATGGTGATGTCGCGTTCAATATTATAAGAGTAATGAGATAGGAACTTCTGGATGAGTTCCTCAAATGTTCTAATGCCACCTGGTAGTCGGGAAAACCATGATGTGGTTGTTCCTCCCAAGCTTTGGGGAAAAAGGCGCATTAGGTATGTGTCTTCATATGCTACTTCGAGGCAAGCAGAATGAAATTCTCGGACATGATCACGGGGATCTCCCTTTCCTCTATATTTGTCAAATTTGGGTGTTTCGAACCCACGTGGAAAGGGTGGCATATAAAGATTCCTATCAAAAGGATAGGGACAGATGTCGTTAAGTGAAAATTGATTGGTCTTAACACCACTATGAAGTTGTTGGGCGAGATTCTCGACTTGTTGCCACAACATCTCCATTTCATTTGGAGGAGGAGGTGGTGGGTTACCTCGAGGAATGTTATATCTGATGGGATCTCTACCTCTTTCCTCTTCATGGTGACTTTGTCTGTCCGATGCTTGTCTTAATTGGGCAAGATCAAAGTCAGAGGGGAGTTTTGCTCCTTCTTGAGCGAGTCTTAAGAAGTGAGCATCTGCATTGCTCCTGAGTATTTCATCAAAAAGTCTATTAAAGAGAGGGTTATGCTGAGCCCTTTCTATTGTTTCAGGAGTGGGAGTACTTGGGTTTTCATCATCTGCATTTCCTCCAAGTGCTTCTTGAAATTCATTGATATTTTCCTCTTCTTCTTCTTCCCTTTCTATTTCTCGTTGCCTTGACCGTGATCGGGTTTGAGCCATTTTTGCTTACAAGTTTTTGTTTGAAGTTGATTGAAGATGATGATGAGTTGTCGATGAAATGAAAGATTGATGATTGGTGAATTGTGTTGTATGTGGATCTCTAGCACTTTAAGATAGATGTAACTGAAATTCCTTCTTTAAATTGCTTTTTTGTTTTGAGGAGTTTGGATGTGATAAGGTGTAGAGAAATCTGAGATGTGTTACAGATTTTGACTACCTAGTAATGAGAGGATTCACTCATAAAATAGTTTTACCCTACGTAGATGTGTCTCTTAGGATGAGCTTATCCTAGATGTAGAAACAATCTAAAAAGTGATGTGATGTGTTTGATTTCAAGCAATATCTAAAAAAAGAATCTTGGGACAAGAACCTCTTAATGTTTTGAGAGTTTTGGGATGGATTGATGATGAAGTGATGATGTATGAGTGAGATGATGGATGAAAATGTTTTCAACTTCAATAAAAACTTTGTGTTACAAATGGGACAAACTCTATCTCTTCCCTTTCGGGTGTTGGTGGTATTTCTCGAGCTGTGTTGTATGTGATACAGACGTTTGGGAAGAAGTTGGGATTAATCTTTCCTCCTTGGTTTTTGTGATAACTCAGAGCTCTATATTGCATAAAAGCTCTGCGGTTCAATGTCTCTGAATCAAATTCGTTTGTTTTTCCTTGAAGGTAGAGACGCATGTGATGCAGAAAGACTCTATGTGAGACAAAGATTTGTCTATTTATATAGAAGAATATCCTCCTTTTGATCAAAGCCTTTGAGCTCAATGGTCTTCTTTTCAAGTTGATATTCTGATGACGCTTCTTCTTTTGCAAGATGTGAAGAATGGTCATAAAATTTGACTCTTTGTTGTTTGTACCTTATTTTTTATGTTTTTGGTTGTTTTGACAGATGTTTGGTTGGATGAATACTTTGTTTTTGGGAAGTGATTTTCTGATTTTTCTTTGACAAGAAAACAAAGCAAGCACACAAACACAAGAATGTTGCCTCAAAGGCACAAATGAGTATGGGTCTAGATCAACCCAATCCGTGGACTTGTATATGACCCTTCCTTTAGATGTATTTTAAGGTGTATTTCCAAAGCCTGAAGTCGCTCAATTTGCACTTGGTCTTTAAAATGAACACACTTCAAACACTTTTTATCCCTAAGGTCAAATGGCCAGTTGTGATAAATTTAGCCCACATCTTGATATTTCTTCGACTTTGGTACTACATACCTTATGAATCCCGCCGTGGCAGGTAAGGATGTGATATACTAAGTCTTGCACGAGCATAACAAATAGATGATCCCTATGATGGGGGAGTCACCACTTTTATCAAGCCACAAGTGACTTTTCAAAAAGCTATGTTTCTACTCAAGGAAATATGTATGGTGAGTATCTTGGGAGCAAAACCATCTATGCTCTTGCACTAAATTATATCGCAAATATCCTCAATCAATAGAATGGGTGGGCTACTACTTAAAGGTGTTTAGTCATGTTCGATGTTTTTGGACATAAGTTCATTCTGCAGTGACTCACTTAAGAGCCTTGTAACTGGTGGTGGGGCCCATTTGTCCTTTCGACCAATTACACTGTAGGAACAGCTATACCCAAGGCTACAGCTTTCGCTCACACCTGATTTCTATAGCGGCTCGAAGGATTTACCGCTCAAGGTCGTTCCCAAGAGTGATGTGTCTCTTGGCAGGCCTCTCTTAAAAAGATAAAATTTTGAGTGTTACTAACACTTTTCTCTTGCACCTAGGAGCACGAAAGCCAAGGGAGAGGATAGTGTGTGTTAGAAGTAGGACCACTCGACCAACTCTTTGCACAAGTGTGCCAAGCACGAAAAACACTTGTTCTTTTTAATCTATCATTGCAGTGTGATCTAACTATTTGGAGATGTTGCTCCAACAATCATGGTGTTCTTTTTAATTTTCAAAGGCAATTGTTTGAGTAAACTAGAATTTGAAAATCCTGGTCAACTTAATGAAAAACACGTTTGCATGAAGTAAAATTGCTTTAAAAATGAGACAAGTTGATTGTGAATTTTATTTGCACCAAAAATGGAAGTGTGGATTGTGAGTTTTATCTTGATGCAAGAAATAAAATTTGCCTTGTTGATTTTAAGCACCAAAACGAAGTTTGTTTCCTAACTTGCAAAAAAATAAAGTTGTTTTTGTATAAGTTTGTGGTTCTTTTTACCTTGGAACAATGAAATTCTTTTTAAGAGCCCCAAACAAATGTGTGATTCTTTTTTAAAAGCCCAAATTTGAAATGTGAAGTTAATTTTAAACCAAAATAAAAAGTGAATTCATTTTTAAAACCAACTTCAAAAACAAGTTAGTAAAAAATATAAATCTACTTTCTAATCTAATTTAAATCTGCACAAAAGAGAAAAATAGTTAGTAAAATCCGCCTATTTGGTGGGCTTCTACAAGCCTAAATTTTTTATTTTTTTTTGGTTACAAGGTGATTTGTACAATGTTTTGTTACAATAGCGCTAGTTTGCGTTTGAACAGAGGCACTCTTTAACACAAACGCACTAAAAGAAAGGGAAAGATAGAGAAGGAAAAAGCACTGAAACAGGGTGAATAGTGCCAAAATAATGTCAAACGCACCAAAACAGTGTCAAAAGCGCAACCTGTGTGACATTTTCAACATTCAAACATGTTATTGGTTAAAAAAAAAAAGTTGATCTTTTTGGTGTTTGGATTCACGTCGGGTTCACCAAATGATGCTCTGCAAAAAGGATTAGAAAATCTGTTTGATGACAACACACACAAGAGCACAAGAAACAAACGTTAGTGTTAGCAACAAAAGATTATCCCAAACAGGCATATCAAGAGAGATATTAAGCATGAAATAGAAAGCATATAAACATAGAATGAAATAGCTAATCAAGATGCTCATAGTTGCTCCTCCCTTGTTCCTCTCCTCTCCAAGTCCCAAATGAGTGTAGCTCTCAGCATCTTTTTGCACTATGGATGCTTATGGAGGATTGAGATTTAATATTAAGCTTCAAATATGAAATGAAAAGCTAAATACTATGCTATTGATGCTAAAATGATTGATTTTACCAAAAAGACAAGATTTTAGTTATGCTATGCTAAATGCTCTCTAAAAATGTCTATAGCCTAAATGCATACAAGTTTTCAAGATCTGGATTATGAAGGAATGGGCTCTATTTATAGGAAAAATGGAGCAATGGATGGCCAGGATTGAAAGGTTTAATCAAGGGTCAAGCTTGAAAGTTGGGGATCCATGTGCACAATTTGCACCAATGAAATGGTGACAAGTGTCAACATAAGATTGGGTTGAGAGAAGAGGTTGGAGGCATTAAATGCCTGAGGAGACCTCATGGTTATCTAGAAGGTAAGGGTCAAGCCTAAATTAGGATTACCCACTGGATTAGGAGTTAATGCAAGGATAAACCTTTGTGCAAATGATTAAGAGATAATCATGGTCAAAGCATTAAAGGCTTGATGAGACCCTTGGGTTGGGTAGAGGTTGAGTCAAAACAAATGTTTTAACCATGTAGGAGGGTTTGGGTTAACCATTAATGGTTTTTGAAGACTTTGTGGATTAAGTGGTTGAAGGTTGGAAGCTTTCAAAGGTTATCCAAGACTTTGAGACATTTAGTGGTTGAAGGTTGGAAGCCTTTAATGGTTATCAAAGACTTTTAGGCTTTGGGAAGTGACTCCATTTTGTTTAGGAATGTGACAATAATTAGGGGATGGATTAGGCTAATTAGGAAGGGGTTAGAAGAATCTAGAAGGGGATTAGATTTTGCAAGTGCATTTGGTGGGTGAGGGAAAATAGGATTTTATTAAAATAAAAATTCATTTATTTCAATAAATATGTGCAAGTTGTATTTGGATAAATATTCAAATAAATATTAATTTATTTAAATGAGAAAAAGGAAGATAAAGCATTAAAATGCTTGAAGACATTGAGGGGAACCATTAAAGGCTTGAAGACTTTAAGGAAAACCATTAAAGTCTTAAGAAGACTATAGAAGGAAGCCATCGAGTTTGAAGACTTTAAAGCCATCAAGTTTGAATACTTTAAGGGAAACCATTAAAGGTTTCAAGTGGGTGAGGATAAATAGGATTTTAAATAAATAATTTATTTAAAATAGTTGTGCAACTTGCATTTGTAGGAAAATACAAGTGGGTGGAGGATAAAGGTGATTTAAATAAATGATTTATTTATTCAAATGTGAGAGGTGGGATTTTGGGGGATTTAAATAAATATTAATTTATTTAAATGTGAGAGGTGGGATTTTGGGGGATTTAAATAAATATTAATTTATTTAAATGTGAGAGAAGATTTAATTAAACAAATATGATTTATTTATTTAATTAATGGTATGAATTTGGTTAAGTGAATTAAATCAAATAAATTGAATAATTTATTTAATTAATAGGAGAAGAGGGTTAAGATGAATTAATTAAATATTAATTTAATTAATTATTAATTGATGGTTAAATAATCAAATAAATACTAAGTATTCATTTAATTAAGTGGACAGATTTATGTGACTACAGTTTTAATATGTTTTTCATGTTATAACTTGAGAAAATTGTATAACCAGTCAGATACTGATTCACCCCCCCCCCCAACTAAGTATCTTTGGGAATCCTAACAATTGGTATCAGAGCCTAGTCCTCTATTTTCAAAAGCCTAACAGCTTGAGGAAGATCTTGACACTGGTAGAGATGGAAAACTTGAGAAAGCAATTGGAAACAACTCTTTCAGACTATGATGCAGAAAAGGTGAAGATGATTTGAAGGCTGCATAGAATATTATTCAAGGACTTCAAGAAAATTTCACTATAGCAAGGAATAAAAGAAGAGAACTTTGTGAGAAGTGCAGAATGAGGAAGATGAAAAGGAAACTCTTAATGATCTGGTGAACCAACTAAGACAAGATAACTGTACAACGAAGAATAAGATGCAAGATATGACTATGAGATTTTATAAAGAAATTGAAAGATAGAAAGAAGAATGAAGATGACTTGACTAGAAGACTAAATGATGCTGGAAATGAAAACACAAGACTCAGTCATGAGAATGATATGCTAAAGACATATCTAATTCACTTAGAACATGATAAAACTGAACTCATGAGATAAAAGGACTTCTTGGAAAATGAATTGGCTATTGCAAATCAACACAAGGAGAAATTCAAGAAAAGTTTAGAGGAACTTGATGACATGCTGAAGAATTAGAAACCTAATGGTGATACAAATGGCCTTGGCTTTGAAGTTGGTGAAAGCTCTGGTACTGCAAACAAACATGATCATAGCAAACCAGTAGGACAACCTTCTGCTTACATATTCAATGGGAAATGCTTTAACTATAACAAGTATGGTCATAGAGAAAATCAGTGTAAATATATAAATTATCAGAACACTAATACACCCACCGGTCAATGTTCTAAATGCAACAAAGTTTGTCATAATTTAGAAAATTGCAAAATGAATGTAAGATGTTATGTTTGTGGAAGATTTGGACACCTATCTAATCAATGCAGAACACTTACTGGCATAGGATACAGGAAAGATATTCAGAAAAACAATGTGACTTGTTATTCTTGTAACAAAATTAGACATATTGCAAAATTTTGTAGAAGTAATGCATCACCGAAAAATAACAAAGGTCCTAGTCTGAAGGGTAAAGAAAAGGTTGAAGAGGTAAAGCAAGAATTCTCAAAACAATGGATCAGAAAGTTAGAACAAAATGTTGATGAGAATACTCCTCCACCGGTAGAACAGAGTAACTCTCCACTGATAGGAGACTCTTCATCTAACTGAAGGAAAATCCTTTAGGGGTTTAGCAACAAACTAAAAAACATGCTAATATACCCTTGGTTGATGGTGAGAAGTTGAATTACTTCTTTAATGGCAGATGAGTTAAGTTGTGACTTAACCGACAAGCATTAAATGTGGTAGCTGGAGAAAATAACATTATAAAGCAAGTGTTTTGGCTCTGTAGTCACATAAATATGTCCACTTAATTAAATGAATACTTAGTATTTATTAGATTATTTAACCATCAATTAATAATTAATTAAATTAATATTTAATTAATTCATCTTAACCCTCTTCTCCTATTAATTAAATAAATTATTCAATTTATTTGATTTAATTCACTTAACCAAATTCAGACCATTAATTAAATAAATAAATCATAATTATTTAATTAAATATTCTCTCACATTTAAATAAATTAATATTTATTTAAATCCCCCAAAATCCCACCTCTCACATTTAAATAAATTAACATTTATTTAAATCACCTTTATCCTCTACCCACTTGCATTTTCCTACAAATGCAAGTTGCACAATTATTTTAAATAAATAATTTATTTAAATCACCTTTATCCTCCACCCACTTGTATTTTCCTACAAAAGCAAGTTGCACAACTATTTTAAATAAATTATTTATTTAAAATCCTATTTATCCTCACCCACTTGAAACCTTTAATGGTTTCCCTTAAAGTATTCAAACTTGATGGCTTCCTTCTATAGTCTTCTTAAGACTTTAATGGTTTTCCTTAAAGTCTTCAAGCCTTTAATGGTTTCCCTCAAAGTCTTCAAGCATTTTAATGCTTTATCTTCATTTTTCTCATTTAAATAAATTAATATTTATTTGAATATTTATCCAAATGCAAATTACACCATTTAATTGAAATAAATGATTTTATTTTAATTGAAAATACCAAAATTTCTCCCACTTGCATTTTCCTACAAAATGCACTTGTATGCCTAAACCCCTTCTAGAATTTTCTAATCACTTCTAAATAACCTAACCCCTTCTCTAAACTTTTTCACATTCCTAAGCAAAAGGGAAGTCACTTCTCAAACCCTCAAAGTCTTTGATAACCATTAAAAGCTTTCAACCTTCAACCACTAAATGGATCAAAGTCTTTGATAACCATTGAAGACTTTCAACCTTCAACCACTTAATCCCCAAAGTCTCCAATAACCATTAATGGTTACCTCAAACCCTCCCTTATGGTTAAAACATTTGTTTTGACTCAACCTCTACCCAACCCAAAGGTCTCATCAGGCCATTAATGCTTTGACCATGATTATCTCTTAAACATTTGCACAAAGGTTTATCCTTGGATTAACTCTTAATCTAGTGGGTAATCTTAATTTGGACTTGACCCTTAGCCTCTAGATAACCATGAGGTCTTCTCAGGCCTTTAATGCCTCCAAACTCTTCTCTCAACCCAATCCTATGTTGACACTTGTCACCATTTTATTGGTGCTAATTGTGCACATGGATCCCCAACTTTCAAACTTGGCCCTTGATTAAACCATTCAATCTTAACCCTTCATTTCCCCATTTCTTCTATAAATAGAACCCTTCTCCTCAAGCAAAAGAGAAGCATTAGAGTATTGTTGTTATACTGGCATTAGCATAGAGCTTTTTCATAGCATCACTATCTACTCTTGCATAGTATTTTCTTATCATATTCAACCATCTTGAATCTCCATATGGCATCCATAGCTAGTGCTAAAAGCTGAGAGCTACACTCATTTGGGACTTGGAGAGGAGAGGAACAAGAGAGGAGCAACTATGAGCATCTTGATTATCTATTTTATTCTATGTTTATATGCTTTCTATTTCATGCTTAATATCTCTCTTGATATGCCTGTTTAGGATAATCTTTTGTTGCTAACACTAACGTTTGTTTCTTGTGCTCTTGTGTGTGTTGCCATCAAACAGATTTTCTAATCCTTTTTGCAGAGCATCATTTGGTGAACCCGACATGAATCCAAACACCAAAAAGATCAACTTTCTTTTTTAACCAATAACATGCTTGAATGTTGAAAATGTCACACAGGTTGCGCTTTTGACACTGTTTTGGTGCGTTTGACATTATTTTGGCGCTATTCACCCTGTTTCAGTGCTTTTTCCTTCTCTGCCTTTCCCTTTCTTTTAGTGCGTTTCTGTTAAATAGTGCCTCTGTTCAAACGCAGACTAGCGCTATTGTAACAAAATGTTGTACAAATCACCTTGTAACCAAAAAAAAAAAAAACCAAAAAAAAAAATTAGGCTTGTAGACGCCCACCAAATAGGCGGATTTTACTAACTATTTTTCTCTTTTGTGCAGATTTAAATTAGATTAAAAAGTAGATTTATATTTTTTACTAACTTGTTTTTGAAGTTGGTTTTAAAAATGAATTCACTTTTTATTTTGGTTTAAAATTAACTTCACATTTCAAATTTGGGCTTTTAAAAAAGAATCACACATTTGTTTGGGGCTTTTAAAAAGAATTTCATTGTTCCAAGGTAAAAAGAACCACAAACTTATACAAAAACAACTTTTGCAAGTTAGGAAACAAACTTCGTTTTGGTGCTTAAAATCAACAAAGCAAATTTTATTTCTTGCATCAAGATAAAACTCACAATCCACACTTCCATTTTTGGTGCAAATAAAATTCACAATCAACTTGTCTCATTTTTAAAGCAATTTTACTTCATGCAAACGTGTTTTTCATTAAGTTGACCAGGATTTTCAAATTCTAGTTTACTCAAACAATTGCCTTTGAAAATTAAAAAGAACACCATGATTGTTGGAGCAACATCTCCAAATAGTTAGATCACACTGCAATGATAGATTAAAAAGAACAAGTGTTTTTCGTGCTTGGCACACTTGTGCAAAGAGTTGGTCAAGTGGTCCTACTTCTAACACACACTATCCTCTCCCTTGGCTTTCGTGCTCCTAGGTGCAAGAGAAAAGTGTTAGTAACACTTAAATTTTTTATCTTTTTAAGAGAGGCCTGCCAAGAGACACATCACTCTTGGGAACGACTTTGAGTGGTAAATCCTTCGAGCCGCTATAGAAATCAGGTGTGAGCGAAAGCTGTAGCCTTGGGTATAGTTGTTCCTACAGTGTAACTGGTCAAAAGGACAAATGGGCCCCACCACCAGTTACAAGGCTCTTAAGTGAGTCACTGCAGAATGAACTTATGTCCAAAAACATCGAACATGACTAAACACCTTTAAGTAGTAGCCCACCCATTCTATTGATTGAGGATATTTGCGATATAATTTAGTGCAAGAGCATAGATGGTTTTGCTCCCAAGATACTCACCATACATATTTCCTTGAGTAGAAACATAGCTTTTTGAAAAGTCACTTGTGGCTTGATAAAAGTGGTGACTCCCCCATCATAGGGATCATCTATTTGTTATGCTCGTGCAAGACTTAGTATATCACATCCTTACCTGCCACGACGGGATTCATAAGGTATGTAGTACCAAAGTCGAAGAAATATCAAGATGTGGGCTAAATTTATCACAACTGGCCATTTGACCTTAGGGATAAAATGTGTTTGAAGTATGTTCGTTTTAAAGACCAAGTGCAAATTGAGCGACTTCAGGCTTTGGAAATACACCTTAAAATACATCTAAAGGAAGGGTCATATACAAGTCCACGGATTGGGTTGATCTAGACCCATACTCATTTGTGCCTTTGAGGCAACATTCTTGTGTTTGTGTGCTTGCTTTGTTTTCTTGTCAAAGAAAAATCAGAAAATCACTTCCCAAAAACAAAGTATTCATCCAACCAAACATCTGTCAAAACAACCAAAAACATCAAAAATAAGGTACAAACAACAAAGAGTCAAATTTTATGACCATTCTTCACATCTTGCAAAAGAAGAAGCGTCATCAAAATATCAACTTGAAAAGAAGACCATTGAGCTCAAAGGCTTTGATCAAAAGGAGGATATTCTTCTATATAAATAAACAAATCTTTGTCTCACATAGAGTCTTTCTGCATCACATGCATCTCTACCTTCAAGGAAAAATAAACGAATTTGATTCTGAATCATTGAACCGCAGAGCTTTTATGCAATATAGAGCTCTAAGTTATCACAAAAACCGAGGAAAGATTAATCCCAACTTCTTCCCAAACGTCTATATCACATACAACACAGCTCGAGAAATACCACCAACACCTGAAAGGGAAGAGATAGAGTTTGTCCCATTTGTAACACAAAGTTTTTATTGAAGTTGAAAATATTTTCATCCATCATCTCATTCATACATCATCACTTCATCATCAATCCGTCCCAACTCTCAAAACATTAAGAGGTTCTTGTCCCAAGTTCTGTTTTAGATATTGCTTGAAATCAAACACATCACATCACTTTTTAGATTGTTTCTACATCTAGGATAAGCTCATCCTAAGAGACACATCTACGCAGGTTAAAACTAGTTCATGAGTGAATCCTCTCATTACTAGGTAGTTAAATCTGTAACACATCTCAGATTTCTCTACACCTTATCACATCAAAATCTTATCAAACAAGCAAGCAATTCAAAAAAGGAATTTCGGTTACATCTACCTTAAAAGTGCTAAAGAGATCTACATGCAACACAATTCACCAACCATCAATCTTTCATTTCATCAACAACTCACCATCATTTTCACTCAAATTCAACAAAAACTCATAAACAAAATGGCTCAAACCCGATCACAGTCCAGGCAACGAGAAATAGAAAGGGAAGAATAAGAAGAGGAAAATCTCAATGAATTTCAAGAAGCACTTGGAGGAAATGCAGATGACGAAAACCCAAGTACTCCCACTCCTGCAACAATAGAAAGGGCTCAGCATAACCCTCTCTTTAACAGACTTTTTGACGAAATACTCAGGAGCAATGCGGATGCTCACTTCTTAAGACTCGCTCAAGAAGGAGCAAAACCCCCCTATGACTTTGATCTTGCCCAATTAAGACAAGCATCAGAAAGACAAAGTCGCCATGAAGAGGAAAGAGGTAGAGATCCCATCAGATATAACATTCCTCGAGGTAACCCACCACCTCCTCCTCCAAATGAAATGGAGATGTTGCGGCAACAAGTCGAGAATCTCGCCCAACAGCTTCATAGTGGTGTCAAGACTAACCAATTCTCACTCAGTGACATCTGTCCCTATCCTTTTGATAGGAATCTTTATATGCCACCCTTTCCATGAGGATTCGAAACACCCAAATTTGAAAAATATAGAGGAAAGGGAGATCCCCGTGATCATGTCAGAGAATTTCATTCCGCTTGCCTCGTAGTGGCATATGAAGACACATACCTAATGCGCCTTTTTCCCCAAAGCTTGGGAGGAACAACCACATCATGGTTTTCCTGACTATCAGGTGGCATTAGAACATTTGAGGAACTGATCCAGAAGTTCCTATCTCATTACTCTCATAACATTGAACGCGACATCACCATGGCTGATCTGTGCAACACCAAACAAAAACCAGGTGAACTATTCTCAGTATTCCTGCAACGATGGAACCAAATGTCTAGCAGATGTTCTCTTCAATTACCTGAACGCGAACTAGTGGAAATATTCATTTCCAACTTAAACGAAGAAATGGAATTTCACCTGGATGTTAAAGACACAGACTCTTTTAATGATATGATCACCAAGGGTTTGAAATGTGAAAGGGCACTCATCAAGAAAGGACTCATCAAAATCTTTAATGAACCAAAAGATGGTCATCGCCCATGCTTCAATAGCGATAAACCAAACTTCTGGAATAAAAACAAGAATATCGTCAATGATGGGGTTGTGGATGCCCGGACTATCCAAAATGCACTACCTGTGGTTCGGTTTGCAGGACAAAATCCTCCACCTCAAAACAACACAAATGTTCCTTCTAATCAAGGTCGCATCACATATCATGATGAACCTAGACCTCGTCAGCAAAAATAGAAACGCACATACAATCCCTTAGGGGAACCCATTGAAACAGTATTGCGACAACTCATTTCTCAAAATTTGGTCACTCTACCTAAACAATCAAACTATGAGCCTCAGGTCAAACCGGCATGGTGGAGAGATACTGAACACTGTGAATTCCATCAAGGAAGAGGGCACAAGACAAGTAATTGTCACCGATTGAAAGATCTCATTCAGGATCTTATTGATCGAGGAGAAATTGAAATTGAAGGACATGACCCAAAAACAACCAATAATGATCATCTGATGTTCAAAAATCCACTTCCATCACAAGATCAAAGGGGTCCTTCCACTTCTAGGCGAGGCACTGATACCACTGATTATACACAGGCTGCGTATAATTACACTGTAAATCACCTGTATGATGCCAATGAACAAGTTGCAACAATAACCTTCAAAAATCCCAACTCAAGTTGCAATGTTGTTACATGTCGTGGCAAGGTCACCATAAAGGCAGCTCCACAAGGCACCACCTCCATCCCAAAGCAGTACAACCTTGTGGAACAATTAGACAAAACCCCTGCGCTTATATCCATTTTAGAGCTTTTGCACCTCTTGCCATCTCATAAAACTATCTTGGATCAAGCACTCCAAGAGGCATCAATCCCTACAAATCTGAATACAGACCAATTTCAAGCCATTGTTGGAAGTCTGAAGTCATCACCTTGTCTCACTTTTTCCGAAAGTGATAACTCTTCCTTCCAGCAACCTCATAACGCCTCACTCCACATCGAAGGATTTATTAACCAGCATAGGATCAAGCGAGTCTTGATCGATAATGGAGCAGGCCTGAATATTTATACATTACAGTTGGTCACAACATTGGGATATGCAATAGAATCAGTGGATCCTCGCAAGAAGATCACAATCAAAGCCTATGACGACACAAAGCGTTCATCCAAAGGAGCTGTGGTACTACCAATCCGAGTGGGCCCCGTGGTAAAGCACATCATTTGTTATGTTCTAGACCTTCCTCTACCATACAATCTATTGTTAGGATGACCTTGGATACATGCCATGCAGGCCGTTCCATCTACCTACCATCAATGTATCAAGTTCCCACATAACGATGTAGAGATCACAATCTTGGGCGATGCAAATCCCTTTGCGTTTTGCCATAATATCAGCCATCAACCAGAGATTACTATTCCTGATAATAGAGAAGCCATTTCCTCCACATCATATATAAGTCCAGCCTCTCTTGCGAGTTCAAACACCACTATGCCAAAGCAAGAAAAGCTTAAGATGAAACTAGCAGAGAAAGGTCCTGGGGAATACAACTTGAGTCAACTCTTTTGTGTGGGACAGATGCTGACTTCTCCTAGAACACATGGTAAACCACAGCAGTTACTCCAGCAACCACTAAACACGCCTGCATGTGCTTTGACGCCTTTCATCCTTGGAAAGAGTCAAGAAGAAGAAACCCAAGATGAGGACTTAGCGGACTGGATCTCTAAAGATCCCATCACCACTAGTATACCGCAAGTTAGACTTCCTACAGATTAGTATGGCAAAGGTCTCCTCATTATGTAAAGAATGGGATATAATGGTCAGAGTGCTTTAGGATATTGCAAACAAGGATGACATGAACCTCTGCTACCAGAATTAAAGCCCAAAGGTAATACAGTCCTAGGCTTTGAAAAAGAGATATTTCCTAAACTCAAATTCAAAGGAAAACCCACCAAACCATTATGTCAACCTACTGCAAAAAGGACACCTTTCATTATCAAAGCAGCTTCAAGCACCATCCCGACTGCCCCATTGAGGCTCACAACCCCAACACAACCATCTACAATACCAATCATCCCACCAATCAAACCAGTAATCCCATTCGCAATAGCCATTACATCCATAGTACCATTAGCAGCAACAACTGTATCAGAACTTGCAGCAGCATCTATGGTACCAGCAGTTCTCGTAGAAGCCACTGAGTCAACACTGTCGATACTTCCTATGCCAGATTCTTTTATCCCCATCAAACTTCCTGTAGCATCGATCACTACAAAGGTACATCAACCAATCACACCTGCAGTGTTTAACTCAAAAGACATCCCAATATGGTATAGAAATCGGATGCTGGAAAGTGATTCAGAGACCGACTCACATGAATGGGAATTTGATTCGGTACAACTTAATACTTCAGATGAGGAAGATGCATCACTACCTCTGCCATGCAAAGATATCCCTATTTATGGAGAAGCACAGATAAAGACCACTTGGGTTCCTGAACTGGAAACATCTTCCACAGACCCTATGTCTCATCCTATGCCTGATTCTGACAGGGAGAGTACCATTAACGACCTTCACCATAACGTCTTAACCCTCACTGATACATCTCCTGCACTTAACATAATCGATGAAGTAATGCCCATTATCCACCCTGAACTCATCGAATGGAACCAACCAAATCCCCCATGTCTTGACCTCTTCCAAAACGATGAGGCCATCATTGACTTTTTGGAATTAAGGGATAACCTACCAAGCGGGGATCACAAAGCTGGATTTGCCACTGAACTTAATAGCGCAGCATACTTCGGGGCGGATGCCAAACCTTTTAGCTGCAAAAATATAACATTAAAACATGAATCTTCTAGTGAAAACCACACTGTGGCACTGTTTGATCCAACAAAAGTAAAAAGAAAGAGCATATCCAATGGTGAAAACCTCTCTGAGGCACCTGAGGATGAAGGGTTTGACATTCTCCCTGCTAGTACACAACAAGAACGATCAACGATTCTCATCAAGGAAACCAAAGAATACAATGTGGGGACTCCTAAAAATCCTCATCTCATACATCTGGCATCTCTTCTCACTCTAGAGGAACAACCTAGATTTATAGAGTTCTTTCAAAAGCGTTAGATCAACTTTGCATGGTCATATGTAGACATGCCTGGGCTTGATCCTAATTTAGTCATGCATCACCTCACCATAGCAGAAGGAGCCAAACCTGTCAAGCAGAAGCTTCGTAAGATGCATCCCCAGATTGCAGTGCTAGTCAAAACAGAACTCAAGAAACTCCTAGACATTGGTTTCATTAGACCAATTGATTACGCGGAGTGGATCTCCAATATTGTGCCTGTTGGCAAACCAAAAGGGGGCATCCACATTTGTACTGACTTCAGAGATCTAAATAAGGCATGTCCTAAGGATGACTTCCCCCTTCCAAATATCGACATCATAGTGGATCTGACAGCAGGACATGCCATGCTTTCACTCATGGATGGCTTTTTAGGATACAATCAGATAAAGATCGCACCAGAAGATCAGCATAAGACAGCCTTCACCTGTCCATGGGGCACATATTGTTGGAATGTAATGCCTTTCGGTCTCAAGAATGTAGGAGCAACTTATCAAAGAGAAATGACCACCATCTTCCATGACATGATGCATACCATGATGGAAGATTATGTTGATGACTTACTAGAAAAATCACTCACCAGAGAAGGACATCTCCCCATCTTAGATAAAATATTTGATAGACTGGAACAATATCATGTTCGACTCAACCCAAAGAAATGTGTCTTTGGAGTAACCTCCGGGAAACTTCTAGGATACATCGTCTCAAGCAAAGGCATTGAGGTCGATCCAGCAAAAGTTAAGGCAATCATGGACATGCCACCACCAAAGAATATCAGTCAGCTAAGGACATTACAAGGATGGCTTCAATCCATCCAAAGATTCATTGCACAATTGGCTGATAAGTGTCACCCATTTACACATCTGCTACACAAGAACATCCGCTTTCAGTGGGATGCCCGATGCCAGCAAGCATTTCAGACGCTTAAAGACTATCTCATGAATCCACCATTGCTAATGCCACCAGATCCAAGTAGACCGTTGTTACTTTATATCTCAACAACAAGTACAACATTGGGTGTACTACTGGCACAACATAATGCAGAAGGCAAAGAGTGTGCTGTATACTACATTTCTTGCACACTGGTGGGCTATGAACTCAATTACACACCTATTGAGCGAGCTTGCCTAGCAGTAATCTTAGCAGCCACTAAATTGCGGCACTATCTGTTGACACACAAGGTACAACTCATTGCAAAGATTGATCCACTCAAGTATTTACTCAACAAAGCAGCATTGATAGGTTGCTTGGCCAAATGGGTAATGATTTTAAGTGAATTTGACATTGAATATGTAGACCGTAAAGCTATCAAAGGGAAGGTTATTGCAGATCAGTTGGCCGATGCACCCCTCACAGGAGATCATCCTCTTATTTCCAATTTTCCAGATGAAGAAATATTCATGATCACAACAGCACATCCATGGAAACTATATTTTGATGGGTCATACACTAAGCATGGCTCGGGGGCAGGCATTCTGTTTATCGCACCTCAGGGTGATAGCATCCCGAAGTCTTACAGGCTCACATTCCCATGCACAAACAACATAGCAGAATATGAGGCCTTGATCACAGGACTCAGGTTAGCCGTACAATGGAAGCTACACGAACTACAAGTATATGGCGACTCACAACTGGTCATTCGACAAGCAACCGATGAATATCAGACTAAAGATGATAAACTCATGCCATATAAGCAAATGGTGGACAGTCTAAAGACATTATTTACTACCATCACTTTTGAGCAGATACCAAGAGATCAGAATCGCGCTACTGACACTATGGCTACCATCACATCTCTCCTAGATCTTCCACAACATTCAACACGCTACGAGTTCTTGGTAGAACAGCTTTGGATCCCCGCTTATGAAATCCCTGAAACCGAGATGATATGTCACCTTGTCGGTTCTGAATCCCCATGGTACGGTGAGTTCTACACCTATCTCCGCAATCACACCCTTCCTCCCAACCAATCGAATAACCAACGAAAAACCTTCATTCGCCAAACTGCTCGATATACCATTATTGCCGACACCCTATACCGATGCGGTCTTGATGGTACTCTCCTTTGATGTTTGGAACAAGATGAGATAACAAAGGCTTTGGGAGAGGTACATGAAAGAATTTGTGGGACTCATTCAAGTGGTCCATCACTAGCCAAAAACTCCTAAGAGCTGGATATTATTGGCCATCTATGGAAAAAGATTCTTACTACTTTGTCAGGAAGTGCAAGAAATGTCAAGTTCACGGCGACCTGATACATGCACCAGCACAGGAATTGCAACCAATCACAACACCATGGCATTTTTGTCAATGGGGCCTTGACCTTGTGGGTAAAATCCATCCATCTTCATCCAATGGCCATAAATTCATTATTACCGCCACCGAATATTTCACCAAGTGGATCGAAGCTGTTCCACTTACCCAAGTCACTGGCAAGCAGATCGCCTCATTCATCCTCAACTACATCATCTGCCGGTATGGTGTACCCATGTCCATCATCACAGATAATGGTCTTCCTTTCAAAAATCAGGATGTCTATGAACTTTGTGAGAACTTTCATATCCAACACCGCTTTTCCACTCCCTATTACCCACAAGGAAATGGTCAGGCCGAAGCATCCAATAAAAACATATTGAGGATCCTAAAGAAGACAGTCAATGATGCCGGCCGTGATTGGCATGTTCAACTAAATCCAATGCTATGGGCATATCGAACTAGCATTTGAACCCCTACAGGTGCAACTCCTTATTCATTGGTCTATGGTGCAGAAGCTATCTTACCTATTGAAGTCGAGATCCCATCACTACGGGTTTCCTTGCATAATCTCATCGATGATGAAGCATACAGAGTATCCCGTCTTCAAGACTTAGAGTTACTTGATGAGAAGCGACAAGCGGCATACAACCATCTCAAAGCCTATCAGTAGCGCATGAGCAGAAGCTACAATCACCGAGTTAGACCTCGTACATTTGAGGTAGGTGATCTTGTTCTACGAGAGAATCCTCACAACCAACCAAACAAAGAACATCAGGGCAAGTTTGAATCAAACTGGCTGGGCCCATATGTTGTCACTGCTGTGTTTGGGTCCGGGGCATATCAATTGGCTACATCAGAAGGAGAACCGCTTGCAGATCTAATCAACAGCATGCACCTAAATGGTTTTATACCTAAGGTGTATAGAGCATCAGGCTCCCCTACATACCAGAAAATACCAAAAACATTTCAAAAAAAAAATGTCCTGAAGAAAATACAAAAACATTCAAAAAAGTAAAGAAAAATCATGCATCCAAATGGTGAACAACCACTCCAGTGGCACCTTGGGTAAGTACGATGGTGAAAACCTAGCAAACAGGTGCCACTCGTAAAGGCTATGGCTCCATTGTCTTTCAGACTTGTTGCGATCGCATCTACTTCATACATACATCCATCCATCCAAAACCATGGCTTGTTATTCCTCTGCAATTATGATAGTACTCCATACATCTTGCATCCCGCTTTTTCATAGTCATGTCTAAAATTGGGGGCAATACCTTTAACCTATTGATGGAAGTGGATTCTACATTGTCTTATGATTAATTAAGTTCTTCATTCAAAGCAATCGTCAAAAATCCAAAAACATTCAAAAAATGTCTCAACAAAAATACCAAAAACATTCAAAACAATTCAAAATCCAAAAACATCAACAAAACCATCAAAAATCACACAAAAATATGGCAACACATTGTACATACTCATCCGCAGATACCAAACAAACATTGTGATATACTCCACAAAATGACCACTTATCAATCGACCACACAATCAACATCAACACTCAAAACTGTCTTCAACAAGGATGCATCCTTCCTTACCAAAACAAAGACAAGATGACATTTTCTTTGACAAGAAAATTCTGTTTAAGATATCATATACTTGATTGATTTATGGGTTATTTATTTTAGGTTCTTGCTGCAATTGTTTGTATCCTCTGCGATTTATTTCCGATGAAGTTCTGGGTCATGTACTAATGGTGTCTACATGGGAAGTTCACTAAGTTACGTGATCATATGCAAAATACAGTCATAGATCACTATAGCTTGCTGACTACAATGTATACCTCGACCATATGAGCATGAACCATTACCAAGGATCTATATTCTTTATTCTTTATGTATATATTGTTTGTTTGCAAGTACAATTCTTTTTCTTTGGTTCCTCCTACCTCATCCAAACTGGATAAAGGTTTTATCTCTTATTACGGTATGCACTTGTCTCAGGATATGATCAGCCTAAGATCAAGGAGGATGATCCAAGTCATGCATGAAAGGAGATAATCCTTGCCTGTTTCGCAAGCAATACTCAGGTCAACTTGATCCATTATATCAAGTTGCTTGTATTAACTTGCTATATCAAATCCATGTAAGAAATACTCTGGTCATCTTGAATCTTTATGTCAAGTTGCTTGTATTTTCTTACAACATTTTAAAGCTCAATGATGAAAAATAAAGCACCATGGATCGTCATTCCATCTCATCTGTATATATTGCATTCCGTTGCATTCCATCCATCCATACATTCATAAATAGCTGCATATCATGCATACATAGTCATAATAATGCATACTCTATTTTCCTCTTCTTCCATAGGAATGAGTCATAGGTCCTCCATTTCTTCTATCTAACATTGAACCCCCCCCAACCCTCCCCATCTCGATAATCAGCATCACATACCCTACATCATTTCTCAATCAACCCAATCAAGCCACGTTCATCACCATCCATCTCTAAATAGGAGGGATTGTGTTTCCTGTGCTAAGTCATCCAATAAGCCAAGCAAGTTACTCTCTCTGCACAGGTACCTCGACTCACACACACCTAGACTATCAACAAATACTCTGATCAAGTATCTTCTGGTCTCAACAGGTAATCGATTATGGCAAACCTAGACTACAACAGGCATTTATCATAATGACCTAGTCTCAACGGGGTTGCCATGATTCCCCACAACCATCCATCACACACACACACTATCAATTGATCAACCAATCAAACACAATCCAACAGACAATTACATCAATTGTCTACGTCTTAACGAGTGTTTTGTTTCATATACCTTGACTTCATCGGGCAATTATATCAATTGTCTAAGTCACATCAGGTCACTTTGATTCACTTACTCAGACTTTATCATGTCCAAGCGACCAACTGACATCAACTGTCACGTTTTGACTTGACTGGGGCAATTAAACCGATTGCACCAGATTGTCCAACCAATTTTGATCAATTGTATAGCATCAATCCAAACCCCACACTACATCTGCTATGTATCTCTTGCATGACCTAAAGGTACTCGCTGGCTTGTTGTTTCTTCATATTCACTCTATTTTCTCCCATTCTTTCATCATTAGTTCTAATTTATTCTATTCTACCTCCCCTCCACTTTTCATTCTTTTTCGAGAGATCGCCCGATTTTTGAAAAAAAATCGGCCCATCTCTCGAGGGGGCATACCACCCATTAAATTTACATTTTATGGGGCATTTCTTCACACCTATTTTTCTTTCTTTGAAACGACGTGATAAACCGCACCGTCTCAAAGAGGGGCAAATGTAGTCACATAAATCTGTCCACTTAATTAAATGAATACTTAGTATTTATTTGGTTATTTAACCATCAATTAATAATTAATCAAATTAATATTTAATTAATTCATCTTAACCCTCTTCTTCTATTAATTAAATAAATTATTCAATTTATTTGATTTAATTCACTTAACCAAATTCAGACCATTAATTAAATAAATAAATCATATTTATTTAATTAAATATTCTCTCACATTTAAAGAAATTAATATTTATTTAAATCCCCCAAAATCCCACCTCTCACATTTAAATAAATTAACATTTATTTAAATCACCTTTATCCTCTACCCACTTGCATTTTCCTACAAATGCAAGTTGCACAATTATTTTAAATAAATAATTTATTTAAATCACCTTTATCCTCCACCCACTTGTATTTTCCTACAAAAGCAAGTTGCACAACTATTTTAAATAAATTATTTATTTAAAATCCTATTTATCCTCACCCACTTGAAACCTTTAATGGTTTCCCTTAAAGTATTCAAACTTGATGGCTTCCTTCTATAGTCTTCTTAAGACTTTAATGGTTTTCCTTAAAGTCTTCAAGCCTTTAATGGTTTCCCTCAAAGTCTTCAAGCATTTTAATGCTTTATCTTCATTTTTCTCATTTAAATAAATTAATATTTATTTGAATATTTATCCAAATGCAAATTACACCATTTAATTGAAATAAATGATTTTATTTTAATTGAAAATACCAAAATTTCTCCCACTTGCATTTTCCTACAAAATCCACTTGTATGCCTAAACCCCTTCTAGAATTTTCTAATCACTTCTAAATAACCTAACCCCTTCTCTAAACTTTGTCACATTCCTAAGCAAAAGGGAAGTCACTTCTCAAACCCTCAAAGTCTTTGATAACCATTAAAGGCTTTCAACCTTCAACCACTAAATGGCTCAAAGTCTTTGATAACCATTGAAGACTTTCAACCTTCAACCACTTAATCCCCAAAGTCTCCAATAACCATTAATGGTTACCTCAAACCCTCCCTTATGGTTAAAACATTTGTTTTGACTCAACCTCTACCCAACCCAAAGGTCTCATCAGGCCATTAATGCTTTGACCATGATTATCTCTTAAACATTTGCACAAAGGTTTATCCTTGGATTAACTCTTAATCTAGTGGGTAATCTTAATTTGGACTTGACCCTTAGCCTCTAGATAACCATGAGGTCTTCTCAGGCCTTTAATGCCTCCAACCTCTTCTCTCAACCCAATCCTATGTTGACACTTGTCACCATTTTATTGGTGCCAATTGTGCACATGGATCCCCAACTTTCAAACTTGGCCCTTGATTAAACCATTCAATCTTAACCCTTCATTTCCCCATTTCTTCTATAAATAGAACCCTTCTCCTCAAGCAAAAGAGAAGCATTAGAGTATTGTTGTTATACTGGCATTAGCATAGAGCTTTTTCATAGCATCACTATCTACTCTTGCATAGTATTTGCTTATCATATTCAACCATCTTGAATCTCCATATGGCATCCATGGCTAGTGCTAAAAGCTGAGAGCTACACTCATTTGGGACTTGGAGAGGAGAGGAACAAGGGAGGAGCAACTATGAGCATCTTGATTAGCTATTTTATTCTATGTTTATATGCTTTCTATTTCATGCTTAATATCTCTCTTGATATGCCTGTTTAGGATAATCTTTTGTTACTAACACTAACGTTTGTTTCTTGTGCTCTTGTGTGTGTTGCCATCAAACAGATTTTCTAATCCTTTTTGTAGAGCATCAGGCTCCTTTTTCATTCATTGAGCATTCAAATCTTCGAGAGCGCAAAAAATTTCTGAGCGAAGACATCCTTAGCGAAAAAGTGAAGCAGTTCATCCAAGAATTAATCCTTAAGGAAGATTAAGATATTTATAACTATGGCTTCTTCATCCACCCTTGAATTTATTGTAAACCCTACGATTATTGAGGTTATCAAGTGCCCTAGACCCATATTCAAGCTTGTTCCTGAAATAGCGAAGAAAGATGATAACATAGGTGCATTCTCTCAAATTCCTAAGGGAGTAGTATATGTTGAAGAACCTAGGATATACATACATTGTCATATAGAGGAATTAGGTGATGATGAGATCAAAAACATGTATAGGACTGTGATTTGTGATGTAGATGGTAATGTCAAGCCAGAACACAAGATAATAGAAACCCTAGGCTTTGTGGATATTCTTAGCATTTCTAATTTTTCCGAAGATGTAATAAGAATAGTCCTAAGCAGAGTCCATGGAAAATTATTTTGGTTGGATTCCATCCATAAGACCACCAAAGAAGTAGTAAAAGCAGTAATAGGGTTACCTTCCACCGGTAGCAGGCCTGACAGAACAAAGAAGGTCCCAAATGACACAGTGATGAAACTAACCGATGCAACTTTTGACAAAAGGTCTCTAAGGGTAAACAATGTGAAGGACATCAATTTCAGATTTATCTGTATGATCTTAGGTTACAAAGTTACACATGCAAATAGTTTAAACTCAGTTTCTAGCCTATGTATCAAAAGTGCATATGACATGGTTAATGATAATGCTAGAATAGATGTGTGTGAATGGCTCAAAGATGAATTGATAGACAATCTAAAGAAGATTAAAGGAGATAAGAAAGGAACCTTTAGATTTTTAAATTTGCTTGTTTTCTTAATGTTGTACATTACTAAGCAAGTACCCGATATTGGTAGAAGAGATTTTGGCTTTGATATATCGGTAGGAAAGCAACTATTGGATTTATTAAACAACATGGGAGAAAACTGAGAGAAAAACATAAACAAACATTTTCAAGCACTGAAGGCTTGAATGAAAATAAGAATAAGACTGTCATAGGCAATTGTAGATAAATATCAGAAGGAAATATGTTTTGTAATCAAGAAAGATGAAACCTGGATGGAGGCAGTTATCCCTAGAACTATTTGGGTAACTGAAATGGGCTATAAAATAGATGATAATATCATAGAAACTTATGCAAAAGCCCTTCTTGAAGCACCAAAGGAACCCACTGAGAAAGTCTTTGGCAATGCAAAAACAATTGAAAGTGGAATTCAGTCAAGAAAAAGGGTTAATAAGGTTGAAGAAACAGTAAGGAAAGGAACCCGACAAGCAACGATAATTAAGGAAGCTATTTTGAAACAAACTGGTATAAAAGAAAGTGAGTTAGAAGGACTTCAACTGGAAGCTCATCTTTCACCAGTTGGAACTTCCTTTGAGAGTGATATACCAACCGTATTTAAAAGGGTAGAAAGGAAAAGAAAACCCTCACTGGTACCCTCACCTACACCCAAGAAAACCAGACAAAAGCAACAGGCAGTTAGGCCTCTTGTTAAGAAAATGACTCCAAAGAAGAAAAAGATGAAACAAGATATTGCTCCACTAGATAAACTTCTTAGTGAAATAATAGAGGATGGTAAGTGGAAAAACATCAGCAAACTATATAACATATTCTCCGCAGATGACAAAAAAAGCATAGAAAACAGTGTAATTTTACACTTGGATATTTACAAGAAATTTTTGATGAAATTGTTGATGAAATACCAGCTGATTTGTATAGAAAACTAGAAGCTAGAAGGGTAGCTATTGTTGAGCTGGATAAGAAAATAAAAATTGAAAAATTAATTGCAGTGCATCCAGTTAACTCACCTGATGAAATAGACAAATTAATCAGTGAGGCTAATCAGAAAGTGTTTTCAACCGCTCACCGACATGTAGCACTGATGGTAGGTAGAGTGAATGAAGTCTCTGAGGAAACAACAGATGCATGGGACATATTCTTTGTAAAAAAAGAGAAATAGGAAGAGTTACTAAGACCCAAGAATATCAGAGTATACCAAAAGGATAGGGATAAGGGAGAAGGTAAGGTAGGTGGACCTCCAAGCCTTAAAATAACTGATAACTTAACCCCACCTCCTTTGGATACTCCACTGGTAGTAACTACAAACAATCAAATAGCCACTGAGAGTATGGAGACTCCACTAGAGGATACTAATCCCGAGTCCAAAATTTTGTACATTGTAAATATAGACACACAAGAAGTAAATGTTGTGGTTGACAGAGAAACCATTGAGGATAAGAAGGAAGATGTGACTACTGAGTCACCGGATACAGATGTTGAGATTAGAGTCAATGATATTGTAAATATAAGTACATAAAAACCTACTCAGACAGAGCAATCGGTAGAGGACACCATTGGTAAACCATTAGAAGAACTAGTAGATAAAACTAGAAAATAATCAAGAGAACTGGCAATGGACAGTACAGAGGTACAAACTGAGAAACTGGAAGTGCATACAGAGACTACATCTGAGAAACTGGCTATTGAGAGCTTAGAAAAACCTTCTGAGACAAAGATGGAGAAATCGAAATAGAAACAGGTTGAGACATGAGTTCAGACAGAGACAGTGCCACCGGTCAAAAGTGAAAAGCCTAAACCTTTGCTAATAGAAATGCAAACACAAACTGACCTACCAGAGGTCGAATCGAGCAAGGTGATTACTACAATCGGTAGCATGGGTATTGTGAAAATAGTTGGGCAGACATTTGGTACTTCAATAGAAAAATTTTGACCTACAAATGTAACAGAGGTCTTATTGGATTCAATGCAATGCACAAGCCTATAAGGCTATAGATGATACAATTCCTATTCTTAAATTGATAGCACCTAAATGCATTGTGAATAATAAGGATTCTTTAGGTCAACTAGACACATTGTCTAAATTCATCACCGACAACATTTTGACAGTTGATCAAATAAATGAGGATACATTCAAGGAGAGAATGATTAAGGAAAAAGAGAAATTCTTTGAGGAAATTGTGAAGAAGAACAAGGAGAAAATGGACACCTTATCACGGGATCTAGGAAAAATAATTTTGGATTTTAAGAAAATATACAGGGATACTTGCAAAACAGACATCTTGACACAGGATATAGATTCAGAGATCAGCAAAACTCAAACTAAAATAAACAATATTGCTGACAATCTAATAGGTACATCTGATTCATTTTTTAAAATAGAAAATAAAATTGCAGATCTTGAACATAAAATTGAGAAGTTAGAGAAGGATAAAGAGAGAATAAAGGATAAGGCAAAGAGATTAAAATGTAAACTTGGTCCTAAACTAGATTACCTCATTTCTTTGAGAAAAGAAATTTCTAAGGCTCTGGTTCCTGGACTTAAGACATCGGAAGAGAAAATGCACATACTCACTAGTACAGTTCAGAGAACACAAGAGGCATTACAAGAAAGTAAAAGATTCACCGACAGTTTAAATATGGTTTTGGTAGATATATTCTAGATTGTAACCCACTAGTTACAAAAATCTAGGTAGGAACCACACTCCACTGACAACGAATGACAACCTTTGCCATTGATGTCAAAGGGGGAGTAGTGAGATGAGAAAAACGATCAGAATAGGACATCATCAACTTAGGGGGAGCACACATTTTTGGGCACACAGTTTTGGTAAGACAATTTTGGCAAACCATTGTTGGATATATTCTTTTTAGATTTTTCTCATGAGTGTTGCCATCAATGCCAAAGGGGGAGATTGTTGGCAAATGCACACTCCAATGAGAAATTGTAGGTGATTGAATGTATTTTCATTGATGGCAACCTTAAAATCATGTGATACCGGTAGGCAGACATAGGTATTGGCACCGACAGACTCTACACCGGCATACAAAACACCGACACTGAAAAGGAAGAATACCAACACCCTGACCGATAGGAATTTTGTGGATACATATTTTGTAATTAATTGTAAAATCTTTTGTAAGTCGACTTGGTGGATTGTAATATGACTCATATATGTATGAGATCATTGTAGATCATTTAATAGGTGATTAATGAAAGGAATGTAGCAGACATAATATGTGAATTATTAGGTTAAAAGTTTATGTATGTAGCAGAGCTTAAAACGGTATTGAATCTAGCATAGCATATGCTAATCTGAAGCAGTACAAGACATTGGATTTGTATAATCCATTTTTGTAAGTCAATGTGACTTCTTTTGTAACTGGGCAGTGAGCTCTAGGCACTTGGCCTTCCTACATGTGTAGGCCCCTATTGTAAGCAGTAATATTCCCTTATTGGCCAATAAGCGAATATTGTGGGTCACAAATCCCACTGATTTTTTTCCCACATTGGGTTTCCTCATTAAAATATTGTGTTATGGTGTGCTTTTCATGATGTGGTTGTTATTCTTATTTACTGCATTATTTCTGATTTACCGATACACAATTTTAATATGTTTTTCATGTTATAACTTGAGAAAATTATATAATTGGTCATATATTGATTCACCTCCCCCTCTTAGTATCTTTGGGAATCCTAACAGATGTAAACATGGTTAAGATGGCCCAACACTTGCTAATTTTTCTAGGATCTAGTACATTGAATACTCAATTTAACACCCAAAGAACAACAAATCCTATTTCACAAATAAAATGTACGCCTTGGGGTGAACCTATGGAGTTTGGATATTGTCACTAAAAATATGATTACCTTTCCACAAAAAAAAGCATTTTAACCAAGGATCAAACTTGCATGGTGGAATGATAATGAATATTGTGAATAGCATAGTAACAAAGGGCACAATACTAACCATTGTCACAAGCTTAAGAATCTTATTCAAGATCTCATTGAGAGTGGCACAATTGAAGCTAAAGTTAATTCATCCAATAATGAACATGTGGTGTTTAATGATCCTTTGCCTAAACATGATAAAGGAAAATCACCAATAGTACTCCTGATAATAATGCCTATTATACCAATGTCTCCTATGTGTACACAATCAATCACATTACTGAGATGGATCATCATGTTTCTACTATAATCATCAAAGATAAAACCTCTTAATGTAATGTAACAACTCATCAAGTTAAAGTGACCTTATAAGGTACCATATCCAAACCCACTTCCTCATCTAACCAATATGACCTTGTTGATTAGTTTGAAAAGATACCTTCCCAAATATGCATTCTTTAGCTCCTATGCATATCACCTTCCCACAAGGACATCCTAGATAAAGCATTGCAACAAATTTCCATACCTACCAACATATATGTGGACTAGTTTCAAGCCATGGTGGGACACCGTTCCGTACCACACTACCTTACCGGGTCTAAATATTTGTAGGTTAAAGTTTTTTACCTTAATAGGATTCTCTGAAGGGGTTGTAGATGCAAAGAATAGGATAACAATAAAATATTATGATGATGAAGAGTGATCATTCAAGGGATCAGTCACATTGCCAATTAAAGTTGGGCCACTAGTGAAGGATGTGGTCTACCAAGTCTTGGACCTTGATCTCACCTACAATATCCTCCTAGGTTGAGCATGCATCCATGCCATGTAATCCATCCCCTCTGTATACCACCAATACATCAAATTCCCACATAATGGAGTGGAGATTACTATCCTAGATTACCCAAACCCATACCTCTATTGCACTAACATTTGTCCTAAGCTTGAAGCCACCATTCCTATCAATCATGAAGCTAATTCATCCACATCTTATGTTGACCCCGCATCATTAAAATCTTCCACTTCTAAGCAACTTGAGATTAAGAATAACATCAAGGATAAATGAATGGGAGAGTATAACCTATATAAATCAATGTACATCTGACAACTTATGGATTCCCCTAGGACTTACGATAGGCCATAGTCATCACAATATGTCTCAAAATATGCCTTTAAATGAGACCCCACCACTTTTACCAAATGGGGAGGGATGGAAAAAAAATATCTTTAAAATGTTGGACAAGGACCCAAAGGAACAATTAAATCAAGATGATGTATAGATACTCATTGAGAAATATGGAAAAGGCTTCAAATTCTAACAAAAATAAGGATACGATGGAAAAAGTCTCACTGGCTTACAAAAATAGGGTATAGTGGAACCCCTTCAACCTGGGTTGGTACCTAGAAACCAAGAAACCAAAGGCTTGGGCTTCACACCTTTGAAGTTTCATGCTTTTAATGCTAAAATTCCTACTCAAGTAATGTTACAAGTGGTTCAATCTAGTTCTAGAGTCGATATTGTTGATGATAGTGAACAATTTGAGGAATATTGTCTAACAATAGACTAATGAATGGGAACTAGACTTCAATACTTCTAGTGATTATGAGTTGGATAAAAATTTTGTAGAACCAGATTCACCTCCAAGATATAATCTCATTCCTCCTTGTTAAACTAAACATGTAAGTGGTGAAATATGGATCCTGAACCCTCTACGTCTCAAGGCTTAGGGTCTAAACCACAAAATTTGATGACCCTAAGTACTAAGTGTGTTTCTAGTAGTAGTGTTCAAGCTACTTCAATAATTGAAACTAACAAGGGGAGTATCAATTATGACCTTGATGGTATCATTGACATTTATGAAGATTTATGTATCTTTGCACTCACCACCTTTGACTTTGACCAAACTGATGGCCTTCCACTAGTCCACCCTAACTCGTAGACTAGGACCAACAAGGACCTCCATAATTAGACACATTCTAAAATGATGAGACTATCATTTATTACCTTTTAATTTGAGGTAATATTCCTATGAAGGACCATAGAGCAGGATTTTCTATAGAACTCAATAGTGTGTCTTATTTTGGAGAGGGTTCCAAGCCATTCCATCATAAAAAAATAAAAATAAATAAAAGATCTTCTAGTGAAAACTACACTGTATCACTTTTAGACCATGAAAAATTAAAAAGAAAGGATGCATCCAATGGTGAAAACCTCTTTGAGGTTCTAGAGGATGGAAGGCTTAACACTCTGTCCTTAACAAATTATCATGATTGATAACTTGTGTTAGTAGAAGAAACGTTAGTAACCAGTGTTGGGATTGAAGAAGATCCTCATAACATGTATTTCACAACATCATTGACAGAACAAGGGAATACTAACTTCATCGAATTCTTCAAAGAATGTTAAATTAAATTTGCATGATAATATGACAATATGCCTAGTCTAGATCTTGATGTTTTCATGCACCACTTAACAGTGGTATTGGACACAAACCTCTAAAGAAAAAGTTGAGAAAGATACATCCACAAGTAGCCCTTTTGGTCAAGGCCTAGCTTTAGAAGTTACTTGATGTTGGTTTCATCAGACCGATAGATTATCTAGGATGGGTTTCAAACCTTGTACCCATGGAAAAACTAGATGGTCGCATCAAAATATGTATAGATCTTAGAGATCAATAAATCTTGTCCTAAGGATGACCTTTGATTGTCCAACATAGACCTAATAGTTGATCTTATGGGTGGACACGTAATGTTGTGACTCATGGATGGATTCTCTAGCTACAACAAAATTAAGATCACACCTAAGGACCAACATAGAACAACTTTTACATTTCATGTGGGAAAGTTTTGTGGGAATTTCATATCTTTCAATCTGAAGAAGGTTGGAGCTACATACCAAAGAGACATAACCACTATCTTTCATGACATGATGCATACTCTAATCACACAACAAATTCACTTGTATGTCCTTGATAAGATCTTCACTTGATTGAAAAATATACAAGGTGAGATTAAACCCTAGGAAATGTGTCTTTGGAGTAACCTCTAGGAAGCTCTTAGGATATATTGTGTCATAATGAGGCATCAAAATTGATCCAACCAAAGTTAAAGATATCTTAGAAATGACTCTACCAAAGAATATTAGTTAACTCAGATAACTACAAGGAAAGTTACAATCAACCCATAGATTCATTGCACAACTTGTCGATAAGTTCCATCCTTTCACACATATACTACATATTAACATTACATATAGATAGGATGACAAATGTTAACAAGATTTTAAAATACTTAAGGATTATCTCATGTATCCTCCTATTATCATGCCACTAATTGAAGGCAAACCCCTACTTTTGTATATATTAGTGACAAGAGCATGGGAGCACTCTTAGCACAATGGGGTTATAAAGGAAAAGAGAGGTCCATCTACTAAAACAATTGCACATTAGTGGGATATGAGAACAATTACACTCCTATCAAGCATGCATGTCATGTCATAGTTTTTACCTCACAAAAATTATGACATTATATGGTCTCTCACAAAACAAAGTTCATTGCAAAACATGATTCCCTAAAATATTTTCTTGATAGGGCAACCCTCATAGGTCGACTAGCAAAATGGGTAATGACTCTCCATGAATTTGACATCGAGTACAATGAACAAAATTCCATAGAAGGACAAGTTATTGTAGATCAACTCATCAATGCACCTATGGTTGCTGAGCACCCATTGGTTTCAAAGCTTCTAGATGAATCCATCCTATCCATCACAACTTCAAGATAATGATAGCTATATTTTGACAGATCATTTACACAACATGAAACAGGAATAGGAATCCTTGTTGTCACACCACAAGGGGATTATATTCTAAAATATTATAGACTATCATTCCCCTATAATAAAAAAACATAGCAAAATATGAGGCACTTACTGTAGGACTTCAAATTGCAATACAATGGAGGGTCTAGGAGCTTCGAGTTTTTGGTGATTCCCAATTAGTCATTTGGAAAACATATAATGATTATCAGAAAAAAAAAGATGAAAATTTGATGCCTTATAAAAAGATGATATATTATTTCAAGAAATATTATATAGAGATCACTTTTGCACAAATTCATAGAGATAACAATAGAGTTGTTGATTTTATGCCCCCCATTTATTCTCTTGTAGATATGCCACAGAATGCCACTCACCATGAGTTCTTGGCAGATCATCTCTTGGTCCTTGCATATGAGATCCCTCTCTCTTAGCTTGTGTGTATCATTGGTCCTAATTTCCCTTGGTATGATGACATCTTTGCTTATATTCACAATATCACCCTTCCCTCCAAGCTTTCCAACAATCAAAATTGTACTTTCTTTTACCAAACTTCTCCTTACATAATCATTTCCAAGACTCTTTACTATAGAGGTCTCAATTGTACTCTCCTAAGATGTCTAGAAATGAGGAAGTCCAAACTACTTTATGTGAGGTACATGAGGTTATATGTGGGGCTCACTCTAACTTGGCACAACCGTAGCTAAGAAATTGATGAGGACTAAATGCTATTGGCCCACCATGGAGAAATATGTATAATAGTTTGTCGGGAAATGCAAGCAGTGTCAGATACATGGAGACTTAATACATGTTCCAGTACAAGAGTTACAACTAACCACAACACCTTGGCCCTTTTGTCAGTGGGAAATTGATCTTGTGGGTAAGATTCACTCTTCATCTTCCAATCGCCACAAATTCATCATTACCACTATTGAGTACTTCACAAAATGGATTGAGGTTGTTCCTTTTACACAAGTGTAAGGGCCACCCCTATTATGACCCTGTTAACCTAGTTCTATATTTTATTTGTCCATATATGTTTTAATGTGATCTATCTGAGTGCTCATATTTTAAAGTGTACGCATGATGCTTCCATAGATATGATGTTTTTAGATTGATTGGGTTTTTTTATAGTGAGTTCTTGAATATTAAGATGCTTAAGTATGGAGTAATGCCAAAGTTATGTTATATTGTGATGTTGAAGATTCTAATTAGATGAGTTCAGGTTGATGTGATTTATGTCTATGCGCTACTTTTCTTCATTCATAGCCTATGTATCAATATGATGTTCATTTTCTATAATTATGTTAGAAATTAATGTTGTCATTTATATTATATATCATAGATGATTGTCAATGTATTAATGAGAGGTTACAATCTATTTCCATATGCTTGACCTTTTTGCTCGATTAAGGCGATGAAGTTATAATGATTACTTTATATGTTTTAGAGATGTGTGGAAGGTATTACTCAGCTACTTTTGATGATGATGTTTTATGATGCAATTCTCTATGGTCAAGATGATGCGATGATTAGTGATGTGATATAATTATTAATCTTAGATGTAGTGCGATTAATGTTAATTATTTTTTAAACTTGTCCATATTGTCATCTCATATAGGATCCATGAGTACATTAGTGATTCCAATTGTGAGTGTGTAGGTACATGCCAATGGGCAATCAGGGTTGAGCTCTCACTCCTTAATGCAATTCCTTAGTGCAGTCGATTCTCTCTCATATGAAGGAGACTGGATCATATGTTAATGTTGTAACTATTTTTTATTTCATAAGTGTGAGATTGAATATGATTGTGGTATTATGTTAATATGTGTAATGTTGTTTTGGGCTTTTAACTCTAAAGTGTTAAGGTCTTGCGCATGATATCTTGTATAAAATTTGCATCTTTATAATTTTCATTTCTAGACCTTTATTTGACCCATTAAGCCTTTTAGGAAAATAAATTTAGGTCCCTAAGGGTATGGTATATGTTTGAGGGTATTTTTAAAATAATATATTGCTAAAATAATGAGTTTAACCCATTTTAAAGTTGAGTTAAAAGTCATGCACGAATTTGGAATCTCGTTAGAGAGGATAAAATTCCCCTCTCAACATCTTTCCTTTCAAGAGGTGGGAGACTTCTCCCAAGAGGTGAGAGATCTCTCCTAAGAGGTGGGAGAGAATTAGTTGAGAGGTGAGGTGTAATAGAGTGGGTAAGTGGATGGTCTAGGTGAATCAAAAGTGACATTATTCTATGGAGTAAACGGATGGAATGAGGAGGGACCACTTGGCCTCCTCTCATCCACTCTCACATTAAAACCCATTGGTTATAAAATAGCATAAGGTAACTATAAGGGGGACTTTTTGGCCATTTTTCTTGTTCCATGAATTTGGAATGGGGAGGAAAAGAAGATGGGAATAGAGATGGTTGGATTAAGTTGTAGAAGACCTTTGTTAAGGTGAGTTATCTTCAATCTATTGTTTTTACTTGATCTCTCATCTATTTCTTTATTTGATATTTGATATATCACTTGTATTTGATTATTAGTGTGATTGTATGTGTGTTGGTAGAGAAATATTGGGAGTTTTTTTTTTTTTTGAAATTTTGCTTAGTGTTGCCTCTTCAATTTTGATTCACTTTAATTGAATTTCTTTGTGTTGTGTTGGGTCATCAAGGGGTAGGGTGAGGCACTCCCGGGAAGGGGTATGAGTACCCATGGGCTTATTTTGTGGTATGAGTACCACCTCAATATTATGTGAAATTATGCTATTAAAAATGGGTATGAGTACCCGAGGGTTTATTATTTAGTATGAGTACCACTGTGATATTATGTGGAATTCCATTTGATACATGCATATCTTAATGATTGGTAGTTATAAGAGAGAATGATATATTTTTTATTTTACCTTGGGAACTTCTCCCTACACCCTTTGGAGGGTGAGAGACATACTCTCCTTGTGTGGGTGTGATGTGTTAGACCCATAAAGTGAATATAGTGTGGATGTAAATCTTAATGTGTTTATTATGTGATTGTTCAATGTTTCATGTGCCTTGGGAAGAATTTTGAACATTGTGGTGATTTGAGTTGGTTTGAGTGTAACCTGAAGTTGAGTCTCAACCCAAGCTTGGAGGTGTAAAGAAATGCTTTCTTATGGTTGGGAGGTGATCTCTCCATTAGCTTCTTTAGCTTTATTTAGTTTTGTAGGTTGTGATTGCAAGGGTAGTAAATCATGTTGGTTATGGACTTTAAGGTGTTATGCCATTAAAAAGGGAAGATTGTATGTCCAATGGGATGTAAATGCATCATTCTCAAGAAGATTGTGGATGTGAAAAGTTTTTGTATAATGATGATAGATGGATTTCATTCATTGTGTAAAAGAATTTACTTCCTCCTTGTTGGGTCTGAATGAATCAAAAAAAAATATGGAAAATAGGTTCCATGTCTTTTGTGAAAAAATAAAAATAAAATACCTCAAAAACCAGTTAGTTTCAGTGATGAATTATTGATGCACTTTTTGTAATAAATGGGATATGAATAATGCCCTTTTTTTATGGTTGTTGTTGGGATCAAAAGGAATCTAATTTACAACTTGTTTAAATGGTCAAATGGAAGAATATTGTTGTAAAATGTTACTTTTTACTTACTGCTTTGGAAAAGTGGAGAAAGTTGTTTTAGCATAGTAGTATTTAATTTAATGTGAAAGAATTCTCATTCTCAGCATATTTATGTGAGGAATTACTATTTTGTAATTATAATTATGTTATGGAATCTAGGTTAAGAGATACTAATGATGTATGTTATTTATTCTATGAAAGTAAGATATCTATGTTTTTTTCCCTTATGAGTGTTTTTAGTATCAGATTTGTACTTGTTAGAAACATTTATCTGCTGTACAAAACATTTTCATGAAACTTATCTATGTGAGGATAAGAAAATAAAATGCACATATGTTTCATTATTTTATATTCATTTATGTTTATGTTTTATTCTATCTTTTAAATCTGTAAGTTAACAAAATAGACAAATATATATTTGGACATATTTTATTTTAATCATATATGTATATGTATATGTATATGTATATGCATATGCATATGTATATATGTATATATGTATATATATATGTATGTATGTTTCTTTTGTTTTTGTTTTTTTGAAAATGATAATCAATAATAATTAAATAAATTAATATGAAAAAAATTGTTTAAAAACAAAAAAAATTAAATGAAATGGGGGCTCAAGAGGGGGGCGGGATGTGGCCAAACTGGCTCCAAAACAGGGTTATAAAACTTGTGTTCTTGACTTTTTTGAAAAATCAAAGCCGCAACTAATTTTGCTGATCACAATCAACGATTTGTAATTTTTGACAAATTTCTTGTTATTGACTTTTCGTGTTGTTTTGGAGCCAATTTAGCCACGACTGGGGGGCGTACCTCCCATATAGAGGCCACAACCTCCCATATGGAGGCTGCAACCTCCCCATTTGAGTGCTGCCAAATAAAATCACACTTCATTAAAATAAATAAAAATATGACATTATTTTTTGTGGCAAAAAAAACATATATACATGCATGTCATAAAAAATGATTCAAAAAGAGAGGTATGTAATATTAAATGTTTTTGTGTTGTTTTATATGTATATATATGTATGTATGTATGTATGTATGTATGTATGTATGTATGTACACACATAATTTGTACAATGTTCTTGTTTTGAGGATTTCTTACCATAGAGAACTGTATTTTAACAATAGAGAAAATTTCAACTTACACATAAATAAAGCAAAAAAATAATAATGTTAAAACAAAGAAACGTAAGGTTTCAAATAACAAGTTTTGAATCTACAACCAAATAATATTCATGTTATGGATTCATCCATTATGGATTCAATGGATGAACCTTTATCTTCAACATTATCCATGCCAAAGCATAGTTTGGGCCCCATATTTTCTTCTCCTTCAACTTTTACAAACAAAATGGGCAAATTGTGAAAGAAAAAACCTTTTTCTATTGCTTCCATAAGGATTAGGGTTTTCCTAAGTTGTCCTAGGATCTAATGGAGGAAAATGATTAAACCCTACGGTTGAGATTGCATGCACATTTGTGGTTGAGAAGTTGAATAGAATTTAAATTAATTAATCATAATTAGTTTCATGGTGGGGGCCAATGTTACTAGGTACCCATCACTTGTACTTTTAAATCAACTTAAGAGGTGAGTTTTAAATTAAATTTGAAATAACTCTTATAAATGGGAATTCTATATTTAAGTTGGATATAATAAAGAGGGTTTTTTTTAAAGAGATAATTAAATGGTACATATATTGGGGAATTATTGAACCTAGTGGATTACTTAATTTATAGTTTAACCTTAAGCTTTTTTTCGATGGAAATTAATTAATCTAGATGAACCTAGCAAATATAATTTTAATATTAAGTCTAGACCTAATAAACATGATAAAGTTTTAAAATGTAAATTAAATGTCTTGAGATCTTCAAATGAAGTTTTTGAAGTATTTATGCTAATGATTAAAATCTTATGTTATCTTTATTGATGAATAATTGTTTAGTTAATTTTTACAAATTATTATAGAGTATTATCCTTAGAGAGATTTAAGGGGGTTACTTCTTATTGAGTTATTGGTGAAATTAATGTATGGTGGCTTAGATTAGTTTATAGTCAAAATTAACTATTAGGAGGATTTGTTATACGTTATTCAAAAATAATTTGGTGTTTGAGTTGTTGGATATTGTTGTTGCTAGGATATGTTATTGTCATTAATGTCAACATATTCCTGTGTTTTGGTGTTGCAGAGAGTTGTTTTGGTGTTTCGGTGTTTGCAGTGAGTTGTTCTGGTTGGTTTTTATCTTTGATATGATTAATCAACTAGAGATATTTCATTCTTTATTGATTTCATGATGCTATGTGGTGATTTGATTGAGTTGTGGTTTCTGGTATGGAGATTGGTTTTTCAGTGTTCAGTTTTGTAGTGTTCTGGAGTTTGATTCGTTGTGCTCTAGAATGATTATATCTTGTATCGTGGATTTGGGAAAGTGTTGGGATGTTCATGTGTATCTTCAATTCAAGAGGTTCATGATTTGGTTCTTTGCAAGTTATCTTTCTTCTCCGAGTTGCTATTATTGAGTGTTCTCGAGTGGTAGCATGTTGATCGATGAAGATTTGATTAAGTGGCATTGGTTCAGCTATTGCAGATGATTCTAATATGCATGTTCATTTTTTCTATTCATTTCCTATTTATTTTGGTGGTCTGCATTGATCATTGTACGAGTTATTGAAGATCTTATGGGCTCGGTGATATTCTTCGTGTTATGTAACATCTTTAGTGATGTAACGTGTTGTGGTTGATCTTAGCGAGATTTCTGGTAGTGTTGTGTGTTTGGTGGAGTTGATTTGGGTCTTTGCTATGTCATTATGACATTGTATTGGTCTAGTGGTTAATTTATGTATCGTGTGATGTGATTTTGTAATTAGGTGTTGAGGGTTTGGTCGACCTTGTAGTCAAGGTTGATTATTTGTATAAATAGGTGTTATATTCATGTAATTTTGGGTATGGGTGTTGAGTCTGCAATATCAGAGAGTGGTGTTTGTGTAAACAAGGGAATTTATCTTTCGGTGTGGTGTATTGAGTAGAGTGTGTTGCAGGGTAGACAATTGTGCTTAACCATAACTGTCATCAAGCATTAGGAGATGCTATTATTTCAGTTCATCTTTAACCGGATTGTAGTCTGAATATTATTGTAAGGTAGAGAACCTTCCCTAAGGGTTGTAGCCTTTTGGGTCATCATATTTTGAGCAGTGAGCTCTAGGAAGTGTGCCTGAATGCATGTGCATTCCCCATTGTAATATTTACACATACTACTATAGAGTATCATCTTATTGTGGGTAGGTTCACACCGTGGTTTTTCCCTTAACCGAGTTTTCCACATCAAAAATCTTGGTGTTGTGGGTGTTGTTGTTATTGTTCTTATCTTTATTATTGTTGCAGTTGATTAGATATGAGATTGTTCTTAAATTGTTTAATCCAGGGAAAACTGATTCATCCCCCCCCTCTTAGTTTTCCTTCATTATTGTTGCCAACATGAGTTAGGTTGTGTAATTTTTTCTCCTTGTGTCTAAGGAGTGTGCATGACAACAAGTCAACAATAAGAAAATTGCCACATTCATCCTTAATTACATAATGTGTTGGTATAGTGTCCCTATCTCCATCATCATAGATAATGGTTGTCCCTTCAAAATCAAGAAGTTCATGAACTCTGTGATAAGTTCCACATTCAACACCATTTATCCACCCCATATTATCCCCAAGATAATGGTCAAGTTGAGGCTTCTAACAAAACCATTTTGAAAATCCTTAAAAATATAGTCAATGACGTTGGCCGATATTAGAATATACAACTCAATTTTGACTTATGGACCTACCATACAAGTGTTTGCATTCCCACTGGATCCAAACCATATTCACTTATTTATGGATCTAAAGCTATCTTACCCATTGAGGTCGAGTTACCATCCTTGCAAGTCTCCTTGTGTGATCTCATCAGTGATGAAGAGTGTAGAGTTTCTAGACTTCAAGATCTTGAGTTATTAGATAAGCGTCAACAACGTGATTTGAATCACCTCAGAGCATATTAGCAATTCATGTGTCGTAGTTACAACCACAAGGTCTATTGGTATTTGCATGAAGATTGCATTGATAAAATATTGTATTGTCATTGGTGTCAATTATAACCTATTATGATGTTGTTTTGTAATGGGTAGGTGATCTAGTGAAGGGAACCAATATTACTTAAGAAGTAGTGAGATCAACCAGTAACCCTACCTGTTGATGTGCTAAACCCTAACTGATGGATCTTGGTGAATCAGTTGTATTGGTTTATGATCAAATGATGAATGATAATGATTATGCCACATATGGATGTTGTATGTGAAGAGTTTCAATTGGTTTTTGGAGCATAGAGATAATGGTTTTGTCTTGGGAATGAGGGAGTACATTACATGAAGTGGAAACTGTGTGATGAGTTACAGGAATCGATGAAGCAGTGATCTAGGAGCGGTTGAGGTTGTCTTGAATCATGTGCAATAATTGCTATGTAATCCAACAGTCATACTTGAACCGATTTCTTTGTAATCTCTATGAGATCTTCGGTTTGTGATGTGTTATTGACCTATTGTTTTTCTTATAAGGCCGATGAGTTATTTTGTTGTAGTGTTGGTATTTTTGGTTAAGTGTAAGTGTGATTTGTTGCCAAACCAGAAGGTGTATCTGCAGTATGTGTGAAGGCAAATAGGAGCATGAAAAGGATCTGATCAAGTAGAGTAGTGCTATTCACCAGATCAACAAACTTTTGTTGTTCTCTAATAGTTACAATAGTCAAATCCCTTAACCGGGTAAGCTCTAATAGGCTTAGTACTATCTAAATCCTCTAACTAGGTGATCCATTATCTTGGATTTCAAATCCTCTACCGAGGTTACTCCTAACAGGGTATTGCTTCTAATAGGGCATTATAGTCAATCACTTAACTGGGTGGTCCCTAACAGTACTTTTTGTAAAACTTTAATAGGCTTGGCTCCTAATAGGGCGAACTTCATAAGAGTTTGGAATAATTGTAGGTATTCATCCCCACCATGGTTTTTCCCATTTGGGTTTCCACATCAAAATCATTGTGTCAAGTGGTGAATGTTTTTGTGGTTATGTTTTCTATGGTTAATTTTCTTAACTGCTAAATCCACTTTGGTGTGATAAGATGATCGACAGTAATCTGAAATGTGCTTTTACTATTGTTAGTAGAGTATTTGAATGTTTTTGTTAAAAGGTTTTGAGAGTTTCAGAGTTGTTATACTGTTATTCTATTATGACAATCAATCGGTATACTTGACAATAATATTGCAATTTGTAGTTCAGTGTTTGAACCAGTTAGTTCTGAGTTTGTCTTGTGAGATTGTTTTGGAGTTTGGTGAAAGTTTAGTCAGTTTTCTAGCTACTGATTCACCCCCCTCTCTTAGTAGTTATCTGTACCCTTTTTGATTCATCATACCATCAAGGTCAAACCTCACACATTTGAGGTAGGTGATCTAGTGACTAGAAAAAATCCCAAAAATCAGTAGGACCATGAGAAAGAGGGGAAAGTTGAACCGAACTAGCTAGATCCTAATGTTGTTACAAAAATTTATGGTTCTAGAGCATATATCCTATCTACTCTTGAAGGTGAACCACTAGAAGAATCTATCAACAACATGCACCTTTGCAAGTTCTATACTTATCCCTTTAGAGAATCCACTAGATATATATTAAAAAAAAGAGATAAATTTTTCCAACAATGAAAATCACTTTGGTGGCACCCTGGGAAAGTACCATGGTGAAAATCGAGCAATTGACACCATGTGTAGGGATAGATTCCTTCAAGATTTTGCACCATCTTTTCATTATTTTTTCACCTTACCCACACTTAACCCATCGCTTCATAATAATATCCCATACCCATCATGACTTGTTATTGTTCTACCATCCCTTTTTGAGTCTTGTCCATCCATTTATAATAAACCTTTTGTGACCCTTGCTTCACCTATAATAATCAAGTCCTATCTCAAATTGGGGGCATATACTCGACCTAGTGATGAAATTGGATCCTTGGCACCACATGTTATGAGGAATTTCACTTTTCTACCTTCCTTTATATGCACACAATTTGCAATAAGGTCTCACTTCCATCACCAATTTGGAATAGGTTTTTCATCTTTCTCCATAACAAATAATCCATTTCGTGGATTGAGATACCTTTAGATGTACTTATGTAGCATTGTGATTCAACAAAATAAATATTTTTGACCAATACCAAGACTTAGCATGATTGATCACCTTGTTTTGCCTAGGCACTATTTGTCCTTCATTAGAACACAATTGAAATTTGACTAGATGAAATTATGGCAAGAAACATTTGTGGGGTGAGGATTTCATTGGTTATTGGTTTAGGTCCTTATTATTCATTTGATTTGATCTTATTTGGATTGTTTGGGTCTAAATAATATCCAGATAGTCACAACTGCTTGGAATAATAAGCTTAATGACGATAAAGAACTTTAAATTTATACAAGATCTCATCAATCACCTATATTCCATCTCTCATTGCTCCTTTCTTCTATGGCCAATCAATCCTTTTCCCTCCCTTGTCTTAGTAGTCCCACATCAATAGATTGAGTATGTTGACACACCAAAAATACTATGGACATGCATTGCATTAGACACCATTCTACATCCATAAATATTAGCTCATAATCATTTCATAATAGGCATCATATTCATCACATAAGATCATGCATTGTGGAGCCATACATATATACACATCATAGAATAAATGCATCACATAATAGAAAACATTTCATGATTATAAAAAACAACATATGTATGGATTATCATCCATCATAAGTCTATTATGATACTACATGCATACTTGTAGAAATTACATCATGGAAAGTATATGTAAGCATCATTTATAACCATAATCATCATATCATAATCATAACATGCATCCATACATCTCATCATAGGATCATAAATGCATCTCATAATAACCATCATGTAAATAGGAACATCACATCATAGAGTTGTTACAAGTGTGGTTGTCGTTGCACCAAAAGATCGACTTGTTAATGCCCGATACAACCACTAGACTTATAGAATCCATAGGAGGCATTTAAGCCATGTCACAAACTCAAGCACTGCACTACACAACACAATGAGACCAAGGGAGCACACCTTGCAACAATCCCCTCCTAGCGCAAGTGAGGGGTTTGAACCTGTGACCAACCTTTGATACCACTTGTTACAAGTGTGGTTGTCATTGCACCAAAAGATTGACCTATTAATGCCTGATAAAACCACTAAACTTATATAATCCACATGAGGCAGTTAAGCCATGTCACAAACATGAGCGCTGCGCTACACAACAGAAGGATACCAAGGGTGCACACCTTGTAACAAGAATCATATATAACATAAGTGCATCCATGAACATGAAATAAAATCATTACATAGGAACAATTGCATATAGTTGCCACTACAAATAATGTCATTTCATATATAATCAAAAAATAATTGTTGAATGCAATGATGTCATATATAAAAAATGTCTACCAGGAGCCTCAAAATCATGTCCCATAGATTGCTACAAAAATGATACAATATTGATGCACATGGACTTTAATGAGATATGATGTGCTCACTCCCTTCAAACTAGCCAGTCTCAGAGCTTGTTGAGCTCCAAAAGGTCATTCCCCTCCTAACCTTGGTGATGGGGGTGGTCTTCCGCCTACTGA
Source organism: Cryptomeria japonica (assembly GCF_030272615.1). NCBI lineage: Eukaryota > Viridiplantae > Streptophyta > Pinopsida > Cupressales > Cupressaceae > Cryptomeria > Cryptomeria japonica. Next base: position 594,787,704 of record NC_081411.1, read on the forward strand.
TCCTACCACCAATGGTGGTGGAGGTCCCATAACATCTCCTCTCTAAATCTTGTCCCTCATCAGTGTCCCAAAGGAACTCTGTTGATAACTGTTGGCAATTGACACTCATCAGATTCATTTTGTTGTTATTGATGGCAACAAGATTAGATGGAAGTCATATACCGACATTAGGAGGCATTTACCGACAAACACCGACATTGGAGTATCTAGGGTTACACAGGCACCGACATCGACATCAAGTACTTCAAGGAAGCCAACATCAAGGAAGATTTATTTAGAAAATCATTTTGTAATTATTGTCAAGATCAACATTGAATATCTTTTGTAATGTATTGTAAGCCAACATAAGGCATATTGTTTGTAATGGGTATATAGGTCAGTCTGCTAGGTCATTTTTTATAGAGTGACATATGAGAATTATAGAAAAATAGTTGATGCGAAGAATATGTATGTAGACGAATTGTATGCAAATGTTATATCATGCAACAATCTGTATATAGTTTGGAAAGCACTCATGGAGGAGAAGGTGATACCGGTAGTAATGTTCAGGGTTTATGAACCAGTACAAAGAAGAGCTAGAATTGAAACTCTATTTGTCAAAGCAGATATATTTTGTGAGTTTATTTTCTTTGTTTTACCTTCAGCAGAAGCTTGTAGTCCATGAGACTCTTTAGTGATGAGCAATGTTCTCTAGGTAGTGTGCCTTCCTGGATGTGCAGGCCCCGATTTTATGTAATATCTTTTCATATGGCCAGTGAACGTATATTGTGGGTCACAAATCCCATCATGGTTTTTCCTATTTGAGGTTTTCCACGTATAAATTCTATGTGTTATGGTGTTCATTTATGTGGATGGTTTATTTGCTTCAAGTTATATGTTTCTTGATTACCATTTTATATGTGTATGGTATAAAAGGATAAAATCTTATCTTACTAGAAAAACACTGATTCACCCCCCCCCCCCCCTCTTAGTGTTCTTGGATCCCAACAATTGGTATCAAAGCCTGGTACCTCGAAAGAAGTTTAATAGCTTGAGGAAGATCTTGAAACTGGAATCTTTGAACATGGCTATGGAAAAGCAACTTGAGATGGCTCTTGAGGATTATGATGCTGAAAGGATGAAGAGCTTAAAACTGCAAGATTAATTGAATTATGCAAATGAATTCATCCTTGTCCTGCAAGAAAGGTTATCATCAGCTCAAGCCAAGAGAAAGGAACTTTTGTAAAACCTGGATGATGAGGAGAAAAATGCACTTAAGGAATAATGTCATAAACTAAGTTAAGAAAATATGCTCATGAAGAATGAAATGCAAGACCTGACTATGAGGTTATCAAAAGATATTGAAGATAGAAAGAATAAGGAAGATAATCTTGTTATATCTCTGAAGAACAAATTTGATGAATGTGGCAGATTGACTCATGAGAATAATCTGTTAAGAACTGATTTGGCACACTCTCGGAATAATGAACAAGAGCTTGAAAGACAAATAACTACTCTGAGAGATGATCTGACTAGTGCAAGTGAGTATAAAGAAAAATTGAGGATTAGTGTTGCACAGTTGGATGACTTATTGAAAAGACAAATATAGATTGATGATTCTAGAGGACTTGGATTTTTACAAGGTGAAAGCTCCGATAGTGCAAATGAAGAGCTGACAAACAATATGCAAAACTCATCGAAACAAAGGAAATCAGTAAGGCAATATAATGCTTATAAATTCAATGGTATATGTTTTGTTTGTAATAAATTTGGGCATATGGTTAAAAAATGTAGAAATAGAGAAAATCAAAACTACAATTTTGTTCTCAGTCAATGCACAAATTGCAAGAAGTATGGTCATAAGTCAGAAGATTGTAGAATGAATGTTAAATGTCATGCATGTGGAAAGTTTGGATATTTTTATAATCATTGTAGGTCAAGGAATGACATCGGATATGTCAAAGAAATTCAAAAGAACAATGCTACATGTTATGCATGCAACAAAATAGGTCATATTGCTAAGTACTGCAAAAGGAAGACTCAACCGATTAGCAATGATAAATATAATGAGAAAGGAAAGCAGAAGGTAGATGAAATACAACAAGATAACACCAATAGATGGGTTAGAAAATCTGAAGAACTAAGTGGAAATGCAACAACACCAGTAACTCCACCGGTAGAATAAAGCATTCTTGCACCGACAAGAAATTCCACTGGTAATTGAGGCATAGGCCTTAGGGGTTGGAAAATTCATTGCAAATCTTGCATATTCCCTAGAGGAGATCTGAAGGAGATCAAAAGAGATCTGGAGAGTTGAGTTCATCATTGTTGAAGGTTCACTCGACATAAAACTATGAAATTGACATTCAGTAGGGTACATCGCTAAGCATTTATGACAATGAAAGATTAGGTTTTATTCACTGATAAAAGGGGAAAATGGATTCATTTTCACTCACCCTACATTCAAGCATTTAGAGTGAATTTTAGGTGAATTAAGAGAGAGCAAAGGCATTCTGAAAGGATTTCAAGCAGTTATCTGAGAAGCACTCAATCTTCCACTGGCGTTCACTTTCAGGTATTCTTCGAAAATGGCATCTGGATCTTCATCTTCTACTTTTATTTTAAATACAACCATTGTTGAAGTTAAGGATAGGCTGAGGTCCATATTCAAGGAGGTTCCCCTGATTTCTAAGAAAGAAGACTCTACGAGAGCATTTTCTAGGGTTCCTGACGACTTGATTTATGTTGAAGATGTCAGGGCATACATTCACTGCACCCTGGAGGATCTAGGCTCAGAGGAAATCAAAGACATGTATCAATTCGTGATATTGGGTGGCTCCAGAACCATCAAGCTGAAATACAAAGCAATTGAGGATCTAGGGTTAATCGGTATTCTGTACATATTGGAATTCAAAGATGAGGTGATTAGATATGTTCTAAGTAGGGTTCACAATGAGTTCATCTGGCTGGATAGGCCCCACATGACCACAAAGGAAGCAATTCAAGCAGTCACTGGCTTACCCAAAGTTGGACAAGAACCTAGCAAGAATATTTCCACCACTACAGTTGAAAAGTTCACCAATACAACCCATGATGGAAGATCTATGAGAGACAACACCATCAAGAACTTAGATGTGAACTTTGTCAGCATGATAATCAGCTATAAGGTAACTCAATCTAGTCGATTGAACTTTGTTGGTAGTTTTGCCATCGATGTTGCTTATCAAATGTTAAAAAATAATGAGAAGTGTGATTTATGTGAATGGCTAAGAAGTGACTTAATGATAAATCTTGGAAAGATTAAGAGTGTTAAGAAAGGAACTTTTAGGTTAAAAAATATCATTGTTTGTTTAAATGCTCTACTTTCTGAATGAGCTACCTGGTCAAGGGAAGAAACATTGGGCTCATGACATACTGGTAGGTATGCAGATCAAGGAAGCAATAACTGGTCTTGGTACCAACAGAGATGAGAAACTTTGGGATTATTTCAAAACATTCCAAGAAAACATGAGGCAGAGGGAGAGGTTATGAAAGAACATTGTGGAGAAGTACTCCACTGATATCTGTTTCATGGTGAAGACCGATGAAACCCTCATGGAAGAAGTTGAACCAAGGACCATATGGGTTACAGAACTTGGATATTAAGTGGATGATATCATTTTTGAACCTTATGCAAAAATGTTGCTAGATGCCTCATTGGATGATAAAACATAACACTTTGGTACTGCTGAAGAAAAGGCTCTTGAAGTCAAGATTGGCTTTGACAAGAAAGGAAGAGAGAAGAAAATAGACAAGATGTATGCATATATATAGGATGTAATTCATAAGGTAGACACTCAACTGGGTTCTGGATCCAAACCGACAACAGAACCGATAGTGGCTAGTACTGTAGAAGTAAAGAAGCTTGAATATTACATTTCTACCATCACTTATGATTCTGACCTTGAGGATAATGAACCTCTAGCTTTCAGAAGGGTACAAAGGAAGAAAGTAGATCAACCACCGGTAGAGAAGAAGAAGGTGGAGCCTACGGGGAGACTTTTTAGAAAGGCAACTAAACCTACTGCACTACCACCTCCGAAAAGGAAGCCTATACAAAAGAGAAAACAAGTTACATCTACTCCGGTAACTGCAAGAAAAAAGAAGAAGAGTGATGATACTAAGTCCGGTAAGACAAAAATGACTTGTGCTGAGTTAATTGATGAAATTATTGTTGTCACTGAGGATTGCACCGATGATGCTAAGTTTGAAAACAAGAAATCCTATAAAACATGGAAACACCTTCAAGCTTGTGGTTTGCTCAAAGTGAAGGTGAATTTTTGGAGATCAAGATGGCTTCCTGTTTGGTGAATCTCTTTTAAATACTATTGATAAGAAAAGGGATAGAAAGGGATAGAAAGGTTGTATGTAATGAAAATCTATTCTAATGAAGGTGATGCACCAAATATCTTATCTAAGAACTGCAACCTACTTAACTCAGAAAACCTTCAGCAAATAACCTTGATTGCTTCACAACTCAACTGAACATGTAGATTCATAAACATTTACTACAAAGAGATGAATTTAATGCATGCATGAAGGAAAACAACAAGTTTTCACAACTTCAAGCAATTAAAATCAACGACCACAAACTAGAACCTACAACTAACATGTATCTCCTTGCACCACAAATTGACTAAATGGGATAAATTAGAGGATACAAATCACAGGAAATTATCAAATCATTCATTCACTAGATAATACAAGAAGTGCCAAGAAGGAAATTTGTTGCTATATTACTGAAAAATAAAGGGGTGCTGCTATTACAAAACTCAAATACTGCTAAGCTACAATACTTTTTTGCAAAACTATGAATGCAAAAAGAAAGAACCAGAGGGAAAAAAGAAGGAGAGAAGGAATATATAGAAATCATGATGAATCCCCTTCAAAACCCTAAAATGACTGCATGAGAAAAGCCTTAGGAGAATCTGCCTCAAAAATGGCATAAAAACTCATACATAATACTGTAAAATAATAATCTTTACTGCTCAAAAGGAATGCCACTGATCCTACATGAAGATAAAATATGCATGTCTAAATGCGAAAAATAGTCATCTCCATGTGAAAGTTTCATGATGAATTGAACTGTGACTATATTAAAAAAAAAATCCCACTAAGAAAATCTTATGCATTCTCTAGAAACTGCTCTTCGTGTTGAAACTTCTATTAAAAATGGTTGTGGAAATGATCTCCCTATTTCATGAGCTTTCCAACAGTATGTAACACTTGCATATTTAGACAATCAATAAGCATATGCATTAATCTTTCATGTAGAAATTCATCTCCTTGCTTGGAGAGCTTTTCACCATTCAAACAACTAGTTTTGAGTCCACTGTGCAATTTTTATTATTGCTAGCCACTGGATCGCTTGCATTGACCATGGCCTCTTGCATTAACTATTTCATTTACTTCCTAGTGGGCCCCACCGTTTTCTTTTATCTCTGCTTGTTTGCTTTCTTCATCCTGGGCCCACGAGAACGAGCGACGATAAGTACTTTGAACCATTGAACCACTTTGAACCATTGAACCACTTTGAACTATTGAACCACTTTGAATTGGTTCAAAGTTCAAGTTCAAAGTTGACTTAAAAAATATATACATCTGCACATTTGTAGCCTTTTGTGATGTGTCAGCCTTTGATTTACTAGTGGGTCCACTTTGTCTACCATCTGGACTTGGACCCACCTTGTTGCCAAGTCGCATCGATAATTGGGCAAGCAACTTTTCCTTGTGGCTTAGCAACCACTGTCGAATCTGTCCACCCGACCATTGGATGTGATCAATCACTCGGTCTTTACCTCGACTGATTTTCTCTCTTGTACCACGTGTCAACATGTGTCTCCACTTTTGGATCCAACTGGGCGCCACCTTAAATGCCACGTCATCAACCACTATGTCATAGGGGATAATCAGCGAGCATCTTCATCTTGCAGTACAGCGATGATCACTAATCTATCCTCAAACTGCTCGATCTTTAGCACCTTAGCCGCTCACCTCTCCTTTGTCTTTTCCACACGTGCTTTGTCGCCATGTCGCAAAGGTAACTGGTGAGCTTCTTTCTATAGAAGTATAGCGATATCTCTTAGAACTTTCCAACTACCGTTGATCTTTCCTTAACTTGCTCGACCTTTAACCTCAACTGATTTTCTCTCTTATGCCGCCTTAAACTATGTGTCACCCTCTAATTGGCTCATGAGATCCACTTGGGCACCACCTATCTACTGGGCTTGCCATGCATCTTGCTCTGTCAGATATCCTCTTTTGGCCAAAGTAATCTCTCGGCAAGCCATTTACCAGTCTCGTCAAACTCGTAGTTTCATTGATATTGTTATGTCGATGAAACTAAACCTTTGATGAAACCTTTTCGGGACTCATCGCGGCCAAGGTCTTCTCGATGTCGATGGAATTGAGCTTTTGATGAAACCTTTTTGGGACTCATAACGACCAAGGTCTGCTTGATGTCGATCATCTGTGCCATGTCACTAGCCAATGGACCACCACCTGTCTTTGGTATTATAGTTTCTATTTTGCCACGTCATCAGTCACCAAGTCACGACGATAACCTGATCTGCAACTTTCCATTGCACCTTAGTGATAGCCGTTGGATCACCTGCATCACCATTGATCTTTGTTCAACTTGCTCACTCTTTAGTCTCTTCCTGCTAGCTAGTCACAAAATTAGGACACCTTGAGATGCGCGTGCACGAGGTCCACCAGGCCATGAGTTGCTTCTTGCCAAAAGCTTTCAAGCTTTTGACACTTGATATGTGTGCGGTTTTACATTTAAATAGTGAAGATTTCCTCCCCACTACCAATGTGGGATAAGTGCTTTTCACGACCCCGGCTATTGTATGTGGCCTACACCTGAACGTTAGTCATGAAAAGAGCTGAGCCATTCTTTGCCACTACTTCATTAGGCGGCAGAGTGAATTTGACATTCTTAAATCAGCATGCTGAGATCAACCTCTTCGTGAGCCCATTTTAACCCACATGCTGCATTGCTTCTCCTGTATCTGCACATGAAGCAAACAAGTTAGAGAAAAAAAGGTGTATATCTGATTTCTTGCTCATGATTTGGACCTTTTCAAAATGAATGCAAGGCTTCATTAGGGCACCAAATTTGGCATGTGCAAAATTTTGGTAACTTTTTTGGGAACCTCTCAGGGGTGTTTTCTTGCTAAATAGTAGAATCCAGTAGCCTAGCATATCCATTGGGCATTGAGTCAATTTTGCCTTCCTCAAAAATCTGGAACTACATCTCAGCAGTCTAAACAAAACTTGAAAATGGAACTACAAAGGCTCTGCATACAGCTGAGCCTGTAGACTGTGTAAACTACACTTCTTGAAAAACCAAAACTAAAAACTGAACTCAAACTGAAAAACACTCCATCCTACCCTAAACAAGTGTGAAACCTAGGTATACAAAACCATTCATTGGTTTTGAGAAATAACATCCTTTTCTTCCTAGCTTAGGATGTTTCAAAATCTTATGAACAACTGACAAGAAATGATGAATGAAGAGGTTCCTCACACAATGTTGTAAGACTACTACAAGAATGAAAATAACATGACCTACCTCTTCTTTTTGTTCACACATATTGCTACCTGGAAGGGAATAGACTAGTTGATAACCTTCTGCTGAAGTGTTGTGTTTGGGTGTAGGCTCAAATTTTGATGTCTTATTGGCCTTCAATCTGGAAAAATATCTTATAGGACAACCTCTTATGTGAACGAAGCTTGGGCTCCCCCTGCTAGTTTCTTCTTGGTTAACTATGTCTTGAATTGCCACCACTTCTAGCATTCTATTCTGCTCTATTTCAAAAATGTTTGTATCAACATCAACCTTTTGAACCTGCTCATGGATCAATACTTTGTCAATATTATCTCCATTATCCTATTGCTGAACCATTATTTCGTCAACAATAACTTGTTGTTCAGATTGTGTGCCTTCAAATGATGACTGGTTAGTGTTTAAATTTGCAACAAATAACTCCAAGTCATTACAAAATGAGTCCTCTTCTTCATTGTTTTCATTCTACTCTAGGAGAGGACTGTTTTGTACCTTGTTGCAACTTTCTTGAATGATCATAACAACTATTTTCTGAATTTCTTGTTGTTGTTCTAAAGTTGTTATTGCTGCAATATGAGGTTCTTTAATTTCATCTTCCACAAAACATGGTAGCTCTTCGAACAAATCCGTTAGAACCGGACAACTATCAACCTTTTCTGGATTTTGAACATGTTGTTCATCATTTGTAACATCTTCCACATCTAACTTATCATCCAAAACATTATTGGATTCATAGGTGGATGGGCTAATAATATTAGGACAAGAAGGTTGTTCTGAGATGTGTTGTTGAGGTTCTTGAGCTGGAAGAGATTTCTTAAAACTTGAGAAAGGAAGCATCCTAGGTTCTTCTTTTATGGGTTGATTCATGATGGGATCCTATTAGATGATCTCTTTATAAGGATGTATTTTCTCAAGGATAGGTTCTTGAAATAATTGAGGATTCCTAAAACTAGGAATTTGAAAATTAGGAGATTTAGAAGACTCACTATGTTTGAAACTTGCTATTTTGATCTTGGAAGTCTCTTGTTTGATAGATAATAACCTCATTTGCATCTCCTTTGTAGTGATCTATTGTTGAAGCTCTTCTTCAAATTGTTTTTTTTTGCATTTCATATTGAAAATTATCTGCATGTGTTACCTTTTCTTTGATAGGAGAAGCTACTGTTACTGGAGGTGCTTGGATGAAACCAGGCATTGGAAGAATATGATATTTCTGAAATTGAACTAATAAAGCCTTTATTTGCTCATTTTTTGTTGCCATCACCGTTGCAAGTTGCTCTTCATGCTGCCTTTTTTGGTCCTCCATCTCTTCCTCACAAAGATAAATTTGATAAACCAGTTCATCCTCTTCGATATTGTCATCTTGCTTCTTTAATGTGTCTTGCCTATCATAACAACACTCTTGAGATTCAACATGATCAATCAAATAAACTTGTGAAGTTTCTTCACAAGGTTGCTCTTGAGCAATTGTAGGCTAAATTTTCTCATATGTGGGCTCATTAAGCATAAAACACATGGTGTTAAATGAAGGGATTTCCTTACCAAAGAAAGGGTTTGGAAAAATACCAGCTGGGCCTTCTTCTTGTTTAAGCACAAAATCTTGCAATGAAAGAGGAGGTATTGATTGTACCTCTAACTTGATGAGCTTCTCATCATATTTCCTTTTTTGGACTGCCAACTGATTTGCAAACTTCTTACCTTGTTCCTTCAATTTCTGCTCATAAAATTGAGCTTGCAAATCTAACTCTTCTTGCTCATGAAGATAGGCTTGATGAGCCCACTCATCTTGTTGCTGATCTAAATTCTTGTTAGTCTCATCGATATGCACAACATGGCCTTGAAATATACTATTGATGGATTGTAGGTCTTTAAAATGATTTTTAGCCATATCCTTGATCTGTCTAAGCTCTAGAGCATATTGATTTGCATCAATAAAACCTCCCTGAGACTGATTATAGGTTGGGTTAGGTTGCCATGCAAATTGAGTTGTGGTGGGTGGGTGGTAAGAAGGATAAACTTACTGGTTATTAGCTGCAATATGGCTATTTGGGTTAAAACCAACAATATGGCTATTTGGGTATTAAGAAGCATTTTGTACAGAATTCTCATAATACGGAGGTGGGTAATTATACTATCCCAGGAAATTAGACATCTTTATTCATATAAAGAGATGGAAACTAAAAATTTAGAATTGTTTTGAATCATACCAGCACTTAGATTGCTAAAACCAGTAGATTTATAACTCAGAGTTGCCAGGTGTGGGTAGATCTTGCCTCCAAAGGCTGAATTTTCTAATTTTCACACTAAAAATCAGAAGTGTGTGGAAAATATTTGGATAAAAACAATCCGAAGAGGTCCCACTGGGCGTGCCAAAAATTGTTGTCACTATGGATTGCACCTGTGATGCTAAGTTCAAAAACAAGCAATCCTGTGAAACATGGAAACACCTTCGAGCCTGTAGGTTGCTCAAAGTGAAGGTAAATCTTTGGAGATAAGGCCAACCTCCCTGTTAGGTGAATCTATTGTAAATACTGTTGATAAGAAAAGGGATAGAAAGGGATAGAAAGCTTTTATGTAATGAAAATCTATTCTAATGAAGGTGATGCACCAAATATCTTATTTGAGATCTGCAACCTGCTTAACTCACAAAAGCTTCAACAAATAACCTTGATTGCTTCACAACTCACCTGAACATGTAGATGCATAAATATTTCCTAGAAAGGGATGAATTTAATGCATGCATGAAGGAAAACAACAAGTTTTCACAACTTCAAGCAATTAAAATCAACTAGCACAAACTAGAACCTACAACTAACATGTATCTCCTTGCACCACAAATTGACTGAATGGGATAAATTAGAGGATAAAAATCACAGGAAATTATCAAATCATTCATTTACTAGATAATACAAGAAGTTCCAAGAAGGAAATCTACTGCTATATTACTAAAAAATAAAGGAGTGCTGCTATTACAAAACTCAAATACTACTGAGCTACAATGCTTTTTTGCAAAAATGTGTATAGAAAAAAGAAAGAACCAGAGGGGAAAAAGGAGAAAGGGAATATATAAAAATCATGATGAATCCTCTTCAAAACCCTAAAATGACTGCTTGAGAAAAGCCTTAGGCGAATCTGCCCCAAAAATGGCATAAAAATGCATGCATAATACTGTAAAATAATAATCTTTATTGCTCAAAAGGACTCCCACTGATCCTACATGAAGAGAAAATATGCATGTCTAAATGCGAAAAATAGCTATCTCCATGTGAAAGTTGCATGATGAACTGAACTGTGACTATATTAAAAAGAAATCCCACTAAGAAAATCTTATGCATTCTCTGGCAACTGCTCTCCTTGTTGAAACTTCTGTTAAAAATGGTTGTGGAAATGATCTCCCTATTTCACGAGCTTTCCAACAGTATGTAACACTTTCATATTCAAACAATCAATAAGCATCTGCATTAATCTTTCATGTAGAAATTCATCTCCTTGCTTGGCAGGTTTTCACTGTTCAAAAAACCATATCTGAGTCCACCGTGCAATTTTTATTATTGCTAGCCACTGGATCGCCTGCATTGACCATGGTCACTTACATTAATTGTTTCATTTAATTTCTAGTGGGCCCAACCGTTTGCTTTTATCTCTGCTTGTTTGCTTTCTTCATCTTGGGCCCACGAGAATGAGCTACGATAATGTACTTTGAACCATTGAACCACTTTGAACCGGTTCAAAGTTCAAGCTCAAAGTTGACTTAAAAAATATATACATTCACTCGTCTATAGCCTTTTTCCACATGTCAGCCTTCGATTTTCTTGTGGGTCCACTTTGCCTGCTATCTGGACCTGGACCCACCTTGTCGCCAAGTCGCATCGATAATTGGGCAAGGAATTGTTCCTTGTATCTTAGCGACCACTGTCAGATCTGTCCACCTGACCGTTGGATGTGATCAATCACTCGGTCTTTACCTCGACTGATTTTCTCTCTTGTGCCGCATGTCAACATGTGTCACCACTTTTGGATCCAACTGGGCGCCACCTTAAACGCCACATCATCAGTCGCTATGTCGTAGGGGATAATCAATGAGCATCTACATCTTGCATTATAGCGACGACCGTTGATCTATCCTCAAACTTCTTGATCTTTAGCACCTTAGCCGCTTACCTTTCCTTTGTCTTTTCTGCACGTGCTTTGTCGCCATGTCGTGGAGGTAACTGGCGAGCTTCTTTCTATAGTGGTATAGCGATAGCCCTTAGATCTTTCGAAATACTGTTGATCTTTCCTCAACTTGCTTGACCTTTAACCTCAACTGATTTTCTCTCTTGTGCCACCTTAAACGATGTGTCCCCTCTGATTGGCTCATGAGATCCTCCTGGGCACCACCTGTTTGCTAGGCCTACCACATGTCTTGCTATGTCAGATATCCTTCTTTCGTCCAAAGTAATCCCTCGGCAAGTCGTTTACCAGTCCCATCAAACTTACAGTTTCATTGATATTGTTATGTCGATGAAACTAAGCCTTCAATGAAACCTTTTCGGGACTCATCGCGGCCAAGGTCTGCTCAATGTCGATGGAACTGAGCTTTCGATGAAATATTTTTGGGACTCATCCCAGCCAAGATCTGCTCGATGTCAATCATCCGTGCCATGTCACCAGCCACTAGATTGCCACCTTCTTTGGTCTCATACTCTTTGTTCTGCCACATCATCAGTCGCCAAGTCGCGGTGATAACCTAGTGTGTAGTTTTCCATTGCCCCTTAGCGATAACCGTTGGATCACCCCCATTACCATTGATCTTTATTCAACTTTCTCTCTCTTTAGTCTCTTTTGCCAGCCGGTCACAAAATTAGGATGCCTTGAGATGTGCGCGCACGGGGTGCACCAGGCCATGAGCTGCCTCTTGCCAAAAGATTTCAAGCTTTTGACGCTTGATATGTGTGTGGTTTTACATTTAAACAGTGAAGAGTTCCTCCCCACTACCAATGTGGGATAAGTGCTTTTCATGACCCCTGTTGTTGTATGTGGCCTGCACCTGAGCATTAGTCATGAAAACCTCCGAGCCTTTCTTTGCCACTACTTCATCAGGTGGCAGAGTGAATTTGACATTCTTAAATCCGCATGCTAAGATCAATCTCTTTGGGAGCCCATTTTAACCCACATGTTGCATTTCTTCTCTTGTATCTGCACATGAAGCAAACAAGTTAGACAAAAAAAGGCGTATTTCTAATTTTTTGCTCATGATTTGGACCTTTTCAAAATGAATGCAAGGCTTCATTAGGGCACCAAATTTGGCATGTGCAAAATTTTGGTAACAATTACAAAGGATGGAATTTTAAAAAATGTATCTATGTATTATGAGGATTTAGAAGAAAGTGAGCAGAATGAGATAGAAGAGGCAATTTTGTTGCATATAGATATCTATAAGAAAGCCTTAGTAGAAATTTTGAAGGAAATACCTCTGTCATTATACAATAAACTAGATGCAAGAAGACTTGACGTAGTCAAGAGAGATAGGGAGATCAAAGAGGTAGAACTTTGACTTTATTTGGTGCTATTAGTAACGACGAAATGAAGAGATGTATTGATGTTTCTAATAGGACAATTTTCATTAGTAAACCCTAACAAATAAGCCTAATGATGGGAAGAGTTAATGAGGTGATAAATGAGACCAGTGAGGGTTGGATAAAATTCTTCCAGAAGAATCCAAACTTTCTTACATCTAATGAAGAATTTGTTAAGGCAACAACTTCCACAATTCCAGATAAATCAAAAGGGAAAGGTATTTTGGGAAGTTTGACTCCAATTTTGACTAAATCAGCAATAACTATAGATATACAGACACAACCAACAGTAAAGGAAAGTGTACAGTCTGTACCAAAACAAATTATTTTTGAGCAAGGCAATGTACATGATACTGTGAATATTATGGATAATACTCCACTGACAGTAATTGACACTACACCAAGTGGTGAAGCCACCGGTGCTAAAGAAGATAAGGTAAAGGGAATTGAGTCTACACTGACAGTTCATATTGACTCCCCAACAAAGATTTTGGCAATTGACACTTCTCAAGTTGAGAAGAAACCAGTCACTGAAATGAGTTCAACTGAGTTATTGCCAATGGCTACTCAAAAACTATTAATGGAGGGATCTACAAATAAGAGAATAATAGATCAATCAGTTACAGTGTTGCATAAATTAATCCCTAATTGTCAGATTGAGAATGAAGCAAGCCCTTCCAACAATCTTAAAACACTAACAGAGCACATATCTAACAATATTCAATCACTGCAACAGATATCAGACTAACAGACATTAGAAAGATTTACTATGGCTAAGAAAGTTGCCTTTGACCAAATCATTGAAACAGAGAAAAATAAAATTGAAGCTAAACTCATTCTTATTGAGAATTGTTTGAAATAGTGTACAAATATCTACAGGGTCTGTTGTAACATAGAAACTCTTACAACAAATGTAGATGGAAGATTAAAGGAATTACATGTTAAGGTTGCAAATATTGCTAATTCTTTTGAGGTTTGTACAAATTTTGTCCTTGGAGAATAAAAAATTTTCTTTTGAGAAAGAGAGAGATACAATCATTTGGAGAGAAAGGAGTCTTAGAGGATTAGTGAGTCCCAGATTGGATTCACTGGGTGTACATAAAAGAGAGTGTATGGACATGATTGCTAAACCCACACCGACAGAAGTCAAAGAGAAGGAAACACTGGAACACTTAATAAATGGACTAGCATCCATATCTGAAACTTTCAAAATTGGTTGGGATACATACCTACAGCTGCTAGATAAGGCTTATCTAGAAATTTTGAGGTTAGTCAAGCTCCGGTAAAACAAACAATATTTATTCATTCTTTTGTTCTGAATTCTTTCAATTTTTTCATCAGTCTTTGGCATTGATGCCAAAGGGGGAGTGTATATATGTGAAAAATATCAGAAAAATATAAGACAGGAACATATGGGAAGGACATTGGAATATCAGAAGGATTGTACTACTTAGGGGGAGCATATTTCAGTTGAACCGACAGGGAATCCATTTTTCACATGAGTGTTGCCATCAATGCCAAAGGGGGAGATTGTTGACAATTGACACTCATCAGATTCATTTTGTTGTCATTGATGGCAACAAGATCAGATGGAAGCCATATATCGACATCAAGAGGCATTTACCGGTAGACACTGGCATGGAGTATCCAGGGTTACATGGGCACTGACATTGGCACCAACATCAAGTACTTCAAGGAATCCAACATCAAGGATGATGAATAAATGATAAACAGTTAGTACCAAACCGGTATTGAGAGGGGGGGGTGAATTAGTACAGACAAAAATACTTTCCCTGAACTGGTTTGACTGCAAACACTGCACTTGACTGGCAAACAATAACACCAGTCTAAATTAGATTACTACCGATAAAACATAGTGAGAATGTGAAAGACATAAACCGGTAACTCTTAGCTTTTCACACAATCTAATACCTCATTTCCACTTCACCCTTATGCATAAACAAGTAATCTATCATAAAAAATATAATGACTGCTAGCTCAACATGTTTTACCACTTTGACATAAAACACTAAACCATCACATGAAAGGCATCACACATGGCACACTAATTTTTTCATGTGGAAACCCAACTAGGAAAAACCATGATGGGGATGAATACCCACAAGTTTCTCTTTGAACTCTTTTGAAGTCCGCTTTGTTAGGAGCCTAGTCTGGTTAAAGACTATTACAATAGGTTCTGCTAGGAACCGATCCTGCTAGTGGTCACCCGGTTATGGGATGGCTAAATAATCGGTTAAAGGTTAGAACCCTGTTAAAGGTTACCTTGCAAGAGGATTTGAAGAACTCATTGAATTGAGTCACCCTGTTAAAGGATTTACACAAAAGCCTATTAAAGCTACCTGGTTAAGGGATTTTCCAACTGCTGAAATGGTTAGAAGTCAACAGGTAATACACTGATCTGATAACAACACCCAATGCCAAGGCAGATCCACTTTAGCTCCTTTTCTTTTGCAATTACACTCTGTAGGTATCAACACATTTCTCTAGTCTGGAAAGAATCAAGTATCACTCACTGGGATACACACATAACATTTTCCAACAACTTCAAAATGAAAAACATCATCGACCTTATAGGAAATAGATAGGTTGGTAGCATAAACCCTAAACCCTAAACATTTACGTTTTACAATCCAGTCGGTTCAATCCTGACTATTAATCACACTGCATCAAATACAACAGTCTTGAACATATCTCAAGACGTTCTCCACTGTTCATTCTTTGTCACTTCAGGAAGCTGATAACTCATCACACGCTCTCCACCATTTACAAAGACTTCACACATTCCCAAGGTAGATAGTATCAATCTTAATGCAAGATCCTCAAGGAAATCCTTCACGCGCACAAGGCTAACATTGCAACACTTATCCGGTCTTCATTACAATGCAAAATCATTATAGGATATCATCGATTGAATCACACAATCTTTGAATGCATCAACCGGAAACCCTGAAGCTAAGACTACCAACCGATAGTCATGCCAAATGAAACCCCGATACAAAACTTCCATTTACCGGTTCTCATTCCAACATAACGGTTCACCTTGATCATCACTTTTTCACAAATACCGATTTACATCATCATACCGGTTCTCTTTGCCAGTTTGCTTTCTACAACATACCGGTTCATACTTCAGCATATTGACATCAATGACAACATACAATATCATCATGTCATCATGCTCAACACATATGCCAACAAAGGAAGATTTATTTAGAAAATTATTTTGTAATTATTGTCAAGGCCGACATTGAATATCTTTTGTAATGTATTGTAAGCCAACATAAGGCATATTGTTTGTAATGAGTATATAGGTCAGTCTGCTAGGTCATTTTGTATAGAACAACATAGGAGAATTATAGAAGAACAGTTGATGCAAAGAATATGTATGTAGATCATTTGTATGCGAATGTTATATCATGCAATGATCTGTAGATAGTTTGGAAAGCACTCTTGGAGGAGAAGGTGATACCGGTAGTAATGTTCAGGGTTTATGAACTGGTACAAAGAAAAGCTAGAACCAGAACTATATTTGAAATGGTAGATGCATTTTGTGAGTTCATTTTCATTGTTTTACTTCAGCAAAAGCTTGTAGTCAGTGCAACTCTTTAGTGACGAGCAACGTGCTCTAGGTAGTGTGCCTTCCTGCATGTGCAAGGCCCCATTTTATGTAATATCCTTTCATATGGCCAGTGAACTAATATTGTGGGTCACAAATCCCATGATGGTTTTTCCTCTTTGAGATTTTCCACATATAAATTTATGTGTTATGGTGTTCATTTATGTGGATGGTTTATTTGCTTCAAGTTATATGTTTCTTCATTTACTGGTTTATATGTGTATGGTATAAAAGGATAAAATCTTATCTTACCGACAGAACACCGATTCACTCCCCCTTTTAGTGTTCTTGGATCCCAACAATAACTACCAACTCTTTATCTTAGAGGCACCACTAACTCATACAATTGATGATAGTATAGGGTCTCCTATCCTACATGGTAGATGAAGGCTATGCTACCAGCCATGTCCCCCTACTTTACTGCTCTCACCTATTGAATGATATTTGCTTTCCCATACTATTGGATTGTGATATCCCTCTCATGTATTACTTCTTGTAGCTCCTATCTCAAATATGTTACCTCCTTCTCTAAGATCCCTATCTAATCATCTCAGACTCATATTTGAGCCTAAAAAGTTGTTATTTGCATGTTTGTCTGCTCACCCTATTCTTTTCCTTGTGCATGTGCCTCAAACATAGGAAGATCTTGTACCTATTCCTCAAACATCAAGTGATCCTATACCTATCATTCTCTCATAGGATGATCTTGTCTCTAAGCCTATGAAATTAGCTAATCTTTGATTTGCACCCATTTTGTCTTGACCTGCGGTGCCCCTCCTCACCCCCATGGTGGCCTCAGTGGTCTCAGTGCTACTTGTTCCCCACCCTCTACACCCTATCCAACACACTCCCTCCTCCTTCTCTATCATCTTCGAGCCACTGGCTCATCCTCCTTATCCCTTATATACATGTGCAACTCTCCAAGTCCTATCAATTGTGGGAACAGATGTGCAAAATACCAAGCCTCTAACTTTTTACTCTTCCCTACATCAGCTATATCCCTCTATAGCTCCCAAGATACAAGTTGGAGTGACTAAAAATTTGCTAGGGCTAAATCATAGGAAAGAGTGAGACCTCATTAGGGTGTCTCCTGCATTGTCCACATGAACTCAACTATCCCTTTGAGAGGGACCTACATCCTCTCAAACCAAGGAGAAACCTAATTTGGTAGACGTCTCTATATGATATACTGAACATGTCCTATGAGGCATCTAGTTCAATAACAAAATGGGAGCTCAGAATTATCATCCTCCCACTCCTTGCAATCTTGATAAAATCACTAGATAACTATGTATATGTCATCAATAACTTGTTTCCAATGCTCTATCTTCCACTCCTTCAGCTAATTAGTAACCATGCTATACATATCAATGTAGGGCTATCCTACCCCTTTGAACCTCATGCAAACTGGCCTTAGGATCACTATGTCTTCATATGCCCAAACATGGAGAAGTGTAATATTGGCTAATAGGCTCATGCCACCCATGTAAAAAACTAATGGATGACATTATATAGATATTCTAACATATAAGGGCCCCAAGAAAAATGAGTACCATCCATGATCATCCTCTCTAGTGTATATCCCTGTCCAATCTTGAACCCATGAGAATTCATGTCACATGATGATAACATATCCCACCAGCTGACTATCCCATCTTTCCTAATAAGAAGGTCCTCATCACTAAATGCTCACCACAGAGCATCCAAATCGCCTTGCTACTCATAGATAATTATCTCCCTTGCTATCAATATCCTTATGATTTACCATATGTCCTCCAATGTAATTGACATATCCCAATCGAGAGATGTCAAGTGTAATTCCTACCAAAATACCCCGAGAAATACACTAACATACAAAAAATAGAGATAACAATTTTTTTTAAAACATCATATAAACTAATGCAACATTTATAATTAACTACTAATATGATTTCAACATTCATTAGCTTAATACACAACTCCTCATCATAAATATATTCACCACTCATTTTACACAAGTGGAAATGAAATACAATACATCAATAGCCATCTAACTTCCCTAGGGTAAATCAATGCCACTACTTAACTACACCCTTAATGATTCCTAATTATGATATCATTTAGCTTTCATAATCCATGTGAAATTTAATTTACTATCATTAATTCATTTCACATAATCATATATTATTGATTACTTAATCCTAGAATGATTGCATCCTATTATGAATACTCAACCATCACATAAGGTTCATTTTAAGCATCAATACCAAATGTTCCTAATCCTAACCATTCTTTTCTTTAACATAAATTAACCATTTCAATACCAATTACCACATTATTAGACCATAGCAATATGAACTAATTGCATCACCACGCGCATAGCACCAAGTACCCATCCATAGATTTAATATCCACTAATCTCATTATTAAACAATCTCAAGATGCACATGATACATCTTTTAAGTTCTCCTAAGAACATATACTAGATACATGAATACAAAGTCTTTTACATCAATGAGTATAACCCTCTAAATATGGTTACATCAAGGATAATACCAAAACATATGTCAAATGAATCATATTACAATAAATTGCTACAAGTATCCATCCACGAGCTACAATGCTAGAATCCTTATCCATGCATAAGAGAGCATCCAATGTAGAGCATCCCAATGGAAGAAAGGCACCAACCACCTGACCATGTGGAACCAAAGGAGCCACCCCCCATGCTAGGAGATGACACAATATCCCACATACACTCTAGATCTAAGCTGACACCTATCAACCAAAGAGGAAATTCTAACTCAACCAAGGATAAACATATCAAACAACCAAGAGAACCCCTAGAGGCAACTCAACATCAAGACATAAGTAACTAAAATCAACATGTAGGGAAAGAGTGTCATCACATGCTAGTACATAGGATACACATGCAGAACCATCTTAACCTTTGAGGAAATCAAGGAGTTCACTTTACCTAGTTACCAGATCCTCTACCTCACCCTGGTATATGATCCATGAGATAGGAACCACTGAACACATTTATTATCTTGTTTAGATGAGTTACTCTACCTAAGATTAATTATTATGTTATCACTTATAAATTAAAATGGAAAACCTCTAATGAGCTATCCAATCCGTCTAGACCCCGTCTCTCTTACTCAAGAATCCAAGCAATCTATTCCTTGTGACTTCGACAGACTCATGGAAGCCCACTCCCCTTACTCAAAAAATAAAGCTCATAAACAAAAATCAGGCTAACCAAGATAGAACATCATTAATACACATTGAGCCAATAACACAATCCAACATGGTTACATGAATCTCATAAAGCAAAGAACCATCATCATAGCAAGGTATTATACATCTTGAAACCAAATGAATAATCAAATATTATATTAAATCTCTACTCCAGTAAACCAAGAGCACTCAAAAAACACTACACAGTCTCTAGGCGAACCTCCTAAACAAATTGAGAATCCAAAAGATCAAACTGCAAACTCTAGAAGGTGAAATAATACAGACAACACATAATAGCACATATAACTATTTCTTCAGTGCATATGATTGATCCTTCAACACATACAATAAATGTTATAGCACATTCAACATTTGTTTTAACGCATATGATCTATAGTTTAACGCATCTGAAAAATAGTTTAGCGCATGTGACAATTTAAGTAGCCCATATGATAGATTAAGTAGTGCATATGATTACTGTTTTAGTGCATATGACACAGAAAGGAAAAACTACCAAAAAAGGCTAAGTTATGACTTCAAATTAAAAATCAAAGAAAAAGATCTAAGTCTTGAAATTAGACTAAAAAGTGACGCCCAACCAATACCAAAAGAAAGACAAACAAATCAAAATAACATAGAATAATCAAGAAGAATTCTCCATTCCAAAACTACACAACAAATACCCAAACTTCACAAAAATGGAGTTACCAAAAGCCTCTCACAACCCATAGAGAACCCAAAATAAGACAATACTCCATCAAAACCACAACTAAACACATTTCAATAAATAATTGAGAGAAAAGAGCAAGACTCCATCACAGACAAAAATACAGAGCCGTATACACGACGACAACAATATCCCCAAATTATTTTTCCCATTTCCTAAAGTTAAATCATAGGTTAAATTGTATGTAAAGAAATATTTTATAAGCCAACTATAAAAAACTATACTAATAAATTATTTTCACCAAATCTCCCGAGAATACACAGAGAAGACAATATTTTCAAATCTGAAAAATATAAATGTAAGAAATCCCCCGACTTGGTAAAATCTAAAAATGAAAGGATGAATTTGTTGAAGACAATCCAACAAGCTACAACCCAAATCCCTCCAAGCAATCCAAATCCAAAATCGCATAAAATACTTCTAGAGCCAACCCCTGTGAAATCACAGGAAAGCAATAAATAGAAAACCAAACCAAACCATATAATATGTCGGCCAATAAAAATAATAGGCAAAATAATATTCCTTACCAACCCATATCAAACTCCAAGGTAAAAATGAATAAAATAATAGTAAATTTACTTATCGAAAAATCAACTAGTCACATGAAAGGGTGGGTAAAATAATATTTAATCAATCCATCTCAAAAATCAAAGTAAAAATAATAAGATATTATTTAATTAACTTACCCAATAATTCAACCAATAGAAAGAGAGGGTAAGTAGAAATAATATATTAGTTATCCCAAAGTGTAAAAAGAGAAATAATAATAATACTCATGGGCACAATTAACTTTAAAAGCCCATCAATAGAATAGCCAAAGGTGTCGAGACAAATACTCAAATTAATAAATAATATTTATCCAATGATTATAAATCAATAAATACTTAATTGATAATATAAAATCACATATTAAATATAAACCTTAATAAATAAATAAACAAACCAAGGCTATAATAAATTAAAGCCACAAGAATAAATCCAAGGCTATTTATATAAATAAATATTTTAATTAATAATAAAGCATTTTCTTACTAAATGATAATATTAATTCCAAAGCAATTAATTAAATAATGGATAATAACTATCTAATGATATAAAATCATTTATCCAATATTACTCTTTCTCAATTATTTATCTTTTTATTACCAACTATAAATATTTAATTTATTATAAACTATATAGATCTATTAATTTAATTTAACATTATAAAACCATATAACTTAATTAATTAAGTAATAATAATTAAATCAAACAATAAACACAATACACCACACAAGATAACAAAGGGAAACTCAAGAGATCATTGACGCTAAACAACAACTCATACCAAGAAGCCAACTGACAAGGGTGACCAACTTAAACATAGAGTGTAGAATGGGTTTTCATGTCATATCCGATCAACTTGCCATTGGGATAAGACATGCTCAGACTATGAAGCCAGGTGGAGTCAATGTTTGGTACCTGCATATCATATATCCACAAAGCCACAATACAACATATACAATATATAATACAAGCAAGTGATAGAGAATCACAATGGCACATCCCGCTCGTAATTAGTGATGTGACATTGTCCCTATCACGAAGACAAAAGAAGACACTCACAAATAGTCAAGTAATATCATAATCAATCTCACATCATGGATTAGGGTTAGTACATCATAAAATACCATCAAATCAACATTAAGTAGACTAAGTGATAATAAAGAGATCGATTGTTGTACAAAAAAGGCTAGATGACTTAGGGAGAGGCACTACATCCTTCCCCCCTTGGGCTTGACTTATTCCTGGAAGTCAAAAGGATTAAATAGAAAACACACACCCAGTAATCAAAAACTTTTGAATACATACGAATTAAAGTCTTTCTTTTATTATATTCACTGATAAAATACCTAATCTCTCTCATTTAAAGATTCAATCATCAATAAAGCATCTCAGTTCAAGCATCTTTCTAGTTAAAAATAAGGTAATGACAACAAAAGTTTCTTAGTATGTTTCTTTCATTGAAAAAAAAACATTACACAATAGATAGAACGAGTCACAAAACTTCTACTAATTACAAAAATCATGCTAAATCATTAAAACATTTTCAATTAAACTTCATTTAGTCACATTTTGCAAGACAAATCTTTAATTTTTGTCACAGAATTAGCATCTATGTGCAAAAAACACAGTAACTCAAGCCATTCAAGCTTGACAATCACTCTTTTAATAGCTAGTTACACACAATCAAGAAGTTAGATATACATTTTACACAATATTTTATACATAAGCACTTACTAAATCTAGGAAATCTATAGTTCATTTACGTTTAACTATTACAAATTTCTCAATTCCAAATGTACTTCTATCCAATATTTCATAAAATCTAGAAAGTTAAAATTACTTTTCATCCTATTAACATGTTTATCTACTTGATTACTGTCATCATTATGTAATTGTTTACTAATCTAGTGCACATCTCCGTGGTGTTCTCCCTTGCACACACTATCAGAGGTTCCAAGCGAACATGATAGAGACTACTCATAACACAAATTGATGGCCCACAATACTCAACATCCAAAATAACCATTGAAAACAACAAGTAACAACAAAAGATAAAGAAAAGAAGGAAATAATCCAAAAGGAAAACCATCAAATCCAACTTTAAATCTCGAAAGATTGCTGGCAAAATCAACAAGAAATAAAGCGTGACAAGTGCCACTATAAATATCATAATAGATAAAAGAATAAATTAAAAAAAAACCAAAAATCCAATGAATCAACTCAACATGGCCAAAACATTCAAATCTACATCACGAGGCGACCATTACTGGTCACACCAAAGGGAGTAACTGCTACACAACCTCCAAGGGTATAATGCCCCAAATATGCTGGAGAGTGCATACGAACATTTAAGTTCATACATATATATATATATATATATATATATATATATATATATATATATATATATATATATATATATCCACACATCTTGTTAATATTAATGCAATGCATTCTCTTATAAAAGTTAAGCAAATGATAGAGAGAACATTTTCTAGGGAGAGATAGAGGATTTCATATAATATTTTTCAATCACATAATACAAACATTTTAGCTTCTATACTTTTAATAAATTAATATATTACTCCAACGTAACAAGTTATTCTTGTAAGCATAACATTAATTAAGGGGAATACACTATCTCTATATAATAATCATTGGTTCCTCGCTAACATTCAAAAGTGAAGTATGAGAAACAAATACACATGTCACACATAGTTATTATTTCTAGAAAGGGGTAGAGAGAGAGAACACAATGCATATATATCTTAAATTTCCAAGCACAACTCAAGTTAAGAGTACATTAAAGAACACCACACAAGACTAAGAGAAACAATCTTAACCAGAGATCCCAGTGTTTGCAACACTCGCTTTGATACCGAATGTAATGCCTGCCAAAATACCCTAGAGAAATACACTAACTAACATACAAAAAATAGAGATAACAATTTTTTTTAACATCATATAAACTAATGCAACATTTATAATCAACTACTCATATGCTCTCAACATTCATTAACTTGATACACAACTACTCATCATGAATATATTTACCAATCATGTTATGCACGCGGAAATGAAATACAATACATTGATAGCCATCTAACTTCCCTAGGGTAAATCAATGCCACTACTTAACTACACCCTTAACAGTTCCTAATTATGATATCATTTAAATTCCATAATCCATGTGAAATCTAACTTAATATCATTAATTCCTTTCACACAATCATATATGATTGATTACTTAATCCTACAATGATTGCATCCTATTATGAATACCCAACCATCCCATAAGGTTCATTTTAAGCACCAATACCAAATGTTCCTAATCACAACCATTCTTTTCTTTAACATAAATTAACCATTTCAATACCAATTACCACATTATTAAACCATAGCAATATGAACTAATTGCATCACCACACGGATAGCACTAAGTACCCATCCATAGATTCAATATCCACTAATCTTGTTATTAAAAAATCTCAAGATACACATGATAGATATTTTAAGTTCTCCTAATAACATCTACTAGAAACATGAATAAAAAGTCTTTTACATCAATAAGTATAACCCTTTAAATATAGTTACATCAAGGATAATACCAAAACATATGTCAAATGAATCATATTACAATAAACTGCTACAAGTATTCATCCATGAGCTAAAATGATGGAATCCACATCCACGCATAAGAGAGCATCCCAATGGAAGAAAGAAACCAACCACCCGACCATGTGGAACCAAAGGAACCACCCCCTATGGTAGGAGATGACACAAGATCCCACACACACTCTAGATCTAAACTGACACCTTTTAACCAAAGGGGAAACAAATCTAACTCAACCAAGAGAACCCCTTGTTGGCATTATGGATGAATTGATTATGTGTTGCATTGATGTTTTTTCATTGATGTCAACGATAGCTATTATGGTTGGTTACCGACAGAGAGGTTTTGGTTACCGGTAGAAGATCTAGTGTTACCGGCAAAAGAGACTATCTATTGGACATTTCCGACATGTTTGGATCAGTGAAGTATGTTTGATTTTATGTGTTACATGTTCCTTGAGCATGTTTTGGTCAGTTGGTCTTGACTTGGTAATTGGATGCTATCATACACTCTTGTAAACCCTTACCGACAATGGTTTAAGGTTTAACCGATAGAGCTTTCATTGAGAAATTTTGATAGGATGCATAATTGGCGTTGGTGCAGATTCTAGATGGCTTTCAGGATGTTGAAGATGTTCTTTGATTGTGCTTCAATTGCTTGAAGGTATTGCTTTGGCATGGTGGACCCATAATATGTCATGTACCTATCTAGGTTATGGACTAGTATCATGTTAACGTGTACTCTACACGTTACCGGGATGTTTCCGGATGTTCTATGGATTGGTTATTGTTGTTTTGGTCTTAAGCCGACAGGAGACTCTACTAGTGGATCCGACAATGGAAAGGAATGGGTGTGCTATGCTTTAAAAGAAGATGAATTGGAACTGGCTATCAAAAATGAAGAAAAGGCACTGGCATAAAAAGTTGAAGATAAGGATGAATGGGTAACTGATAGTGGATGCTCACATCATATGACTGGTGATAAAGGAAATTTTTTGTCCCTACAAGAATACAATGGCTGTCAAGTCAGATCAGAGGTAGAGGTATTATTTCTTTGGATGGAAAGCATAACACTAATAATGTCTATTATGTAGAAGGTTTAAAGCATAATCTTTTGAGTGTTGGTCAATTGGTGGACAAGGATTTCCAACTTCAGTTTAACGATAGAAAATGAAAAATCATTAACAAGACTAGTTTGGAGATTGCAACCGGTATTCAGACTAGAGGTAATATATTTCACTTGAACACTGGTAATAAGACATGTTTGATTTCTCATATTGATGAGAGTTGGTTATGGCATAAGAGGTTGTGTCATGTTAATTTTGATTGTATTGTTAAGATCAATTCAATTAAGGCAGTTAGAGATATACCTAAGATTATGAAGCCTCATAATCTGGTATGTAAGGAATGTCAAATGGGAAAGCAAGTTAGAAGTTCTTTTAAGAGCATACATGATAAATCTAATGATGTACTTGATTTGATTCACACTAACTTATGTGGTCCAGCAAGGACTAGAAGCTTTCAAGGTGATATGTATTTCATGTTGATTATTGATGACTAATCTAGGATGATGTGGGTGACTTTTCTAAGGGAGAAGTCTAAAGCCTTTGAGAAATTCAAGATCTTTAAAGCAAAGGTTGAAACAAAAACTGGATTGAAAATCAAATTTCTAAGATCAGATCAAGGTGGTGAGTTTACTTCTCATGAATTTAATAGTTATTGTGAGACAAATGGCATTAGGAGACAATTATCTGCACCCCAGACTCCTTAGTAGAATGGAGAAGTGGAAAGAAAGAATAAAACCATTTTGGATGCAACAAGATCTATGGTGATGGAAGCCAAATTACCTCATATCTATTGGAGACAAGCAGTGAGTACAACAGTCTACACATTCAATAGATTTCACATCAAAGGTGAAAACGATAAGACTCCTTATGAATTATGGTTTGGACATACACTATTGTTAAATATTTCAGAATTTTTGGGAGTAAATTCTATATCAAAAGGGATGATTCAATTGGAAAGTTTGATCCTAGATGTGACGAAGGGATATTTCTTGGGTATTCAATTCAAAGAAAAGCATATAGATGTTATAACAAAAGATTGTAGAAAATTGTGGAGAGTGATAATGTGAAAGTAGATGAGCAGTACAAAAATCAATCTATATCATATGACAAGGAACCAAAGTTGGAAATGATCATAACTGAACCGACAATGCCTCAACCAGTACAAGAAACTAAGACAGTTACACCGGCACAATCATAAAATTCAATTGTGATTGATGATTAGAGCAGTGAACCTAAAGTTCAGAAGACACCAAGGTATGTAAGATTAAATCATTCTGAAGATCAAATTATTGGAGACAGGAACAAGGGAGTTATGACAAGAAGAATACAAATGAAGAGGTATGTCTTATTTTTCAAGTTGAACCGACAACTATTATTGAAGCTTGTAAGGATAAAAATTGGTTAAAAGCTACAGAAGATGAATTAGATTAGATAGAGAAAAATGAGACTTGGTCTTTAGTACCCCGACCTAAAAATAAGAATGTTATTGGAACTAAATGGGTTTTTAGGAATAAACTGAATGAGGATGGTCAAGTTGTAAGAAACAAGGCTAGATTGGTTTGTAAAGTATATTCTTAAATGGAAGGAATTGATTATGGTGAGACATTTGCACCTGTAGCTAGAATTGAAGTTGTTAGACTATTTCTTGCCTATGCAGCTTATAAGAACTATAAGGTTTATCAAATGGATGTTAAATGTGCATTTTTGAATGGTGAACTTGAGGAAGAAGTATACATTGAGCAACTTGATGGATTTTCACTGATAGATGATATAGATATGGTTTGTAGATTTAAGAAACCTTTATATGGTTTGAAACAAGCTCCTAGAGCTTGGTATGCAAGGTTGGATGAATATCTTTTGAAGCTTGGTTTTACTAAAGGTAGTGCTGATAGTAATTTATATTATAAGATCACTGATGATAATATTCTGATTATTGAAGTATTTGTTGATGATATCATTTTTGGAGGAGAAGATAAATTGTGCATGGAATTTGCTAACAATATGAATAATGAATTTGAAATGTCCATGATTGGTGAGATGAAATTTTTCTTAGGTTTGCAAATTACTCAAACTGACAAAGGCATTTTTATGTGTCAAACTAAGTATCTGAAGGAATTGTTGAAGAAGTTTAGTATGGATAATTCCAAACTGATAAGTACTCCTATGATGACAAGTGAGAAATTATCTATCAAGGATACTTCTACATCGGTAAATCTGACAAGGTAAGTCTATGATTGGTGGTTTGTTATATTTGACTCAGACTAGACCAAATATTATGAATGAAGTAAGTATTGTTTCAAGATATCAAAGTAATCCTAAAGAAAATCATGAATGTACAGTAAAGAGGATATTCCAGTATTTGCAAGGAACAACAAAATATGGTTTATGGTATTCTAAAAATGATGATTTAACTTTATGTGCATATACTGACTTAGATTGAGCAAGAGATACTGATGACATGAAGAGAACTTTTGGTGGAGCTTTCTTTCTTGTAAAGAAAGTGGTTTCATGGATCAGCAAAAAATAGTCATGCATTTCTTTATCTACTGTAGAAGCTGAGTATGTTGCAGCAACAACTAATTGTACTCAAGTCTTGTGGATGAAGCAAATGTTGAAGGATGTCAGGGTAAATTATAGTAAACTATTAGTTATCTACTGTGATAAATCTATAGCTATTTACATGTCTAAAAATCTAGTATTTCATTCTAAGACTAAACATATATCAATAAAGTATAACTTTCTGAAGGACAAGGTAGAAGGAAAGGAACTCAAATTGGTTTATGTGAACACTAAAGAACAAATTGGAGATATATTCATTAAACCACTGTCTAAGGAATCATTTGAGTATTTGAGAGATAGGTTAGGGGTTTCTACCCCTCTGGTAGAGACTCGATTGATGCATTTTGTCATTAGTCTGACATGTATTATCAGAGATATTATTCATTCTAGTACTGATGAGTGGTGATACTACTTAGAAGGAGTAGTCAGCTTTGAGATTCTGAGTTTTATATTCTTTCTTTGATATTTTTGTCATATTTCTGGCATTGATGTCAAAGGGGGAGTGATAGTGATGTGAAAAATAAATTCAGAGATATCATTCATAAGGGGAGAGATTGATATTCAGGAGATTGTTGGTTGTCTTCCACATGGGGAGACTTGTTTGGAATTTCTTGGTACTTAGATGTTTTTCACATCTAGTGTTTCCATCAATGCCAAAGGGGGAGATTGTTGGCATTATGGATGAATTGATTATGTGTTGCATTGATTTTTTGTCATTGATGTCAACACTAGCTATTATGGTTGGTTACCAACAGACAGGTTTCGGTTACCGATAGAAGATCTAGTGTTACCGGTAGAAGAGACTATCTGTTAGAAACTTCTGACATGTATGGATTAGTGAAGTATGTTTGATTTTATGTGTTACATGTTCCTTATGCAATGTTTTGGTCATTTGGTATTGACTTGGTAATCGGATGCTATCATACACTCTTGTAAACCCTTACCGACATTGGTTTAAGGTTTAATCGACAAAGCTTTCACTGAGGAATCTTGACAGGATGCATAATTGGTGTTGGTGTAGCTTCTAGATGGATTTCAAGATGCTGAAGATATTCTTTGATCATGCTTCAACTACTTGAAGACATTTCTTTAGCATGGTGAACCTAGAATAGGTCACATACCTATCTAGGTTATGGACCAGTATCATGTTAACATGTACTCTACATGTTACCGAGATGTTTTGGGATGTTCTATGGATTGGTTATTATTGTTTTGGTCTGAAGCTGACATGGCATATCATTGTAATATGGATTTATGTAATGATTTTATTATAATATGATTTAGGTGGCCGACCTAATTGGTTTAGGCCTTAGGGTTTGTATAAAATGATGTAAGATCTCATTGCAATAAGTTTTCGTGGGCTTGGAATGCAATATCATATGAGAAGGAGATTTGGTTAATCATAGGTGATTGAATTGGGATTAAGGAAGAGGTCAAAGGCCTCCAGTATTGAGCTTAACTGAGGCTATAATCAGGCATGGTAGATGCTATCTCTGGCAGTTCATTATTATGGATTGTTGTCCATATATCTTGAGGTGGTTTTAACCTCTGTAGTCTGTGAGACTCTTTTGTAATGAGCAATACGCTCTAGGTAGTGTACCTTCCTGCATGTGTAGGCCCCTCATTGTAACACATACTTTCTATAGAAGTATCATCTGACTCTGGGTAGGCTTCCTACCATGGTTTTTTCCTTTTCGGGTTTTCCACATATAAATCATGGTGTTATGTGCTATGGTTGCTTTGCATTGATTATCTGTTTAACTGTTAAGTTGTATTGTTTACCGGTATTTGTTTCTTCCCTACCAGTACTTAATCTGGTTAAAGGTTATTAAGTGGATTAAATGTTATAATCTATTAACAATTAATTCACCCCCCCCCCCCCCCCAGCTGTTCATTGGTTATCCTAACACCCCTAGAGGCAACTCAACATCAAGACATAAGGAACTAAAATCAAAATGTAGGGAAAGTGTGTCATCACATGCTACCACATAGGATACACATGCAGAACTGTCTCAACCTTTGAGGAAATCAAGGAGTTTGGTTTACCTGGTTACCAAATCCTCTACCTCACTCTAGTATCCGATCCATGAGATAGACACCACTCAACACATTTATTATCTTGTTTAGATGAGTTACTCTACCTAAGATTAATTATTATGTTATCACTTATCAATTGTTAGATTCAATGACAGTCCCAAAGACACTGAGAGGGGGGGTGAATTAGTGTCTAACCGATTTAATGAATATTTAAACTTATTTATAACTTTGCAACCCAAAACAATGTACCAAAAAATAAGAATAAGTGCAGTAAACATAAATAATAGAGACATCATAGAAACACACCATAACACAAGATATTTTAACGAGGAAACCCGATGTGGGAAAAACCTCGATGGGATTTGTGACCCACAATATTTACTCACTGGCCAATGAATAAATACTACTTACAATAGGGGCCTGCAGAAGCAGGGCAGCCAACAACCTAGAGCTCACTACTCAAATAAGAGTCTCACTGACTACAAAATGGATAATTTAATCCAATACAATGTACTTCTCAAAACAACATCTCTAATGCCAGGTTCAGTACCGGTTTAAGCTCAGATAGATACCTTAACCAAAAACCTTCCCTACCACTAAACAATTATCTTCTACCATGCATTTCATATATCTCTTATCAAAATGACCTATAAGATCTCATACATATATGAGTCTTTTACAATATACTGAGTTGGATTACAAAAGATAATTATATTATAATAAACAAAAGTTCATCCCATTTCAGCTGGAGTGCCGATATGCTTTGTTGCTGATGTAATCTGAATGCCAGTGTAAGTGCCTGTTAGTGCTGGTGTCTGCCGGTGTATGATAGATGTGATGTCGGGCATGTAGAAACCTATTGCTGGTTGGTTGCCATCAATGACAACATCAACTATTCTCATATGAGTGTAGAATGCCAACAATCTCTCCCTTTGGAATTGATGACAACACTCATGAGAAAAATCAAAAAATGTTATCCCAAAATTGAAATCCAAAAAGATGTGCTCCCCCTGAGTGAGTGATCTCCTCTGTACATGCATTTTTATCTCCACTACTCCCCCTTTGACATCAATGACAAAGGATGTTATAAATAATCAAAAGAGCACAAAAATGCTACATCAAGGTCAGTAACCGGTTGGTTACTATATGAAAAATGTCCACCAAAACTAGATTCAAACTATGCATAAACTTGTTGCTGTCAGTTAGAGTTTCCTCAGTATGTTGGATCATACCGGTGAGATAGTGCATTTGCTGCTCCGATGATCATTCTCCTTGAACTGTTGACTTAGATAATTCAACTCTCTAAGTAAACAGATTATCCAACCTCGAACCAAGTTTACTTTTGAGTTCTCGGGCATTGGACCTTATTCTTGCCTTTTCTTTCTCAAGTTTCTCCAACTTCTCCTCAAAAATTGCCATTTCCTGCTCAAAAACTGATATAAGTCCAGATGAACCTATCATATTATCCGTAATGTCATCAATTTATTTTTGTGTCTTCTTAATCTCCTCATCGATATCCTCTGTCAAATAGTGAGGTTTACATGCTTCTCTATATAACTCCTTATACTCCAAAATTGTAGAATTAATTACCGGTAAAAGTGTGTCCAAGTGATCGGTACATTTCTTTATGGTGTTCTCAAAGAATGTATTTTTCTGTTTGTCAACTCTCTCCTTAATGGTATCCTCATTCACCTTATCTATAGTTATTACATTATCAACAATGAATTTATACAATGTGTCCAATTTACCTAAAGAATCATTAATGTGCTCTATCTTACAATTAGGTGCAATCATCTTCAAGATAGATAAAGTGTTATCAATTGACTTAAATGCTAAGGCATTACAATCTATAATCCTTTTGATAGAATCCAATAGAACCTTTTTTATGTTAGTAGGTCTGAATTCTCCTATAGATGTGCTTGGTTCTGTTGTGGGTTTCTTCTCAATAGATGTTTGTCCAATTACCTTTACTATATCTTCTTTACTTCCATCAGATGCATCCACTTTACTTACATTTTCTTCTGGTGGACCTGTCTATGTCTGTACCTCTACCTTTAATGGTTTCTCAGTTTAATTGAGCACCTCTATAACTGTCGATTTCCCAGACTCAACATGAATCTCTGCCTCAGATTGGTTTTTAGTCTGTACAATTGTCGGTTTCTCTGATTCTAGTTGCTCTGCATTAGTTGTCTTGTCCTTTGTAGGTTTCTCAGTTACCAATTTCTCTACTTGGGATGGTATCTCAGTGTTCTGAAAATCAATAGTTTGTGTTAGTATCTCAGTCTCCTGAGAGTCTATAGTGTGTGTCAGTATCTCAGAGACCTTGCTATCTTTGAGATAATCTACCTTAAGCTCTTTAGTTTCTTTATCCACAACAATGTTTATATCTTGAGTATCCACACTCATGGTAAAGAGTATTTCTGACTCCGGGTTAGTATCATCATGAGTTATACCTTCAGTAGCCATATCTGGTGGACTAGCTATATGAATCATGGATGTTGAAGTTAATGGAGGGGTGTCCTGAGTGGGTGGAGGGATGTTATCTATTACTTTTATAGAAGGTACACCACCTATTTTACCTTTTCCCTTATCTTTCTGATATACCTTAAATGTCTTTTCTACTTTCGGTCTATTTCTTTCCTCTTGCTTTTCCTTCTCAACAAAAAATATGTCCCATTTAGCTGCAGTCTCATCTACAATTTCCTTAACCCTTCTAGCCATCAGGCTTCCTTGCTGGTGTCCACTAACAAATACTGACCGGTTTTCTTCAGATATAAGCTCATCTATCTCTTCTTTAGAGTTTACCAGATGTACAACCAAGAGTGCTTCAACTTTCAACTTTTTATCTAGTTCCATCACATATAGTCTTTTGGCTTCTAATCTCATGTATAAATCATTGGGTAACTCATCGATTACTTCTACCAAAACTTTCTTGTAAATATCTAAATGTAGAATAATTCTTTCTTCAATGGTTTGTTTGTCAGAATCATTAAAATAATTATACAATTTGTTTACATTTATCAGATTACCTTCATGTGTAATCTCATTCAGTAGATCATCCAATGTAGGCGTAACCGGTGTCTGTTTCTTCTTTGGTGTAAGCTTCTTCTTCGGTTCCCTAACTTCCTATTGCTTCTTCCTCAGTGTCCTTGTTTTCTTAGGAGGAGGAGAAGATACCAGTGGGGTTTTCCTTTTCCTTTCCACTCTCTTAAACTCAGCAGCCTTGCCACTATCAGTATCAGAAGATGTTACAACCGGTGAAACATGTGCTTCAGGTTACAGTCCTTTAAGCTCACTAGTTGATATACCACTGATGTTCATGACATTTTCCTTAATTTCACTGGCCTTTTTAGAGGCATCTCTTGTAAACTTGTCTCTTTTCTTCCTTTCTTTCTGCATAGATACATTACTTGCAATAGTTTATGCATTACCAAATATTCCTTCAGATGGCTCCCTAGGTGCATCAAGTAGGGCTTTTGCATATGTTTCCAGAACAGGTAGGTCTAACTCATAACCCATCTCAGTAACCCAAATAGTTCTAGGGCTTACTGCTTCCATCCAAGTCTCATCTTGCTTAATGACAAAACATATTTGCCTGTCATATTTGTCAATTATGCTCTACGGTAATCTCTCTCTTGCTCTCATCTTAGATTGAAATGTTTTGAAGTAATCTGCAATGTTCGTATCATAGTCAATGCCCATACCAGTGAAAGCTTCCTATATTTGTTTTCCTATTGGGATATCATAACCAAAATCCTTGTGACCTATGTCGGGTATCTCTTTGGTAAAGTATAGCATCAAGCATACTAGTAGCTTCCCAAAATGGAAAGTACCTTTCTTGTCTCCCTTAATCTTCTTCAAACTGTCAATTAGTTCATCTTTAAGCTATTCACAAATATCTATCTTAGCATTACTGTTCACCATCTCATATGCAATGTGGATACAAAGGCTAGAAACAAAATTCAATCTATTTGCATGTGTTGCTTTATATCCAAGTACCATACTCACATATCTCACATTTATATCCTTAACATCATTGACTCTAAGTGACCTTCTATCAAATGTGGCTCTGATTAACTCCATAACTCCCTTGTTAGGTATTTTCTTGGTTTTATCAGGCCTACTACCAGTTGAAGGTAAACTAGTAACTACCTTAAATTCCTCCTTGGTTATCTTGCAAACTGACTCTAACCACATGAACTCTCCATGGACTCTGCTCAATACAAGTCTTACAACTTCCTTTGGAAATTTGAGAATGTTCAGTATTTCTACAAAACCTAAGTCTTCCACAATCTTATGTTTAGGTTTAATCATACCATTTCCATCGGTAATAACCTCATTAAATATTTTCTTCAAATCCTCAATCCCTAGGTTTTCTATGTTGTAATGTATGTAGATTCTAGGGTCTTCTGCAAATGCTACACCCTTTGGAATTTTTGAAAAAGCTCCAACAGAATCATCTTGCTTTGCAATCTTAGGGATAATCTTAAGCATGGGTCTAGGGTGTTTGATGTTT
This sequence comes from Cryptomeria japonica, assembly GCF_030272615.1. Taxonomy (NCBI): domain Eukaryota; kingdom Viridiplantae; phylum Streptophyta; class Pinopsida; order Cupressales; family Cupressaceae; genus Cryptomeria; species Cryptomeria japonica. Next base: position 594,822,770 of record NC_081411.1, read on the forward strand.
TCAACAATGATAGGCTTTGCAATAAACTCAAGAACAAAAGATAAGGTTGCCATTTTGATAAATACCTCTTAACTAAAGTTCTATGAATGTCTGAAAATCATTTCGTAGCTTCGTCTTAGGATTCCCTTGCTAAGTTTTATGCTCTCTAATTGTTTGAATGTTCAGTGAGTCGAAATGAGGTTTTTTCGGTGCTTTATATAGCCAAAAAGGTTCTTTAAAAACTGCATTAAATGCTCATCGGTTAAGTGAAAACTTAACACATCTACCGGTAAAGAAGAAATGTATCTTCTCACCATCAACTGAGGGTAGAATGCATGATTTTGAATTTTCTGCAATACCCCCTAAGGAATATTCCTGAGTTGGATGAAGAATCTCCTATTGGTGAAGGGTTACTTTGTTCTACCGGTGCAGAGATAGATTCATAACCTTTCTGATCTGCCTTCTTAATCCATTGTTTTGAAAATTATTGCTTTATTTCATTTACCTTTTCTTTTCCCTTCACACTAGATCCTTTATTGTTCGCCAGTACACTCTTTCTTCTACAAAATTTTGCAATATATCCAATCTTGTTACATGCATAACAAGTTACATTATTCCTCTAAATAGATTTTCCATATCCTTGACCAGTTTGTGATCTGCATTGATTAGATAAATGTCCAAATCTACCACAAACATAGAATTTTGCATTCATTCTGCAATTTTCTGAATTATGACCAACTTTGTTGCATTTGGAACATTGACCGGTGGGTGATATTATATTATGATTATTTCTAAATCTACACTGATTTTCTCTATGACCATATTTGTTGTAATTGAAACATTTCCCATTAAATTTATAAGCATTAGGTTGTTTTACCGGTTTGTTCTGATCTTGATTATTTATAGTACCAGAACTTTCTCCAATTTCAAATCCAAGTCCATTTGTATCTCCATGAGGTTTCTATCTTTTCAGCATGTCATCAATCCTTTCTGAACTTTTCTTGAATTTGTCTTTGTGTTCATTTGTAGTGAGCAACTCATTTTTCATAGTTCCAACTTGTCTCACAATCTCATCTTTATCATGTTGCATGTGAATCAGATATGTCTTTAGCATATCATTTTCATGACCAAGTCTCATATTTTCATTTCCTGCATCATTAAGTTTTCTATTCAAGTCTTCTTCATTCTTCTTTCTATCTTCAATATGCTTACATAGCCTCATATTCATATCTTGCACTTCATTCTTCATATTAGTGTTCTCTTGTCTCAACTTATCTGCAATATCTCTAAGAGTTTCATTGTCATCATCATCATTTTGCATTTTCTCATGACGTTCCTTTCTCTTATTTTGTGCTATAACTAGGTTCTCCTGAAGTCCTTTAATGAATTCCTTAGTAGTCCTCAAATCATCTTCAAGTTTGACATTCTTCAATTTTTCTACATCAAAATCTTCAAGTGCTCCTTCTAACCGTTTTCTTAACTTCGCCATCTGTACTGGTTTCAAAATCTTCCTTAAGCTATTAGGCTTTTGCAAATAGAGGACCAAGCTCTGATACCAATTGTTAGATTCAATGACAAACCCAAGGACACTGAGGGGGGGGGGGGTGGATCAGTGTCTAACCGGTTTAATGAATATTTAAACTTATTAATAACTTTGCAACCCAAAATAATGTACTGGTAAATAAGAATAAGTGCAGTAAACACAAATAACAAAGACAACATAGAAACACACCATAAAACAAGATATTTTAATAAGGAAACCCAGTGTGGGAAAAACCTCGGTGGGATTTGTGATCGCCAATATTTACTCACTAGCCAATGAATAAATATTACTTACAGTAGGGGCTTGCACAAGCAGGGAGGCCAACAACCTAGAGCTCATTGCTTAAATAAGAGTCTCACTGACTACAAAATGGATAATTAAATCCAATACAATGTACTTGTCAAAACAACATCTCTAATGCTAGGTTTAGTACTGGTTTAAGCTCAGAGAGATACCTTAACCAAAAACCTTCACTACCACTAAACAATGATCTTCTACCATACATTTCATATATCTCCTATCAAAATGACCTATAAGATCTCATACATATATGATTCTTTGACAATATACCGAGTCATCTTACAAAAGATAATTATATTACAATAAACAAAAGTTCATCCCATGTCGGCTGGAGTGCTGGTATGCTTTGTTGTCGGTGTAATCTGAATGTCGATGTAAGTGCATGCCAGTGTTGGTGTCTGCCGGTGTATGATATATGTGATGTCGGGCATGTAGAAACCTATAGGCTCGGGCATGTAGAAACCTATTGCCTATTGGTTTCCAATTGGTTGCCATCAATGACAACATAAACTATTCTCATATGAGTGTAGAATGCCAACATCAATTACAATGGAAAACCTCCAATGAGCTATCCAATCAGTCTAGACCCCGTCTCTCTTACTCAATAATCCTAGCAGTCTATTCCTTGTGACCTTGACATACTCATGGAAGACCACTCCCCCTATTCAAACAATAAAGCTCATATACCAAAATACGGCTAACCAAGATAGAACATCATAAATACACATTGAGCCAATAACACAATCCAACATGGTTACATAAATCTCATAAAGCAAAGAACCATCATCGTAACAAGGTATTATAAATCTTGTAACCAAATGAATAATCAAATATTATATTAAATCTCCACTCCGGACAACCAAGAGCACTTAGAAACATGACACAACCTCTTGGAAAACCCCCTAAACAAACTGAGAATCCAAAAGATCAAACTGCAATCTTTAGAAGGTGAAATAATACAAACAACATAGAATAGCGTATATGATAAGCATAATAGCACATATAAATTTTTCTTGAGCACATATGATTGATCCTTCAACACATACAATAACTATTATAGTGCATTCAACATCTGTTTTAGCGCATATGATCTATAGTTTAACACATATGAAAAAAAGTTTAGCGCATGTGATAATTTAAGTAGCGCATATGACAGATTAAGTAGTGCATATGATTACTATTTTTGTGCATATGACATAGAAAGGAAAAACTACCGAAAAAGGCTAAGTTATGACTTCAAATTAAAAATTAGGGAAAAATATCTAAGTCTCGAAATCAGATTGAAAAGTGACGCCCAACCAATACCAAAAGAAAGACGTAAGCAAATTGAAATAACATAGAATAATCAGGAACAATTCTTCATTCCAAAACTACGTAGCAAATACCAAAACTTCACAAAAATGGAGTTACCAAAAGCCTCTTACAGCCCATAGAGAACCCAAAACAAGACAATACTCCATCAAAACCACAACTAAACACATTTCAATCAATAATTGAGAGAAAAGAGCATACTCCATCATAGACAAAAATACAGAGCCATATATACATGACAACAACCATATCCCCAAATTACTTTTTGCATTTCCTAAAGTTAAATCATAGGTTAAATTTTATGTAAGGAAATATTTAATAAGCCAACTATACAAAACTTTACTAATAATTTATTTTCTCCAAATCTCCTGAGAATACACAGAGAAGACAATCTTTTCAAATCTGAAAATACAAATGTAAGAAATCCTCTGACCTAGTAAAAGCTAAAAATGAAAGGATGAATTTGCTTAAGACAATCCAACAAACTACAATCCAAATCCCTTCAAGCAATCCAAATCCAAAATAGTAGAAAATACTTTTAGAGCCAATCCCCGCGAAATCATGGATAATAACTATCTAATGATATAAAATCATTTATCCAATATTAGTCTTTCTCAATTATTTATCTTTTTATTACCAACTATAGATATTTAATTTATTATAGACTATATAGATCTATTAATTTAATTTAACATTATAAAACCATATAACTTAATAAATAATTAATTAATAATAATTAAATCAAACAATAAACACAATACACCATGCAAGATAACAAAGGTAAACTCAAGAGATCATTGACACTAAACAACAACTCATACCAAGAAGCCAACTGACAAGGGTGACCAACTTAAACCTAGAGTGTAGAATGGGTTTTCATGTCATCTCTGATCAACTTGCCATTGGGATAAGACACGCCCAGACCCATGAAGCCAGGTGTAGTCGATGTCTGGTACCTACAAATCCTGTATCCACAAAGCCACAATACAACATATACAATATATAATATAGGCAAGTGATAGAAAATCACAATGGCACATCTCGCTTGCAATGAGTGATGTGACATCGTCCCTATCACGAAGACAATAGAAGACACTCACAAATATTCAAGAAATATCATAATCGATCTCACATCATGAATTAGGGTTAGTACATCATAAAATATCATCATATGAACATTAAGTAGACTAAGTTATAATAAAGAGATCTATTGTTGTACAAAAAAAGCTAGATGACTTAGGGAGAGGCACTACATAAAGAGTTGTTATCATTGTGCCACCTCTCAACCGACACATACAATATCCCTAGGTTTTCCCTAATCATAGGCATAAAGGCAACATGCCACAAACTAACTAAACCTAGCACCTCATGGTCACCCTTAGTCAGCAATTACTGCATCTACTGTGTGCATAGGAATCTTTCTCTCAAAATCAATGGCACTAAATTAGCTTGCAATCATATTAGTCATTGCATCAAAAAAACCCTAACTAGCTAGCCAACTATTGATTATATCAATCACGTAGTTCATCCTATCAGTTATGTTATTTCTATCAAATATGTAGCATCATCTACCAAATACACATAATTAGTGAAAATATGTGCTTTTATCAAGCATTGATGCACCAAAAATAAAATACGCACCAACATACTAACACACATACATGTCGGTATTTTATATATGCAACAAAATAATGAAAATACATTTATATTGAGCACATATGCACTATCAAGTAGATGCGTGTCAACAAATTGTCGGATACATATTTTTGCATCAAATATGCAGTTTTAAGCAACAAATACTCAGTTTTAATCTTAATGCATTTCTACAAACCTAGATTCTAACCCTATTAATGATGCATTAAATATACAAAATTGATAAGAGGGTTAGGTACATATGGCTCTCCTACATCCTATAGCCTCTTGTGCCATCACACTTGCTAGAATTGGTGACCACATGCGTAACTTCCTACCATCTCTATTGCTCCTTCCTCTCCTTCACTCTACTCTACTATGGGCTCAAATTTCTACAAGTGGTGGATGCAAATGAGGAGAAATGACCCTCCTATCTCCTATTTATAGGTTCTAAAACCCTAATTGCTCACACTAACCCATCACGCTCTTGTATAACCTTAGTGACCTAATCTTGGTCCATTTTTACAATCTAACATGTGTTTCCTGTCACTTTGCATAACCTTCTCTTCTCTTTTTGTTGAGAGATTGTTTGAACCTTTTTCCCAATTTTTCACCTAATCTCTCAAGGGGGCTCATACCACCTTCTAAACTAGGGTACATGTCAATTAAATCTTTATTCTTTGAAACAACATGATAAACTACATTGTCTCAAAGAGGGGCAAAATGTAGAGACATAATCTGTCATTTGATTAAATTTATTATTTATTTAATTATTTTACCTTGAATGTCTTCTATCAACAAAATAAATATTTTTATTTATTTAATTTATCTAAGCCCTTTCCTCTATTAATTAAATAAATATTTTTATTTATGTAATTAATTCATTTACCTTTCTCTTCTTATCCACATGACAACACGTTTCCATAAATTACCTACACCTCAATCCCAACCCTTCATTTCCATTTAACCTCTTAATCCTTTTCATCCTTATCCTCTACATTTCACCTCTTAATTGTTAGGGGTCCCATAGATACTGAGAGGGGGGGGGGTGAATCAGTATCTAACTGGTAATAAGAATTTCTTAAGTTAAAACAGGTAATGCCTCGCCAAGAACCCTAAAGGAAAACAACACAACTAGGCAACTAAAAGGGTGAAATAATTTTTTTTTAAAGACTAAGTGCAATAACTAAAACCATTGCATGTTTAATAACATAGCGGAAGTCTAACATATGATTTCCTAAGGGTAACCAATGAAGATTAATTTCGTAGATTATATTAACACCACAGTTAATCCATTTAATTAGATAAATTGAAAACTTAAGTTTAAAACTACACATACATCCAAATTTCATAATAAAGAAATAAAAGTATTCCAATGTATCCAATTTCCATAAACCATTTAACCATAAGATCAAAACAATAACATTCATTTCACCGACATAATAATATTACAATATCCATAAATATATGGCTTCCAATAATACCACTGGTTACAAAGATACAATATCAAGGTTACATACAAGTCTGATACAATGACCACAAGGTCTCAACTGAACAATGATCTTGAACAAGAGCTGGTACATAAACCATGAACCAAGAAACACCAGCGAAGCCTTTCCTCACCTGAAGATACAATCCAGAACATTCGATGGGAAGTGGCACTACCACTCGACCATGTGATCCCAAAATGGAACCACCCCACCGTGCTAGGAGATAGTAGAAAACCCTCAAGCAAGCAAAGTAAGACAAGTATGAAAGGACTACAAGACTCTACAAACATCCATGTGACTCAACTCACAAAACACTAGTGACTCTAAGAAGAGAGTGTCATCACATAGCTTGATGGTTACCATGGTACAACCTCCATAGGTCTTGGCCCCCATACTCGGGTTTCTCCTAGTAACCTCTCTCAAACCTCCAGTTCCAACTAAGTCTTATGTGGACCCTACCAATCCTTTCGTGAAGACAAGGTGGTAAGTTTGCCATTCCAGGCCTTCTCGTAACATTATGAGCCCTGTACAAGCACTCACCTATGCACGAGGTACACTTATCTTAATTAATGTTTATCTCACTCTCACCCAATATATTATTATGTTATCACTTTTTAACTAACTTTCGACGGGTTATCCCGTCATCCACTTCGGGCACGACCCCCGCTCGAAAGCCACTCTCTCTCCTAGGACACAAACAGGAAATGTTTCTCCTTACGAGAACTCTATGGCGAAACAGACCACCATAAACAATCCTGACAAGCACAGGTGAAGGATACACAAATACCAACCCAAGATTGACCATTTGGACAAAACACACAATGGCTCACATCAATAAGGTTATACAACAACACCTGACCAAGGAGAAATAATAACATAGGACACAATGACAACTCAACCAGAATTGCAACGAAATTAAGCTTGACTGCAAACACCATTTACACAAGATCCTAATACAGACAATCTTTTCTTAAAACAACCAAAAACATAAATAACTTGCAATTAAAGATTTTCTAGACAATAAGAAAATACAACTATTTTAATACAAAGAAATCAATCTGTCATTTGTCCAATAAAGTTAAATAAAATCACATAAAAATTAACCCCCTAATTATATGTTCATGATTAATTTACAAATAAACTCGATTAGATTATATCAATAATCTAAATTAAATTCCAAATTAAAAATTATATATATAATAATATAATATAATTACATAAATATATATACTCTACGAATATAATATTATACAATTATATCACATTAAAATATATAATAAAAAGAAGATTTAATTTTGAAATATCTTTCATTTCCAAAATAACATAATTAAAACCACAGAAAATACTATATACATATATATATATATATATATATATATATATATATATATATATATATATATATATATATATAATATTAATATTAATATTATTATTATTATTATTTAATTAATTAATTTAATTTTTTATTTTTTTTTAACATACAATAACCTAAAAACTAGTAAATTCTATTTTCAACCAAAATTTATTTCCAATCAAATTTATTAAAAGGGAAATTAATTAATACATAATTTCTCCAAAATAATATAATAAAACAAATTCCCTTAACTTTTAATAACACAATAAATTTAATTAATGATTAAATTTATTTCTAAAATAACTAAATAATTTCACATAGATACACAAATATTAAAAAGGACTCCCATAGCCAAGTATCGAAACAAAAATCAAACAAGAGGGAATATTTTCTCTAAGAATCCCATTCTTCCCAAAACTTGCAATTCTCCATGCATCATTAAATCTTGATGAATTTTCTATAATAATTTTCCTAATTTTCCCAAAATTACTTTTTTCCTATAAACTAGAAATACACGTCAGGCATGGATTTCAAAACAAAACTCAAATTCATCAGAAAAGGGTTTGTATTGGACAATAATTTAACACACACATCAATCAGAGAAAAATAGAAATATTTACTAAAAACCCACAACTAAGAATTCATCCAACCTGGTATTGCTTTCTTGGAAGAAATCTATAGAAGCGCCCTAACTTTTTCAATAAGCTCCCAATAAATTCCTTCACCTAAATTCCTAACCTGTTCTTGTGTATCTAAAACAATGACCTATTCCCCTATTTAAACTAAAATTCTAGGTTCAATAGCTTTTTCTCAAAAACCTAAATTTAGAATAAAAGTAATTTTATTTTATTTTCTAATTTTATAACAAAAGATAAGCTAACATGCAATAATTTAAAATCATTATTCTTTCTTTTCTTTTGTCATGCAATTAATTAATTTTCTAAATAAAGAATTAAAACAATACTTTAATTCCAATTAATTAATTTTCTAAATAAAGAATTACAACAATACTTTAATTCCAATTAATTCTTTTTCTAAATAAAGAATTAGAACAATACTTTAATTCCAATTAATTCTTTTTCTAAATAAAGAATTAAAACATTATTTTAATTCTAATTAATTATTTTATTCATTTATTTATTTATTCTTTTATTTATTTATTCTTTTATTTATTTATCCTTTTATTTATTTAAAATTCTAGGAAACAATAAATATAATTAATCTAATTTATTTTTTCACTAAAATCTAAATAAAATATATTTCTAATATCATGCAGCTTGCAACTTAATTTAATAATTTCTTTTAATTAACTAAATTTATAATCTCAATGCACAAACAATACAATAATGAGATAATTCCATAAACTTCATTAATTAATTAATTAAATCCACTAAAATACTCAAATTAAACAAATTTCAAGCAATTATCCATAAAAGATAAAATGACAAAATACAAAGGCTGAACACACTAACAAGACGACAAACTGATGACACTCACACGAGTGTAACTAAGTAAAATAGGGTCAACTACTATCTCCTCCACTTCCATCGAAAAATATAAGGCACGCTCAGACCTGTGAAGCCAGGTGGAGACAATACCCCGTACCTACCCGGTACTTGTACCTGCAATATCCTGCATCACCGAACCACACATGCATATATATACAATATAGAAAACACGACATACACACCGATGAAGGAGAATCACGACGTTCCCTGTCTCACGAAATGAGTGAAGGAAAATCATCCCCTTGCATCCAATACACTTGCAAACACACAACATATAATTACACATCGCATAGGTAAAGTAAAATGTTAGTACATAGCAATAATCCATAAAATGCCATAAATCACAAGTACTGAAATACTGCAAATAAATTATACATCTCATCTCCAGATAAAGCATAATGTTATAAAAATATGAATAATATATCATGGTAATGTATCCACTGAAAACAACTAATAATAAAATATGAGTCTAATGAGTTCAAACTAGTAGGGGTACTACAAAACATGCAGAACATAATATAACAGTGTACCGGTATGCAATAAATAATGCAATAAACAGAATCAAGAACATCCACATGAAAAGTACACCATAACACAAGATGTTAACGAGGAAACCCAATGTGAGGAAAACCTCGATGGGATTTGTGACCCACAATATTCACTCACTGGCCAATAAGAGAATATTACTTAAAATAGGGGCCTGCACATACAGGAAGGCCAACTGCCTAGAGCTCACTGCTCAATGGGAAGTCACACTGACTTACAATAAGGATTATACTAATCCAATGACTTGTATTGCTTTACAATAGCATCTTCAATGCCAGATTCAGTACCGGTTCCTACTCTATTCTTTACATATACCATTGACCTATATTTTGCACATTAGGTCTGCCTAATATTTTCTTTTATGCTTTTTCTATCACTCCTACAAATGTCTATAATGATCTCCTTTATATATAAGAGTCATTTTACAATTTTCCAAGTCGGCTTACAATAATAAACAAAATATTATATAACAAAAATCCTGTCAGCCTCTGTGCTAGTATACTTGTTTTCTTCTATGTCGGTGCCGGTGTCCTGAGTGTCGGTGTAGAGTGTGATCTGCTGATGCCGGTGCACTATCTTGCCGGTGCCATAGGATTGCAAGGTTTCCATCAATGACAAAACCTTCAATCACATACAATGTCTCATTGGAGTGTGCATATGCCAACAATCTCCCCCTTTGGCATTGATGGCAACACTCATGAGAAATTTCAAAAAGTATCCAAAAATGTTACCAAAAAAAGTTTACCAAAAATGTGAGAGCTCCCCCTGAGCATATGATTCTTGTGTTTTGAATTTTCTCATCCCACTACTCCCCCTTTGGCATCAATGACGAAGGTTGTCAAGATGTCAGTAGAGTTTGTAGTTTCATCTATCCATAACCTCAACCTTGTAGCTGGGTAGTTATAATCTGAAAAAGATCTCCCAAAATTAAGTTTATACTATCCATAAACTTCTTACTATCCTTTATTGTTGTCTTAGTTCTCTTCACTGTACCGGTGAGATGCTGCAAATGCTCTGCCGGTGTTTTGCTTCCCTGTGTTAATGCCTCAAAAATTTCCTTCCGCAGAGATGCTAAATAGTCCAATCTTGGACTTAGTTTAGATCTCAAATGTTTTGCCTTATTTATTATTCTTTCTTTCTCTCTTTCCAATTTGAGTAGTTCTTCCTCAAAATTTGCTATCTTCTCTTCAAAAACTGATAGTGTATCAGGTGAGTTGACAAAGTTGTCTGCAAGTTTATTTATCTCATCCCGTGCTTTGCTCATTTTCTTGTCAATATCTACAGTCAAAAATTTTGTTTTACAGGTATCTTTATACAAATTTTTGTATTATTTCAACAAATTACATAGTTCCAGTAGAAGTGTATCAAAATCTCTATTACAATTCTTTATTTCCTCATCAAAGAATTTTTGTTTTTCAATTTCTACCTTATCCTTCACTAACTCTTCCTTTATTTTCTCAATGTTTTTTGAGATATATTTACACAATGTATCCAACTATCCTAAAGAATCTTTATTATCTATATTACAGTTGGGAGCTATTACCTTCAAAATTGGTATCGAATCATCAATTGCTTTGTAAGCTTGTGAGCTGCAGTCAGTTATTTTCTTGATAGAATCAAGTAATACCTCAGTCACATTTGTTGATTTGAATGCTAATGATGATCCAACAATCTAAGTACCGGTGGAAGTAACCATGCTTGCATTGACCTTTGTTAGGTCAGTTTGTGTCTGCATTTCTTTAAGCACTGGTTTTCCTACTTCACTAGTTACCGGTGGCACTATTTATTTATGTACCTGTTCTGGTTGATGTTGTTTCAGAGCCTTTTGCTCTATTGGTTTCTCTGTATGTTGTGTTGTCTCAGTCTGTGACTCAGTCTCTACCTTTTTCTCTGTATCTTTTGCCAATTTCTCTGTTTCCCTTGCTACCGGAGGCTCATTAGCCACATCTGACTTATTAGTTGTATCTTTGTCTACTATTATGTTGATCTTCTGAGTATCAACATTCATAGTATATAGGACTTCAGAATTAGGATTGTTATCCTCTACATCCATATTTTCAGCTGTCGATTGATCTTCAGTAGTTGTTATTTTCACTGGTGGGGGTAGGTTGTCTTTAACTTTGATGCTTGGTGGTCCACCAACTTTACCTTTCCCCTTGTCTCTATCTTTCTGATATACCTTTATAGGTTTAGGGTTCCTGTACTCTTCTTGTTTTTCTTTTTCAACCAGGAATATATCCCATCCATCTTTTGTTTCCTCTGTCACTTCATTAACTCTTCCTGCCATTAGTGAAATATGCCAATGTGCAGTAGAGAATACTAACCGGTTTGTTTGAGCAATCAAATCATCAATTTCTTTTGGAGAGTTTACCGGATATACAACAAGTAGCTTCTCAATTTTTATTTTCTTATCTAATTCTACCACTACTTGCCTTCTGGCCTCAAGTCTTTTGAATAATTCATTAGGAATTTAATTTACTACTTCCATCAAAAATTTCTTGTACATGTCCTTATGCAATATAACACTGTTCTCAACTTGCTCTTTCTCATCAATTGTTAGAGTGTCATAAATTTTCTCTATGTTCCAATTTTCCTTCCTCTATGATTTCATTTAGTAGTATATCAAGAGGGGCCAAGTCTCTATTTGTCCTTTTCTTCTTCTTAGGTGTCAGCTTCTTCTTTGGTGTGGCCTTTCTAACTTGAGATCTCACTACTTGTTGCTTTTGCCTTGTTCTTGAAGGTGTGGTTGCCGGCGAGGGATCTCTTTTTCTTACAACTCTTTTAAAAGTTGCTGGCATGTCACCTTCCGAAGAAGTACCTACCAGTGATAGGCGAATTTCAGGTTGTGGAGCTGCCAACTCATCCTCCGTTATGCCGGTTTTCTTTAATACATCTTCCTTAGTGGCTTGTGCTTGTCTAGACCCTTTCCTTACAAATGCCTCAACCTTCTTTACTCTTTTCTTTGATTGTATTTGGCTTTCTATAGTCTTAGCACTACCAAATACTTCTTAGGTTTATTGGGGGCTTCCAGAAGTGCTTTAGCATATGTTTCAACTATGTGGTCATCTGTTTCATAGCCCATATCGGTTACCCAAATTGTCCTTGGGATGATTTCTTCCATCCAGATTTCATCTTTCTTAATGACAAAACATATATCATCTTTGTATTTGTCTACTATTTTCTGAGATAACCTTATTCTTTTCTTCATTTTGGTCTTTAATGCTAGAAAGAAGTCATTAATATTGTTTTCCTTGTTCTCACCCATGTTATTGAATAGTTCAGTCAATTGCTTTCCTACCAGTATGTCATATCCAAGTTCTTTATAACCTATACCGGGAACCTGTTTTGTTATGTGTAGCATTAGGCATACTAACATATTTCCAAATTTGAAAGTTCCTTTCTTGTCCTTTTTGATCTTTCCAAGGTTTTCAATTAGTTCATCCTTTAACCATTCACATATGTCAATTTTTGCATTATCTTTTACCATATCATAAGCACTCTTAATGCATAAAATTGAAACCGAATTAAGTCTATTAGCATGAGTGGATTTATAACCTAATATCATACTGATGAATCTCACATTGATATCTTTTACGTCATTAACCCTTAGAGACCTCTTGTCGAATGTTGCACCAGTTAGTTTTATAACTAGGTCATTGGGAACCTTCTTGGTTTTATCTGGTCTCTTACCAGTGGTTGGTAACCCTGTGACAGCTTTCACAACTTCCTTGATGATCTTGTGGATTGCATCTAACCAGAAAAATTCTCCATGTATTCTGCTTAAAACTATCCTAATCACATCCTTAGGAAATTCAGGAATGCTAAGGATCTCTATTAATCCTAGGGTCTCAATAATCACATATCAATAATCTTGTGTTCATCTTTAACATTGCTGGTATTATCACATATCATGGTTTTATACATGGTTTTGATTTCCTCATCTCCTAACTCTTCAATGTTGCAGTGGATGTACATTTTGGGGTCTTCAGCATATACAACTCCCTTAGGGATTTGAGAAAAAGCACCTAAGGTATCATCCTTCTTTGCTATCTCGGGAACTAACTAAAATACGGGCCTAGGTCTTTTTATTACTTCAACAACAGTAGGGTTTTCTATGTATTCAATTGCAAAGGTGGATGCCATGATTAAATACCTTTTATTGCCTTGGATGGATGTTTGCTTGGAGTGTGCTTGCTTCTTGCTCGAAATGCCTTAGCTCGGAATCGTCGCGCTCTCTGAAAATTTGAAATCACAATGAAATGAAATGGAGCCAAAAACTTACTTTTATAATGTCTTTTTGCCATCCACCACATTAATTGCATGCCAGTTAAGTATTCACTTAACATTGTTTGCCGGTAATAAGTAATTTTCAACTTCTTATCTCTAACCGAGGGAATAATTAGCACATGTGTCATTAGATTGCCAAACCCTCAAGGAAATTTTTCTTTAATTAGATGAAGAACTTACTGTCGGTGGAGCACTACTTTGTCCTGTCGGTGAAGCATCACTTTGTCCTACCGATGAAGCATTGGTTGGTTCTACCGGTGGAGAAGTATTCCCAATATTCAGATAAGCTTTTCTAATCCATTGTTTTGAGAATTCTTGCTTAACCTCCTCAACTTTTTCTTTACCTTTCAAGCTATCACTTTTGTTGTCTACCAGTGTTCCTTTACTTCTACAAAATTTAGCAATATGCCCAATCTTGTTACATGCATAACAAGTTACATTATTCTTCTGAATAGCTTTCCCATAACCTATGCCAGTTTGTGTTCTGCATTGATTTGATAAATGTCCAAATCTTCCACAAACATAACATCTCACATTCATTCTGCAATTTTCAGAGTTGTGACCAACTTTGTTGCATTTTGAACATTGACCAGTGGGTGTGTTGATATTCTGATAATTCCTAGATCTACATTCATTTGCTCTATGACCATACTTATTATAGTTAAAGCATTTTCCATTGAATTAATATGCATTAGGTTGTCTTACCGGTTTGCTGTGATCCCGAGTATTTGCAGTATCGAAGATTTCACCAACTTCAAAGCCAATTCTAGAAGTGTCACCTTTAGGTTTTTGATTCTTCAGCAAGGTACCAAGTTCCTCTAAGCTTTTCTTGAATTTTTCTTTGTGTTGATTTGTAGTTTCCAGTTCTCTTTCCAAGATTTCTTTTTGTTTCATTAGTTCATTTGAGTCATTCTGAGTGTGCATCAGATCTGTCTTCAACATGTCATTTTCATAGCTAAGTCTTGTGTTGTCATTTGCTGCATCACTTAGTCTTCTAGTCAATTCTTCTTCATTCTTCTTCCTATCCTCAATCTCTTTGCAAAATCTCATAGTCATATCCTGCATTTCATTTTTTGTTGTCATGATCTCTTGTTTCAACTTGCTTATCATATCATTAAGTGATTCCTTTTCATCATTTTCATTTTGCAATTTTTCACAAAGTTCTCTTCTCTTATTTCTTGCAACAGTAAAATTTTCTTGAAGTACCTGAATGATATCTTGATCTTCCCTTAAATCATCTTCTAATTTGATATTTTTCAATTTCTTTGCATCATAGTCTGTAAGAGCTCCTTCAAGTTGCTTCATCAGATTTTCCATCTTTACCGGTGTCAAGATCTTCCTCAACTTGTTAGGCTTCTAAAAATAGAGGACCACGCTATGATACCAATTGTTAGGGGTCCCACATATACTGAGAGGGGGGGGTGAATTAGAATCTAACTGGTAATAAGAATTTCTTAAGTTAAAACATGCAGAACATAATATAACAGTGTACCGGTATGCAAGAAATAACGCAATAAACAGAATCAAGAACATCCACATGAAAAGTACACCATAACACAATATGTTAACGAGGAAACCCGATGTGGGAAAAAACTCAGTGAGATTTGTGACCCACAATATTCACTCACTGGCCAATAAGAGAATATTACTTACAATAGGGGCCTGCACATGCAGGAAGGCCAACTGCCTAGAGCTCACTGCTCAATAGGAAGTCACACTAACTTACAATAAGGATTATACTAATCCAATGACATGTACTACTTTACAATAGCATCTTCAATGCTAGATTCATTACCGGTTCCTACTCTGTTCTTTACATATACCCTTGACCTATATTTTGCACATTAGGTCTACCTAATATTTTCTTTTATGCTTTTTCTATCACTCCTACAAAAGTCTATAATGATCTCCTTTATATATAAGAGTCATTTTACAATTTGCCAAGTCGTCTTACAATAATAAACAAAATATTATATAATAAAAATCGTGTCGGTCTCTGTGCCGGTATACTTGTTTTCTTCTATGCCGGTGCTGGTGTAGAGTGTGATCTGCTGATGCCGGTGCACTATCTTGCCGGTGTAATGCTTTGCCAGTATAATGTCTTGTCAGTGCCATAGGATTGCAAGGTTGCCATCACTGACAAAACCTTCAATCACATACAATGTCTCATTGGAGTGTGCATATGCCAACATTAATCTCCCCCCTTTATCCTTTTATATGATTAAAAGTGATGGTAAACTATTGTAAAAGCGTAAAGATTCAACCACAAACAATCTAAGTCCTACAATGAAACATTCACCAATACCAATAGAGATATCTAAGATCATGTAAATCAACAAAAATAAATAAATATTATCATTCACATGTCTAGTAGGGTGTCAATCTCCATTGATCTTGTTTGATATATTCACTCTCAGATTTTATGTGTGCACAAGAGCTCAACAAGGAATGGAAATGTGGTTGATAGCTTGGTTACAAGAAGGTTTGATTGTATAATTAGTGTGCTCATTAGCTGATTAGGGTTGATAGTGAAGGAGATTATACTCTTATATAGAAGACACTGTAAGAAATGGAGGGATAAGATTAAGAGGTGTAAAATATAATGCCCCGACAGGAAACCCCGAAGAGATTAAACTAAAACACAAAAATAGAGTGCAAATAGTTTTTAATTTTTATTTTTTAAATTGAACACAACATAATGATACAATGAGTTATCATAAGTTCAGATACTACAATGGAAGACTAAATAGCACGTGCAAAGTTTCCCAACATGATTACTTAATCCAACATTTAACTCAACTCGCGCTTAATTAATCCAATTAAGTTGATTAACTTAATGACATGACAAAACTTAAACAAAGGATAATTTATTTTGGTAATTTAATATTATAGATAACATGATGAGGTTCATCCATTGAGGTTAAAAAGTATAGATAACATGATTAGGTTCATCCAATAAAATTTAACCATACATTACATTCAAACTTTTATTAAAACATAAGTCATGCATCTAATTTTCATTGCATACTTTAATTTCATTATCAACAACTGATTACATTCCATTAATCAAATCTACATTCTCTCATGATCCAAATTACTGCATTTAAATAATATGACTACATACATGAATTTAAGATTAACTTTATCTAATCCACATTATACATACTAACATAATGTCATCCATACATGCTAAATTAAAAGGAAACATAAGAATGTAAAACACCACATAACACCTCAAATGATATCAGAATTCACCCCTAGTGGGCTACATCTCTGGGTCTGCTCAACTGCAAGACCCCTTTGATAATTAAATAATAGTAAAGAATACATAAGGTTCAAATCATTACAATCCTGCCATCACGGTGAACATAACCAATAATACATATGACCACATCGGTCAAATAAGTACATAAATGATCTCTGAATAGGAAAGGATCCAACTGAACATAATAAGAAGCAATTACAAAAGATCAGCTAGATCATCTATGAAATTGAATCTTCACAACCAAAGGTCTAACATGATATCAGGTTCTCACGAGGGCATAAATATCAGAACAACTCCTCAACAATGCTCCTATCAAGACAACAAAACAACACACTAGTGAACATAAGGGACAAGTGTCATCACATAACCTGGAATGGTTACCATGGCAGGTCTTCCTAGGCTCTGGCCCCATCAAATAGGTTACCCTAGCAACCTATTCTGAACCTCTGGCCCATCCAAGCCTCATGTGGATCCACACATCCTTTCGTGAAGACAAGGATGATGGTTTTCCATTTCAGGCCTTCTCACTACATCTCGAGTCTGTACTAGCACTCATTCCATACGTGAGGCACAATTAACTTACTTAGTGGTTCATTAACTAACTCTGTAATATGCTATTAGGTTGTCACTTATTAGACACACTTCCGATGGGTTACCTAACAACAACTTTGGGTGTGGCCGCCCCCAATCGAAAGCCACTTTCCCATATGACACTAGAACATAAACCAACAACTCCTAGAACCCAGGAATACACAAGGGAAAACATACGAAGTTTTAAAACAATAGGAATACTCACTTGGTCAAATAAGACTTCATACAGGGTGTACTGACTGACGGTACTCTAACTAGAGACAAGACCAGCTACGGTCAACCACAAACCAACATTCAACACCTGCATAAAGGACATGACTGGATACAAACCATCACATGAAAACAATAAATACTCGAGATCAAGAACATAAGCAAGTACCCAAATCAAAAAATGACAATAACCAACCAACCATCACATTCAAGGACTTACCATTTCATAAGAAAATGCGAATACAAAAATATAAACATGCATAGGCAATAACCGGAAAGGACAACCTGTTTCCATATTGTTAAAACATTAAAATCGATCCAATTTTCTAGTTGATCTAAGTTTGATTGCAATTTGTCTACCTCGTCTAGGTACAGGTCATTCATGGTTTACTAACTCACTAAAGTTCAAATACATCATACAATAATATAAATGTAGACACTTAAAAATAATTATTTTAATTATTTTTTAATTCCTCACATAATTAATTAATTATGTTAATTAAAATTCTTCTCAATATTAATTAAATATAATTAATATTGTCACTATAGCATATGATTGATTTATTTAATAAATCAATCCCTTTCTTTATTCTTCTAAAAAATCAAATCCTCACAAATCTTCCTTTTAGCTAATTAATTTCAATTAATTAGTTAACCTACATGATTCCTACAAATCATCTTCTTAATTCATCATTAACCTAATAAATTCTTCTAGAAACTCCCTAAACTCACTTAACATTATTCTTTTAGTCAAATTCTCCTACAAATATAAATCCCACCTAACATTTCCTCTAATTCCCCTCCTAATGAGTCGTTAATGGCTAATCATCATGATTAGCCACAAAGTCAACTCTTTGTCCTTTCATCCAGCCACTAGCTTTAAATGCTCTTTTTCTAGATGAATGTAAGATTTTCGAAATCTTACATTCCTCTAGGAATTTCCCTCTCCCAAGGAATTTTTAATTCCTTTTTATTCTTCTAATCCCCATAATATCCATTTTTGGAGAATTTTTAATTCCTCCAACGCATCTTGTAGAGTGTGGAGATACGAAATGCCTTTAAGGCATATTTCTTGGTCTCCACACCCTCTCTTGGACCTTGTGTGACCTCACAAGTAAATCTTAGCCCTTCATCTCGAATTCATCCTAGCCATCCGTTTTCCTCTCCTCTTCCTATAAAATAGGGTTCCATCCCTTCATTCAAAACATCTTAAAATTCAGTAAGCTTATGCTGCCCTTTTGAGCCCAGGAAATCATCTTGGCAACTTGATCATCTCATCCTTATCATTTGTGCACAATATTGGAGAGCCATCCACATCTAGCAATCAAAGGAGCACGTCAAGTGGAGCATTATCAAGGGGCGCCTTCACTTCATCAAGCTCAATCCGAAGGAGAAGGTAAAATAGCAAGGTGAAATGGTCTTTTTATGATATTTTAGCATTCTGCATGTTTATTTCGTTATGTTTTGATCAGTTTACCTTTCAAATCTATTTTTCCCTCTTCATTTTGGCACGCCCAGTGGGACTCACGTCCCTGAGAACTAATGTTATTGTTTTTTTTTAAGGTTTTTGTCAGTTGTGAGACACAGGTTCCAGAATAGCGCAACTGGAGAAAAAAATAAAAATAAAAATATATATATATATATATCTTTTTCGCAGGTTCCAGAATCGTGGCTCTGCATTTCTACGCGATAGCTCCTCCTTATTCTGTTCTATTTCTTTCTTTTTTTTCTGTTTCTGTTGCAGCACGATAGCTCTGTTATCTAATTTGTTATTTGATTTGTTGTCTGTTCTGTTTTAGTATAATCTGTGTGAAAGTAGGAGAGTATGCTCTTGTCTATATAGGCAATCAGAAATCTAGACTTTTCACTTTTCTATTTTGTTTAGCATGACTGTATGCTCTGACCGCAGGAAAGTGTGAAAATAGGAGAGTATGCTCTTGTCTATCTAGACAATCAGAAATCTGGACTTTTGACACTTTTCTATCTGTGTAGTGCTACTGTCTACTTTGTTAATCTGTCTGAAAATTGTAGGCGCTAACTGTAGTCTGCATTTAATTTATTTATTTCCTGTTATCTACTCTGTTTAAATATAATCTGTCCACCTGTAGGAAAGTGTGAAAGTAGGAGAGTATGCTCTTGTCTATGTGGACAATCAGAAATCCGGACCTTTGACATTTTTATTTTATTCTGTTTAGTGCGACAATTTGCTATATTAAATCTAGGGTTTTTGTCTGCTCTGTTAAATTTAGGGTTTTTGTCTGCTCTGTTAAATCTAGGGTCTGTTTTGTTAAATTTAGGGTTTTTGTTTTGTTAAATTTAGGGTTTCTATTCCGATAAAAAAAAAAAAAAAACTTCACCATATTTTCTACATTGCCATTTTCCACATTTTCTTCCTTGGAGGCCTTATCTCAAAAATCCACTTTTTGAAGCCCAAAATCCCATATTTCTCTTTTTTTAGGGTTTGTTATAACTTCTTCCCTTTTCATCCAATCACCTCCAAATTTTTCCCATATTATCCATCTTCAACTTTTGCTTCTTTGTCCCTCTTGGACAAATTTTCCCATTCCTTCATCTCTCCAAAATCCCCATTTTTTCACTTGCATATCCCTTAGAAAGTGGTAAAAGCCTAGTCAAACCCCATTTACCCATCAAAGCTTTCTTCAAATCCACATTTGTCATTAGTAAAAAAAATTTTATTCATGTTTTTCTATTTATTCCCAAAAAATTAAAAAAATTAATATTTTTGTCATTTTGTTGATTTTTTGCAGGACGCTTGTTGAAGGCTATTTTTTCCAAACTACTAATCAAGTTGTTTTGCAAGACGCTTTTTGAAGACTCCATTTTTCAAACTACTAATCAAGTGGTTTTGCAGGTTGCTTAGCTGATTCAACCAAATATTATGCATTTATTTAAATTAGGCACCTAGATATTAATTAAAATGGAATGAACCATCGTCTTATGTGTCTTTAAGAAAAGCGTAAAGGTAGGAAAGTATGCTCTCGTCTTATTAGACGATCAGAAATCCAGACCCTCCAACCTTTTCTTGTTTGATTGTGTGTTTATCTCTAGCGGGCCTGCCCTCCCAACTTGCTTTTTGAGAAGGTAAGAGGGGAACGACCCGAGTGAGTACACCCAGACTTGGGGTTCCCAACTCACTATAATAAATAGGCCATTGACTACGAAAGGGTTAATGGTTGGGGCTATATGAGAGTTCACTCTCACATTGGGTGCTTAGTAGGATCCTAGAGATCTCAATCATGCTTGCATGACTACTAAGTTCTTGGTGCTTCGTTGGGCTATAGGCCTCAATTGCGCTTGCGCAACTTTGAAGGGTAGCTCCTAACGGGCAGACTTACTAAACACCTTGTTCATAGTGGCCAAAAACCCTCTAGTCATTGGTGCAGGAGGTCGGACCTCTGAAGTGGCCCATATTCTTACGGCCCTTAGTAGAGACACAAAGTTTTCCATGAGGAGTTTTCATGGGAATTGATGCTTGGCTGCCCTGAGAAGTGAGTGCCATGGAGGGGAGCCAGTGGGGTCAAGCATCTAAGTGTCCGCTCTAGGTAAGCGTAGATGGGAAACCAATTGGGATTCAATGACTATTGTCCTTGCTAGCCTTAAGAATGTTGTATATGAGCATGAGTGTCTTTGAGATAATATGCATTTAATCATTGTGTTTGCTTTGTTTGATACATACTTGCCAAGAGTAGACTAAAAACACATCACTATCCCCAAAAAACTTTGCAAAAATATTTGTCAAGACACAAACAAATTGTCCAAGTTATTACCCACACCAAGTTCAAAATTGCGTCAAAACTCCGTTCGTCCCATTTTTCATAAGCCTAAGAGAGAAGCTAAGAGCTTATCCTCTACGTCAACATTCAAGTTTGTCCCTTGAAACACCTACTATCATCCAAATCAAGGTGGTCATATTCCTTCATACAACTTGCCATTTAAATAGATCCTTCATGTTCATGCCAAAGACAACCTAGTCATCAAGTTTTCTTCTAAACCATCACTACCATACCTTCTTCATCAATCATCCTCAAATTTCTTAAGTCCTTTCATCCTCAAATTTCTTAAGTGCTTTCATCCTCAAATTTCTTAAGTCCTTTCATCACAAATTTCTTAAGTTCTTTCATCCACAAATTTCTTAAGTCTTTTCATCACAAATTTCTTAATTCTTTTCATCCTCAAATTTCTTAAGTCCTTTCATCACAAATTTCTTAAGTCCTTTCATCACAAATTTCTTAATTCTTTTCATCTTCAAATTTCTTAAGTCCTTTCATCCTCAAATTTCTTAAGTCCTTTCATTCTCAAATTTCTTAAGTCCTTTCATCACAAGTTTCTAAAATCCTTCCATCACAAATTTTCTAAGTCATTTCATCACATTTTTCCTAAGTCTGTTCATCACAAATATCGTGTATGGTCGCAACTTGATCCCAAAAGAAAAAGATGGCTGATCAACAATATGGCATGCTAGACATTGGTGTCCTATATGAAGATCCCACACAAGATCATACACAAAGTGGGCAACCAAGCGATCAAGATCAAAGCCAAAATCTTGACATGGTTAACCAAGATGAACTTTGTCCGGAAGTGCAAACTTTCCTAACGGATTCTTATAACCAAGAGATGATAGAAAAGTTTATTAAACACAATCCTACTGCACTTCTGAAAACTCTTCTTGAACATGGAGCTCAACTTCCACCTGAATTTAATAGATCCACTCTCGTCCAACAACCACAAGGATACCTCGCTCCCACACAAAGTGTTGCACCTACTATTCAAACTCAATCAATTGTAGCCCCATCAATCATCCAAGCCCAATCAATGCCACCCGCGACACCTCCCACCATGATCTCCATCCCGCCTTCTTCCTCCTTACCATCCATACCACTATCAAATCCAATCTCATCCATTCTCCAACAAACTTCTATACCACCTCCTTCTATTCGACCACATATTTCTATTCCACAAACTTCCCTTTCTCCCAACAATGTCACAAATTTTATCCAGACCGCATTCAATCCCGTCACAACAGTTGGCGGATCACAACCAACTATCACACAAACCCCAGCAACATCAGTCATCACATCCCACGTTCCCACTTCCTCATCATATCAATATATTGGTGGTGGTGCACCTTCTTTAGTTCATCCAATGCTTGGGGCAGATACAATTCATCAATATCAAAGTCCACAACAAGACCTCATCAAGGAAATTCAAGACATGAAGAATATAATCAAAAACATGAAAGAAAAGACTAATAAAAGGAAAGCTTACTCATTCGAAGAGTTTTGCCCTTGTCCTTATGACCCATCTATATCATTTGCACCGCATCCCCTGGGATTTGAGATCCCTAAATTCACCAAGTATGAAGGCAAAGGAGACCCCCGCGACCATGTCCGCGAATTCCACATCTTATGCCAAGAAGTCTCCTATAGTGACCTTTATCTTCGCAAACTCTTTCCCAAGAGTCTCACGGGAGATGCCTTGGCATGGTTCTCATCTTTACCACGAGGTTCCATTGTCTCTTTTCTAGACTTGGCAGAAAAATTTATGGCCCACTATGCATACAACATGGGTAATGATGTTTCTATGATGGACCTATGTAATACAAAACAAAGGCCTGGAGAAACCTTCGCCAATTTCCTACAAAGATGGCGACATCTTATCAAAAAATTCTAGTGGGACATGCCAGAACAACATCAAATTGAACTATTTCAAAAGAACTTGGCGCCTGAACTTTCAAGACCTTTAATATCTCAATGTATCAAATCCTTCCAAAAATTGACCGATAAGGGCCTCACCCTCGAACGTGTCTTGTTGGAAGAAGGAACCTTGAAACATTACCAGAAGTCATCACAAAGTTCTTCCTCTTATCATAACGACAAGCCAAAATTCTGGGCTAAAAATAAAAACATGGTCAATGATGGTGTAACTGATGTGAAGTGGGTCCAAACCGTGGCCACTCCCCCAAAATCCACCACCAATATTCATCAATTCAACAATCAAAATAATTCAAATCAATCTCAAAAACCTCACAACAATGTCTCAATCCAAGGATGACCACCCCGATCGAATAACAGGACTCCAAGAGATTTCACTCCTCTTGCTGAGCCTATTGAAGTGGTGTTTCAAAAACTTGTCCAAGCAGGTATAGTGGTTTTTCCAATCACTCGCCCGTTTGATCCCAATCAACCTAAACCAAGATGGTATAATGAAAATGAGTATTGCGAATACCATCGTATCAAGGGACATGATACACGACAGTGTATGAAATTGAAGATCTACATACAAGATCTCATTGATAGAGGTGAGATTGAGGTAGCAAATGCAAAACCTGGTAATAACAATGACAAACTCAAAATGTACCAAGAACCCTTCCCAAAGCATGATAAAGGAAAAGGCTCATCATCTAACGTAATGGATTATGACTATGCTAATCACGTAACCGGTTTTCATTTTTTAGTAAGTCGCATTGAACCTGCAGACAATCATGTCAATGTCATAACCATCCAAGGAGTTAATCCTCCTTCTTCCCAAAGTAGACCAAACCCGGCTAGAATAGTCATTCAAGGTGCCACACCTTCTAGCTCCCATTTCCAGAATGACTATAATGTAACTACATGCTGAGGAAGAGTCACCATCCAAGGAGTTCCTCCCCCACCAAACCATCCACCCATGTCTTCCACCCGCCGATATTACCTCCTTGATCAACTTGGGAAGACACCTGCGCAGATCTCCATTTTGGAACTTCTCAAGACTTCTCCGGTCCATAAAGAAATTTTGGAACAAGCCCTTCTCCAATCATGTGTTCTTGATAACATCAATGCCACCCAATTTCAAACCCTTATTGGAAACCTTGTTGCCCAACAACACATTGTATTTAACTCCAAAGATGCTCCCGCAGATGAGGACCATAACAAACCTTTGCACATCGAAGCTCTCATCCACAAGCACAAGGTCAAACGTATCCTGATCGACGGTGGATCTGGGCTTAATCTATGTACATACAAATTGATAAAACAATTGGGACTTTCTGAGGATCTGATAGACACATCAGGAAGGATCACAATAAAGGCATATGATGATGCAGAAAGAATTTCAAAGGGCATGATCACCTTACCTCTTCAAGTGGGCCCCATTACAATTGAAACCCCTTGCCAAGTACTAGATCTTGATCTCCCCTACAACATTCTCCTCGGGAGGCCATGGATTCATTCCTTACAGGCCGTACCCTCCACCTATCACCAATGCATCAAATTCCCCTACAATGGAAGAGTGATCACTATCAAAGGTGATCCCCAACCTTTTCAATATTGCAAACTATTAGAGGGGAAGCATCCGTATCATTGCCCACTAAATAGACCTTCACCAACACTTCCTTCTGACACATCAAATGTTGCCTCCACATCATCCCAACCAAATAATCAAATCAAGATCTTGGATAATGGCTGTGGAGAATACAAACTGGAGGACGTCTTATTAATAGGAAACCTCCCTCTCTCTCCTAAGTCATTTGGCAAACCAAAAGAGCTAAAAAAGGACCCAAAACTAGTCATGCAATGCCAAAACACCACCTTCCAGCAATGGGGCCCACTTGATAATGAGAACCTCGAAGCAGATATCTCTTCATGGCTGTATCGGGAAGAGGACGATGATCCAACAAGAATATCCAAAGAAATGTATCCAAAAGCATTTGCCATAGTTGAAAAAATGGGTTACAAAGGACACGGTTTGGGACCAGAGGAGAAAGGAAGAAAAGCACCCATAAATCCTATCTCCTATAGATACAACAGAGGCTTGGGGTACACCCCGGTGCCTAAGATTACTATCACTGGTGCCCCTTCTAGTCCTTCTTTGGATATCAAAAGCGCTGACGAAGAGGAATTCCATGAAATGCCTTATGAATACAAGAAAGATACCTTCTTTGATGCTTACATCAATACCATCACCCCCGTAACCCCTCCCACTTCACATGAGCTACATCTTGTCCATCCTGAACTCATTGACTGGGGCCAATGAGACAAACCCAATTTAGATATCTGCGTTGACGATAATGCTCTCATTGCTCTCCTAAAAATGCAAAATATGGAAGACGGTAATAGAATTGAGGGTATTCAACTACACGAAAAGGGATACTTTGGTAGTCAAGTCAATGCCCTTATCCACAAAAAAGATAATAAAAGAAAAAGATATGATTTCCTAGGTGAAAACCTCCCTGAGGCGCCTTTGCATGAACAAGAAATAAAAACAAAGGACATATCTGAAAGTGAAAACCTGGAAAAGGCACTTGATGATGAGGGATTTGACCTCCCTACCATTGGTTACCTTCCACAGGACAAATCAAATTTGTTGATAGAAGAAACAAACAGCATCAACATGGGCACTGAAGTCATTCCAAAAAATGTGCTCATTGCCAAATCCCTCACTGAAATCGAGAAATAAGACTTCATCAACTTCCTTACAGAGGTTAAAATCAATTTTGCATGGTCCTATTCCGATATGCCAGGGTTGGATCTTGCCTTGGTGGTTCACAATCTCACCATCTGCCCAGATGCAAAACCTGTAAAACAAAAACTCCGCAAAATGCACCCGCATATTGCTCTCTTGGTCAAGGTAGAACTTCAAAAGTTGTTAGACGCAGAATTTATCAAACCCATAGACTACACTGAATGGGTCTCCAACATTGTGCCTGTCGGCAAACCTGCTGGGGGCATCCGCATTTGCACAGATTTCTGAGATCTAAATATAGCTTGTCCTAAAGACGATTTCCTGCTCCCAAACATAGATATGATTGTGGATCTTATAGCAGGACATGAAATGCTATCGCTAATGGATGGGTTTTCTGGATATAACCAAATCAGGATAGCAGATGAGGATCAATATAAAACCGCATTCACAACACCATGGGGTACTTTCTGTTACCGGGTCATGCCTTTTGGCCTTAAAAATGCTAGAGCTACATATCAACGGGCAATGACAACAATTTTTCATGACCTCTTGCACAAAATTATGGAGGACTATGTGGATGATCTGCTAGGCAAATCCAAGACAAGACAAGAGCACATCCCTATTCTAAAACAGATCTTCGAAAGATTGGAAAAATACAAGCTGTGCCTAAATCCTAAAAAGTGTGTGTTTGGCGTCACATCGGGAAAAATACTAGGATTTATTGTTTCCCGCAGAGGCATTGAGGTTGATCCCGCAAAAGTAAAAGCTATTATGGAAATGCCTCTGCCAAAAACTCTTAGACAACTATGCAGTCTCCAGGGAAAACTCCAGTCTGTCAGGCGTTTCATTTCACAGCTAGCCGACAAGTGCCATCCATTTGCACATTTGTTGCGTAAAGACACAAAATTCAAATGAGATTGCCTCTGTCAAAAGGCCTTTGAAAAATTAAAAGAATATCTAGCATCACCTCCAGTTTTGATGCCACCTACCCCTGGAAAACCCCTCATTTTGTACATATGTGCTACTACAGTGGCATTGGGGGCATTGCTAGCACAAACAGATGATCAAGGGAAGGAACACGCCATTTACTACATTAGTCGGATGCTAGTAGGATATGAACTCAACTACACCCCCATTGAAAGAGCATGTTTGGCATTAGTATTCAACACACAGAAACTGCGACACTATATGCTAAACAACAAGACAAAATTAATTGCTAAAATTGATCCACTTAAATATCTCCTGTCAAAAGCTGCTCTCATTGGCAGAACGGCTAAATGGGTCATGCTCTTAAGTGATTTTGACATTGAATATGTGGACACAAAGGCAATCAAGGGACAAGTCATTGCAGATCAACTGGCTGAAGCTCCACTTCCAAGCGACCATCCTCTTCTCACAGAATTATCAGATGAGTTCATTATGACTGTTACCACATCCTCCACATGGAAATTGTATTTTGATGGCTCCTACACTCAAAATGGATCGGGGGCAGGAATATTATTGGTCACACCTCAAGGAGATGGCATCCCCAAATCATACAAGATAGCCTTTGCATGTACTAATAACATAGCAGAATACGAGGCCCTCATCACAGGTTTACGCTTGGCTATCCATTGGAAAATAAAGGAATTACAAGTCTATGGCGATTCCCAGCTCATCATAAAACAAGTCAATGATGAATACCAGACAAAAGATGATAAACTCCTTCCCTACCATACCATGGTTGAAGATCTTAAGCAACATTTCATAGCAATCCAGTTTGATCAAATCCCATGAACAAATAATAGGGCTGCAGATGCAATGGCCACCATTGGCTCCCTCCTTCAAATGCCAGCACATAGTCAGAAGTGCAAGTTCTTGGTCGAGCAATTGTTTATACCAGCATATGACCTACCAGAATCTGAAATGGTGTGTGTTCTCGTTGGTCCAGAGTCCCCTTGGTACCAAGAAACCTTCGCTTTCCTCAAAGACAACACCACTCCCCCACATCTCACCAAAACCCAACAACAAACTTTCATCCGCCGATGTGCCCGTTACACCATCCTTGCAGACACCTTGTTCAGAAGGCATTTTGATGGTTCCCTCCTAAGGTGTTTAGATAAACAAGAAGCCGAATGGGCATTACGCGAAGTACATGAGGGCATCTGTGGGGCACACTCGAGTGGACTCACATTGGCTAAAAAACTTTTGAGAATAGGATACTATTGGCCTAAAATGGAAGAAGATGCATACAACTATGTGAAGAAATGCATCCCTTGCCAGCAACATGGTGACAAGATTCATGCACCGTCACAAGAATTGCAACCATTCATTACACCATGGCCCTTCTCGCAGTGGGGGCTCGATCTCATTGGGAAAATCCACCCTTCATCTTCCAACGGACATAAATTCATTATCACCGCCACCGAATACTTCACCAAGTGGGTAGAGGCTATCCCTCTTACTTTCACCACCGGCAAGCAAATATCCAAATTCATCTTGAACTACCTAATCTGCCAATATGGCATCCCAAAATTTATCATCACAAATAATGGTAAACAATTTAAAAACCAGGATGTCAAAGAACTCTGTCAAAAATTCAACATCCAACACCGCTTCTCCACTCCATATTATCCCCAAGGCAATGGCCAAGCTGAGGCTTCTAATAAAACCCTAATAAAAATCCTCAAAAAGATAGTCAATGAAGCAGGCCATGATTGGCACCTCCAGATCCATCCTGCATTGTGGGCCTTCCGCACCTCCATCCGCACCCCCACAGGCGCCACTCCTTATTCCCTAGTATTTGGTTCTGAAGCTATCCTTCCCCTTGAGATCAAGATCCCCTCTCTAAGGGTATCACTGCAAAACATCCTACCAGAGGAAGAATACAGAATTGCCCGCTTACAAGAGCTAGAATTGTTAGATGAAAGGTGCCTCAAGGCCTTGAATCATCTTCGAGTATATCAAAATCGTCTGCGCATGAGTTATCATAAAAAATTTAGAACCCGAGAATTCCAAGTTGGTGATCTTGTCCTCATCGAGAATTAGAAAAATCTACAAGAACGAGAAAAGAAAGGCAAGTTCAAGCCTAATTGGCTTGGACCATATGTAATCACAGCAAAATATGGATTAGGAGCTTATCAGTTGGCTACTCCTGAAGGCAATCCTTTGGATGATCCGATGAATATCATGCACCTCAAAAGGTTTTATGCTTAGTCCTCAGAAAGTCTTAAATTGTCAAAAAAATAAATAAATAAATAAAAGATCCTAAAAAAATTGTCACTTTGGTGCAAACCTGGCAAACAGGCACCTTATGATACAAAAAAAATTAAAGAAGAAAAAATCAAAAAAAAAAAAAGAAAGAAAAAAAAATTCGTGGCGCTATGGGCAAGTATCTTGGTGAAAACCTTTGTGCAGGTGCCAAGGTAAATAACCGGATCCACTGTCTACCAGGTCGATACTACAAATCATCTGCCATCCAGCCCACCCATGCACAACATTCCTTCTTTTCCGCCTCCCAATAAAACATACGTATGATGATGAGTCTTTGCCTAAGTCATGAACAAGAAATGTCCCAGTGAAACTGAGCTTTCATGCCTCTGTATAAGCTTCAAGAAGTCTTGAGAAACAATCCCAAGTCCATCCTAGTTCTACTCTTGGCAAGAGGTATCATTTGGTCGCAAGGAAGAGACTTGTTAGATTTTGTTAGAGTTTTTTTTTTTTTTTTTTCCATATAGGCTTGCATCTTTTGCCTTACAAATGCCACTATTTACGACTGCCTGGGTCCTTCCATAGCCAGGTATGTTATGATAGGTGCATACTGGGGCATATTTCATAGTATGGCATGTTTTGGATCCTTCTTGTATAAACCGACGACCTAGTACTAGTGTTTATCAACACTTACCTTCTCGTATACAAGAAGTATCAGTGTGTTTAAGGGTTTCCTTGCACAAAACCACAACTTTGTATTAGTGTTTCTTAACACTTGCATTGTTGTGTGCAAGAAATTCCCGTTTGTCTACAGAGTCAGTCCACGCCCTGGGTTTCTCATGGCATCCTAATTTCTATAAGCAGTGGTGCAAGTCACTCAGGGCAACATCAAACTAGGTTGGCTCTCCACATTTGTTGTGCACAAAATCTCACCATCATTCCATCAAATCCTAAACTCAATAATCTAATGGAGTTCTCAATTGCCCCCATTTTCCTCCGCGGTCTCGCATCTCTTATTCTTCTTTCCAAATACCTCATGGCTACTTCATATATCTTCCTCATTTATCCCTTCCACCCTAATTTTTCTTCCTCTATTTTTTTTTTTCCTCACATAATCAATTTTGATTCTAATCATGTCTTATACAGGATGAATTCTTCCTGAAACCAGACATTGTGATCTGATCATGTCTTATACAGGATGAATCCTTCCTGAAACTAGACGAGTTGATCATGTCTTATATAGGATGAATCCTTCCTGAAACTAGACGCTCTGATCATGTCTTATACAGGATGAATCCTTCCTGAAACTAGACGCTCTGATCATGTCTTATACAGGATGAATCCTTCCTGAAACCAGACATTCGTTGTGATCGATCATGTCTTATACAGGATGAATCCTTCCTGAAACTAGATGTTGTGATCGATCATGTCTTATACAGGATGAATCCTTCCTAAAACCAGACGCTCTTATCATGTCTTATACAGGATGAATCCTTTCTGAAACCAGACGTTGTGATCAATCATGTCTTATACAGGATGAATCCTTCCTGAAACCAGACACTTTGATCATCTTTGTCTTATACAGGATGAATTCTTCTTGAAACCAAACTGAATCTAGATCTTATCAATCGAATCAAATCAAATATATCGGGATATCAATTTCTCAAAACTCCAAAGATCAAATACCTCAATTGATCTCCCGATGGGGCATCACCATACCGTAATTTATAAATCAAGAGCCGACGCATCCTATCAAACCAATATCAACATCAAAACAAGATTATTCTTTGAATCAATGCATCATCACACCTCGCTTCAAAGAGGGGCAAAATGTAGACACTTAAAAATAATTATTTTAGTTATTTTTTAATTCCTCACATAATTAATTAATTAATTATGTTAATTAAAATTCTTCTCAATATTAATTAAATATAATTAATATTGTCACTATAGCATATGATTGATTTATTTAATAATCAATCCCTTTCTTTATTCTTCTAAAAAATCAAATCCTCACAAATCTTCCTCTTAGCTAATTAATTTCAATTAATTAGTTAACCTACATGATTCCTACAAATCATCTTCTTAATTCATCATTAACCTAATAAATTCTTCTAGAAACTCCCTAAACTCACTTAACATTATTCTTTTAGTCAAATTCTCCTACAAATATAAATCCCACCTAACATTTCCTCTAATTCCCCTCCTAATGAGTCGTTAATGGCTAATCATCATGATTAGCCACAAAGTCAACTCTTTGTCCTTTCATCCAGCCACTAGCTTTAAATGCTCTTTTTCTAGATGAATGTAAGATTTTCGAAATCTTACATTCCTCTAGGCATTTTCCTCTCCCAAGGAATTTTTAATTCCTTTTTATTCTTCTAATCCCCATAATATCCATTTTTGGAGAATTTTTAATTCCTCCAATGCATCTTGTAGAGTGTGGAGATACGAAATGCCTTTAAGGCATATTTCTTGGTCTCCACACCCTCTCTTGGACCTTGTGTGACCTCACAAGTAAATCTTAGCCCTTCATCTCAAATTCATCCTAGCCATCTGTTTTCCTCTCCTCTTCCTATAAAATAGGGTTCCATCCCTTCATTCAAAACATCTTAAAATTCAGTAAGCTTATGCTGCCCTTTTGAGCCCAGAAAACCATCTTGGCAACTTGATCATCTCATCCTTATCATTCATCCTTATCATTTGTGCACAATATTGGAGAGCCATCCACATCCAGCAATCAAAGGAGCACATCAAGTGGAGCATTATCAAGGGGCGCCTTCACTTCATCAAGCTCAATCCGAAGGAGAAGGTAAAATAGCAAGGTGAAATGGTCTTTTTATGATATTTTAGCATTCTGCATGTTTATTTCGTTATGTTTTGATCAGTTTACCTTTCAAATCTATTTTTCCCTCTTCAATAAATACTTCCTCATGAGTTTTCAACCAAAAACACATTAATATAAATACTCTATACGCAGAACACCCAATGGTGTAAAATTGATAATTCATTAATCACATAAAAATATGATATTCATTTTCAAAATAAAACATCAATTTTCATTCTATCATGACACATTTTATCAAAACTTATTTTCTGTTCGAAGCCAACATATACTTTCTAGAAAACATAAATATACATTTAAGGAAACCTAAACTAGATCATCATTTGCCAATAAAATTAAGTTCCCAAGTATATATTAAAACAACTAGCTAAGGATAATAATATATATATATATATATACCATAATTAATAAATCCATAAATCCATAATTCAACCGCAATTAATATATAATTAATAATATTTATTAATTTATTAATCACTACAATTAATATATATAAAAGTTATACATTATTTAGTAATTATAAATTAAGATATTATTAATAAAATATATTAATAAAACCTTTAATAAAATTATATTTAAATTTTATTATATATAAATATATATATTATTTTTTTTTTGTTTTATAAACAAATTATATAAAAAAATAATAATTAAAAATAAATAAACCAAGGCCAAAGGGCAGACCCACGTAGAGATGACGTGGGCCTCCCTTCCTAGCCTCGGCTGAGTGGAGGCCATGGCATCACCTCAGCGCCAGGCCTCTCCCCATGGTATGGGGAAGCCTTGGCTCTCCCCAGCAATGGGTCGAGGGCCTCGGCTTCCATGCCACCCCTCCCTGACACCCAAAACAATATACTAATCATCACTTTTTTGAGCTTTATTATTATTATTTTTAAAAATAAAATAAAACCAAGCCCCACTTGCTGGGTACTCTTAGACTAGCAAAGTATATATTTTATTTTTATTTTTTTTGTTTAAATTTATTAAAATTAAAACAAACCCAAGATCTATAGTCTCATACTCAAAATTCTCTGAGAACTAAATTCCATTTTCAAATCCTCAAACACATATATATGCATTTTTTTTACTTTTCTTTTTATTTATTTTTTATTTCAAACAAAACCCCCAAAATTAAATAATACATAGTCTCATACAAAGACTAAAATATATTTTCCAGAATGTCCATGAACAACAAATATTGATAATTTTTCCAGAATAACCAGACCCAGAAAGGGAATAATTTTTCCAAACAACACTATTCTTGGCAACTAAGATTGATTTACTACCATTTATCCAAATTTACAACCAAACACATTTCTTCCACAACCAAATAGTAAAAATGTGTAGCAACAAAGGAAACAAATAAAAGAAATCCTACCTCCATACGCGATCCTGGAAGAGATTTGAAGGAGAGCCCAACCTGTGAGCTCAGAATCCTTCTTCCACCAAATGCCCCAAAATTTCTCTAGAAACATCTTCCAAAATGTCTCCCAGCCATATTTTTCCCAAAAATCATTTCTCCCAAAATATTTTTCCAACCCTAGGTTAAATGCAAAGTTTTTGACCAAAAATCTCATTTCTAAAATAAAAATACTTTTACACAATTTATTTCTAATTTAGAAAAATCAAAAAGCCTCTTCCTCATTTAATTTCTAATTTTCTCAATTTTAATAAAATTAACCTTTATATTCCAAAATATAATGAGGGTAAAATTATTATTTTTAATTAAAATAAAATCCCCAAATTAATCTTTCACACTTTATCAAATATATATTAACTTGCTTTTCTAATTAAAATTGATTTTCTTTAAATAATTAAAATCAACCTTTCTATCTTTAAAAGGGAAAAGAGATTAAATTAATTCTATTTCAAATAAATTAAAATCTTTCCCTTCCAAAAGCATAAACAAAATAAATTAATCAATTTAAAAATTAACCATTTAATCAAACTTGCTACCAATTTGGATTGAGCAATTCCAATTAACGATTAATCGCATAAAGGGAACCTATTTAATTTAGTCCCTTAATTACTAATGTGTAAACACATATTAAATTAAATTAAACATTAAGGATTAATTACTCAATTTAACCACACACAAAACACACAACCCAAGAAAGCCAAACAGACAGATGACCTGCATACCCAACCAAAGGGAATGCTGATGACGATTGACGATGCTCACTTGAGCACTACTATGGTCAAATAAGGGTCTTACGACCACCTAATCCAAACTCTAAGGGCCAAAGAGGTACAGTCAAACCTGCAAATCCAGGCGGAGATGAACCTCACACCCATGGGGTATTGTACCTGAAATCTCTTGCAACCAAGAGTTATACATGCATACATATATATTTAATAAAAGTGTTAGCCCGAGATTAATAACATGAATCAAGAGAACTAATAAGCTTACATTAAAATTGATGCGAAAACCATATTAACCGCTATGCACAATAATTAAAACATCCGACTATAACATAATAACATGAAAAACTAACCAAGGTCAAACCAAGATTAGAAAATGATTAGGGCAGGGGTACTACATTCTCCCCCCTAGGTTTCGACTTACTCCTGGAAGTCGTAAGGCTGGACAGAAAACATGTCGCATACATTAGCCCTGAAACTCATTTAACAAACATCAAATTGCACATAGGAATCTTTCCATAAATAAATGAAACATTGTTACTAAATCCTTTACGAATGCCATTATACATCGGTAAGATACATCTACTTGCATCCCTTTCTTATAACATTCTAGAAACTATCTACAATCATAGTAGAGAAACAAGAATTTTCTTCCTTTCATTACACCAAATTAATGCATTACCAAGAGGTAAACAACAATTACCATAATCATCTACCAAATATGACGAGAAAACATGTCATCATGATCAATTTCTTTTACCAATCCATCCTCATGATAAAATTTTATTGCATAGAACTAGCTTCAAAATTCAAATTCTACAACCAAGTTAACTTCCAATAAATAAGAGCAACATATAGTACACAAATGTTTACACTTGCCATGCATATAAAATCCTTTCCAATGACTATGTCCCATAACATAGTGACAAGTTAACACAATTTACTCCCTGATTACACATAATAACCATCCACATAATTGGAATGCACAACTCAAAAGGCCACATGTGAGCATGTCTAATGCTCGGTCAAAGATAACATGCACGATCAACATCTCTATGTCTGATCTCAAAATAATAACATGATCATAAATATCCAACATCTCACTCAAGGCTCGATGGTGCCAGTGCACACCATAGTGATGCTACCTTCCATACAAGACCTTCGTGAACATCCCTTGTTGAGTAAGGTGGTTAGCCTCCAAGAGATAGTCACCACACATAGGTAGGTAGTGGATCCTAGCTGCATCACAGCCTCACATACCCCCATCCTCAAGTTTCCCTATGTCTACTTCCTCGTACACACTCAACCAAGACAGTCTCATATGTCCTTGGAGAGGAATTTCACATTTCAACACAAGACCAGCATATGAAAACAATAAGGATAAACCAGTTTAGCCACCAAAGTACAGATGAATAAAGAATAAATCATTAATTCCAACAATAAGGCAAGAAAATAATCCATAATTTGCAACACCAAATCAAAAAGAAAAGATCACAAGATCGTGGCTAAACCTTCAAAGTCAAAGTAGAATAAATTTCTGGTCCACAAAGAAATAAATAAGAATATCACAACTGCACATAACATCACTATGTGACTAGTATCTAGCCACCAACGAGGAAGGAGGAAACAATCGTCTAGCTATTGCAGTAGCTCATCATGTGGTGTGACCTAGTCACAGATCCACACAGCATGGTAGTGTGCACCTCGACATCACCTCGCATCACATCATCACGTGGCATGGCAATACTCCAAGAGGAGAAGACACACAATGGATGTATGCCGCATGGTAGTGTACCTCGCGGAAAAAGGAACACACAGTTCACATCCCGCATAGCGACGTACCTCACAGGATACTCATCATAAGCCAGAGGTATACATGGCTAAGGTCCACCCACATGTCTACCAACACCTACTAACTGACAGCTCATGTGGACAAAACCTACCTTTCATGAAGACAAGGCAAATGATCCTCCAAAATACACCATCACAATGCTCAAGAATTGCCATCAATATGCTCAAATAAAGGAGAGGAATAGGTTGGCACACATAAACCTTATAGATTGGTTCATTAAAAAGGGAAAGTATTGAGTACACCTTTAATATAGTTTCATTACATAGCTATATTTTTCCTCAAAATAGAGAAGCTAAAGTCACTTCACACCGACATTACTTGTACGCCGATCCATACTATTCAAGGAATGGTGACTTGTAATACTACCCCTTAACATACTGAATTACCAACAACTTGCGGGTTGGCACTCAATAGGGTAACAAATAAGCAACATCGCATAAATAGTATGGTTTCCCATACTCATAAGTAAACATATCCTCCATGGTTGAATGCATCACCATCCCATGGGCACATATAGAAAGCATGGGTTTCTTACAATACACAAAGAAAGCACTAGTACAGGTTTAGTCACATTTATGGGGAGTACTTTTCAGTATTCTATCATCTACTCAAGGAAGGTTTTAATTATGCTTCCCAAATGAATAACTTCATAAAGTTTATTCTAGATACAAGTACTGAAATTCTTAATAATTCAAAATTATATAAGGAAATAACATCATTCCTATATCTTTCTCTAATTCCACTAAGCATTCATAACCACATTACTACTATGCAAATTTCTTTCCGAAGCTTAAGACTTCCATCTTTCAATAAGAAGTCAAAATGCAAAAATACAATTTTATATGCTTTATAAACATTCTATTTAAATCAATGCATCATTTCTTTGAAAACCTAAGGTACGATAAGAAGGTAATGAGGAACTATCAACTAAATAATATATATTAGTGCATGCACATCAAACAAGCTTTTTTCATTTTGCACTCTCTAGTTAAGCTAAGTCATTATATATATCCAAAAGCAAGTTTAGTGTAGCAATGTTAAAATAGGTCCTCAATCAAATAGGTATAATGAAACACATAAAACAATCTTTCATGGAACACATTAATACACTCTTAGTCACTATAATATATTCCCTTTTTTATACATGTTTTACAAATAAAGTAGTTTCACATAACAACTATTCACACATTAATGCACATTACTTAAGATAGAATTTAATTATGTTATTCCTACAATACACATGGAGAATTATTAATGTAAACATACAATTTTCTCTCAATAACCAATATGAACTTTAAAACCCATAGCCCTTTTATTATCTAAAAACACAGAAGCGTCATAAGGTTCACACAAGGGTTCAAGAAGTCACAACCTTTCTCTTGCAACAAGAAAACTCACATAAGAGATAAATACACATATAAAAAACATTTTAATTTCTAGAGAGAAAGACAAGGATGGGTGTTAATTGTTGAATTTGCTACAAAATAAGCCTTCAATATCTACCATACAAGTCCTTCAAGTGGACAACACTAAGCTAGATCATAATCTTAATACAAGCACATTTCATACTTTCAGATTCAAGACAAGCACATATAATCACTCAAAAATCACCAACATCAAGAAGGTGAAAGCAAGGTGTGAACACACATGTTACACACAATTAAGGTTTGCTTAAAAGAATACGCAAAAGAATAGAACACGAGTCCTTAAGATCTTCAAGATCCTATGCCTCAATCACACACAGACAAACATAGGACAAGCATACAACATCGGGTCG
Source organism: Cryptomeria japonica (assembly GCF_030272615.1). Classification (NCBI taxonomy): domain Eukaryota; kingdom Viridiplantae; phylum Streptophyta; class Pinopsida; order Cupressales; family Cupressaceae; genus Cryptomeria; species Cryptomeria japonica. Next base: position 594,861,054 of record NC_081411.1, read on the forward strand.
ATACACCTCACACCAAATAAGGGCACAAGCAACACCAGAGATCCCAGTGTTTGCAACATGGGCTCTGATACCAAATGTAATGCCCCACCAGGAAACCCCGAAGGGATTAAACTAAAACACAAGAATAGAGTGCAAATAAATTAAAAAAAAAACAAAAATTGAACACAAGATAATGATACAATGAGTTATCATAAGTTTAGATACTACAATGGAAGACTAAATAACACCTAAAGAGTTTCCCAACGTGATTACTTAATCCAATATTTAACTCAATTCATGCTTAATTAATCCAATTAAGTTGATTAACTTAATGACATGATAAAACTTAAGCAAAAGATAATTCCTTTCGGTAATTTAATATTATAGATAACATGACGAGGTTCATCCATTGAGGTTAAAAAGTATAGATAACATGATTAGGTTCATCCAATAAAATTTAACCATACATTACATTCAAACTTTTATTAAAACATAAGTCATGCATCTAATTTTCATTGCATACTTTAATTTCATAATCAACAACTGATTACATTCCATTAATCAAATCTACATTCTCTCATGATCCAAATTACTACATTTAAATAAGATGACTACATACATGCATTTAAGATTAACTTTATCTAATCCACATTATACATACTAACATAATGCCATCCATACATGCTAAATTAAAAGGAAACATAAGAATGTAAAACACCACATAACACCTAAAAAAATTTCGAAGTTCACCCCTAGTGGGCTACATTTTAGGGTCTTCTCAACTACAAAACCCCTCTGATAATTAAATAATAGTGAATAATACATAAGGTTTGCATCATTACAATCCTTCCATCACGACGAACATACCAATAATACATACGACCACATCGGTCAAATAAGTACATAAATGATCCCTGAATAGGAAAGGATCCAACTGAACATAATAAGAGGCAATTACAATAGATCAACTGGAGCCTCCACAAGACAAAATATTCGCAACCCAAGGTCTAACATGATATCAGGTTCTCACAAGGGCATAAACATCAAGACGACTCCTCAACAATGCTCCTATCAAGACAACAAAACAACACACTAACGAACATAAGGGACAAGTGTCATCACATAACCTGGAATGGTTACCATGGCAGGTCTTCCTAGGCTCTGGCACCATCCATTGGGTTACCCTAATGACCTATTCCAAACCTCCGGCCCATCCAAGCATCATGTGGACCCACACATCCTTTCGTGAAGACAAGGATGATGGTTTGCCATTTCAGGCCTTCTCACTACATGTCGAGTATGTACTAGCACTCATTCCATATGTGAGGCACAATTAACTTACTAAATGATTTATTAAATAACTCTCTAATATGTTATTAGGTTATCACTTATTAGACACACTTCCGATGGGTTAACCAGCAGCCACTTTGGGCGCAGCCCCCAATCGAAAGCCACTTTCCCATATGACACTAGAACATAAACCAACAACTCCTAAAACCCAGGAATACACAAGGGAAAGCATATGGAGTTTCAAAATGATAGGAATACTCACTTGGTCAAACAAGACTTCATACGGGGTGCACTGACTAATGGTACTCTAAGTAGAGACCTAACCAGCTATGGTCAACCATAAACCAACATTCAACACCCGCGTAAAGGACATGACTGGATACAAACCATCACATGAAAACAGTAAATACTCAAGATCAAGGACATAAGCAAGTACCCAAATCAACAAATGAAAATAACCAACCATCACAATCAAGGACTTACCATTTCATAAGCAAATGTGAATACATAAATTTAAACATGCATAGGCAATAACCGGAAAGGACAACCTTTTTCCATATTGTTAAAACATTAAAATCGATCCAATTTTTTAATTTATCTAAGTGTGATTGCAGTTTGTCTACCTCGTCTAGGTATAGGTCGTTCATGGTTTACTAACTCACTAAAGTTCAAATGCATCATACAATAATATAGATACTTCCTCATGAGTTTTCAACCAAAAACACATTAATATAAATATTCTATATGCAGAACACCCAATGATGTAAAATCGATAATTCATTAATCACATAAAAATATGATATTCATTTTCAAAATAAAATATCAATTTTCATTCTATCATGACACAGTTTATCTAAACTTATTTTCTTGTTCGAAGCCAAGATAAAATTTCTAGAAAACAAAAATATACATTTAAGGAAACCTAAACTAGATCATCATTTCCGAATAAAATAAAGTTCCCAAGCATATATTAAAACAACCAACTAAGGATATTGATTTGTATATATATATATATATATACCATAATTAATAAATCCATAAATCCATAATTCAACCGCAATTAATATATATTAAGAAAAATATACATTAATTAAAATTTAGCAATATATATATATATATATATATATATATATATATATATATTTTAGAGCGAATTTTCGATGGGTGACAGAAGGCAACTTGGTGCATATGCAGATGTGGCATGGGAGGATCCGCCACATGTGCCCCAATGGGTTTTTTCAAAGGGGAGATGGGAGGATATGTTTCCGTAGGCAATACAAGGTAGGCAAAATGAGTTTTTTTACCCGATTTCAAGATACTTTCAAGGGTTTTTCAGGAATCATCATAGGCGGTAGCATCACATTGGAAGGTTTAACTCATGAGGACAGGGTGGTAATGGTCTGGGAAAATATAACCATCATTTAAAATCTAGGAATCAGTGGGCCAATTACAGAGGTGATAAGAGATTGTTTGCTCAAGTGGTAGGTTCTGGAAGCATGGAATCAACTAGGGCATCTATTTCTTTGAAACCGGAGGGCGCATTGGAGATTCTAAACTTGAAGTCTTCTAGCTTTGGAAAGGACAAGATGAATGTTGGTAATTTGACCCACTCTATTTCAGGTTTGGCAAAAGGTAAGGGGGATGATGGAGCCCCGACGAAAGAGGTATGGGTTTCTGTTCTGTGTTTTGATTTTAGCAGATCTTTTGTAGCAGAGAGGGCTTCTAGGTTACATTCTGTTGCACTCTTGGGTGAATTTTGGGGTCCTCAAACTAATTTGTCTAAGTTGCATTCTAAATTGAGGAAACGTTGGTCTGCATTGGTTTATTTTCAGTTATTATCTGCAAATTCCTTTGTATTTGTTTTCGATTCCCCTCATTTTAGGGATGAAGTTCTTGTGAATCCATTTCATTGGTTTGACAATAATTTACTTATGTTATCTACTTGGAATCTTTTTTGGTCCCAGAATGGTCCAAATCTAAAAATATTCTGATCTGGTTTGGGTTGCCTAAATTTCCCTTCGAATTCATGGATCCAGAAGTTTTGAAATCGATAGGAGATAATTTTGGATCATTTTTGACATCTAAATCTGATTTTGTGGAAGGGAAGGTTTTGGTAAAAATCTATGTGTTGGTTAACCCTACTTCTGTGTGCCCAAATTCATGTAATATTAAGTCAAGCGAGGGTATTTGGAAACAATCTTTTGACAAGTTGGATAATGACTTTCTTCAAAATCTGATTGTTGTGGATGCCCCTTTGTTTTTGGAGTTTCATAGTAATTCAAAAATTGTTACACATGATAAGGGTGGTATTTATGTTCCTTTAAATTTTGTTCCTACTAAAAATCCTTCTCTCCATGTCTCTTTTGACTTTGATTATCAGCCAAGGGAGGGTCTTGAAGGGAACAATGGAGGTTGGTTTATCCATAACGCTTCCTCTGATAAGGTGGAGGTTGTTTTGAACAATTTAAATCAGGCAAGTCTAGAGGGGGTTGATATTTCTAAGCCTGTTAGTCAGGGACAGGGTGTTAATCCTTGGCATTATGGTCATAAAAGACCTTCCTTCCCCCAAGTTCCCATTACTTCTAATTTTATACAGGGGGGTGGGCTAGATGGTAATATGGGTGATAAGGCTTTTGTTTCTTTAGAAGGGTCGGGTGTTCAGGTGAATATTAGAGAGCATAATGGGTCGAAGGGGATAATTTTCCTGTTAAGCCTATTTCTTTAAGTCAGGATGATGCTCTCTTAATTCATAAGGTTAAACAATTAGCATATAGTAAGCCTAATCTGGGTTATGGCAAGTCTCAGGAGCTTCCAGTTATTTCTCTAGATGAACATATTGTTTAGCAAGTTGAGAATCTACTCAATAGTATTAAGGATCAGTTAGATGAGGAGGTTTCAGATAGGGTTGTGTGTTCTATCGAGAATGATTTGAATTCAATTCATAAGAGTTTTCCTATTTCCCCTTCCTTTAACCCTTTCAAGGTTCTCAATAATGATGTTTCTCAGGATGTTTTAAATAAGGTGGAACCTCAGGGAATGGTGTCTTCCCCTTTGTTAAATTTAGGAAAAATGTCATCCTCTCCTATAGGTCCCCCTATTGCTCAAGAAGAGATGAAATTCCCTATCCCATTTGTGTCACCGGGTAGGGGTAGACCTCCAAAAACCCGTAAAACTCAATTAGAAATTGATGCAGGTATTCAGCAAGTGTTGTCTGCTTCTCCTGGGGTTAAGAAGGGTTCAACCTTGTCTTTGGATATGGGGAAAAACATTGGGCATCTCTCGAGTTCCATTAAGAAGAAAAACAAATGCTTAAATAGTCCTCCGGTTACTAGATCCATGGCTGTTAAGAGGAGTTCACATAAAAGTTTTGGGGAGAATACTTCTTCCCCTAAGGATGGAAAGAGGGGAGTGTCAACCTCCCCTTGAGGGAAATGAGGATTATTTCTTGGAATGTTAGGGGCTTAAATGCCCTTAACAAGAGATGCTTGATCAGGTCTCAATTGGACTTGGTTAAGTGGGATATATGTATGCTTCAAGAGACTAAGCTCTCTTTGGAGAATTCTAATTTTGTTTTTTCCTCTTGGAAGAGGTGGAATTTTTTTTCCTGTCCGACTTTTGGGGCATCGGTGGGTTTGGCCTTGTTATGGAATGATTTTGTGGTAGATGTAGAACTGGCTGCTTCTACTTCTAATTGGATGCTATCATTAGTGTCTAATAAAACTTCTATGTTCAAATTCTAGCTTTTCAATATTTATGCCCCCTCGGGTGTTTTGGCTAAATGCAGTCTATGTGAATAACTTATAAGGGTGTCATCCCCCCTAAGGGATCATTCTTTTATTATTTTTGGGGGGGATTTTAATGCAATTTTGGATTCGGGTGAAAAGACAGGGGGTATTTTCCCTAATAAGAAATCTATGGATGACTTTAATGCTTTTATTGATAACTCAATGATGAACCACTAGTACCAAACTGGTACTGAGAGGGGGGGGTGAATTAGTACAAACACAAATATAGTCCAAAACCGGTTTGATAGCAAATACTCCAAATGACTGACAAACATGGATACTGGTTAAAATAGAGTGCAACCAGTAACATCCAGTACAACTCAAACAGTCATAAACCGGTCACTCACTAAGCTTTCCTCTTAGCTCAATACTATAGTACCATTGCACTCTCATGTATGAACAGGTAAACTATCATCAGATCTTCATAACAATGAGTTCGATATGTTTTATAGACAGGCATAAAGCATAGAACCATTGTATGCTCAATAGGTAAAAACAAAGCATCACAAGATAAAAGCATTACACATGACACACATATTTTTCACATGGAAACCCAACTGGGAAAAACCACAGTGGGGATGAATACCCACAAGTTGCTTTTGAACTCTTTTGAAGTCCACTCTGTTAGGAGCCTTATCTGATTAAAGACATTACAATAGGTTCTGCTAGGAACCGATCCTGTTAGGGATCACCCAGTTAAGGGTTAAACTTGATTAGGGTTACCTTGTTAGAGGATTTAAAGAACTCAATAGCTAAAGGATCTCCAAAGCTCTATAGCTTCTCAGAACTCATTAACCTCGAGTTACCCTATCAAGGGATTTGAATCAAGCCTGTTAAGACTACCCTGTTAAGGGATTTTGCATCAAGCCCAGTTAAGGCTACCCTATTAAGGGATTTCACAACTATTGAAGTGGTTAAAGATCAATAGGAATTACAATGATCTGATAACAACACTCAATGCTAATGCAGATCCATTTTGGCTCCTCTTCTCCTTCTGCACATTCACTTTGCAGATATCTCTTCTCTCCTTTGGTCTGGCAAGAATCACGTATCACTTCCCTTGGATACACACTCACAACTTTTTCCAATAGCCTTAGAAAGAAACACAACATCGACCTTATAGGAAACAGACAAGTCGATAGCAAAAACCCTAAACCTGTTAGGTTAAGCAATTCAAGTGGTTCAATCCTGACCGTTGAATCATACTGCATTAAATGCAACAATCTTGAATCGATCTCAAGACATCTCCATCATCCATTTTCCATCGATTTCATGGCAGCTGATAACCCATCACATGTTATCACCATTCAACAAACTTCGCACATTCTCGAGTTAGATAGGAATAGTCTTCTTCATGCAAGATCCTTCACGCGCACAGAGCTTACATGGCAACACGATCTGTTCTCCATTATACTGCTAACTCATCACACAAAGATCACTGATTGAGTCACACAGGCTTGAGGTACTCCAACCGGAAATCCTGAAGTGGGAACTACCTACCAACCAGTAGTAACACAATGCTTCCATGTGCCGGTTCCCATAACAGCATGCTGGTTCATCTTGAACAAATATGCCGCTTCACTTTGGCATATAAACCGGTTCATACATATGTTGATTCCTCTCTCTTTTCACCTATCTCATGTGCCAATTCTCACCATGTCACATATTGACATTAATGACAACATACAATATCATTATGTCTTCATGCTGGTTCACATAATGCCAACAATCTCCCCCTTTGGCATTGATGGCAATATACAAAGATATCTTCTCCGCTTCACATCTTCTCCCCCATTTGCTGCAGATATATTTTCGCTTCACTCCTTCTCCTCCTTTGACAACAATGCCAAAGTGGAGGCACAAGCATCTCTGTTCCATTATGCTGCTCCCCCTGAGGAGTAGCATCCTTCAACACATCAATCAACAAAAATTTGACTTTGCAATACCTGACTGATGTGGAGCAATTACTTTTAGTTCACCTCCTGAAGGGGCAATACCCCTAATTCACCTCTTAAGTGCACATATGTAGTCTTTGGGAGAGGCTTGGTGAATATGTCTGCTAACTGCTCCTTACTAGAAAAATGTTCTAGTGCAATCTCCTTATTCTGAACCTTTTCCCTCAAGAAATGATACTTAAGCTCAAAATGCTTGGTTCTAGAATGTAAAACCGGATTATTTGATATATTGATAGCACTTGTGTTATCACAGAATATACTTACCAGTTTAGATACAGGGATCTTGAAGCCTTCTAGTACATGCTTCATCCAAATTGTCTGAGTGCAGTTCATGAAAGCTGCAACATACTCCACTTTTTCTATAGACTGAGAGATACAACTCTTCTTTTTACTCATCCATGAGACCAGTCTACCACCAAGGAAGAATGCACCACTGGTTGTGCTCTTTCGATCATCTACATTACTAGCCCAATCAGCATCTGTGAACACTTTCAAGTTGAAGTCCTTGCTATATGGATACCACAATCCATAGTCAATAGTTCCTTTCAGATACCTAAGAATCTGCTTGACTACAACCAAGTGGGATTCTCTTGGAATTTTTTAGAACCTTGCAGTAATGCCAACTGCATGTGCAATATCTAGTCTACTATGCACTACATAATGCAATTTACTAATCATTGATCGGTATTCCTTCTCATCAACCAATGTTGAGTCATCCTCTTTGGATAGTTTACAACCAATCACCATCGGTGTACCAACCGGTTTGATATCTTCCATGCCAAAGGTCTTCAACACCTCTTTGACATATTTGGACTAAGTGATAAAGATTCCATCTTTCATCTACTGGATCTACAGTCCAATGAAGAACTTAATCTCCCCTATGAGTGACATCTCAAACTCTTTCTTCTTGTAAGGATTCTTGCATCCTTATCTCCTATGATCTGCTTGGGATCATGATTCAGCTTGACATACCAAGGAATGGTCTTAACTGGTTCTTCTTGCTTTTCCTCTTCATCCTCATCTTCATCAATATCAGCATTCACTAGTTCAGGGACACTGTAACTGGTACTTGGTTGACTAACAACCGGTTCATTTACAGCTTGCTCATTGTCGATTTCCTCAGTTTTCTCAGAGGATTCATCAACTCTTACATTGATACTTTCCATAGTTCTCTGAGTCCTATTGTTGTAGCACTTGAAAGCTTTACTCTTGGTGGAATATCCTAGAAATATTCTCTCATCACATTTAGCTTCAAATTTGCCCTGATGTTCACTCCTCTTGATGTAACATTTGCTACCAAATACGCTAAAGTAGCTAACCACAGGTGTCTTACTGGTCCAATACTCATAAGGAGTTTTGTCCTTGCCTTTCTTGATGAGTACCCGATTCATAGTGTAGACTATAGTGCTCACCGCTTCTCTCCAAAAGGTGTGAGCTACCTTTCCTTGAATCAACATGGTTCTAGTTGCTTCAACCATAGTCCGGTTATTCCTCTCTACTAGGCCATTCTGTTGTGGTGTCCAGGAGGTAGATAGTTGTCTCTTGATGCCAAATTCTTCACATTACTTGTTGATTTCACCGAAAGTGAATTCCCTTCCTTGATCAGTTCTGAGACATTTGATCCTTTTACCACTTTCCTTCTCCACTAATGCTCTAAAAGCTTTGAATTTCCCAAAAGCTTCAAACTTGTCTTTCAAGAATGTGACCCACATCATTCTTAAGTAGTCATCAGTGAGGATCATGAAGTACCTATCACCCTGCACACTTCTAGTTTTCATAGGACCACACAAATCAGTATGCACAAGATCAAGCAAGCTGTCAGCAGTGAAAGATTTACCTTTAAAGGTAGAGGAAGACATTTTCCCCAATTGACACTCTCTACGCAAGGTATTATCCAGTTTGTTTAGCACCAACAACCCTCTAACTGCCTTGATCTTACTAGCCTTCACAATGTTATCAAAGTTTACATGGCAGAGTCTCCTATGCCATATCCAACTATCATCAAGCCTAGCCATAAGAAAGGTACTTACATTTGCATTTAGATGAAATAGGTTACCTTTGGCCTGCATGCCAATGGCCACCAACTTACCATCTTTTCCTTTGATTTTGCAAACTCCATTCTTGAATTGCAGAGTGAGGCCACTGTCATTTAGCTAGGCAACACTTAGAAGGTTGTGTCTAAGACCATCAACCCAGTACACATTATCAACATTGCTCTTTCCATTCAGAGAGATGGACCCTCTACCTTTGACCATGCATGGTGCATCATTGCCAAAGTGAGCCACACCACCATCATACTCCTTTAAGGATAGAAACTTGCTCCAGTCACCAGTCATATGGTGAGAATAGCCACTGTCAATGATCCACTCATTTGAATTATCAAACCGGGAGACAAGAGCCTTCTTGTTTGCCACATCTTCCTTTACAGCAACAAACACAATGTCTTTATTCTATTCTTCTTTTGATTCCTCATCTGTGACACCTTCATCAACTACCACAAAATAGTTTCTCTGGTTTCCTCCTTTCAATTTCCTGAACCTTTCTAGTTTGTCCTTGTTATCGCCATTAGGGTAGTTTATGGAAATATGTCCTATCCGGTTACAAGAAAAGCATTTCAAAGGTAGCTTACCTTTGTATTTACCAGTTCCTTTAGGAAGCTTCCTGGCAAGGAGAGCTTCGAATGCCATCAGAATCTCCTCATCATTAATTTCTCTACTCTGACTAGGTTCTCCACTAGGGCTAGCCTCTTTTCCTTTTCTGGATGGTATAGTAGAGGCTTTAAATGTTGATTTAGTCTTTTGAACATTGCCATAAAAAATATTTAGCTCATAGGCTGTTAACTTGGCTATGATGGAGTCCAAGGATACTTTAGACTTATCTATTGATCGGAGCTCTTGAATAGCAGCAACCCTTATTGCACAAACTGGCAACAGGGATCTCAGGACTTTACTTACCATAGTGGAATCTTCTATTTTGCCACCTACACTCTTGATTTCTCCAACAACCATTTTGATTCTTATTCCATACTATTGTATGGTCTCACCTTCAACCATCCACATGTCTTCAAACTTCCCTCTCAGGCTTTCTTCCTTAGCCTGTTTTACATGCTCATCACCACCATAGATATTTTCAAGAGAATCCTATATCTCTTTGGGATTTGGCTTGTCCTGAACATCAATAAACTCAATGTCAGATAGACTACTGATGAGGGCTTCCATGACTTACCCATTTTCTTGTATCTCTCTCTTTTGGTCATTAGTGAGAGTACCGGTAGGAATAACATATACATTTTGAACATAACTCCAGTGTTGAACACCCATGCTTTTGATGAATATCTTCATCCTTTCTTTCCACATATCAAAATTTTCCTTGTTAAACTTTGGACCTTCCCTCTTCATCATTTGACTAGGATCTTTTCCTCAAGCGGTTAAGCTTACAACATGGAGGACTTGGAGGGGCTCTAATACCAATTGATAAATAAATGATGAACCACTAGTACCAAACTGGTACTGAGAGGGGGGGGTGAATCAGTACAAACACAAATACAGCCCAAAACTGGTTTGACAGCAAATACTCCAAATGACTGACAAACAGGGATACTAGTTAAAACAAAGTGCAAACGGTAACATCCAGTACAGCTCAAACAGTCATAAACCGGTCACTCACTAAGCTTTCCTCTTAGCTCAATACTATAGCACCATTGTGCTCTCATGCATGAACAGGTAAAATAACATCAGATCTTCATAACAGTGAGTTCAATATGTTTTATAGATAGGCATAAAACATAGAACCATCGTATGCTCGACAGGTAAAAACAAAGCATCACAAGATAAAAGCATTACATATGAGACACATATTTTTCACGTGGAAACCCAATTGGGAAAAACCACGATGGGGATGAATACCTAGAAGTTGCTTTTGAACTCATTTGAAGTCTGCTCTATTAGGAGCCTTGTTCAATTAAAGACATTACAATAGGTTCTGCTAGGAACTGATCCTGTTAGGGATCACCTGGTTAAGGGATGGCTATAATACCTGGTTAAGGGTTAAACCTGGTTAGGGTTACCTTGTTAGAGGATTTCAATAACTCAATAGCTAAAGGATCTCCAGAGCTCTATAGCTTCTCAGAACTCATTAACCTCAAGTTACCCTGTTAAGGGATTTCAATCAAGCCTGTTAAGACTACCCTGTTAAGGGATTTTGCATCAAGCCCAGTTAAGGCTACCCTGTTAAGGGATTTCACAACCATTGAAGTGGTTAAAGATCAATAGGAATTACAATGATTTGATAACAGCACTCAATGCTAATGCAGATCTATTTTGGCTCCTCTTCTCCTTCTGCACATTCACTTTGCAAATATCTCTTCTCTCCTTTGGTCTGGCAAGAAACACGTATCACTTCCCTTGGATACACACTCACAACTTTTGCCAACAGCCTTAGAAAGAAACACAGCATCGACCTTATAGGAAATAGATAGGTCAATAGCAAAAACCCTAAACCCTAAACCTGTTAGGTTAAGCAATTCAAGCGGTTCAATCCTGACCGTTGAATCATACTACATTAAATGCAACGATCTTGAATCGATCTCAAGACATTCTCCATCATCCATTTTCCACTGATTTCATGGCGGCTGATAACCCATCACGTGTTATCACCATTCGACAGACTTCACACATTCTCGAGGTAGATAGGAATAGTCTTCTTCATGCAAGATCCTTCACGCACATAGAGCTCACGTGGCAACATGATCTGTTCTCCATTATCTGTTATCATACAAAGATCACCGATTGAGTCATTTAGGCTTGAGGTACTCCAACTAGAAATCCTGAAGTGGGAACTACCTAACAACCGGTAGTAACACAATGCTTCCATGTGCTGGTTCCCATAACTGCATGCCGGTTCATCTTGAACAAATATGCGGCTTCACTTCGGCATATAAACCGGTTCATACATATGTCAGTTCCTCTCTCTTTTCACCTATCTCATGTGCCGGTTCTCACCATGTCACATATTTACATCAATGACAACATACAATATCATTATGTCTTCATGCCGGTTCACATAATGCCAACATTTATCTCTGATATGACTCTTTTTTATTGTAAGCCAGATAATGGTCTTTTTACTTGGACAAATATGAGGAAGGATTTCTCTCAAATTGCGGAGAGATTGGACAAGTTTTTACTTTCTAACAATTGGTTTGACTCAGATATTGAGTTTTTTTCTTCTATCCTTCCAATCTTGAGGTTGGATCACTTTCCTGTCTCCCTCTCTATTATAGAAGATAGATCTACTCATAAGTTGCCTTTTAAGTTTTAACCCATGTGGTTTAGGGACCCTTCTTTCCTGCCCCTTCTTTGAAAATGGTGGGAAGAGGCTCCATTCGTAAGAGGTTCTAGAATATTTCAGATTCTTAAGAAGCTCAAATTTTTAAAGAAAAAATTTAGGGAGTGGAATTCTCTGCATTTTAAGAATATCTTTGAGGAAAAGAAAAGGATTTTGGATATGATTGAAGCCTTGAACAATCATGTGATCCAGCATGGAATGGGTCCTAGGGTGTTTGATGAAATTAAGTCTCTTAGGAGTGAGAATAAATATTGGTGAGAGAGGAGGTATATTGGAGAAAAAAATCTAGGGAGTTATGGTTATCTGATGGGGATAAAAATACAAAAATTTTCCATTCTTCCACTAAATTGAAAAGGGCTAAGAGTAGGATTACTTGTATTCAGGACTGCCATGGGAATATTCTTTCTGATTCAGATGATATTGCTAGTGAAGTAGTTAAGTTCATTAAGAACTTACTTTCATCAGAAAATAATGATGTTACTAATAATATTACATCTCATATTCCTTCTTTAATCTCTTTAGATGACAACAAAATGTTAATGTCTCCTTTTTCATTAGAGGAGGTTAGGGGGGATGTTTTTGCTATGAATCTGGACAAGGCACCTGGGCCTGATGGATTCACTCCATTATTCTTCCATAAATGTTGGGAATTTATGGGATCGAATGTTCTTTTGGCCCTTGAGGAAGCAAGACGAAATAGATCGGTTATTAAGGAAATGAATACTACCTTGATAGTCATTATACCTAAGAAGGAGGACCCTAAAAATTTTGCAAATTTTCATCCTATAGCTTTATATAATACCCTCTACAAGATCTTTGCGAAAGTGATTTCTATGAGATTGGCTAAACTTTTACCAAAAATTATTTCTTTAGAGCAAGGAGGTTTTGTCCCAAAAAGGGAAACAGTGGAGGGGGCAATAGTTGCACATGAGGTTCTTCATTCAATATCAGTTCAAAAATGTTGTGCCATGATTCTAAAGTTAGATATGATGAAGGCATATGACAGGGTCGAATGGAATGCATTAAAAGTTGTGTTGTCTAAGCTGGGTTTCTCAATGGCTTGGATAAAATGGATCATGTCATGCATCTCCTCGACTAGATTCTCGATTCTTGTTAATGGGTCTCCTTGTGGGTTTTTTCATTCTTCTAGGGGTTTGAGGCAAGGGGATCCCCTATCCCCTTTTTTGTTTATATTACTAGCTAAAACCTTGAGTTGGGCAATTAGAGCAATTAGAGTAGTTAGATTGAGTGATTTATGGAGGGGTATTAAAATTCATAATTTTGATCAGAGGATTTCTCATTGCCTTTTTGTTGATGACACCCTATTGTTTGGCAATGCATCTTTGAATGAGGCTAGAATTATTAATAAAGTGATTAAGAATTATGCTTCATTTTATGGTCAGAAGGTCAATAAGGATAAGTCTAGGATTTTCTTCTTAAATACTCACCCCTTGATTCAGGGTAGGCTTTAGAATTTTTGGGGTTTCCAACTTGAGGATCTCCCTTGTAGCTACCTCGGGATCCCCCTTTTTGTTAAAAAGGATAAGGTGGGTTTTTGGGATAAAATAATTTCAGGGATATCAAAGAAAATACCATCTTGAAACCACAAACGGCTTACTATGGCAGGGGAAATTGTTCTGATTAAGTCTGTGTTGAATGTGGTGCTAATTTACTTAATGTCAATTCTCAAATCTCCAAAGTCTATTCTTGTTAGTTTGAAGGATGCTCTGAGATCCTTTTTTGGAATAATAGTAAGGATGGGAAAAGTAGGATCCCCTTACTAGTCTGGGATAAAGTTTCTCTTCCAAAAGAGCTTGGTGGGTCAGGGATTAGAAGCTTGGAGAATCAAAATCTGGCCTTGGGGGCTAAGCTAGTTTGGAAATTATATGATAAGCTAGATTCCCTCTGGGCTACGATTATGTTTGCTAAGTATTTCAACAATGGGGCAAGAGAGAGTGTTTTTCATGCTTCGAGTTTGCCCCATGGTTGGCTATTTGGAATTTTTTGGTTAAATGTAGAAGTGTCTTGTTGCCTCACCTTTCTTGGGTTGTGCATAATGGTAGAAAAGTTAGATTTTGGGATGATGCTTGGAATGGTCATTGTCCTTTGGACTCCATTAGGGATTGGTCCCCATTGAAGTCAATCCTTTTTGTCAAATGGGGAGTTTTTTTGGTTGACTATTTGGATATTGAACAATGTGGTCATGTGAAATTGGCTAAATGGAAATCAATTGACTATCTGAATGTTGACTTAAGTTTGAAAGTAGAATTTTGTAATATCCTTAAGAACAGAGTTATCATCTTGTCTGAGAGGGAAGATGAGCTTATTTAGACTAAGAGTGTTTTAGGCAAATACTCTATGAAAGATGGGTATAATTCCCTTATGCCTGCTAAGGATTTGTCTTCTTGGCGCTATAAATTGTTCTGGCATTCAGCTTGCCTTCCTAAGGCAGATGCATTTGCTTGGCTTTCTGTACAAGACAGGGTTCTTACAGGAATGAGATTGGATAGGATGGGGTTGACTATTGTTTTCCCTTGTGTTTTGTACAATAAGAATTTGGAATCTTCCTCTCACCTATTCCTTCATTGTCAGTTTGATTTTGGGTGTTGGCAATGGCTGTTTGAGAAACTAGGTCTGTACTTTGTTATTGGATATGATCTTCTCTCTCACTTTAGAGCTTGTCCTATCTTGTTTTACTCATCCTTTTATGCTCGTCTCTGGCTCATCTCTCCTTTGATTATCATTTGGAACATATGGTTAGAAAGAAATAAGAGAATTTTTAGAAAGCAATCATCTTCGTTCTCTGACATTTTAACCAAGATTGAGGCTTTTATCTCGGAGGTGGCTTTGTCATACATACATAAAAATTTGGAGAATTTGACATCCTTCTCTCATTGGGATGGTAGGATTACAAGGACCTAGAAATATCTCTCTGCCATCCCTTCTCATGGGTCTGTTGCAAAAGGTCTTATAACTATTAATAAGAGACTTGCTGCTAGATGGGATCCTCCTCCTCTGGGACATTTCAAGCTTCATTTTGATGGAGCTTCTAGGGGTAATTTGGGGTTGGCTGGGGCTAGTATGGCTATTTTTTACCATGAGGCAATCTTGATAGCAGCTCAGTGTCATGCCCTTGGTTCCCAGTCAAACAATTTTGTTGAGTGCCAAGCTTTGTCTCTAGGGATTGATTTGGCTATCTCTTTAGGGATTAAAAACCTATTAATTCAGGGGGATTTGATGGTCATTATTCAAAGTGTTTTGTTCAGTTAGAGCAATTGTTGGCATTTCAAGTACATATTGGATCATATTTTGGAGAAGTTATCATTCTTTGATACATTCTCGATATCGCATTGTTATAGAGAACTTAATAAGCTTGCAGATTTTTAGCTAATATTACAATTGACTCTGGTGCTCAATTTAAGAATGTGGAGGTAAGTGACATTCCTCAAGATATTCTCCTAGGTTATTTGATCTAATCTAAGGGTATTACATGGTCACTAATCTCTCATCGCACTCCTGGCATCTAAAGTATTGGTTGGACAAGAATACTTGCTCAGCTTGAATTGTTCAATTCCTTCTCTATGGTCCATTGTTACGGGGAAGCTAATAAGGTGGCAGAAGCACGACCTTATACCTTGTTTGGCGATTATATTCAGGCATGCAACATATTGTAGTGTTGATGGCCTTTTTGGCCTTCATCACTTCATCATGTCTACATTTTTGTGTAAAATCTTAGTCTCGGTACGGGTTTTTGCCTTTGTTGTTATTGGTTGGGACTTGCGGTGTGCGGGAGCATCTTATAATTATGCTCTACATAGTTTACACACTTCAAATCTACTTTTTTCTTAACTTTATTTCCATATGGTTTTTTGTTTGTCTAAATCATGATGGCTTGGCATGCTTATGTTGATTTATGGCTATGAGTTTCATGCAAAAGTGGTCATCATTTTGTATGAAGGTGGCGGCCTTTGGTTTCTTTTTTACACGAATGTCGTGGGTTTGTTTGAGATGATATTTATTGTTGTGTCCTTTGGTGGCTGAGCTTGTTCTCTCATAATGGCATTTGATCTCCTTATATTCCTGTGCTCTCTTTTGGTTTTGCATTATCCTTTTATGGAGTCTGTGGGCTATCGCATTTTGATGCCTCGCAAGCAATATGACTTCCAAGATTCTCATGTTTTTGATGAGGAAAAGCTTGGGTGTTTGTTTCAAGTGTATTCTCTGGATTTCTCTCTGGATTTTCGCAAGGTTTTGGAAAAGTAATGGCTGGTGGAGAATGCAGGTTGTTTTCTTGCTGAAATTGCATCTCATTTTCTCACCATTTGTATGGATGTGCTTCTGGATTCTGCTATGGTCAGGGAACTTTTTGATGCATACATCCTCTCCAATTTCTACACTACTGATGATTTGGATAGTGCACTATCTTTTTATCATTTTGAATTCGATAATTTTGAGTATGTTGGTTTCCTATCTCATTCTCAGTTATTATCTTCTGGCTGGTATGGGGATCTTCTTTCAATTATGATAAATGGTTTGATCTCTAACCTATATGATGATACTTTGTTTTCTATGGTAGCTCTATTAGATCCTGTATCACCAGATTGTTTGGCAGCAATTGTAAATATATTTTCAAGTATCCACTTCCTCCTAGACTCGATGCACGTTGTATTGTCTTCGCCAACATCAGTTCTACCTATTCAGATGGTGCCTCCTGCAGTTCTCATTGATGTTGATACCCCCCCTTCTTCTCCTCTGTTGGAAAGCACTAGTTCATGGTATATGATTTCTTCATTGTAACTTTCTCAAACAGAGAAAGTTTTGTACTCATTACAAGGGGTTGGGTTTTTGTTGGCCAACATGGCAATTTCGTAATCTTGGATGGGCTTCTATCTAGTTTTATGTATGAGCTAGACCAGAGGTTTTCTTTGCCTGGTTCTTTCCTACCGGTGCTCTTTGAAATAGGTTGTAAAAATTTATAATATAAATAAAATTTAGTGGTTTACCACTTTTATTTTTTTTTAAAAATAATGATTAATTTATTAATCACTATAATTAATATATATAAGTTATACATTAATTAGTAATTATAAATTAATATATTAATTAAAAATTAATATTAATAAAACCTTTGATGCTCTGCAAAATGGACAATGTTAGACTAAAACTTGTGGTCGTATAACACACAAAAACACAAGAAACAAAGACAAACGTTAGTGTTAATCAACCAGAAAGTAGTCTAAGCAGACATACCAAAAGAGACACTAAAAACATGATAAAATATTTAACTATGAAAGCAAATACAACAAGGCATCTCCAAATGCCTTCTAACATGCTTTTAGCTCCTTCTCCCTTGTTCCTCTCCTCTCCAAGTTCCAAATTAGTGTAGTTCTCAGCAACTTTTTGCACTATGTATGTCTTATGGAGGTTCAAGATTGTAGATGATTATGAAAAGTATGCAAATGCAAGCTTAATAACCAAAGAAAGATGAGTTATCTAAATGCTATTTGTTAATTTTAACCAAAAGAGTGAATATGACTAATTATGCTAAAATGCTCTCTAAAATTCTATATAACTCAGATGCATACAAGTTTTCAGGATTTGGATTCTGAAGAAATGGACTCTATTTATAGGAAAAATGGAGCAATGGATTGTTGAGATTGAGTAATCTCAACAAGAGTTGGGATTGAATGATATTCAATCCATGTGAGGACTTTCAAACCAATCCTAGGATGACAAGTGTCAACATGAGAGGGGTTGAGAGGAGAGGGAATAAACATTAAATGCTTGACATGACCTGAGAGTTAACTTGGGAGTTAAGGTCAAGGTTGGGTTGAGTGAATAAATTCTTTATTCAAAGAATAAAGCTTTTATCCAATGGATAAACTCTTGTGCAAAGGTTAAAGGGATAACCATGGTCAAAGCAATAAATGCTTGAGGAGACACATGGGTCAGATGAGGGTTGAGTTAGGAGTTAACCATAAATGGTCATGTAAGAGCCATAAGTGGTTTGGAAGACTTTAGAGGTTAATTTGTTGAATGCACAAAACATTTAATGTTTTTCAAAGACTTTGAAGTCTTTGAGAAGTGACTCCAAGTTGCTTAGGAATGTGACAATAATTAGGGGATGGATTAGGTTAATTAGGAAGGGTTTAGAAGAATCTAGAAGGGGGTTAGGATTGCAAGTGGGTTTGGTGGGTGAGGGAAAATAGGATTTTAATTAAAATAAAATTAATTTATTTCAACTTGTGGTTGCAACTTGTATTTGTAGGAAAATGCAAGTGGGGGGGGGGGATAAATGATTTAAATAAATGTTTTATTTAATCTATTTAAAAGAAGAAAGGGGATTAAATTAAATAAATAATATTTATTCATTTAATTGATTGTGAATCTGGTTTAATGAATGAATTAAAATAAATTGAATAATTTATTTAATTAATAGGATAATGTTTTGAAGATGAAATTAATGAAATGTTAATTTAATTAATTGTTGGCTAGTAGGTTTTTAATCAAATAAATAGCAAATATTCATTTAATTAAAATGGACAGATTTATGTGACTACATTTGCCCATCTTTGAGACGGTGTGGTTTATCGTGTCGTTTCAAAGAAAGAGAAATAGGTGTGAATAAATATGCCCCATAAAATGTTAATTTAATGGGTAGTATGCCCCCTTGAGAGATGGGCCAAATTTTTTGAAAAATCGGGCAATCTCTTGAAAAAGAATGAAAATTGGCGAGGTGATAGAAGAGAAGAATTTAACAATACTAGTGAAAAAATAGAAGAAATTGGAGATAAAATGGAGAAATGGGAGGCTCGGGAAGTTCACGGGAACCACGGCAGTGAGCGGAGAAAAATTAGGGTTACGATGAAGGGTATATATGGGGGGAAAGGGGTGAAAACAGGCTCATTTGCATTCGTGTCTATAGTGAAATTTGAGCCCTGGGAGTGACCTTTTGGAAGAGAAAACAACAGTCAAGATGTCGGTTCCCATAGCAGAGGACCGATTAAAGAGAGTCTGACGATTCTAGCGGCTAGAGGACTACAGACCAGTGGTATGTGAATTTAAATTTTTGGATTTCACGTATTTTTGGTATGTTTTTGCTTAGTTCAAGTTGAATTAACACAATAGCGCTAAACCTGTGTTTTGACGCTATTGTCAACTAAATTAGCGCTATTGTGCCGCTATAACACTATTGCATAGTGGTTTTAGCGTTGTTGTCAAAAGTTGTGCTATTATATAGCTTCTTTAGCACTTTTGTTTGTTTAGCGCTATTGCATAGTTGATTGAGTGCTATTGTATAGTCAATGTAGCGCTATTATTGGTTTAGCACTATTGCATAGTTGAGTTAGAACTTTTGTAAGCATATTAGTGCTTTTGTTTGCAAAATAGCACTTTGGTTAGGAAAATAGATGCCCCAGTGTGTTGGAAAAAGAATCTCCTGATGCTAATGATGGATGGATGGAGATGTGAGGTGAGAATTGTTTTGAACCATAGCAGCCTTGGTGAGACTTAGGTCATTAGGATAAAAGCCTATTGAAGTCTAGGTGTGCCATGATTGCTTACCTGTTGAGACCCAAAGATACTTGATCAAAGTATCTGTTGATAGTCTAGGTTTAAACTTAAGAAAGTTTAAGACAAAACAACTGATGATGATGGTTGATGCACGTGTGTAGGAGGATCTGTGCGTCTTACAGATGTGTGAGAGGCATCCCACCATAAAGGTGTTGTGTGATCAATTGACAGAGGCCGAGGTGGATTGCATTGCAACGACATACCTATATGATGTTATGTATATGCCCATGATTCAGACAAATCACGGGTTGATCACAACATTGGTAGAGCGATGGCATAGTGAGACATGCATGTTTCACTTGGCACAAGGGGAGATGACAGTGACACTGGAGGATGTATGGCGCATCCTGCACATTCCTATTCGAGGAGAGCTGGTGAACTATGACCAAGCATGGGGGACATTAGCAGTGCAGAGATTTTTTGAGGAGGATGTCTTCATTGATGATGGGTCGATAGTCTGGGAGGATATAACAACTTTGTATGAACCATTACCAACAGTGCTATCAAGGATTGTTGGGGGACTGCTTTGTCCAGGTCGACGATCACATGGACTTTCCATTGGTTGGGGTTAGGTGGTCAAGCAGATGATTACAGAGGGGACCCATTTTTCATGGGGACTGTGCGTGCTATCACACTTATATTGGGATCTACATGAGGTAGCATACCGAGGGAGGGGCTCATTGGGAGTGGGGATCACTTTGCTACATATTTGGGCATGGGAGCACTTACTAGTTACCTGACCAGTTAGTCTAAGATTTCGAGTAGTGGACCAACCATATGTATACATGTATGGTGGTATGATGAGTTAGCCCCACCTGGGGAAGTTAGAGTGGTGGCGGCGAGCACTGGATGACTTGGATACAGTGATTTGCAGGCCGTATATTGAGTGTGAGCCCTGGGAGGATGATGCAGAGGCATTGTTGTATGTGTTCATGACATGATACCTCATTGGTAGGACATCCTACAATGTGGAGAGATAGCTTCCAGACAGAGTTTTGAGATAGTTTGGGTGGCGACAGGGATTGCCTAGTGGTTCGGGAGAGTATGCGTGGGTGGTACAAGAGAGGTACTTAGGGGGGCTAGTGCTACCTTATGATCAGGCATTGGCAGAGTTCCACACACTACAGGTGAGACCATGGCATCTGAGGCTGAGGATGGTAGATGCTGGGGTGTCAGAGGAGTACATGCAGTATATTGTGGCACATCTGATTCCTCGGATATCAGATCCAGCAGAGCCAATTCCAGATTTTGAGGAGGATAGGGGATAGAGATGGAGGAGGAGAGGAGGTCACGAAGTAGTAGGTAGACAAGGGAGAGGGGATGGTGGTGGTGGGGATGAAGGAGGTGGTGATGGAGGAGGAGGAAGAGGGGGTGGAGGTTTTGGAGGAGGTGGTGGATTCAGAGGTGGAGGTGGGGGTGGTAGACAATTACAATGGAGAGGGAGAGGTGGTCAACCATTGCAGCTATCTTAGGGACCTTTGATGTAGGGAGGTATGAGATTAGGTGACATGGATGGAGGTGAGGGACAGGCACCTATGGATACAGGGGAGGGAGCGACTAGAGAGGGAGCTAATGGAGAGGCACCTATGGATATGGGGAGGGAGCTACAGGTGGAGATCTACAAGACCATATGATACTATTTTTGTAGACTCGGCTCATGGATATGGAGGTAGAGGTAGCAGCTAGAGATGTGCAGTTGTTTGCATGAGAGTCAAAGCTGAGTGTAGTGCTGTGGGAGAGAGATCAGGTCGTGGAGAGATTTGCAGCATTGTAGGAGAGAGTACGGGTGGGAGCAGGAGTAGGAGCACAGGGTCCTACTGGGGATGCGATGAGGGAGATGCTACAAGCACATGAGGAGATAGATTATTGGTGGGGGTTATATGAGCAGGCGGTGCCAGCTAGTCAGTGAGTACTTAGCTATTCATAGAGGCGGCAGGTGAGATCAGAGTGGTCTTAGAGGATGCAGAGTAGTGGTGGTGTGATGGGTACTCCACGGAGAGATGGATCATGTGGTGCAGGGGCTAGTCGGGGAGAAGGTGGTGATGGTGGTGCAGCATCCGATCAGAGTGGCATCTGAGAGAGCATTTTGTATGCATGTTTTTACATTGTCATTTTGGACTGTGTCTTGGATGGCTCTTGGTAGCTGATATTTTGGACTTCATTGTACTATGATACATGTATGTTGTTGGTGATATGATATAATATATGAGGAGATTCCATATTTTGTGTTGATATGCATTTTGATGACATGTATGGATGTTTATGCAGGATGATGATTTTATGTATTATGCTCAAAAGGATAGTTGTACTTGCTATATGTTTTATGATGATTTATTCTTACATGATGTCTATATGCATTTTTGTTTATGAATGGGATGCTAACATGTGGATGTAGGTTGCTATATGTGTGCATGATGTGTTGGTGTCATGCCTATTTTAAATGATGATTATGTATGCATAATGAAATGATGATGATGATGGTACTTTGAATTGTATGTTTGATGAGACAATGAGATAATGATATGCAATGATGTTATGATATAATGTGCTAAATGAATGATTTATATATGTAAATGCATCTAGATGTTTGTTAGATGAGTGGAATATGAATAAACAAATGTAAAGTACAAATGTTTAAATGATGATTTCTAAATGAACACATATGTATAATGTATGAACTAATGTTGAGGCAAATGGTTTTATTATGATTCTAAATAGTGAAAAAATATGATGAAGTGAAATGATAATGTAATGATAATGCAACTTATGGGTAACGAATAACTGCACCTTAATGCAATTAAAAAAGAGAATAAAAAAAAAGTAATGAATCCTAAATGAAATGAAATGAATGAGTATAAGAATATACTAAATGGATAAATTAATGCACTTAACTAATGGATAGATAAATAAATGTATGCAACTATGGAAATCTAAACAAATGTATGGTACACACGTGTTTAAATGATGATAAATGATGATTGGTAACTGACATTAAATGAATGCATAGTAATGGCTAACGATAGTGAATGCAAACAAGGACCATTTTATCATATAAATGAATCTAAATGTCATGATTATGCAATGATGCAATGATATAATGAGACTAATTCCAATAAATGATAATGAACTTTATGTAGTTTTATGCAACTAAATGATATGAAATGCACTATATGCAAATGCAACTAAATGTAATGATGAAGATATGATCATGATAGATGAATGAAAGGTTGTGCAGACTTTGTATGATGCACTGATGATGTATCAAAGTACTCTGTCATGATTGTATCCAAGACCAACTCAATTTTCACATAACCGCTTGTAAAGCGAAAAATCGAACCCTAGGTGTTCCCCCCACTCCAAGGAGAGAGAAAGGAGGTCACTAGGATTGATGGTTTTCACTTAGGAGGGACTTTACATTCAAAAGAGGGGTTGAAACTCACAAGATCCAATCCCACACAATGCAAGATTGAATTCTAAATGAGTTTCAAGGGTTGAGACAGCAAGGATACCCTCTTTTGTAAAGAATGTAGTTAGAAGGGTTGAACTAGGAGTGCCTGTAAAGTAAGAAAGATTCGCTTGTAGATGGAGATAGGGACACGGGATGAAGCTACGGACCTAAAATTAGCAGTAAAATGTTGAGACGACGCTGTCCTACAAGTTTGAGCGAAAGTTGACGGGACGATGGCGCCCGGAGTGCACACGGTCCTTCGAAAAATCTGCAAAACGAAGGGGGATCTATTCGTCTTTGCACAAGGATTCTAGATCTTCAATTATAGCCGCGTACCTGCATACTACACACAAAAAAGAGAGGAAGATTGGGGGGTTAGGGATTAGGGGTTTGCCTTCAGGTCAAACCCCAGTTTTGGAATTAACCAAGAAATGTGAATGCTGTAAGTGTAAATGTTTGTAATGTAATCAAGTACTGATACCTTGTTGTAAGAATGTTTGTATTCTTACATGCGAAGGTGTAATGATGTTGTATGTTGTAGGTTGTAGGTGATCTCCTCTTCAATGGTTGAATCCTTGTCTTGAATGCAACACCTAGCCTTGAATGGAGACCTAGAATGCTCAATTGCTTGAAGGAACGCTTGAATGCTTTAATGTTTAAATGTTTGCCTATCGCTTCCGCCTCTTGCACATATATGTTTTTTTCCAATTTTTTTTTACTACCACCCTTTCTGGGAGGGGAAATTTAGTTTATATACTTGTCAATTAAGGTTAGGAGACTGATTTTTCTGACCTTAGGCCGACCTAGGAGCATTATTTACCAAATTGCAAACTTGAAGACCCGATGCCCAACAAGAGACCAAGCCCAAAATAGGGCCAGGGACTAGGGCGCTAGGCGCCATGGTCCTCAAGGACCAGGGCGCTAGGCACCATGGTCCTGAAGGACCAAGGTGTTGGGCGCGATGGTCCCACCTCCCGGGACAGCAGGGTGCAAGGAGGATCAGGCCAAGGTGCAGAAAGATGCAGTTTTTTGATGTCGTAAACAGGTTTCGGGGTCTCCATTCAGGTTCAATGTTGCACCGCCATCGTGAAGACCCAAATGTAGTTGAAATTGCAAGTGTCACAATTTTACGATGCTACACCACTTATATTAACTTTGTTCACACTTGCATACAAAACTATGCATATGAATAATGCATGAGTAAATGGATGGGCAATATGCAACGGAATGCAATATAAATAGATGAGATGGAATGACTATCCGTAGTGCTTTATTTTCATCATTGAGCTTTAAAATGTTGTAAGAAAATACAAGAAACTTGACATAATGATTCAAGATGACCAGAGTATTCCTTACATGGATTTTGATATAGCAAGTTAATACAAGCAACTTGATATAATGGATCAAGTTGAACTAAGTAGTGCTTGCAGAGTAGATAAGGATTATCTCGTTTCATGCATGACTTGGAACATCCTCCTTGATATTTTTCCGATCATATCCCGAGACAAGTTCATACCATAGTAAGAGATAAACCATTATCGAGCTTGGATGAGGCAGTAGGAACCAAAGATGGAGCATTGTACCTATAAGAAAAAAACATATATAAAGAATAAGGAATATGGACCCTCGATAATGGTTCATGCTCATATGGTCGAGGTATATGCTGTAGTTAGCAAGCCATAGTGATCTATGACTATATTTTGCATATGATCATGTAACTTAGTGAACTTCCCATGTAGACACCATTAGTACATGCCCCAGAACTTCATCGAAATAATTTGCAGAAGACATACAAACAATGTTGTAGGAACCATCTCGGCTACTCTAATCGCCTATGGATATCCCGGAGTAGTATAGGAACCTAATATATATAAATGAATGAATAACCTACAAATCAACCAAGTATTTGATAGCTTAAACAAAATTTTCTTGTCAAAGAAAATGTCATCTTGTCTTTGTTTTGGTAAGGAAGGATGCATCCTTGTTAAGACAGTTGGTGTGTCGATGTTGATTGTTGGGTTGATGTGATAAGTGGTCATCGTTTGAGTATTTCATAGTGTTTGTTTGGTATCTACTTTGAAAAATGTATATACAATGTGTTGCCATGTTTTTGTTTGTTTGATGTTTTCTGATGTTTTTGGATTTTATGAGATAGTTTTCCAATGTTTTTGGTATTTTGATGATTGTTTTGAATGTTTTTGGATTTTTTGTGAGATAATTTTCTGAATGTTTTTGGTTGTTTGATGATTATTTTGAATGTTTTTGGATTTTGTGAGACAGTTTTGAATGAAGAAATCAATGAATCATAAGATAATATAGAATCCACTTCCATCAACTAGATTAAGGGAATTGCCCCCAGTTTAGATATGACTATGAAAAAGCAGGATGCAAGATGCGTGAAATAATATCCTGGATTGCAAATCAATAACAAGCCATGGTTTGGATGGATGGATGAATGGATGAATGGATGAAATGAATGTGATCGCAATGAGTTTGAAAGACAATGGAGCCACACCCTTTATGAGTGGCGTCTATTTGCTAGGTTTTCACCATCGCACTTACCCAAGGTGCCACTAGAGTGGTTGTTCACCGTTTGGATGCATGATTTTTCTTTACTATTTTGATTTTTTGGTATTTTCTTGAGGACATTTATCTAAATTTTTTTAGTGTTTTTTTGGTATGTATGGGAGCCTGATGCTCTGTACAACTTATGTATAAAACTGTTTGAGATGCATGATGTTGATTAGATCTACTAGTTGTTCTCCTTCTGAAGTAGCCAACTGATATGCCCCGGACCCAAATACAACAGTGATAACATATGGACCTAGCCAATTTGATTCAAACTTCCCCTACTGTTCTCAGTTTGGTTGGTTATGAGGATTCTCTCAAAGAACAAGATCACCTACCTCGAATGTGCGAGGTTTAACTTGATGATTATAGCTTATGCTCATATGCTACTGATAGGCCTTGAGGTGATTGTATGCAACTTGTCATTTCTCATCAAGTAGCTCTAAGTCCTAAAGATGTGATACTCTATAGGCTTTGTCATCTATAATATTATGCAAGGAAACTCGTAGAGATGGTATCTCGACCTCAATAGGAAGGATAGCTTTTGCACCATAGACCAGTGAGTAGGGAGTTGTGCCTGTAAGGGTTCAAATGCTAGTTCGATATGCCCATAGTGCTGGATTCAATTGAACATTCCAATCACGACCGACATCATTGACTGTCTTTTTGAGGATTCTCAATATGTTCTTGTTTGATGCTTCAACCTGACCATTTCCTTGTGGGTAATAGGGAGTGGAAAAGCGGTGTTGGATGTGAAATTTCTCACAGAGTTCATGATCATCCTGATTTTTGAAAGGAAGAGCATTATTTGTGATGATGGACATGGGTACACCATACTAATAGATGATGTAATTAAGGATGAATGAGGCGATCTTCTTGCCAGTGACTTGGGTAAGTGGAACAACTTCGATCCAGTTTGTGAAGTATTCGGTGGCGGTAATAATGAATTTGTGGTTGTTGGATGAAGATGGATGGATTTTACCCACAAGGTCAAGTCCCCATTGGAAAAAGGGCCATGGTGTTGTGATTGGTTGCAATTCTTGTGCTGGTACATGTATCAAGTCTCCATGAACTTGGCATTTTTTGCATTTTTTGACAAAATAGTAGGAGTCTTTTTCCATGGATGGCCAATAGTATCTAGTACGCATGAGTTTCTTGGCTAGTGACGGACTACTTGCATGAGTTCCACAAATTCCTTCATGTACCTCTTCCAAGGATTTTGTTATCTCATCCTACTCCAGACATCAAAGGAGAGTACCATCAAGACTGCGTCGGTATAGGGTTTCAACAATAATGGTATATCGAGCAGTTTGGTGAATGAAGGTTTTACGTTGGTTATTCGATTGGTTAGAAGGAAGGGTGCGATCACAGAGGTAGGTGTAGAACTCACCATACCATGGGGATTCAGAACCAATAAGGTGACATATCATCTCATATTCAGGGATATCATAAGCGGGAATCCAAAGCTGTTCAACCAAGAACTCGTAGCATGTTGAATTTTGTGGAAGATCTAAGAGAGATGCAATTGTAGCCATAGCGTCAGCAACTCGATTCTAGTCTCTAGGTATCTGCTCAAAGGTGATAGCAGTAAATTATGTCTTTAATTTGTCCACCATTTATTTGTATGGCATGAGTTTATCATGCTTGGTCTGATATTCATTTGTTGCTTGTCGAATGACCAGTTGGGAGTCGTCATATACTTGTAGTTCTTGTAACTACCATTGTATGGCTAGCCTAAGTCCTCTGATCAAGGCTTCATACTCTGCTATGTTGTTGGTGCATGGAAATGTGAGCCTGCAAGACTTTGGGATGTTGTCACCTTGAGGTGTGATAAACAGAATGCCTGCCCCCGAGCCATGCCTAGTGTATGAACCATCAAAGTATAGCTTCCATGGTTGTGCTGCTGTGATCATGAATATCTCTTCATCTGGAAAATTGGAAATGAGAGGATGATTTCCTTTAAGGAGTGCATCAGCCAACTGATCTGCAATAACTTGACCCTTGATAGCCTTACGGTCCACATACTTGATGTAAAATTCACTTAGAATCATCACCCATTTGGCCAAGCGGCCTGTTAATGTTGCTTTGCTGAGTAAGTACTTTAGTGGATCAATCTTTGCAATGAGTTGCACTTTATGTGTTAATAGGTAGTGCCTCAGTTTAGTGGTTGCGAAGATTACTTCTAGGCAAGCTCACTCAATAGGTGTGTAATTGAGTTCATAGCCGACTAGTGTGCGAGAGATGTAGTAAACATCACACTCTTTCCCTTCTTCATTGTGTTGAGCCAGTAGCACTTCCAATGTTATATTAGTTGCTGAAATATAGAGCAATAGAGGTCTACTCAGATCTAGTGGGATCAACAGTGGTGTATTCATGAGATAGTCTTTAAGCATCTGGAATGCTTGTTGGCATCCGGTATCCCATTGAAAGCCGATGTTTTTATGTAGCAAGTGTGTAAATGGGTGACACTTATATGCCAGTTGTGCAATGAATCATCAGATGGATTGTAGTCACCCTTGTAATGTCCTTAGCTGACTGATGTTCTTTGGTGGTGGCATGTCCATGATTTCTTTGACCTTTGTAATGTCCTTAGCTTCTCGGAGGTTACTCCAAACACATATTTCTTTGGGTTGAGTTGAACATGATATTATTCCAATCTATCAAATATTTGCTCTAATATGTCCAGATGTCCTTCTCTTGTGAGTGATTTTGCCAGTAAGTCATCAACATAATCTTCCATTATAGTATGCATCATGTCATGGAAGATGATGGTCATTGCTCGTTGATAGGTTGCTCTTGCATTTTTTAGACCAAAAGGCATTACATTCCAACAGAATGTGCCCCATGGACATGTGAAGGCCGTCTTATGTTGATCCTCTGGTGTGATCTTTATCTGATTGTACCCTGAAAAGCCATCCATGAGTGAAAGCATGGCATTTCCTGCTATTAGGTCCACTATTATGTCAATGTTTGGTAGGGGGAAGTCATCTTTAGGACATGCTTTGTTCAAATCTCTGAAGTTAGTATAGATACAGATGCCCCCATTTGGTTTTCCGATAGGCACAATATTGGATATCCAAACTGCATAATCAATTGGTCTAATAAAACCAATATCTAGGAGTTTCTTAAGTTCTGCTTTGACTAGTACTGCAATCTGAGGATGCATCTCGTGAAGCTTCTATTTGACAGGTTTGGCTTCTTCTGCTATGGTGAGGTGATGCATGACTAAATTAGGATCTAGACCAGGCATGTCTACATAAGACCATGCAAAGTTGATATGGAATTGTTTTAAGAATTCGACAATCTTAGGTTGTTCCTTTGGAGTTAAAAGAGATGCCAGATGTATGTGGTGAGGAGTTTTAGGAGTCCCTACATTGTATTCTTTTGTTTCCTCCATAAGGATTGTTGACCTTTCCTGTTGTGTACTAGAGGGGAGAATGTCAAACCTTTCATCCTCATGTGCCTCAGAGAGGTTTTCACCATTGGATATGCTCTTTCTTTTTACTTTTGTGAGATCAAACAGTGCCACAGTGAGGTTTTCACTGGAAGATCCATGTTTTATTGTTATATTTTTGCAACTGAAAGGTTTGGAATCCGCCCCAAAGTATATTGCACTATTAAGTTCAATGGTGAATCCAGCTTTGTGATCCCCGCTTGGTATGTTATCCCATAGTTCCAAAAAGTCAATGATCACCTCATCGTTTTGTAAGTGGTCAAGGCATGGGGGATTAGGTTGGTTCCATTCAATGAGTTCAGGATGGATAATGGGAATTAACTCATCTATTAGGTTAAGTTTGTTAGATGTGTCAGTGAGGGTTAAGACGTTGTGGTGAAGGTCATTGATGGTACTCTCCCCATCAGAATCAGGCGTAGGATGTGACGTAAGGTCTATGGAAGATGTTTCTAGTTCAAGAACCCAAGAGGTCATTATCTGTGCTTCTCCGTAAATAGGAATGTCCTTATGAGGTGGAGGTGGTGATGCGTCTTCCTCATCTGAACTATTAAGCTGTATGGAATCAAATTCCCACTCATGTGAGTCAGTCTCTGAGTCACTTTTCAGTAGCTATTTACTATACCATACTGGGATATCCTTTGAGTTAAACACTGCAGGTGTGATCGGTTGACATACCTTTGTAGATGAAAGGATTGGTGTTGCAAGAAAAATTATGGGGATCAATGAATCCGATACAGGGAGTATTGGTAGTGTTGTATCTATTGCTTCTGCTAGAATTGTCAGTGTTGTCGATACTATTGGGAATTCTGATATAGTTGTCACTACTAAGGGTGTGATTGATGTTATTGCTACTGCTGATGGGGTTGTTGGTTTGATTGGTGGGATGATTGGTGTTGCGGATGGTTTTGCTAGGATTTTTAGCCTTGATGGGGCAGTTGCTATGGTGTTTGATGCTACTTTTATAAGCAAAGATGACCTCTTTGTAGTAGGTTGATATAGAGGTTTTCTAGGTTTCCCTTTAAATCTAAGCTTAGGAAAGTTCTCCTTTTGAAAGCCTAATCATGTGTTATCTTTGGGCTTTAATTCCAGCTATAATGGTTCATGTCTTCCTTACTTGCAAAGTCCCAAAGCACTTTTACCATCATAACCCATTCTTTACATAATGAGAAGGCCTTTTCCATATTGATCTATGGGAAGCTTAGCTTGTGGGATTTATGTGGTGATAGGATCTTTATAGATCCATTCTGCTAAGTCCTCATCTCTGGTCTCTTCCTCTTGACTCTTTCCAAGGATGAACGATGTCAAAGTACATGTTGGCTTGCTCAGTGGTTGTTGAAGTAACTTTTGAGGTTTACCATGAGTTCTAGGAGAAGTGGACATTTGTCCAACACAAAAGAGTTGGCGTAGATTGTACTCTCCAGGACCTTCCTCTGCTATTTTCATCTTGAGCTTCTCTTGCTTGGGTATAGTAGTCTTTGAACTGGAAAGAGAGGTTGGACTTATGTATGATGTGGAGGAGATGGCTTCTCTATTGTTGGGAACGGTAATCTCTAGTTGATGACTTATATTATGAGAATATGCAAAGGGATTTGCATCTCCCAAGATTGTGATTTCTACACCATTATGCGAGAACTTGATACACTGATGGTAGGTGGATGGAATGACTTGCATGGCGTGTATCCAAGGTCTTCCTAATAATAAATTGTATGGCAGAGGAAGGTCCAGAACTTGACAGATGATGTGTTTCACCACAGGGCCCACTCGGATTGGTAGCACCACAACTCCTTTGGATGAACACTCGGCATCATCATAGGCTTTGAATTTTATCTTCTTGCAGAGATCCACTGATTCAATTGCATATCCCAATGGCATGACCAATAGTAGTGTATAGATATTCAGGCCTGCTCCATTATTGATCAAGACTCGCTTGATCCTATGTTGGTTGATAAGCTCTTCAATGTGGAGTGAGGCATTGTGAGGTTGCTAGAAGGATGTGTTGTCACTTTTAGAGAAAGTGAGACAAGGTGATGATCTTAGGTTTCCAACCATAGTTTGGAACTGATCTATATTTAGGTTTGTAGGGACTGACGCCTCTTGGAGAGCTTGATCCAAGATTGTTTTATGGGATGGAGATAGGTACAATATCTCTAAGATAGATATCAGTGTGGGTGTTTTGTCTAATTGGTCCATAAGGTTATACAACTTTGGGATAGATGGGGTGCCTTGTGGAACTACTTTTATGGTAATCTTGTCGTGACGTGTAACAACATTGCAAGTGGAGTTGGGATTTTTGATGGTAATAGTTGCAATTTGTTCATTGGCATCATATAGGTGATTCACAATGTAATTATATGTGGCTTGCATATAATTAGTGGTATTTGTGTTTTTCCCTAAAGTGGAAGGACCTCTTTGATCTTGTGATGGAAGTGGATTTTAAAACATGAGATGATCCTTGTTTGTTATCTTTGGGTCATGTCCTTTGATTTCGGTTTCACCTTGGTCAATAAGATCTTGAATAAGATCTTTTAATCTGTGACAATTGCTTGTCTTATGTCCTTTCCCTTGATGGAAATTGCAATGTTCAGTATCCCTCTACCATGAAGGTTTGACTTGAGGTTCATAATCTGATGTTTTGGGCAAGGTCACCAGATTTTAAGAAACCAATTGACGTAACACTGTTTTGATGGGTTCCCCTAAGGTAGTGTATGTTCATTTTGGTTTAAAATTTTGTTGACATTGTCTGGGTTCCTCTTGAGATGTGTTGCGGCCTTGATTTGGAGGAGCAACTGTGTTATTCTTGGGTGGGGGGTTCTGTCCTGCAAATCGAACCATAGGTTGTGCACTTTTGATAGTTCTTGCATCCACAACACCGTCGTTGATGACATGTTTGTTTTTGTTCCAGAAGTTAGGCTTGTCACTATTGAAGTGTGGGTGAGGGCCATCCTTTGGCTCATTATATATCTTGATAAACCCTTTTTTTTATGAGAGCTCGCTCATATTTTAAGCCTTTTGTGATCATGTCATTGAAAGAGTCTATGTCTTTTATGTCTAGGTGAAATTCCATTTTGTCATTTAAGTTGGAAATAAATATTTCCACTAGTTCTTGTTTAGGTAACTGAAGAGAACGTCTGCTAGACATTTGATGCCATCGTTGCAGAAAGATGGAAAATAGCTAACTTGGTTTTTGTTTAGTGTTACATAGATCAGCCATTGTGATATCACGTTCAATGTTGTGTGAGTAATGTGCCAGGAATTTCTAGATGAGTTCTTCAAATGTCCTAATGCCACCTGGTAATTGGGAAAACCATGATGTGGTTGTTCCTCCCAAGCTTTGGGGAAAAAGTTGCATTAGGTATGTATCCTCGTATGCCACTTTGAGGCAAGCTGAATGGAATTCTCTAACATGATCATGAGGATCTCCTTTTCCTCGGTACTTTTCAAACTTGGGTGTTTCAAACCCTCACGGAAAAGGAGGCATATGAAGATTCCTATCAAAGGGATAGGGACAAATGTCATTAAGTGAAAACTGATTAGTTTTCACACCACTATGAAGTTGTTGGGCGAGATTCTCAACTTGTTGCTGCAATATTTCTATTTCATTTGGAAGAGGAGGAGGTAGGGGATTACCTTGATGAAGGTTGTATCTGATGTGTTCTCAACCTCTTTCATCCTCATTACAACTTTGGCATTCTGATGCTTGTCTTAGTTGTGCAGCATCAAAGTCAGAGGGTAGTTTAGCCCCCTCTTGAGCAACTCTTAAAAAGTGAGCATCAGCATTGCTCCTGAGTATTTCATCAAAAAGTCTATTAAAGAGAGGGTTGTGTTGTGCCCTTTCTATTTCCATCAGAGTAGGAGTGCCTGGATTTTCATCATTTATATTTCCTCCTAGGGCTTCTTGGAACTCATTGATATTTTCTTCCTCTTCCTCTTCAATTTCTTGTTGTCTAGATCTTGATCTAGTATGAGCTATTTTGTTTATATGTTTTTGTTGAAGTTTGATGAAAATGATGATGAGTTGGTGATGAAATGAAAGATTGATGTTTGGTGAAGTGTTTCGCATATGAATCTCTAGCACTAAAGGTAGATGTTACCAAAGTTTTTTTCTTGAATTGCTTGTTGTGTTTGATTGACAAAGTTTGATGTGATGAGGTTTAGAGAGATCTAAGATGTATTACAGACTCAACTACCTAGTAGTGAGAGGATTCACTCATAGACTAGTTTTAACCTCATAGGATGAGTTTATCCTAGATGTAGAGACACTCTAAAAAGTGATGTGTTGTGTTTGATTCAAGCAATTTTGAAAATAAAACTTAGGACAAAAACCTCTTGATGTTTTGAGAGTTGGAAGTGGATTTGATGAGATATGGATATGATAATGGATGAAATGTGAACTTCAATAAAAGATTTGTGTCATATATGGGACAAATTCTTCCTCTTCTCTTTTGGGAGTTGGTGGTTCTTCCCAAGCTATGCTATATGTGATGCAAATGTCGGGAAAGAAGTCAGGATTGATTTTGCCTCCTTTGTTCTTGTGATAACTCAAAGCTCGATATTGCATAAAAGCACTGTGGTTTAACGACTCTTAATCAAATTCATTTGATTTCCCTTGAAGATATAGACACATGCAACATAGGAAGGTTCTATGAGAGACAAAGATTTGTCTATTAAGATAGAAAAATTTCCTCCTTTTGATGAGAGCCTTTGAGCTCAATGGTCTTTTCTTCAAGTTGATGTGTTGATGAAGATTCTTCTTTCTCAAGATGTGAAGAATGGTCATATAATTCGACACTTTTGTTGTTGCTCTTGGTTTTTCGATCTATTGTTTTTGAAAATGTTTGTGTTGGATGAATACTTGTTTTATATTTTGGTTGTATGATGTTTCTTTGACAAGAAAACAAAGCAAGCACACAAACACAAGAATGTTGCCTCAAAAGACACAAGTAAGTATGGGTCTAGATCAACTCAATCTTTTGAACTTTTTATGACCCTTTCCTTCAAATGTATTTTAGGTGTTTCCCAAAGCCTGAAGTTGGCTCAATTTGCACTGGTCTTGACTCAAAAATGAAAACACTTTAAACACTCTTTATCTCTAAGGTCAAATGGTCAGTTGCGATAATTTTGGCCCACATCTTGATAATTCTTCGACTTTGGTACTACATACCTTATGAATCCTGTCGTGGCAGGTAAGGATGTGATATACTAATTCTTGCGCGAGTATAACAAATAGATGATACCTATGATGGGGGAATCACCACTTTTATCAGGCTACAAGTAACCTTTCAAAAAACTATGTTTCTACTCAAGGAAATATGTATGGTGAGTATCTTGGGAGAAAAACCATCTATGCTCTTGCACTAAATTTATCACAAATATCCTCAATCAATAGAATGGGTGGGCTACTACATAAAGGTGTTTAGTAATTTTTTATGTCTTTGGACATAAGTTCATTCTGCAGTGACTCACTAAAGAGCCCTGTAACTTGTGGTGGGGCCCATTTGTCCTTTCGGCAAGTTACATTATAGGAACAACTATACCCAAGGCTACAACTTTCGCTCTCACCTGATTTCTATAGCGGCTCGAAGGATTTACCCCGTGAGGTCGTTCCCAAGAGTGATGTGTCTCTTGGTAGGCCTCTCTTAAAAAGATAAAATTTTGAGTGTTACTAACACTTTTCTCTTGCACCTAGGACCACGAAAGCCAAGAGAGAGGATAGTGTGTGTTAGAAGTGGGACCACTCGACAAACTCTTTTGTACAAGTGTGCCAAACACAAAATACACTTGTTCTTTTTAACTTGTCATTGCAATGATGTTCTATCTAATTGGAGATGTTGCTCCAACAACCATGATGTTCTTTTTAACTTCAAAGGCAATATGTTTGAGTAAACTAGAATTTGAAATCCTAGTAAACTCAAATTGAAACACATATGCATGAAGTAAAATCATTTTGCAAAAATGAGACAAGTTGATTGTTCTTTTTACTTGCACAAAAAGTTGAAGTGTTGATTGTGAATTTTCTTAAATTTGATGCAAGAAATGAGATTTTGCCTTGTCTTGTTTTAAGCACCAAAATAGAGATTTGTTTCCTAACTTGCAAGTAAACAAAATTGTGTTGTGATTTTTAGACCACCAAATGAAGATTTGTTTCCTAACTTGCAAGTAAACAAAATTGTGTTGTGATTTTTAAAGCACCAAATGAAAGTTTGTTTCCTAGCTTGCATGTAAACAAAATTGTGTTGTGATTTTTAGAGCCCCAAATGAAGTATTTTTGATTGTTAAGTAACAAAAAGGGTTAATTTAAAACCTGCACACGAAATGAAAAGTTAGTAAAATCCGAAAATATGGTGGGCTTCCACAAGCCTAAAAAAATAATATTATCAGTTACAAGGCCTTTTTTTACAACGTTCTGTTACAATAGCACTACTCTATGTGACAACAAAAGCGCTACTTAACACAAACACGCTAAAGTATAGACAAAAGCGCTAAAGTAAAATATTTAAACAACAATTCAAGTGCGCTAAAATATGGACAAAAGTGCCACTTAAGAGTCAAAAGCGCTAATATATGGACAATAGCGCTAAATTTGAGACAATAGCACTATTGTAAAAATGATAGCGCTAAAAGATTAAATTGCAATAGTGCTAAAGCGTGAACAAAAGTGCCAAAGCACGACTTGTGTATCAAGCTAAACAGTCAAAAAGTTAGTTTGTTAAAAAAAAGTGTGTTCGATTCACACCAGGTTCACTAAATGATGCTCTACAAAATGGACAATGTTAGACTAAAACCTATGGTCGTATAACACACAAAAACACAAGAAACAAAGACAAACATTAGTGTTAATCAACCAAATGCTAGTATAAGTAGGCATACCAAAAGAGACACTAAAAACATGATAAAATATTTAACTATGGAAGCAAATACAACAAGGCATCTCCAAATGCCTTCTAACATGCTTTTAGCTCCTTCTCCCTTGTTCC
Organism: Cryptomeria japonica; assembly: GCF_030272615.1. Lineage (NCBI taxonomy): Eukaryota > Viridiplantae > Streptophyta > Pinopsida > Cupressales > Cupressaceae > Cryptomeria > Cryptomeria japonica. The sequence goes on from NC_081411.1 coordinate 594,897,425, forward strand.
TCTCCTCTCCAAGTTCCAAATTAGTGTAGCTCTCAGCAGATTTTTGCACTATGGATGTCTTATGGAGGTTCAAGATTGTAGATGATTATGAAAAGTATGCAAATGCAAGCTTAATAACCAAAGAAAGATGAGTTATCTAAATGCTATTTGTTAATTTTAACCAAAAGAGTGAATATGACTAATTATGCTAAAATGCTCTCTAAATTCTCTATAACTTAGATGCATACAAGTTTTTAGGATCTGGATTATGAAGAAATGGGCTCTATTTATAGGAAAAATGGAGCAATGGATGGTTGAGATTGAGTAATATCAACAAGAGTCAGGATTGAATGATATTCAATCCATGTGAAGACTTTCAAACCAATCCCAGTATGACAAGTGTCAACATGAGAGGGGTTGAGAGGAGAGGGAATAAGCATTAAATGCTTGACATGACCTGAGAGTTAACTTGGGAGTTAAGGTCAAGGTTGGGTTGAGTGAATAAATTCTTTATTCAAAGAATAAAGCTTCTATCCAATGGATAAACTCTTGTGCAAAGGTTAAAGGGATAACCATGTTCAAAGCAATAAATGTTTGAGGAGACACATGCGTCACATGAGGGTTGAGTTAGGGGTTAACCATAAATGGTCATGTAAGAGCCATAAGTGGTTTGGAAGACTTTAGAGGTTAATTTGTTGAACACACAAAGCTTTTAATACTTCTCATTGACTTTGAAGTCTTTAAGAAGTGACTCCAAGTTGCTTAGGAATGTGACAATAATTAGGGGATGGATTATGTTAAGTAGGAAGGGTTTAGAAGAATCTAGAAGGGGGTTAGGATTGCAAGTGGGTTTGGTGGGTGAGGGAAAATAGGATTTTAATTAAAATAAAATTTATTTATTTCAACTTGTGGTTGCAGCTTGCATTTGTAGGAAAATGCAAGTGGGGGGGGAATAAATGATTTAAATAAATGTTTTATTTAATTTATTTAAAAGAAGAAAGGGGATTAAATTAAATAAATAATATTTATTCATTTAATTAATTGTGAATTTGGTTTAATGAATTAATTAAAATAAATTGAATAATTTATTTAATTAACAGGAGAATGTTTTGAAGATGAAATTAATTAAATGTTAATTTAATTAATTGTTGGCTAGTGGGTTTTTAATCAAATAAATAGCAAATATTCATTTAATTAAAATGGACAGATTTATGTGACTAGAACCTTTAATAAAACTATATATATATATATATATATTGTTTTATAAACAAAATATATAAAAATAATAATAATTAAAAAAAAAAAAACCAAGGCCAAAGGGCAGACCTGCGTGGAGACCATGTGGGCCTCCCTTTCCCCAAGGGAAGGCTAAGGAGACCATGTCCTGGTCTCCACCCAGCCTCGGCTAAGTGGAGACCACGACATGGCCTCACCGCAGGCCTCTCCCCAGCCATGGGTCAAGGGCCTCGGCTTCCTTGCCGCCCCTCCCCAAAAGCCAAAACAATATACTAATCATCATTTTTTTGAGCTTTATTAGAAAAAAATTATAAATAAAATAAAACCAAGCCCCAGGTGTTGGGTACTCTCAGACTAGCAAAGTATATATATATATATATATATATATATATATATATATATATTGTTTAAATTTATTAAAATTGAAAACAAACCCAAGATCTACAGTCTTAGACTCAGAATTCTCTGAGAACTAAATTCCATTTTCAAATCCTCAAACACATATATATGCATTTGTTTTACTTTTTTTTTTTTTTTTTTCAAACAAAACCCCCAAATTTCAATAATACATAGTCTCATACAGAGAATGTCCATGAACAACATATATTGATAATTTTTCCAGAATAACCAGACCAATATTGATAATTTTTCCAGAATAACCAGACCCAGAAAGGGAATAAATTTTCCAAACAACACTATTCTTGGCAACTAAGCTTGATTTACTATCATTTATCCAAATTTACAACCAAACACATTTCTTCCACAACCAAACAGTAAAACTTTGTGACAACAAAGGAAACAAATAAAGAAATCCTACCTCCATACATAGTTATGGAAGAGATTTGAAGGAGAGCCCAACCTGCGAGCTCAAAATCCTTCTTCCACCAAATGCCCCAAAATTTCTCCAGAAACATCTTCCAAAATGTTTCCCGGCCATATTTTTACCAAAAATCATTTCTCCCAAAATATTTTTCCAACCCAAAGTTTTTGACCAAAAGTCTCATTTCTAAAATAAAAATACTTTTACACAATTTATTTCTAATTTAGAAAAATCAAAATGCCTCTTCCTCATTTAATTTCTAATTTTCTCATTTTTAACAAAATTAACCTTTATATTCCAAAATATAATGAGTGTAAAATATATATTTTTAATTAAAATAAAATCCTCAAATTAATCTTTCACACTTTATCAAATATATATTAACTTGCTTTTCTAATTAAAAATGATTTTCTTTAAATAGTTAAAATCAACATTTCTATCTTTAAAAGGGCAAAGAGGTTAAATTAATTCCATTTCAAATAAATTTAAATCTTTCCCTTCCAAAAGCATCAACAAAATAAATTAATCAATTTAAAAATTAAAGCATTTAATCAAACTTGCTACCAATTTGGATTGAGCAATTCTAATTAACGATTAATCGCATAAAGGGAACCTATTTAATTGAGTCCCTTAATTACTAATGCGTAAATACACATTAAATCAAATTAAACATTAAGGATTAATTACTCAATTTAACCATACACAAAACACGCAACCCAAGAAAGCCAAACCGACATATGACCTGCATACCCAACCAAAGGGAATGCTGACGACGACTGACAATGCTCACTTGAGCACGACTATGGTCAAACGAGGGTCTTAGGACCACCTAATCCAAACTCTAAGGGCCAAAGAGGTACACTCAAACTTGCGAATCTAGGCAGACACGAACCTCGCACCCACGTAGTACTATACCTGAAATCTCTTGCAACCAAGAGTCATACATGCATACATACATATATATATTTAATAAGTGTTAGCCCGAGATTAATAACATGAATCAGGAGAACTAATAAGCTTACATACAAATTGATGGAAAAACCACATTAACCAGTACGCATAATAATCAAAACATCTGACTATAACATAATAACATGAAAAACTAACCAAGGTCAAACCGAGATTAGAAATTGATTAGGGCAGGGGTACTACATAAAAGATAAATGGTCGGCTAGGATTAAAGGGTAGGTAGAGGAAATAATAAAATGATAAAGGGGGTAGGTAGTGTAGGAATTAAGAGATGAGTGACATGTGTCATGGGTAGAAAAGGGTAAGAATTAATTAAATAAATAAAGATTTATTTAATTAATAGAGGAAGAAGGATCAATTAAATAAATAAAATATTTATTTAATTTAGGAAAAGGACAATTTAAACAAACAAAAGTATTTATTTAAATGAGGAAAAAGGCTAGAAGAGGATAAATGAATTAATTAAATAAATAAAGATTCATTTAATTAATAGAAGAATTAGGCTTAAAATAATTAAATAAATAAAAATATTTATTTCATTAAACATGACAATTTTAGGTGTCTACAATCCTTACCTGCCCTTCAATCCTATTGATTCTCTTTCACCTATGATCATGGCCATTTATAATTCCATCTTTTAATATAAACTCTTCATTCTTAGGATGATCTCTATAAAAGAGGTTCATTTTCTATAAAACATAGCTTAAGCATACCTATATTTTGTCAAAATTATTCTAGCATGCATCCTCATAAGCAAACATCATTACAATCACATCCATTCTTCCTTAATTTCTTGTGCAAGTGCAACACAAATTTGAGAGCAAACATCATAATGCAAGATCATGGAGGATAGGAGAACAATGGAGACATGCCTATTGGACATGTGAAATGTAAGCTTTGTTTGATTTCATTAATATTTTTATATTTGATAGATTATTCATTAATGTTGTGTTGAATTATTTTTTAGGTCTAGGTTTAATGGTTGGATCTTATTAGGGTTTACAAATAGATTTAAAACTTAACATAAACAATCTTTTACACAAACTATGAATCCTTTTAAGTATATAGTTTATAAGCCATTATTTAATGCTCATATATGTTAATGGATAAACAATTTTGAAGAATTCAAAATTTTTATTATTATTTGAATTGAATGTGCATGATATTTCTATTCTATATATTAAAAAAGAACCTCATTTCTCCTTCAAATACATCATGTCAGATGCACTAGTTCTAGTTGAGGAACTATTTTCATGAATTAATAATGAGATTGAGAGATTGTGAGTTTCTATAGATAATGGTACCAATACAAGGATATATAAGGAAACTTGCAAGTCCATATTAGAAATTCTGTAGACAATTAGAGATAAAATCCAAGAGACACATGCTTATTCCCCTGGTATTGTAGTTGTTATTCTTTCCTAGATTCGAAACAAGAAGTTTGTGGTGATATTTCTCTTTCTCATTATTAGGGGTTGGTGATCAAAGAAACCATTAGATCCTAATGTTTTACACATTATTAGGATCAACCTAAGGTGAGGGTATACCAAGGTACCAAATATATGGATCATGTTATGGCCTCTTTTATCTACCATCATTTTCTTGTAGTGCATTGTCATTATCCAAATAATGACCAAATTCCTGTTAGCAATTGGTTGGTGAGAGGTGACTTTCTATCTCCCCTAACGTTGTCCCCCATAGTAAACCAGGTTATCGTTGCTTCCCAAAGGAAAGAAATTGATAGTGTTGAGTCAATATTTGATGAGACGTCCATGTTCAATACCTTCATTTACTGCACAACGCAATAGCATTGATCATGATCCTTATATCATGGAAAGCATCCCTACACCTATAGACCTCGATATTCCTATAGGATAGAGGGCATAGAGTACTTTGACTTTTTTCATTGATTACTTATTGGAGGAAAATATTTCCATTTCATCAAAGCTTGGGATCTCTATATACTTGGTTAAAGGTCATTTGGGTACAAGTTTTCATTCACATTGAGGATCCCATAACTCTCATCACCCTGGGCCCAACACCAATGCATATGATCAAGATCCACCTAAAGAGAATTCAATTGTTATAGAGTTATAGGCATTGGCTATTGATCTTTTAGAAAGTTTTAATAATCATTATATGTCTATGGGTCTAGATTCAATCGACATATACAAAATTTAGTCGACAAGTTTTATGGATTTGTTAATGCATTGAGAGTCATCATTAATGCTAGCTTAGTTGCATAGTCCCCTGCAGTCATCATTATTACAACAAATTAGAGAGGCGTATGTAGATTACTACATATCTTGGATGACTCATTTGGATGACATGGTGGAGGTGATCATTGCAAAAACCTCAGATCTTGTGCCACCTGACACACAAGTATATGTAGATGCATGTATGTGTGCATTCATGTATAGTTTAAATTTTTAAATTATTTAAATAATGTTACTCCTAGCTTGAGGTCAAATCATATACATAGGTTTGATTAAGTTGATGGTACTACTACCAGTGCACATGTAAGTTTTAAATTTTCAAATTGTACGTGCATATATACATGTATAATTTATGCATAATTTTTTAATATTTAACATTTAAATTGTGTACTTTTGTGTATGTGTTGTATGTCTATTTCCAGGGCTCAACAAAACCATCAAATAAATATTCTCACTAAAAGGATTGTTCGATTAGGAGATGACATAATGACCAAGATGCCACTTAGAGGTCCATTTGCATGGACATTTCTAGATATTTTCATGTACAGACATTTGTGAAATCTATTGATGAATGTAGATATCATGAATTGGAAGCATAAAAGTACAATTCTTAACAATGATTAGGGATTTTCCCACAAAATTTGGGTGATCTAAATCTCAATTCTACAAACTGCATGAAAGTAAGACTAATCATTTATACTTCCACATATCTAGTTATTGAAACCAAAAACCCAATGTAAGTACTCTTAATGGCAATTAATATAGTATTTTTTCATGCAACTAGAAATAAAAAATAAAGCACCCATCATGAACAGTGTTCTACTATAATTTATCAAAGCATACAATATTATAACCTCAACATTGGAAGAGTAGTCCAATACTTCCAAATAGGTGTTCTAGGTCACAACCGTGAAACATGCAAACACATTACCAACTCCAATCTATCATCCACTTTTATATTTCAACACCCAACATTGGCTTTATTTAAATAAAATACTAGGTCTACTATAAACTATGACTCATACAAGCATTACAAAGCTAATATTTCTTCTAATAAATTCCTAATAACTTACAATGCTAAGAAATTAAGTGAGGAATATACCCAAAACCAAATCATCATGGATCCATCATCTTTAATTTAATATACAAGCTAAATAGTAGAGAGGGAATGAATTTGTTCAACATTAATTAACAATCAAGTGAGTTGGGGCTAACAATTCGTGAGACCCTAGAAAAAACTATGAGCACACATAAACAAATTAGGATGTACAAATCAAGAAATCAGAAAAATGGTCCTATGAAAATTAAATATTAGTTAATAAGAGGATGCAGATGCACCTATGGATTTTGGTAGACTAATAGGAAAATACTTGGACCAATTTTACCTATGATATTTGGAGGCTCCACTTGATTAAAGGGGTCAAGGTTTCCCAAGACCTCACAATGTCATATATGGAAATCTTGACCTCTCCTAAAAACCATTGTGACAACAAATTTACTAGGGGGGTGACCTTAAGCATGGTCTTGAAACTTGTTAAAGAGAATCTTGACAAAGGTTCCAAGCTTCTTAGAAATGTATGTACATATTAGAGAATAATATTGTAGCTCTCTTGAATCTTGAAAAGGGTTTATGGTAGCTCTCTTGGTACTTAGAATAGTCCCTTTGTTAATTATTCTTGTACTTAGCAAGTAGCCAAAAACTTCAGGAAGGGTGCAAGATCATTATGTTATTTTTTAGTTATCCTTGGTAGACTTGTACCTGATAGATAGTTATAAACCCAAGGAAGGGTGTATTATCATTTTGTTGTGTATCCTTAGTTTTCTTGTACTTGGTAGGTAGCCAAAAATTCAAGGAAATGTATAACATCTATTTGAACTTATAAAAACACCCTCAATCAGTATTCTAGGCATACTATGATTTTTATGCAAGTGACTCAAGACACAATTGGTCTTGATGAGTCAAAGTATTTGTACAAAGCATATTTGTTTTCATTATTGTTCTTGTTAGGATTCCCAAAGATACTGAGAGGGGGGGGGGGGTGAATCAGTATCTAACCGGTTAATGGATTTTCTAAACTTATTAAATGAATTGCATTCCAAAACAGTGTACCGGTAAACCAAAATTAATGCAGTAAATAAGAACAATAAACACAACATAGAAAGCACTCCATAACACAATATTTTTAATGAGGAAACTCAGTGTGGGAAAAACCTCAGTGGGATTTGTGACCCACAATATTCGCTCACTGTCCAATAAGTGAATATTACTAATACAATAGGGGCCTGCACATGCAGTAAGGCCAACTGCCTAAAGCTCACTGCTTAAATACAAAAAGGGAAGTCTCGCTGACTTACAAAAGTGGATTATGTAAATCTGATATCATGTACTACTTCGGTTCAGCATCTACCATGCCAGGTACAGTACTAGTTTAAGCTCTTGCAATAATCATAAACCTTACTCGAAAATCTGCCTCAATATTCACACATAATATCCATCTATGCATATTACCTATATCAAATGTTCTACAAGATCTCATACTTATATATGAGCCTTATTATAATATGCCATGTCGGCTTACAAAAATATATTACAATAAAATGCATTATGTAATAAACAAAATCATGTCAGCCAAGGTGTCGGTAATCATCTTTTCCCTGGCGGTGAACAGTATGTTGGTGTAGAGTCTGTCGGTGCCAGTGCTTGCCGGTGCCATAGGATTGTAAGGTTGCCATCAATGACAATACCTTCAATCACCTAAAATTTCTCGTTGGAGTGTGCATTTTCCAACAATCTCCCCCTTTGGCATTGACGGCAACACTCATGAGAAAAAGCCAAAAAAGTATATCGAAAACTGTCAAAACTATGTTACCAAAATTGTTTTCTCCAAAAATGTGTGCTCCCCCTGAGCAGATGATCTCTTCTATCATACATTTTTCTCATCCTTATTCCTTGTTCTCATCCTCTACTACTCCCCCTTTGGCATCAATGACAAAGGTTGTCATTTAAATGTCAATTGAGTGTAGTTCTTGTCTAGATCCCTGTAACCGGTGGGTTACAATCTGATAAAGATCCGCTAAAGCAACATTCACACTGTTGTAGAATCTTTCATTGTCCTTTAGTGCTGCTTCAGTCCTCTAGATTGTATCGATGAGTAAGTGCATTTGCTCTTCCGATGTCTTAAGTCTTGGAACAAGAGCCTCAGAAATCTCTTATCTCAAAGAGATGAGGATATCTAGTGTAGGACCTAGTCTGCACTTTAGTTCCTTTGCCTTAAATTTTAACCTTTCCTTTTCTTTTTCAATTTTCTCTATTTTCTCTTCAAATCCTGCAATTTCTTATTCTACTGCCGATATTGAATCTGATGAACCTATTAAATTGTCAGCAATATCATTGATTTTCTTCCGTGCTTTGCTGATCTCATTATCTATATCTTATGTCAAAATGTTTGTTTTACATGTATCTCTGTACAATTTTTTGAAATCCAAAATTGTCTTGCCTAGTACCGGTAATAATGTATCCATATGTTGCTTATTCTTCTTGACTGTCTCCTCAAATAATTTTTCCTTCTCTTTATTAATTTTCTCTCTGAAGGTCTCCTCATTGATTTGATCAATTGTTAGGAGGTTGCCGGTTATGTACTTAGACAATGTGTCTAATTGGCTTAAAGAATCTTTATTCAATATTTTACACTTGGGTGCTATCAATTTCAAAATTGGTAAAGTATCATCAATAGCCTTATATGCTACTGCATTACAATCTATTATTTTCTTGATTGAATCTAATAATACCTTTGTCACATTTGTTGGTCTAAATTCAGTCATGGAGGTTCCAGATGACTTTCCAACTACCTTCACAATTTGTAATCCGCTAGTGGTAGTAATAGCTTTGCTTTCCTCTTTCTCTAGAGGGTCAGTTTGTGTTTGCATTTCAACTACCAAAGGTTTGTCTCTATATGTACCTATGAATGAACCTGTTTCTCTGTATGTGTCTCTTCTTGTTTCTCTGTGCTCTCTACTGATGGTTTCTCTGATGGTGCCTCTGATGATTTTATAGTGGTATCCACTACAGGTTTTTCTGTTTGCACCTCAGTACTATCCACTGCTAGTGACTCAGTAGGCTTTTCTGTAGCTGGGGAATTAGTTGCCTGTTCAGTTTGTTGTTCAGTCCCAATTTAAATGTTTCCAACTGTATCCTCAATATTTGTCTCAACTGTAATGTCTTCTACCGGTGGCTCAGTTGCCACATTTCTCTTCTCACTTGTCTCCTTATCAACCATAATGTTGGCTTCCTGTGTGTCAATATTCATTGTGTACAACACCTCTGAGTCAGGATTTATGTCCTCATGTGGTGTTTCCATACTCTTTGTTACTGGTTGTGTGTCAATAGTTTGTGCCGGTGGAGTATCAAAAGGAGGTGGGGGCAAGTTGTCTGCTATTTTTATGCTAGGAGGACCACCTACTTTGCCTTTCCCCTTATCCTTATCCTTTTGATAGACTCTGATGGTCTTTGGATGTTTGAGCTCTTCTTGTTTTTCTTTTTCATCAAAGAATATATCCCACTTGTCTGCAGTTTCTTTTGATATCTCATTAATTCTACCTACCATTAGTGCTACATGCTGGTGACTAGTTGAAAATGTTGTCTGGTTAGCCTCACTTATTAATTCATCTATCTCTTGTGTTGAGTTCACTGGGTGAACTATAAGTAGTTTTTCTATCTTGATCTTTTTATCCAATTCAACAATTGCTACCCTTCTTGCTTCTAACCTTCTATACAAGTCATTGGGTATATCATCTACAATTTTCGTCAAAAATTTCTTATAGATACCAAGGTGTAAAATAACACTATTTTCTATACTTTCTATTTCATCATTTGAAAGCATGTTATACAACTTGCTGATATTTGACAATTTGCCATCTTCAGTTATCTCATTCAAAAGTTTGTCCAAAGGAGGGACAACTTGTTTTTCTTTCCTTTTCTTTGGTGTCAACTTCTTTGTTGGAGGCCTAACTACCTGTTGTTTCTGTCTTGTTCTCTTAGGTGTAGGAGCGGGTACCGGTGAAGATTTCCTTTTCCTTACTACCCTTTTAAACTCTACTGGTATTTCACTGTTAGAGGAGGTAGCAACCGGTGAAAGATGTGGTTCCGGTTGTAGTCCTTCCAAGTCACTCTCCTTAATACCAGTTTTATTTAATACATCTTCCTTGATTGCTTTTTCCCGTCTTCTTCCTTTTCTAACTATTTGTTCAGTTTTCTTTATTCTTTTCTGAGATTGATGACATATAAATTTTTTTTCATAATTCATTAAAATAAAAAAGTTAGTTAATATTTCAAATTATGGACCTGATTTAGTATAAATTAAATGAAAAATAGTTAAAATAATCAATTTTTAAATATTTACATATTTAGAATATAGACAGTATAATCTGAAATGGGTTTTAATTTCGTATAAAAATTCTCTGATTAGAGGCACATAAACTATTTCAGAAGTTCATATTTGTGCTTTCATTCATCGAGATTTGAATTTGCAGGTCCATGTCTCAGGTGTGGCCATCCCAAGCCTATCCTGAGCCTAATCCTGAGCCAAGTGGTGGGTTGTGGATTCAAATTCTACTGAACGGGGGCCCATTTTATAAACAGGGGCCCATTTATAAAATGGGGCCCCATTCCATTTTTTTGCTCGTTGGATTTACTAACGGGGCCCCATTTCTAAAATGAGAGCCCGTTGTTTAAATAACGGGCCCCCGTTCCTAAATAACCGTTACTGTAAAGAAAAAAGGATAGATTGCATAAATTTACCACACTATCATTGAAATCCATACTAACAAATATTTTTTACATCATTTGGCAGTACTTTTTAAATATTTTCTACACAAATTTTTGAAGAACTCAGCAAAAAGGTATTATTTTTTGAAGAGGAGTTTGTAAAGATGGGTTCTAAGCAACGTCAAAAGAAAAAAAAGAGGACAATGACAACGGATGAAATTCAAGCACAAAGAGATAAGGAGGCAAAATGCCAAAGAGATCGAGGATCACAACAATGTCAATTGAATAACACTTCTGAAGCATCTAGTTCAGTTCCCGTTGTAGATGAGACCATTGAAAACATCAAGATGGATGCAAGAAAGGTAGAACCAAACAAGGGTATGATTGTTGATGCAAATGTTCATGTGGATGTGAATCCTGGTATGTTTTTAAATCCCCATGACTATGATGCCAATCAAAGTGTTGATTTAAATGAAGCTAGATATAAATTTCATACACCAATACGAAAAGAAATAAAAATTGAAAATATTACACCACCCTCTCTGAAAGAAAATGAATGTAATTTGTATACTATTGATAGCAATGTGCTAGATAATCTTAATGGGTTAGTTTCTTGGAGACAAATCGGAACACATGCGAAAAGATTATATAAAAAAAAAATTCTATAATAAAAAGTTAGGATTCCAATGTCAATTAATGCTGCAATTAATAAAAATGTTAAAAATGTGTAAAGTCATGAAAAAAATAGGTATTTATGCAATACCAAAAACAAAAGATGAATCATATAAGCAAGTTGTATCTACTGTTGCCAGTGCCATTGATTCTATCAGAAAAACAAGTCGATCTAAAGATAAGAATGCAACACGTAGAGTTATAACGACTGCTATAGTTGACAAAATGATTGTTAGTAAAAGAATGTTAAGTAAGATAAGTGGCTATTTGAACTTACATTGTAGAACCTTGTCAAGAGTCGCCAAAAGAAGAGACACAATTGAAATTGATCCACTAAACCATTGTTGGAGTTTTAGTAGTAGACTTCAAAGGTCGGACATGAAATTAAATGATGAAACTAAACAATTAATTGCAAACTTTTGGCATCATAACACTAGAGTTTCATCAAATGCTAGAGATGTTTCTAAGTTAAGGGTGGGATCAAAAATTCATGATCCTCATCCAAAACATCTTCTTGACATGACTCAAACTGAATTTTAAAAAAAAATTAGTGATGAATCTGTGTTAATGACTTTACGGATTAGTCAAAGATCATTTGAAAAATGCAAACCCTGGTATGTTAAAATAAATAAACAAAGAATATCTTATTTTTGTAAAACTCATGTTCAATTTCGTTACTATTATGATGTTTTTCGATATATATGTTGGATGTTGCATGGTAATGATTTGTGCAGGATTGTGGTGTTTTTGTTCCACCTAAAACTATAAAAGATTTTATTGGAAGTTTATTTTGTAAACCACCTAATGAACAATTATTTCTTTCCAATTCATGCATTTATGGCCTTTGCAATTTATGTGGGAACTATTCTTTGATAGGTGAATGCTTGCATGAACATGTTTGCAATTTATGGCCTTTGCAATTTATGTGGGAAGATGATTGACACCCATAGATGCAAATGATCTACATGAAATAACTGATGAAGGCATGGATCAGATGTTTGCATCAAATGACTATGATCGCATTTTAGATCTTATACAACAAGGTAAAAAAAAATTTGAAATTTGTTTTGATTTATTAAATAGTACATATTTATGAAATCTTACAGTGTATATTTTTGTTTTAATTTTTTATTAAATATTAAAATAAAATTGTTTTGTGCACAAGACATGTCTATGTTGTTGTTGCACCAGAGGACAATGAAGAGGGGACAAAGTATTGGTTGGCTCAATGTGTAGAGCCAAAACATAAGCTAACCACTCCTCGAGTAGATGATGATGGTTATGACTATCCAACAGGATCTGTGGTTGTTGTTGGAACTTGGCTACGCAAATATCTAACATGAAAGAATGGATTGCCCGCATTTGAAGATTATGAATTAGAGAAGAAGATTATACATTACTCGCATTTGGTAGTGGCAACTAATATAAAATTGGATAAATATCATGGTAGGCCTGCTAATAAACAATTATGGACTCTCTCTATGGAAGAGCACAAGACAATTATAGATGCTTTGCAAAAGAGAGAGGATGCAGATGGTATAACAAAATGAATATCAAGTAAGTTATAATTTGAACCCTTAATCCATCTCCCTTTTAAAAGTCATGGTGCATATTATATATAGAATTTTAAATCATGCATCATAATTATAAAATCTAATCTAGTAAAATTTTGTTTCAGGTCCACCAAAAGTAGAAGGCATCAATGAAAACAAAGTTATTTGTGCATACTTTATGTTTCATTTTGAATAATTACAAGTAAGTTGATTTTTTGTACCCTTAAGGCAAATCCCTTTGAAGAGTCGTGATGTATGCTTTATGTTGTATTTCAAATTCAATGCATCCTGATTATAAAAAAACTAATCATATGTATTTTTTTTTCCAGGTCTCTCAGAGTAGACTTGGCCTTGATGACTACTATTGTTTGTGCATACTTTATGTTGTATTTTAAATTTAATGCATCCTCATTATAAAAACTAATCATATGTATTTTTTTTTTCCAGGTCTCTCAGAGTAGACTCGGCCTCAATGACTACTATTGTTTGTGCATGTACTTTATGTTGTGTTTTAAATTCAATGCATCCTCATTATAAAAACTAATCATATGTATTTTTTTTTTCCAGGTCTCTCAGAGTAGACTTGGCCTCAATGACTACTATTGTTTGTGCATACTTTATGTTGTATTTTAAATCCAATGCATCCTCATTATAAAAACTAATCATATGTATTTTTTTTTTCCAGGTCTCTCAGAGTCGACTTTGCCTCAATGACTACTATTGTTTGTGCATATTGTGAGATTTTGCCAAGATCAAGAGGTAATGGAAAGCACAATTAAGAGAGAACAAAATAGATGATAGAAATAAACTGTATTCTATCAAGATGAAAATATTGATCAACTGGATCATAAATTGTTCAATTCAATTAAAATGAGCCTGCTTATATAGGTAAGGCTATATGGAAATGTGAGCATACAAACATGACATGTGTCTCAATAAGAAACAAGGGTAGGTAGGAAATAGGTGTGGGAAGGTAGGAGAAACAATAAAATATTACACCTGAGGTGGATCACCCACTGAATGTGGAATGTAACAACAAGATAAGTCCACAAAAGGTGGAAATTCTCCTACACACACTATTCAAATGTGGCACAAACACCCAAGTGTCTCATACCCAGACTACTATGAAATGCATTTCATAAGTAAACTTAAGTAAGGTGTAATAATATCCATGATGAATAATTATTTGCACCAACAGCCCCCCTTAAGCGCAACTTAGGGGAATGCACTTAAGTCTACAATGAAACTAAGAAATGCAAGATGGGTCCTGACTACTAGGCCATGTTAGGTACCCATGTACAAATGCAAATGCAATCTCCCATAAAAGGAAAAAGAGAGAAAAAACCAATGGGAAAAAAACCTCCCCCAAAAGAGAGATGAAAAATAGATACAAAGAACTCTCATAGAATTATGTGAAGGACAAAACCCCATGTGAGGAAAAAGTCCCCCCCATATGAGAGAAGAAGAAGAAGAAGAGAGACTAGGAAGCCCCCCCTCAATGTGGAATCTACACCAATGATAGAAGCTTGATGTATGAAGAAACTACTCCATGAACATCGAACAACATTCCTCCCCTTGGGAAGAAACAAAACCAAAGGTGTATCCATGAAGTCTCCCCAATCATGAAGGGAAGATGTATGAAAAAAACTCATGATGAATGGAATCTCTGAAAACTGCTCAAGTGTCCCCATGTCGATGCTGAAAGATACCCCCTCCAAAGGTGGTAAACTGTGCCACACTGCTGAAAAAGGCACTCCAAGATCTAGTGGAGATGGATGTAGAACATGTCTCAAAGACTCACATGTCTCCTCAAAAGATAAAGAGACCTCCTCCAACTGTTGTACATAAGTATCCACAATCATGTCAACCTCAAAAGAATGATCATGTAGAGAATGAAAAAGAGGGTCAGAGTGTGCCCTCGCAACAATTGAAGAAGGATCATCTTCATCAAAGAGAAGATGAATGTCATCAATCATGTCTCCCAAATCTGCAATGTAGGATTCCACAAACAAATCTACAATGTCTATCAAGTAATCATCCCATGAATCTGAAGCTGGAAGACAATGAATATCCTACTGCACTGAATCACATGAAGGCAAAACTATCTCACTATCTGCATCATCGGGTGCAATAGGTGATGTGATATCAATATGAGGAGATGAAATACAAGGCTCAAGAATGGAGTCACGTGTGAGAATCCCTATATTCAAGTGCCCAAAGTTCTCCTCAAAATTTGAACCATCACAAGAAGTATGATCATCATGTATAGAACCATCAAATGTGAAATCATCATCATCAACAAAATCTGAAAAGGAGTATAACCGAGATGCATGATCAACCACCCCAGTCGCAATGATAGCTCTAGTCTCCAAGTCTCTAATGAAAACTGACTCAGGTGTGAAATCCATAACTCTCTTAGTTGTGCCATGTGTGATTTGATAGATGGAAAGGAGATTACTTGTCAAGTGGGGTGCACACAACACATCATTGAAGGAGTTATCCCCAATGTCAATAGATCCTTTCCCAATCACATCCATGTATGTATGTTTGCCCATCAAAATCTGTGGCATGGTGCAAGGCTCAAATGTAGAGAACATAGAATACAAAGATGCCATATGATGAGAAGCCCCCAAATCTAGAAGCCATCTCTCTGAATCATGACTTGTTGTAGCACAAAGACATTTTCCTTTTCTTGTCCCAAAAGAGTGATTCTTCCCACTTGTAGAAGCCTTGAATGTTTTCCCTTTTCCTTTTGAATGTGAGGAAGTGGAAGTTGATGAATCATCCTTCTTGTAGACATTAGGCAAATCAATGTTATGCTTTTTGAGGATATGTGTGAGCTCATCAATCTTCTTAGAATGGCAACGACACTCCTCATGACCAAAATTTTTACAATAGGCACAAGTAGGTCTCTCCCTCTTTGGTGAGTTATCCCTCTTGGAAGAGGATGAATCTCCTTTTTGAAGAGAGGATGATACTTTGTCCTTAGGCTTTGATTGCCATTTCTTCTTGTTTGAGTTGTCCTTTCCTTGATTTCCTTTGTTCCCTTGATTTGCCACTAATGCCTGAGACTTAGAAGCCTTAAGAATGCCCATGCTTACCAACTTAGTTTGTTCCATCATTAACATTTTAGTGAAAGCATCAAATGTAGGTATTGTGTAGCTTGAACCTATTGTCATCCTATGGGTTTGGAAACTAGAAACAAATGTTGCATATTCTTGTGGAAGCTTGCCCATCAAGTTGAAGATCAATTGAGTATCCTTCTTATCAATACAACAATCCTTGAGTTGTGCCCTCAACTCATTTGCCTTAGTGACATAATCCTATATAGTATCAAAGTTCTTGGGATCTAACATGGTGAGATCACTATCAATCTAATATCCCCTAATCTCATCAACTTGACACTACAAGTCTTGAAACTTTTACCAAGCATCCTTGATTAGAGTACACTTCTCAATATGAAAAATGAGATCCTTTGATACATACTTTCTTAAGGTACCAATTGCCATGATATTTTTAGTGAGCATATCCAAGTGACCAACTGGATCAACCTTAGGATCAGTGGGAGCAACAATAGTTGTAGTACCCCTACTCATTTGAACTCATTAGACTCATATTTTATTGTTTGTTTTCAATGGATACATTATCATGATGTGTTATTCAGATTTTTATGACATTATTTCATGCTTTATCTAGATATGAGATGCATAATTTATTTGTAGTATTTCAGTACTTGTGATTTATGGCATTTTATGGATTATTGCTATGTACTGACATTTTCCTTTATTTATGCAATGTGGAATTATATCTTGTGTGTTTGTGAGTGTATTGGATGCAAGGGGATGATTTTCCTTCACTCATTTTGATGAGACAGGGAATGTCGTGATTCTCCTTCATTGGTGTGTATGCTATATTTTCTATATTGTATATATATGCATGTGTGGTTCGGTGATGTAGGATATTACAGGTACAAGTACCAGGTAGGTATGGGGTATCATCTCCACCTGGCTTCATAGGTTTGAGGGTGCCTTATATTTTTCGATGGAAGTGGAGGAGATAGTAGTTGATCCTATTTTTACTGAGTTACACTCATGTGAGTGTTGTCAGTTGGTCATCCAGTCAGTTAGTTCAGCCTTCATAATTTGTCGTTTGATTTTTTTATGAGTATTTGCTTGAGGTTTGTTTTGTTGTGTGTGTTTTAGTAGATTTAATTAATTAATTAATTAAGTTTATGGAATTATCTCATAGTTGAATTGTTTGTGCATTGAGATTATAAATTTAGTTAATTAAAAGAAATTATTAAATTAAGTTACAAGCTGCATGATATTAGAAATATATTTTTAGTTAAAATTTTGTGGAAAAATAAATTAAATTAATTGCATTTATTATTTCCTAGAATTTTAAATAAAAAAAAGAATAAAAGAATAAATTAATAAAAGAATAAATGAATAAATGAATAAAATAATTAATTAGAATTAAAGTATTGCTTTAATTCTTTATTTAGAAAATTAATTAATTTGCATGAGAAAAGAAAAGAAACAATAATGATTTTTAATTATTGCATGTTGGCATATCTTTTGTTATAAAATTAGAAAAGAAAATAAAATTATTTTTATTCTTAATTTAGGTTTTTGAGAAAAAGATATTCAACCTAGAATTTTAGTTCAAAAGAGGAATAGGTCATTATTTTAGGATACACAAGAAACAGGTCAGGAAATTAGGAGAAGAAATTTATTGGAAAGATTAGGGTTCTTCTACAAAATTCTTCCAGGAAAGCTATACCAGGTTGGGTGGCTTCTTTTGATTGTTGGTTTTTTTTTAAGAAAATAATTTTATTTTTCTCTCAAACTGTGTGTGTGTAAATTATTTGTCAAATCCAAAACCTTCTTCTGGTTAATTCAGGTTTTGATTTAAAATTCTTGCCTGATGTTAATTTCGAGTTTATGAGAGTAATTTGATTTTAAGAAAATTAGGAAAATTATTATGGAAAACAATATTTTCTAAGAGAAATTATTCTCTCTTGTTGATTGTTTTGATAGTCCTTTGAATAATGACATCTCTGTGAAATTTGTTGATTACTTCAGAAAAAAATTTAATTGTGAATTAAATTTATCGGATTATCTAATTTTAAATATATATATATATATATATATTATTGAAATAAAATTCTGTGAATGAATTTTATTGAATTTGGGGATTTTATTTTGTCGAAGGGTTTTGATGAATTTGGAAATTATTTTCATGTTTTAAAAAAAAAAAAATTAAAAAAAAATAAAAAAGTATTCACCCTTTAGTTGCCTAGTTGTGTTGTTTTCCTTTAGGGTTCCTGGTGGGGCATTACATTTGGTATCAGAGCCAAGTTTCAACACTAGGTACTCTGGGTTTGAAGTGTGCCTTTCGGTTGACCATCTTGCTTAGGTCTTAATGTTTGTATCTCTCTTGTCTTATCCTTGCTGTAGACTTGAACTGTTTTCTCTTTTATGGTACTAGGTCATGGCTAGGAAAGCTAGAGGAGGTGGTTGTATGGGTGGTTGCTGAAAGGAAATTCGCAGCCAACTTTATGACAATTTCCACATAACCCAAATTCAGATTTTAACCAAATCAACACATAAGATCCACATGCAAAGAATAGACAACATACTCACAAAATGTGACACAAGATATACCCTGGGAAAACCCTCATGAGGGAAAAACCCAGCCTCCAAAAGCATCATCCATCATGTATTATCAGCAATGCGTCCATTACAATACAACTATGGAAAGCCTTCAAAACCCAAGCCATAACCAAGCACTCCATGTGATCAAGCATGAATCCACACATCCCATGCCATGCTTCCTTCTTCACAAATGCTAACCTGGCTTCATCTCCCAAACAACTACCCTTGTGGTACTTTTATAGAAACAAGCAACCACAAAACCACTAAGTGGTATTACATCAAAACCATGTGCCCAAAACCATGTGACAATAAAATAATATTTTCCTTACCAACCTTTTAATGTTTTCCTTAACTACCCATGACCCACATTTAATATTGGGTACTTTATCACAATTACATTCCCCAACATAAAATAACAATACCAATGTGTCAATACAACTCATCAAGTGGTTACAAGAATATCCAAAAGGATCTCTACATGTTGCACGTCCATCTAGGTGCTTCTAGGTGCAACAATACAATGATATTACAATTTAATTCTTTGTCCACCTTACACAATAATAAAACAATAATAATAAACCATTATTATGCAAGGTGTACAACACCATTTCCCAACATTCTCCCACTTGTTGTATACATTGCATAAGGGCCAAGAAGTAATCTGCCACATGAACAAGAGATTGATCTCTCCACGCACATATACCATCATGGAATCCAAGTGCTCCATGTGCTCAACCAAGATACCTGCAACAAGAACAAAGTGACCACCATCTCATACATGAATGCTCCCACCCTCCATCATGCCACTGCCACTGGACATGAAGAGGCCATCCAAAGAGAAAGCCACACAACCTGTCGCAACAAATGATAAGTACTGCACCAACTGATATCTGAACACAAACACTAATCCAAAGGTATCCAATGCAAGAGTAGCTCTTTTACATAGCTGAAACAACACCCATATCAAGTGCTAACACATCAACTATACATGCCTCCTAGGCATACAATCAAGTGAATAACATTTCATCAACATATGCAACCTGTAACATGCAACCACAAATCCCAAGTGCAATACCTACCACGTATGTACACCAAAGAACTCCCACTGCATAGGTAATGTCAATATCAGAAATGAATCCACTAAAAACACATCATAGAAGTGTAACCATGTAGTATCAAGAACATCCACATCATATGAACATCAAAACTGCAAGTACCACTCTCACACCATGTCTCCAACATTCTCCCATGTTCTCCACACCAACAAAAGAAAGAGATAAAGGAACCACCATGTCATCTCCCACATGACATATCATGAATACAAAGACTAATAAGCACATAGCTCCAAACAACCTCCAACCAATGTAATGTGAATACAAACAACTAGGAAGATAACCGAAACAAAGAGAGAAACACTGCAAACCAAATTCTGTAGTATGTCCTTCTACAAACACCTCTAAATGAGTCAAGTATGATCTCCTCCATAGAACCCCAAATGAGAAGCATAACAACACCCAAAAACATCATTCAATCCCTTGGATCAAACAAACATATATATCATGTAAACAACATGGATGTAAGCCTCCCATAACCAAGAAGATCAAACTAAATATCCATTCCCAAACCATAGGAATATGCCCAATAAACCATCTCCAAACTAATATCAATGACTGACACCATCATAATAAAAACTCAAATGCACAAGGAGATAACCAATGCCATACATCTCTCAAATGAATCCTCCAAAAACTAACCATTAATCCATAGCTCAAGATCCATATCTATGAAAGATAGCATAAACATAAAGCACCTGAAAGGAACAATGAACTATACCTCTCAAGTAGTAAACTGCCAAGTAGACCAAGAGTGGGGAATGAGAATGCTCACCAAGTCATCATGACTCATACTAGGAACACTCTCCTCTCAAGTCCATAAACCAGGTGAATGCTCCTTGGACTTCCTGCTGAAACCATAAACCATTCCAACATATGTCTCTAATCACAAAAGACTACTAGCATCACCAACATCCTCCAAGTATCCATGAGTACCTATATCCAATCAATCCATGCCAAACTCCAAATGCAACATAGCATCACCATGAAGTAATCAAGCAAATGATCATGTACCCAATACAAAGAGAACTATCAAGATCAATGTCAAAACTCCAACTGCAGAATCAGGAGCATAACATGACAACATGATCTAATCCATCTCAACCAAAGAGATAACATGCTCCATATGAACATATCAAAGTAACCATATCATGCCAAAACTCTAAACTAGAATCAAGAGTGCACCATGACATAATATCAACCATCCAATCAAGAAAGGACAACATGTCAAATGAAAGCATAAAACCACATCTCAACCAAGGACTCCTTGAGCCCTCAAGATGCAAACATCCTCAAATAACATGAAGATCACCATCTGCTACTAGTGAACCAACAAATGCAAGAGAACCCTTCTGCAGCAACAGGATCTAAGGCATCCTCCAAACATCTGCACACTAAGAAGATCATCCACCATCCAATGGTGAATACACATCACTGCCACAAGCTCCCACTAAACTGTGGTATCAAGCTCTCCAAAGCATCGTGATAACCATCTCCTAAATGAAGATCATCCAGGTCTACACACATACAACTGAAAAGTCAATAACATCAAGTAAACCATGAACTCCATCTCAAGAAGATACAAAACCACCAACAAACAATCAGGATCAAATCCTACACCGCCACATCACCACTGTCAAAAGCTCCCACTAAAAGTGTAATCAAGCTATCCATGACAATATGATTAAACCATCCTCTAACCATGAGAATCAACCAAGAACAATTAACAATCAAAGAACTCAAAGTGCACATCATGAGCTCCCTAAAAGCCAAATAAACCATGATCCTCAAACAAGAAGATAAACTGCCATATCAATCAGGAATCCAAATCAAAAGATCATCAATTTAAAGCACCTGCAAATTCAACCATGTCATGCCAATGTCCCTAAACACAAGGAACAACCATGGCATCATGATCATCTCCATGAAAACAAGCATCTAACTCTCAATGTGTCCAACCTGTCAGCATCACATAGTCAACCATGTAGGTCCCCCATCATGACTGTACCTGGTAACAACATCTTTCCTCCTCAACATGATAACAAATCAATAAACCAATGACTAAAACAAGCCACCAAATCTGAATATGCATAAACAATGAAGGATCTATGGGCATAGACAACCCATATCCAAGTCATAGGTGAAATCCTGTAAGTAAAGACAGCTCACAAAATTGCACAACTTGTAGACCAATCAATGCAACATACATACTCAAACCAAAATTGATATCCATGTCACCATAAGAGTAATCAAGATACAACATCGAGTATACAATGACATCAAATCCAAATCTCCATTATGTAGCATGCCATAAACTCATCATGTCACCATAGTCAAAAGAACCCATAATCAACTCAAGTCAAAATATCAGCATATAAATCATTCCAAATCTGCCCCAAACCTGAGTCAAACTGTAGTGCTCTCCAAGAGTTTTCCATTGACTATTCGAAGTCCAAAATATGACTCCGTATGCTCAAGTTATGACCTCTCAAAGCCATAAAGGTACCTGTCACTTCCAGCTGACATTTCACTGTCCAAACAGCAAAATCTGGAAAAACTAATGATAAAAACATGAAGTTCATTCAACCACCTTTCCAATGACTGTAAGAAGTCCAAAAACTGACATCATATGCCCGAGTTATGCTCAGTTGAAGAAAAACAACCAATTCGGCTATACAAGCAAGCCTGGACTCCAAAAGTTTTAAAAATGCCCAATATGCCATAAAAATAATTTCATCATTTTTCCCAATGCGCCAAAAATCCATTTCAAAAACTCCTCCGGGTCGGCCCTTGGCCTAACCCCTCCAAAATAATACATGGCACATAAAATAATTACATGTGGCAAATATTAACAAATATTACAAAGTTTTAAAAACTTTATTAAAATTCGAATTAAAAAAAAAAGCCGAATTTAAAAAATATTTGGCGGATTTTTTAATTTCGTGGGTGGCCCGGTACCACTGCCGGCATCGGCAGTGTACCACTGTACCGGCAGTGTACAGTGGCCGGTACCACTGCCGGCACCGACAACGGTACCGACAGTGGTACCGTCACTGGTACCACTGCCATGCGGCAGACAATGGGAGGGGGAGTCTGCGGACCCCCCAACCACTTTAAAAAAAAAAAAAAAAATTTCATTCAAAAATTCAAATCGCTTTTTCATTTTTGATTTTTTAATTTTTGATTTTTCAAAAAACAATTCGAAATGAAAATATTTTGCAGGAAAAAATATTTCGACAGAATATGCAGGCGATACGGCCGTACAGCCGTACCGTCTAAAATTGTTTTTTCGACCTGGGCCAACTTCACCGAAATAGGGCAAATTATATATCAAAATTCGTCTCTCAGCCAACCTGAATCCATCCATGAGGTCCATTTTGTGCCACGGGGTCTTCTATGAAATCTCACTCCCAAAACCCTCATTCGAAGCATTTTTCAATGATGCCCTGGATTGACCAAAAATCTTCCAACCCTAAATCTGCAAACAACCCATCACAACAGCAAATCCAAACAACATAGATCTGCAATAACAACCTACAAAATCATACATCTTGTCTTGTCTTTTCATTCCTTCATGCATTCATGGATTCCACATAGGGTTATAAACACCATTAAAACCATATAGCTCTGATACCACTTGAAAGGAAATTCGCAGCCAACTTTATGACAATTTCCACATAACCCAAATTCAGATTTTAACCAAATCAACACATAAGATCCACATGCAAAGAATAGACAACATACTCACAAAATGTGACATAAGATATACCCTGGGAAAACCCTCATGAGGGAAAAACCCAGCCTCCAAAAGCATCATCCATCATGTATTATCAGCAATGCGTCCATTACAATACAACTATGGAAAGCCTTCAAAACCCAAGCCATAACCAAGCACTCCATGTGATCAAGCATGATTCCACACATCCCATGCCATGCTTCCTTCTTCACAAATGCTAACCTGGCTTCATCTCCCAAACAACTACCCTTGTGGTACTTTTATAGAAACAAGCAACCACAAAACCACTAAGTGGTATTACATCAAAACCATGTGCCCAAAACCATGTGACAATAAAATAATATTTTCCTTACCAACCTTTTAATGTTTTCCTTAACTACCCATGACCCACATTTAATATTGGGTACTTTATCACAATTACATTCCCCAACATAAAATAACAATACCAATGTGTCAATACAACTCATCAAGTGGTTACAAGAATATCCAAAAGGATCTCTACATGTTGCACGTCCATCTAGGTGCTTCTAGGTGCAACAATACAATGATATTACAATTTAATTCTTTGTCCACCTCACACAATAATAAAACAATAATAATAAACCATTATTATGCAAGGTGTACAACACCATTTCCCAATAGTTGCAAGGGAGGCAGAGGTGGAGGATGGGGTCATGGTTCTGACCATCACAGTCCTTCACCACCACCCACTCATGTGAGTGTTGAGCCAGAACAATCCATTCATCTGGTGTCAGAACAGTCTGTTCATCAGAACTCTCAGCATGGAGGAGAACATGTTCCTGAAAGGGAAGAGCTGAGACAGATGTTTCAGGAGGTTCTGGCTAGGTTAGGCCAAAGGCTTGAATTTGAGTAGTGTATTCATGCTCAGGGTGAGGAACTGCTTCAGCAGGTTCTAGAGGAGAGAGAGAGGGAGAGATCACCTAGGAGGAGAGAGATTCTAGCTGATTGAGATCCACTTTCTTTGGGTCACATAAAGGACTTGATGAGATCCAACCCTCCTTACTTTGATGGTATGGGTACCGGTCTTGAGGCACAGACCTGGCTCAACGGTTTGGACTGGTTTTTCTCTATGTTTCCATATAGTAGCAACACCAAGGCGAGATGCACTATTATGCATCTTAATAATTTTTCTTCAATCTAGTGGAGACTAGATGAGGAGAAGATCGGTGTATGCATTAACACCGTTACATGGGAGCTATTTCTGGAGAGATTTAGGGCACGATTTCTCTCACCCCAGTGGAGGCAGACTCGAGTAGATGAATTCTACACCTTGTGTCAGTATGCGATGATACTAGACCAGTATGAGCACAGGTTTTATGAGCTCAAACAGTATGTCAGGATTGGTAATGACAAAGCTATGCTTGTCCAACATTTCTTGAGGGGGTTGAATGATCGCATTAGTGGAGGAGTGATGGTGTTTGAGCAAAATTCAGTTCAGATAGTCATGGCGAAAGCCAGATTAGTTGAACTAAACCTTAGTCGTGCACTTGGTGGTCAGCTAGGTGTGCAGATAGGGAATGCACCTTCCAGTGGGAATAGAGCTTGGGGAAATCATACCCAGTCAGCTGTATTGTTTAGGACTCCTCAGACACCCGCTAAGGGTGGACAACAATAGCAGCAACAACAACCATCAAAATCAAAACAATTTCAGGGCCCTTCAAGGCAATCCTTGTAGAGTGAATCTCATAGCCCTAGCCAAGGAAGTTTCCAGTAGTCTAGTGGGCCAACAGGTAATATAGGACCAGGTAGAGGAGCTTGCTTCTCTTGTTGGCATTTTGGTCATAGATCCACGCAGCGCCCTTAGCATTTCCACGATACAAGTAGTCAGAGGCTAGCAACATCAGAGCCTATAGTGGGAGATGCAGGGAGATCCCATAGAGTGTTTACAATGGTGGATGATCACCAAGCTAATCCTCAGGGGTCGCACCATCGACCAGGAAGGGTCCTATGGGACCCAAATGATGAGACCTCGGTGACTTGGGAGGATGCAGTGAAGATGAGAGAGTTGTATTCTTAGTTATTTTAGGCTTCTAGGAGTACGCCTAGTTTTGGTGGGGAGAATGTAGTACCCCTACTTGTTTGAACTCATTAGACTCATATTTTATTGTTTATTTTCAATGGATACATTACCATGATGTGTTATTTAGATTTTTATGACATTATTTCATACTTTATCTAGATATGAGATGCATAATTTATTTGCAGTATTTCAGTACTTGTGATTTATGGCATTTTATGGATTATTGCTATGCACTGACATTTTACTTTATTTATGCAATGTGGAATTATATGTTGTGTGTTTGCTAGTGTATTGGATGCAAGCGGATGATTTTCCTTCACTCATTTCGGTGAGACATGGAACGTCACGATTCTCCTTCATCGGTGTGTATGTCGTGTTTTCTATATTGTATATATATGCATGTGTGGTTCGGTGATGCAGGATATTGCAAGTACAAGTACCGGGTAGGTACGGGGTATCGTCTCCACCTGGCTTCACAGGTCTGAGCGTGCCTTATATTTTTTTATGGAAGTGGAGGAGATAGTAGTTGACCCTATTTTTACTCAGTTACACTCATGTGAGTGTCGTCAGTTGGTCATCCAGTCAGTTAGTTCGACCTTCATATTTTGTCGTTTGATCTTTTTATGAGTGTTTGCATGAGGCTTGTTCTGTTGTGTGTGTTTTAGTGGATTTAATTAATTAATTAATTAGGTTTATGGAATTATCTCATAGTTGAATTGTTTATGCATTGAGATTATAAATTTAGTTAATTAAAAGAAATTATTAAATTAAGTTGCAAGTTGCATAATATTAGAAATATATTTTTATTTAATTTTTTGTGGAAAAGTAAATTAAATTAATTGCATTTATTATTTCCTAGAATTTTAAATAAATAAAAGAATAAATTAATAAAAGAATAAATAAATGAATGAATAAAAGAATTAATTAGAATTAAAGTTATACTTTAATTCTTTATTTAGAAAATTAATTAATTTGCATGAGAAAAGAAAAGAAAGAATAATGATTTTTAATTATTGCATGTTGGCATATCTTTTGTTATAAAATTAGAAAAGAAAATAAAATTGTTTTTATTCTTAATTTAGGTTTTTGAGAAAAAGATATTCAACCTATAATTTTAGTTTAAAAAGAGGAATAGGTCATTTTTTAGGATACACAGGAAACAGGTCAGGAAATTAGGAGAAGAAATTTATTGGAAAGATTAGGGCTCTTCTACAAAATTCTTCTAGGAAAGCTATACCAGGTTGGGTGGCTTCTTTTGATTGTTGGTTTTTTTTTTAAGAAAATAATTTTATTTTTCTCTCAATGGTGTGTGTGTAAATTATTTGTCAGATCCAAAACCCTCTTCTGGTTAATTCAGGTTTTGATTTAAAATTCTTGCCTGATGTTAATTTCTAGTTTATGGGAGTAATTTGATTCTAAGAAAATTAGGAAAATTATTATGGAAAACAATATTTTCTAAGAGAAATTATTCTCTCTTATTGATTGTTTTGATAGTCTTTTGAATAATGACATCTTTGTGAAATTTGTTGATTACTTCATAAATAAATTTAATTGTGAATTAAATTTATCGGATTATCTAATTTAAAAAAAAATATATATAATTGAAATAAAATTCGGTGAATGAACTTTATTGAATTTGGGGATTGTATTCTGTCGAAGGGTTTTGATGAATTTGGAAATTATTTTCATGTTTTAAAAAAAAATTAAAAAAATAAAAAATTATTCACCCTTTAGTTGCCTAGTGTTGTTTTCCTTTAGGGTTCCTGGCGGGGCATTACATTTGGTATAAGAGCTAAGTTTCAACACTGGGTACTCTAGGTTTGAAGTGTGCCTTTCGATTGGCCATCTTGCTTAGGTCTTAATGTTTGTATCTCTCTTGTCTTATCCTTGCTGTAGACCTGAACCGTTTTCTCTTTTATGGTACCAGGTCATGGCTAGGAAAGCTAGAGGAGGTGCTCTTATGGGTGGTCGCAAGGGAGGCAGAGGTGGAGGATGGGGCCATGGTTCTGACCATCACAGTTCTTCACCACCACCCACTCATGTGAGTGTTGAGCCGGAACAATCCATTCATCTAGTGCCGGAATAGTCTATTCATCAGAACTCTTAGCATGTAGGAGAACATGTTCCCGAAAGGGAAGAGCTGAGATAGATGTTTCAAGAGGTTCTAGCTAGGTTAGGTCAAAGGCCTGAATTTGAGTAGCGTATTCATGCTTAGGTTGAGGAACCACTTCAGCAGGTTCCAGAGGAGAGAGAGAGGGAGATATCACCTAGGAGGAGAGAGATTCCAGCTGACCGAGATCCACTTTCTTTGGGTCACATAAAGGACTTGATGAGGTCCAACCCTCCTTACTTTGATGGTATGGGTGCCAGTCTTGAGGCAGAGACCTGGCTCATCGATTTGGACTGGTGTTTCGCTATGTTCCCATATAGTAGCAACACCAAGGTGAGATGCGCTATTATACATCTCAATAATTTTGCTTCGATCTGGTGGAGTCTAGAGGAGGATAAGATCGGTGTATGCATTAACACCGTTACATGGGAGCTATTTTTGGAGAGATTTAGGGCATGTTTTCTCTCACCCTAGTGGAGGAAGTCTCAAGCAGATGAGTTCTATGCCTTGCATCAGTATGGGATGATAGTAGACCAGTATGAGCATAGGTTCTATGAGCTCAAACGGTATGCTAGGATTGGTAATGACGAAGCTATGCTTGTCCAACATTTCTTGAGGGGGTTGAATGATCGCATTAGTGGAGGAGTGAGGGTGTTTGAGCCACCTTTAGTTGAGATAGCCGTGGTGAAAGCTAGATTAGTTAAACTAAACCTTACTCGTGCACTTGGTGGTCAGCCAGGTGTGCAGATAGGGAATGCACCTTCAAGTGGGAATAGAGCTCAGGGAAATCATTCTCAGTCAGCTGCACCATTTAGGACTCCTTAGACACCCGCTAAGGGTGGACAGCAGTAGCAGCAACAACAAATGTCGAAATCAAAACAATTTCAAGGCCCTTCAAGGCAGTCCTCATAGAGTGAATCTCATACCCCTAGCCAAGGAAGTTTCCAGCAGTCTAGTGGGCCAACACATAATAGAGGATGAGGTAGAGGAGCTTTCTTCTCTTGTGGGCAATTTGGTCATAGAGCCGCGCAATGCCCTCAGCATTTCCATGATATAGGTAGTCAGAGGCCAGCAACATCAGAGCCTATAGTAGGAGATATAGGGAGATCCCATAGAGTGTTTACAACGATGGATGACCGCCAAGATGATCCTCAGGGGTCGCACCATCGACCAAGTAAGGGTCTTATGGGACCCAAATGGTGAGACCTCGACGTCTTGGGAAGATGCAGCAAACATGAGAGAGTTGTATTCTTATTTATTTTAGGCTTCCAGGAGTAAGCCCAGTTTTGGGGGGAAGAATGTAGTATCCCTACCCATTTGAACTCATTAGACTCATATTTTATTGTTTGTTTTCAATGGATACATTACCATGATGTGTTATTCATATTTTTATAACATTATTTCATGCTTTATCTGGATATGAGATGCATAATTTATTTGTAGTATTTCAATACTTGTGATTTATGACATTTTATGGATTATTGCTATGTACTGACATTTTACTTTATTTATGCAATGTGAAATTATATGTTGTGTGTTTGCGAGTGTATTGGATGCAAGGGGACGATTTTCCTTCACTCATTTTGGTGAGACAGGGAACATCGCGATTCTCCTTCATCGATGTGTATGCCATGTTTTCTATATTGTATATATATGCATGTGTGGTTTGGTGATGCAAGATATTGCAGGTACAAGTACTGGGTAGGTACGGGGTATCGTCTCCACCTAGCTTCACAGGTCTGAGCGTGTCTTATATTTTCTGATGGAAGTGGAGGAGATAGTAGTTGACCCTATTTTTACTTAGTTACACTCATGTGAGTGTCATCAGTTGGTCATCCAGTTAGTTAGTTCGGCCTTCGTATTTTGTCATTTGATCTTTTTATGAGTATTTGCTTGAGGTTTGTTCTATTTTGTGTGTTTTAGTGGATTTAATTAATTAATTAATTAAGTTTATGGAATTATCTCATAGTTGAATTGTTTATGCATTGAGATTATAAATTTAGTTAATTAAAAGAAATTATTAAATTAAGTTGCAAGCTGCATGATATTAGAAATATATTTTTATTTAAATTTTTGTGGAAAAATAAATTAAATTAATTACATTTATTATTTCCTAGAATTTTAAATAAATAAAATAATAAAAGAGTAAATTAATAAAAGAATAAAAGAATAAATAAATAAATGAATAAAAGAATTAATTAGAATTAAAGTATTGCTTTAATTCTTTATTTAGAAAAATAATTAATTTGCATGAGTAAAGAAAAGAAAGAATAATGATTTTTAATTATTGCATGTTGGCATATCTTTTGTTATAAAATTAGAAAAGAAAATAAAATTGTTTTTATTCTTAATTTAGGTTTTTGAGAAAAAGATATTCAACCTAGAATTTTAGTTTAAAAAGAGGAATAGGTCATTATTTTAGGATACACAGGAAACAGGTCAGGAAATTAGGAGAAGAAATTTATTGGAAAGATTAGGGCTCTTCTACAAAATTCTTCTAGGAAAGCTATACCAGGTTGGGTGGCTTCTTTTGATTTTGTTTTATGAAAATATTTCTATTTCTTCTATCTCTCGGAATGATGTGTCTATTAAGGCGTTTGTGAAATTTGAAATCCTGTCTAATTATTTCTTGATTTTGGTTAAAATCCATTTCTGAAATAATTTCTAGTTTATGTAAAATTTGTCAAGATTTGTATTGTGTATGGAAATTTCAAGAATTGGGAGGAATGGGGTTAACCAGAGAAATCATACCCTCTTGTTTGATTTTGTTTTAAGATTTTGGCTATGGCAGTTTTGTTTAATAATGGAATCTTCGTGAAATGGTTTATTATAAATTAAATTTATTTGGGTTAATTATATCTTGAAAAAACTAATTTACTTATTTTAAATTATAGAAAAATAAATAAATTAAATTAAATTTTGTGAAACAAAATTTTATTGGTATTGGAAATTTATTTATTTTTATCATTGTATTGGGCAAAGGAAATAAATAAATAAATAATAATAAATAAATTAAATTAGGTAGCAAAAGCTACCTACGGTAGCATTTGCTACCGTGTGGTAGCACTTGCTACCGAGCGGTAGCAGTGCTACCGACGGTAGTACGTGCTACTGGCGGTAGCATGGGCTACCGTGTGCGGCAGCCTGACAGTACTACATGCGTCCTTCCCTAGGGTATGTCGTGCAGTCCGCATACAGAGGTTTTGACCTCTGTGCAGGTTATTAAATATGTTTTTTGTTTATTATTATTAACTTATTATATATATTTATTTATTTATTTATTTGGTATTATTATTTTAATATTGTTTATGAGTTGATATATATATTTGTAAAATAATTATAAGTATATTATATATATACAATGTATATATAGGTATGCATACAATTATATATATATATATAATCATTTTATAGTTTGGATGTTTTTAGAAAAGCTTATAGTTTTTAGAATTGATAATTATGTTGGAAATACATTAGGAGAGTAATTTCTATGAGATTTTATTCAACTTATTGGACAAATGACAAAATTGATTTATTTAATATAATTGTAATTCTTATTGTCTAGAAAATCTTTAATTGCAAGTTATTTATGCTTTTGATTGTTTTAAGAAAAGATTGCCTGTATTAGGATCTTGTGTAAATGGTGTTTTCAGTCAAGCTTAATTTCATTGCAATTCTGGTTGAGTTGTCATTGTGTCCTATGTTGTTATATCTCCTTGGTCAGGTGTTGTTGTATAACCTTATTGATGTGAGCCATTGTGTGTTTCGTCCAAATGGTCAATCTTGGATTAGTGATTGTATATCCTTCACCTATGGTTTGTCAGGACTAGTTATGGCTATCTATTTCACCATAGAGTTCTCGTAGAGAGACCTTTCCTGTTAGTGTCTGATGAGAGAGAGTGGCTTTCGAGTGGGGGCCATGCTCGAAGTGGATGACAGGATAACCCGTTGAAAGTCAGTTAAAAAGTGATAACCCAATAATCGATTAGGGGGTGGGTAGAATAAATATTAATTAAGATAATGTACCTCATGCATAGGTGTAGTGCTTGTACAGGGCTCATAATGCTACAAGAAGGCCTGGAATGGCAAACTTACCACCTTATCTTCACGAAAGGATTGGTAGGGTCCGCATGAGACTTAGTTGGAGCCGGAAGCTGGGAGAGGTTAATAGGACAGAGAGTCAGGACCTAGGAGGCCTACCATGGTAACCATCAAGCTATGTGATGACACTCTCTCCTTAGAGTCACTAGTGTTTTGTGAGTTGAGTCACATGGATGTTTGCGGAGTCTTGTAGTTCTTTTGTACTTGTCTTACTTTGCTTGCTTGAGGGTTTTCTGCTATCTCCTAGTATGGTGGGGTGGTTCCATTTTGGGATCACATGGTTTAGTGGTAGTGCCACTTCCCATCAGATGTTTTGGATTGTATCTTCAGGTGAGGAAAGGCTTCATTGGTGTTTCTTGGTTCATGTACCAGCTCATGTCCGTGATCATTGTTCAGTTGAGACCTTGTGGTCATTGTATCAGACTTTTATGTAACCTTGATATTGTAACTTTGTAATCCGTGGTATTATTGGAAGCTGTGTATTTATGGATATTGTAATAGTATGTCAGTGGAATGTATGTTATTTCAGTTGCTTTGATCTTATGTTAAAATGTTTTATGGAAATTGGATACACTGGAATACTTTCATTTCTTCATTATGGAATTTAGATGTATGTGTAGTTTTAAACTTAAGCATTTAATTTATCTAATTAAATGGACAATTGGATTAACTGTGGTGTTAATATAATCTACAAAATTAATCTTCATTGGTAACCCTTAGGAAAGCATATGTTAGACTTTCATTGTGTTATTAAACGTGCAATGGTTATAATTAATATACTTAATCTTTTAAGAAAAAATTATTCACCCTTTAGTTGCCTAGTTGTGTTGTTTTCCTTTAGAGTTCCTAGAGGGGCATTTCAATAGTTCCATCAATGTAATGAGTTAGTCCTTTTTCCATAAGTTTAATCCATGCATCAATTTTCCAAGTAGTATAATTATGAGGATTTAAGAGATGAAACTTACAATAACCCATAGCAGTAGAAAGGAAGGAACACAAGAGCACAAAAGCACAAGAGACACCCCCCAAATTCACTCAATCAAAGTACCCCCCAAAAATGATGATTTTGGCACTTTATATGAAGTGTGTGTACAATAGGCCACTTGCAAAAAATGGCAAGGTGGACTTCTGTTTTTGTTTTACAACTACCCCAATAGGTTGAGAACTACAAAGCAAAAGATCAGAAAGATAGACCTATGCAATACAAATGCCAAATTGGCTAAATAAGACCATATGATGAAAGTACAATTTCTACCCAAAATTGCTGAAAACTGATAGCAGATTATGAAAGTAGATGAAAAATTATGCACTTTAAAAAAAATGGCACCTGAAAAGGAGTCCATATGAGCCCAAATGAAGCCTCCAAAGTTGTAAAAATCAGGATTTCATGATTTCCAAAAAACCTGTATCCGAAAATCTGAAAAATCCTGCACCATTGTACAGATCACAAAATTCTACCCCAAAACAAAAAAAATTGCTTGAAAAAAGGAGTCTGGATGAGTGACATATCACTATTTGAAAATTGCCTACAAAATTATAATTTTTGTAAAATTTCCATCGCGGCTTCAAACTTCAAATGCCTCTAGATTTGGCCTCTGAAGTCTGATTTGGATGAAACAAAAGGCAAAACTAACTTTCTTGGACCTCCTCAATCCAATGGTGACCTTAGATTTGACCCATCAAGCTTCAATAATAACTTGCAATAGAAAGCTCCAAAATGCAAACCCCAAATAGCATCAAATTTTTCTCAATTGGCAAAGCAATGACACTCTAAAGGCTTTGATAACATGTGAGATTTTGCCAAGATCAAGAGGCAATGGAAATCACAAATAAGAGAGAACAAAATAGATGATAGAAATAAACTCTATTCTATCAAGATGAAAATACTGATCAACTGGATCATCAATTGTTCAATTCAATTAAAATGAGCCTGCTTATATAGGCAAGGCTATATGGATATGTGAGCACACAAACATGACATGTGACTCAATAAGAAATAAGGGTAGGTAGGAAATAGGTGTGGGTAGGTAGGAGAAACAATAAAATATTCCACATGAGGTGGATCACCCACTGAATGTGGAATGTAACAACAAGATAAGTTCACAAAAGGTGGAAATTCTCCTACACACACTATCCCAATGTGGCACAAACACCCAAGTGTCTCATACCCAAACTACTATGAAATGAATTTCCTAAGTAAACTTAAGTAAGGTGTAATAATATCCATGATGAATAATTATTTACACCAACACCTACTTTATGTTGTATTTTGAGAGATATAAATCCTTATTATTATAATTTAAATAGACTGTTTATTTTATTTTAGATAAGTCTTCTTGATTACATTTTTTGTAATATACATAAATGATAGACTATTGGTCAAATTCTAATCAAGTTCTATTAAATATATTTGTTTTGATACTTTTCTAGATTATCATCATTATTATTGTAATGGTAATTATATATTTGATTATATATTTTTCTTATCTATGATTATTAATACTTTTTAATTTAGAATATGCTATAATTATAAGATATGTTTCGATACTTAGTTCATGATGTACACCTTTAGTCTATCTAATCACAAGAACTATTTAAATAAAATTCCAAAAATTAAATTACAAGTCCACATAATCCATATAAAGTTTTTAATTAAGGTAAAAACTGGTTTTAAAGGGCCCTCGAAACCCTTTACAAGCGGAACTTAATCAGAAAAGTGACAAGAAACAAAAAGGAATAGGCCATTAAAAAGCCAACAGAAAACCAAAGAAAACCGGCAAATGCCCCACAAAGCTAGCAAAGCCAGCCAGACTCCAAAAGAGAAACTAGTTGATTTTTTCCAAGGCGTTCGCCAGGGTGTTTCTAATTCCATGCAGCTCTTTAATGTTATCCCTGAGATTAGGGAGATCCTTTGCAGAAGCAGCCACAACTTTCTTGACAATAGCTTCGGTCCTCTTCGCAGTGCCACCAACTTGCGTAGCTTCACCACTACCAGTCTGGATAGTCTCTTCATCCATGTCAAGTTCCACTACCAGTTTAGGAGAGCTGGTATGATCAAAGACCTTAGCAATATCCTCCAAGTTTTTAGTGACAGCTGATAGGATACTCGGGATAATGCCCAACATATTTTTCATTACCTTTCTCCCTTCTTCCAGTGAGTTAACCTTCTCCTCCATATTCTGCTTCCATTTTATCTGATCTTTGTCATCATCCTCCCTCTTCTCATCTGTATTTTTCCCCTTTTTTTCCAGGTTCTTCAGGAGTTCGTAGGTCCATCTATCATAATCCAGTCTCACCTCAGTGAGTTTTTTGAGGTTATCCAAGAATAAACCTTTACCTGCACTTTCCTTATCCTCACTTAGCCTGTCCTTAGTCAAGTCCTTTAGAGAATCCTTATTCATTTCCCTCTCGTAATTCACATCAAATTCCTCATTATCCTTGAAATCCACATCCTCCATAAGATGGTTGTTGTCCTTACCAGGTGATGGGTTGGTGCTTGGGATAGACTAGCCTAGTCTATGCTCTTGGATCCTTTCCTTGGATCACCTAGTGTTCTCCTCACACCCTAGGGTCTCTAGTACTTCCTTTGCTTGAGGAATCCCCTGACCTTTCCCAATCCACCCACCAATGAGTTGCTAAGCTGCTCCTAAGGTCTCACCTACTCATGAGACTCAAAACCCCTTACTATGGCTAATAAGGGCTAGGCTTGTTCCACACCTTCAAAGGTCTTAGAAAGGTATTAACAGGTCTATTTCATGGTCTTCCCACCCATACATGGGCCCCCAAGAGGTTTCAAGCCTTCAACCCCTTACCGATTTCTCCATTTTGTGGTTTTGCCTTCAAATAGGGCTACAAGGATTAGGACCAATTAGGCCTCCTACCCAGTCCTTTAGAGCTTTCTCTCACAAAAGATGCATACACAAACCAAACTCCCAAAATATACTACCATTCAATTGGCAAGGGCTCAAGGATTTTCTAGGTTTTGGGCCTCCAAGTGGCCGTACACTGTCCTAGGTGGATTTTAAGGTTTTCAAGGGTTTTTGTGAGGGTTCTTGGGGTCTACTTGGGTCACAGTGAAGGTTTTGTGTTTAAGCCACCTTGTTTAGATTGGTGGAGGCTCCTCCTTCACACCAATGATGCATCACACACTCTCTACACCTCTCCCAAAGGGTGCACTCTCCTCTGAGCAACCTTGCTTTCCAAGACCTCTGCAATTTGACCTCTTCTAACCAAGCACTGTTCAGTCTCGCCTAGGATTGGGTCTCTTGATGGCCTCCCTACATTTTCAAGGGCCCTGCTTGTTTTTTAGTACGGTACAAGGTCTGCACTCTCATTCCCCATGGTTTCATGGTGGTTCCACAACGGGGAATGGAGTTATGCAACCATTTACACAATCCTGTCCAAAACTAGACAGTAAGAAGACAATTTACAAACTATTTACAAACACACTCAATCTGCAAATAACCACCTAAACTAATTGCTTGAAATAAAATTATTTACACCATGAAATACATTCCACATAGTTTTGGATGTATCTCAATCCATTAACTTGCTTGGTTGCTTCATTCAAACTGACTGGTAACAGTTTTACAGTCTCAATCTAGTCTTTTTGCTAGGGCCGTACAATGTCTGACATCCAACCCATTAATTTAGGGTTTGAAAACACATATAATACCCATACCTCAGTTGGTGTGCCAAAATTAGGGCTCTCCATGCACAACAAGGGTCTATGACCATTTTTGGGTGGAAAAGTTGCTTGACAACTTTTAAAAGTTGTCATGCAACTTTTGCATCTTTTGAGCAACTTTGCCATTGTTTCTTTTCATGACTCCTAAGCCTATTTTGGGCTATCCTAAGGACATCAACATGCCAATAATGCCTAACACACATTCCAGACACACTCAACCTCTCCTACACAAGAAATCACAACAAAAACACTAAGGACCTAAAACTAGGACCTAGTCTAGCACACATGAGCTCATGGCTCTTATTCATGTACAATGGCTTCTAGAGAAGCATAACACCAACAAAAAAAAGAAAGAGAAAGAGTTTGTAAGGGTTCTCCTACACCATACTCCCCCTATGCACACAGCTAAGAAATAGAAGAATAGATGAGGGTCGGGTATATTCCAAGTGTCCTGAACTTGCTCTCCTCCACCCAAGTTGCTTCCGACTCAGGTTGTCCTGCCCACTTCACCAAGTGTTCCCTATAGACCTGGTGTCTGGTGGACTTCTTCACTCTTGATTCCAAGATCTCCTCTACTATAGGCTTCTTCACCTGTGGTAAGACATTAACATCAAGGTCCTGCAGTACCTTGGCTTGGTTCTCAGTCTGCCCTGCTATCTCTCCCTTGTACATTACCAGATCAATAGCGTTAAAGACTGGTGAAATGGCTAAGTCTGAAGGTAAATCAACCTTATAGGTGTTCTCACCAAATTTTGCCAGAATTTGACAAGGTCCTACTCTCTTCATCTGTAGTTTGGTAGGCTTACCACTTTGCATCCTGGCTTTGCTCAAATGTACCATCACATAGTCACCCACCTTGAACTGAACTTCTCTCCTTCTCTCATCCACTTTGGTCTTTAATTTTTGAATGGATTCAAGGATGGCCTTCTTAACTTTCTCTTGAACTTCCTTGATGGTTTGAGTGAAGTCCTCTGCTTGCCCGCTCTTCATCTCCAAAGTACTAAGGTCTCTCAACTCACATAATCCCCTTGGGTGTCTGCCATACACAACCTCAAAAGGGCTTCTACCAGTGGTCCTATTCACACTGTCATTATATGCATACTCTACTTGAGGAATGATTAGGTCCCATGTCTGACCATATTCCTTAGTTAGACACCTCAACAAATTGCCTAACACCCTGTTGATGACTTCAGTTTGACCATCTGTTTGTGGATGGTAAGCTGAGCTAAATGATAAGTTAGTTCCTAGTCTCCTCCATAATGTTTGCCAAAAATGACCCATGAACTTGATGTCCCTGTTTGAAACAATGCTTAAAGGGAGTCCATGAATCCTAACAATCTCTTTGAAGAAGAGATGTGCAACATAGCTAGAATCATGTGTAGTCTTACATGGTATGAAATGACTCATCTTGGAAAACCTATCTACTACTACATAGATGTTGTCCATACCTATTTTAGTCTTGGGAAGTCCTACTACAAATTCCATGCATATACATTCCCAAGGTCTGTTAGGGACCGGTAATGGTTGATAAAGACTAGCATTGCTTGATCCTCCTTTTTCTCTTTGACACACTGCACATTACTCTACATACCTCTTTACATCTCTTGCCAACTTTGGCCAATAGTAGTACCTCTGTACTAAATCCAAGGTTTTGTTGACTCCAAAGTGTCCACTTAAACTGCCATTGTGTTTTTCTTGGATGAGGTTCTCCCTCATGGATCCTCTAGGTACACACAACTGGTTACCCTTGAATAAGAGACCATTTTGGAGAGTGTAATCTGCATACTCACCATGGAAATGGTTCTCAAACTCTTTGCAAACCTTGTAAGCTAATGCGAAGTCTTCATCTCCTTCATAGAGGTCTTTGAAACCTTCTATGCCTATGCTCTGCAACTGTAGTTCTTGAACTATCAACAACTTCCTGCTTAAGGCATTTGCCACCTTATTAAGTTGCCCCTTCTTATGCTTGATGGTGAAGGTGAAGGATTGGAGGTATTCCATCCATTTTAGATGTCTATTGTTGAGCTTCTCTTGAGTGTTAATGTAACTCAATGCCTGGTTGTCTGTGAACACTACAAATTCCTTTGGGAGTAGGTAATGCCTCCATTTCTTTAGTGACTACACTAATGCATACAACTCTAGGTCATAGGCTGAGTACTTCTTCTTTGCTTCATTAAGCTTCTCACTGAAAAATGCCACAGGTCTTCCCTCTTGACTCAACACACCACCTACTACAATTCCACTTGCATCACACTCCAAAGTGAATAGCTTATCAAACATAGGTAGGAGAAGGATAGGTTTTGTGGCTACTTCCTGTTTCAACAATTGAAATGCTTTGTTAGCCTGCTTAGTCCATTTAAACTTAGTTTTAAGGCCTCCTTTGATGGTGTCAAGGACTGGTACACATATGCCACTGAAGTTCCTCACAAAATTCCTATAGAGTTGAGCTAATCCATGGAAACTTCTAACCTCAGTCCCTGTTTTAGGTGCAAGCCAATTTAAGATTGCCTCCACTTTGCTTGGATCCATCTTCAAGGTTCCTTTAGACACCACAAATCCTAAGTAGACCAGCTCTTGCTTCAAGAAGTCACACTTCTCTAGGTTGATGGATATCTTCTCCTCATGCAACCTCTCTAAGACTAACCTCAAATGCTCAAGGTGCTCCTCTTTGGTTCTGTTATAGATGAGAATGTCATCTAGGTACACCACCACAAATCTGCCTGTGAAATCCTTCAACACTTCATTCATCAACATCATGAAATTTATCGGAGCATTGGTGAGTCCAAATGGCATCACAAGCCATTCATACAATCCTTCTGTGGTTTTAAAAGCAGTCTTCCACTCATCACCCTCCTTAATTCTTATCTGGTGATAACCACTTTTAAGGTCTAGCTTGGTGAAATACATAGCCCCTCCTAAACAGTCCATTAGGTCCTCTATTCTAGGAATAGGAAACCTATACCTTATGGTAATCTTATTGATTACTCTTGAGTCAGTGAAAAGTCTCCACTTACCTCCTTTTTTTGATGCTAGCACTACCAGGACTGCACATGGGCTGATGCTCTTCTTAATCAGTCCTTGTTCCAATAACTCCTACACTTGCCTTGCTACCTCCTTATTCTGATCAGATGTAAGCTTATATGCAGCCTTTTTAGGTAAGGATACCCCAGGAACAAAGTCTATTTGATGACTTATAGACCTTCTTGGTGGGAGTGTTTCAAGCACTCCATCAATCACTATGTCCTTATACTCTTGCAACATGTGCTTCACCTCCTTGGGTATCTCTGCCTGCAACTTGCCTTCTTCCTCCTTTGGATTCACAAAGATGGCACACTTCACTATCTCCTCCTCATGTAGCAAGTTTAAAAACTCTTTACTAATAGCCAATAAAACACTAGGTGTTCTTGAAGTTCCCTCTTCATTCTCTATCAAAGACTGAATCTTGAAGGTCTTGCTATCCTTCTTAAAGGAAATGGAGTTCTCCTCTCCATCATAGATCACCTTCCTATCAAATTTCAAGGTCTTCCTAGAAATAAGTGACATATATCCATAGGAAACACATCAAAAAGGATCTTATCCTTGTATCCTCCAATAGAAAACTCTACCCAAGTCTGCTCATTGACTAGCACACTCTGCTCATGATTCAACCATGTCACCTTGTATGGGTTAGTGTGGGGTATCCTTGTGAGTTTCAATTTCTTGACCGCCTCTTCTTATATGATATTGTCAGTTGAGCCTGAATCAACTATCACCTTGCAAACTTTACCAAGAATCTTGCACCTCATCCTAAACAATGCTCTCCTATGCTTGGGTTCATTCTTCTCTGGCTGTCTTATCAAGACCCTATTAAACATCAAATTTTCTCCAATCTCTGATTCCATATGGTTCACCTCAGGTGTCTTTCTTCTTGAAGAGTCTTCATGTGCATATGCAACCCTCTTTCCACTGTTTGATGATGTAGGCTTGTCAGGGCATCTATATGTTGGGTGTCCCAATTGTCCACAATTGTAACACTTCATTGTTGCAAAATAGGAGTTACCTCTGCCAATACCTCTACCCCTATTTAGACCACCTTGTGCACCTCTTCCTCTAGAATGTCCTCCTCTAAGATTGGCTTCACTGCCATGCTCAGTCAACTTGGTTTCTCCTTGGTTCCTTTGCTCATTTGCCTTGCTTTGATAAACACCTCGGTGATTCACTTGATCTCTTCCTTTGCCTCTACCCTTGTTATTGGAGTCTCCTTTCCTTTTGTTCCTCTCTTCTACCTTGGTAGCAAGCTAATGACATTTTTGAATAGTAGTAGAAGTCCATAGGCTTATCTCCTCTTGAATGTTCCACTTTAGGCCGCTTAGATACCTAGCCACCTTAATAGATTCATCTTCTTGGACTTTGGATCTAAGACATAGCTTTTGAAACTCCTTTGTGTAGGAGTTC
Source organism: Cryptomeria japonica (assembly GCF_030272615.1). Taxonomy (NCBI): domain Eukaryota; kingdom Viridiplantae; phylum Streptophyta; class Pinopsida; order Cupressales; family Cupressaceae; genus Cryptomeria; species Cryptomeria japonica. The sequence continues at coordinate 594,938,512 of NC_081411.1, forward strand.
GCATCAAGATCCTTCTGCTTCAATCCTTGTCTCTTCTTATGAAGTTGGACTTCATAATCCTCTGGTAAGTAGTTCTCCTCAATCTTACTCACCATAGCTTTCCAATTTACAATAGGTAGCTTTCCCATACTAACTCTTTCTTCTTGCAGGTACTTCCACCATGTCAAAGTTGCTCCCCTTAATCTTGATTTGGCAACTTTAACCTTTTGAGCCTCTGTCACTCCTTCACACTCAAAGTGGTTTTCCATGCCCTCAATCCATTCCATAACAATGTCTATGTCCATTCTTCCACTGAAATGTGGCAATCCTTCAAAGGCTTTGGTGTTCAAGGCCTTAATAGCCTTCACAAAAGGTTCTTCATCGAACAAGGGATCTGGTTCAGGGATAATGTCATCTATGTCTATAGTCTTCTTTCCTTTACCCTTTGTGTCTTCATCCCAAGGTCCTTGTGTCCTCTGATCCACCACTTCTTGCAGTTTATCCCTTATCTCGCTCATAGCTTCTTCAAGGAGACTATTCTTCTCCTTCTGTTCTTCCACCTCTCTAGCCATCTCTGCATTACTGACTATTCTTATCTCCCCTACAGATTCACCAATATATAGAGACATACATAGTCCAACAAGTCTTTTACTTGCTCTGATACCAATCTGATGGGTTGGTGCTTGGGATAGACTAGCCTAGTCTATGCTCTTGGATCCTTTCCTTGGATCACCTCATGTTCTTCTCACACCCTAGGGTCTCTAGGACTTCCTTTCCTTGAGGAATCCCCTGACCTTTCCCAATCCACCCACCAATGAGTTGCTAAGTTGCTCCTAAGGTCTCACCTACTCATGAGACTCAAAACCCCTTACTATGGCTAATAAGGGCTAGGCTTGTTCCACACCTTCCAAGGTCTTAGCAAGGTTTTAACAAGTCTATTTCATGGTCTTCCCACCCATACATGTTCCCCCAAGAGGTTTCAAGCCTTCAACCCCTTACCGATTTCTCCTTTTTGTGTTTTTGCCTTCAAATAGGGCTACAACGATTAGGACCAATTAGGCCTCCTACCTGGTCCTTTAGGGCTTTCTCTCACAAATGATGCATACACAACCCAAAATCCAAAAATAGACTACCATTCAATTGGAAAGGGCTCAAGGATTTTCTAGGTTTTGGGCCTCCAAGTGGTTGTACACTGTCCTAGGTGGATTTTAAGGTTTTCAAGGGTTTTTGTGAGGGTTCTTGGGGTCTGCCTGGGTCACAGGGAAGGTTTTGTGTTTAAGCCACCTTGTTTGGATTGGTGGAGGCTCCTCCTTCACACCAATGATGCTTCACACACTCCTCTACACCTCCCCCAAAGGGTGTACTCTCCTCTGACCAACCTTGCTTTCCAAGACCTCTGCAATTTGACCTCTCCTAACCGGGCACTGTTCAGTCTCACCTAGAATTGGGTCTCTTGATGGCCTCCCTACATTTTCAAGGGCCCTTCTTGTTTTGCAGTATGGTACAAGGTTTTTACTCTCATTCTCCATGGTTTCATGGTGGTTCCACAGTGGGGAATGGAGTTATGCAACCATTTACACAATCCTATCCAAAACTGGACAATAAGAAGACAATTTACAAACTATTTACAAACACACTCAATCTGCACATAAGAACCTAAACTAATTGCTTGAAAAGAAAGTATTTACACCATGAAAGATATTCCAATAGTTTTGGATGTATCTCAATCCATTAACTTGCTTGGTTGCTTCATTCAAACTAACTGGTAACAGTTTTACAATCTTAGTCTGGTCTTTTTGCTAGGGCCGTACAATGTCTGATATCCAACACATTAATTTAGGGTTTGCAAACACTTATACTACCCATACCTTGGTTGTTGTGTCAAAATTAGGGCTCTCCACATACAACAAGGGTCTATGACCATTTTTGGGTGGAAAAGTTGCTTGACAACTTTTAAAAGTTGTCATGCAACTTTTGCATCTTTTGAGCAACTTTGCTATTGTTGCTTTTCATGACTCCTAAGCCTATTTTGGGCTATCCTAAGGACATCAACATGGCAATAAGGCCTAACACACATTCTAGGCACACTCAACCTCTCCTGCACAAGAAATCACAACAAAAACACTAAGGACTTAAAACTAGGACCTAGTCTAGCACACATGAGCTCATGGCTCTTATTCATGTACAATGGCTTCTAAAGAAGCATAACACCAACAAAGAAAAGAAAGAGAAAGAATTTAGAAGGGTGCTCCTACACCACCAGGGCAATCACTGTGGATAGGGCTTTCTTTACCAAACTCATTATCACCACTTTCTTCCTCATTACCCAACTCCTCATCGTTTGAGTTGTCTTCACCATTGGAGTCATCCGTCTCCATTTCGCTACTTTCCTTTTCAATTTCCTCTGTTTCCATCCCAGGGGAACTTTTTCTTTTTTTTCTAGAAGATGCCTTCTCCTTGCTGGAGTCACCTCCCTCCATCTTTCTCTTTTTTAGAGAGGTGATATCCTCTTGTTTTCCAGCAGGGCAAGGGTTTTAGAGGCTCATAAATGAGTAGCAAAAGCCCGCAATGGAGAACCGGACTAGGTGGATTTTTACTGTGTTTATTGAGGGACCTGGAAAGGGACCTAAATAGGTAGTAGGGCAGGGATACCTATTTGTCGTGTCTGAAATGGTTTAAAAGAATGAAGTGGTAGGTGTGGGCCCTGGAGAAATGGTCCTCAACTATGATGTATTCCATTATTGCATTCAGAACCTAGCTCCAGAGTTTCTTGATATTAGTAGCTTCATAGTAACCCCTTGTGGCTTTGCCAATTTTGACCCTCTCTTTCTCTTTCCATGGGAACAGAGTAACCGCATTGTTGGAGAATTTGAGGTCTCGAAAGAAATTAAGCCTAATGTGGGGCATGCCAATCACTGTAGCTATGAGCTCAGCGTCCAACTTGAACTTAACCCCATAGATTTTAAAGGACCCATTAGACCAATTTTCAGAAATCTTGGAAATAGCGAGATTTACCCTTCCTTTATCATAGTCCATGAGCTTCTCCATAAAGCTTGTGAGAGATCCTTTTTCCAGTTTCGCCCACACTTTCGACATCGCTTTCCAGGTCGATGTATTTTCTGGTTCCTCCCTCCTTAAGTCTCCTCCCATCTTTGGATTCAGATTATTAGCTCTGTTTATCTACAAACTAAGCCCTTCTTTCTCATTGTTACTCAAGATTTTGAATTGGGTAACCCACAAAGCATGCGGTGAATAATTAAAGATTGTTGGGGATCTGCTGCTTTGCCTAGTAATAATGACCTTTCCATCAAGGCATAAAATATTCATATTCCCTATCATGATTATGCGGTCCTTCTCTCCCCATATATCAGTCCTTTGTAAGGAGCTCTTTAATGTTTAAATTGAGATCTTCCCCGTGCCAGATCGTTTGGGAGTCAGAATTAACCCCTATGTTCGCTAGATAGTCCGCCACACTATTTTTCTCTCTAAAGGCATGTTGAATAATTATTTCTTTGAAACTTGCAATGATCTCCCTAGCTTTTATGATAATATTTTCAATTGACCATGATGGCTTCGACTCCCCCTTCAAACACTTAATAATATTAAGTGAATCTCCCTCAAGCCATAATTTATCATAATTAAGACTTTTGGCTATAATTAAAGTGTTCAGGGCTGCTAAGGCTTCGACAAAATGACTTGTTTGATTCCCCAAAGGACCAGCCACCACCATTAAGCAACTTCCAGCAAAATTCCTGACAATGCCCCCGTATCTAGCTTTACCCGGATTCCCCTTAGAGGCCCCATCAAAGTTAGCCTTAATCCACCCCTGAGGAGGAAAATACCAAATGAGACCTTCTCTTCCTTTCTCCTTGCTAATAGAAGTGGTAGAGAGTCTCCACCTATCTTTGAAGTCTTCTTTAGTAGCTGGTCCATAATCAGTGCCATAGATGCATTCAAATATACTCCTATAAATTTTAGCTGCCACCACTTCAGGAATAGCCGTCTTATCCATAAAAATCCTATTGTTACGCTCTTTCCAGATATTCCAAATAACAATCGGCAGAGTAAGTCTCCAAGTCTCCACAATCTTAGAATTACAATTAGGGCATTGCCATTTCTGCTAGGATTCCCCTAGGGAGTTCAGGAAAACCCAACTCAAGTTCCACCTGCTTAAGATGACTTTCTAGATATCCTGACTAAAAGTGCACTAATTAAGAATATGGCAAGCTATCTCTTCTTCCCTGCAACAAAGAGAACACTTGTTAGGAAAAATAAAACCTCTCTTTTGGAGGTTGTCCAGGGTTAAAACCTTGTTTTGGATGAAAATCCAGAAGAAGATATTAACCTTAGGAACTAACTTCTTCTTCCAGGCTTTAGCCCAGATAGGAGTTTCTTCCATAGAATCATTATGAATAGCCACAGTTGAGGAAACATAATATTTCCCATCTGGGGTTTCCCTTAATATCAATCTGTGATGTTTGTTGTCTCTAGGAAATTTAGCTGAGAGAGCAATCTGAAGGAACTTGAGCCCTAGACACTGCTAGCTAAAATCGATCCAGTTCCCATTTCTCCAGTAATCTCTGACTAGTTCACCAAACCTTCTTTTGAACCAATCTTTCCAATCTTTAAGGATTGGAACTTCCTCCAAGGGTTTGTCCAAAATCCATCTATCCTCCCATCCCCCAAGGTTCCAAGTTTGACCAGCAGTAGCCTAGCTTTTAGCAGATTGAATAGCATTCCATATAGCCAAACCTTCAGCAATAAAAGAATCATCTAGGAATTCTTCCTCAAAAGGTTGCATATAGAGATATTTTTTTTTCTAGATTGAGTTCCATTCTCTTTCCTCCCCTTTCATTCTCCATATTTGGTTGGCTAATAAAGCTTTATTCATAGTATCAATGTTCCTTAAGCCCAACCCACCTGAGGCCTTAGGGGAACATATTTTATTCCAGGCAATAAGGGGAATTCTATTTTTGACTTCCACCCCCAACCAAAGAAACTTTTTTTGGATTCTTTCAATGGCTTCCGCGAACTTTGTGGGGATTTTGAACAAACTAAGAGCATAAACAGGAAGGGTTTGGAGAGTGTCTTTAAGTAGAGTAATTTTGCTCGCTTGACTAAGGACAACCCCTTTTCAACCAGCAAGTTTCAAGTTAAGTCTATCCACTAGCTTATTCCAGAAGGAATCCTCGGGCTTGAAAGACAGAGGAAGCCCCAAATAAGTAGAGGGAAGCTTATAAATTTTGCAGCCAAGAATTATTTCAATCCTTAGTTGCTTTTGGGCCGGGGTATTGATGAAGAACAGAGAACATTTATCCTAGTTAATTTTTTGACTAGAGGCAGATTCATAAGTATTCAGGACATTCTTCATATTTTTAGCTTCCAGAATGGTAGCTTCCCCATAGTGATAGAATCATCAATGAATTGTTCATGAGAACAAGCAACATTGGAAGAAGATGGTTTCAAACCCCTAAGATTGCCATCTTCCACATTTTTAAGAATAAATCTACCCAAGCATTCAACAAGACTACTAAACAAGATAGGGGATATGGGGTCCCCCTGTCTAAGGCCTCTAGAGCTTTTGAAGAAACTAGATGGGGAACCATTGACTATAACAGCTAAGGAGGAAGTTTCCATAAGTTGAGAGCAGAGCTGAATAACTTTGTCACCAAAACCAAATGCTTTCATGATCCTAAGGAGAAACTGTCAGTTCACTCTATCAAAAGCTTTAGCCATGTCTAACTTCAGGAAGAAACCCTAGTTATTCGCCACTTTTAGGGAGTGGATATTTTCATGAACGGATATTATGGAATCCAGAATCTGTCTACTGGGGACAAAGCCATTCTATTGGATAGAGATAATTCTAGGAAGAATTTCCAACAACCTGGAAGTCAGAACCTTGGATAAAATCTTGTACACTGAGTTACACAGACTAATGGGTCTAAACTTGTTGAGAGAATCAACACCAGGGATCTTCGGGATAAGAACAATGAAGGTGGCATTCAGTTCCTTTAGGAGTCTTCTAGAGCCAAAGAATTCTTTAACACCATTGCAGATGTCAGCTTCCACGATGTGCCAAAAATTTTGGAAGAAAAACATTGGAAAACCGTCCAGTCGAGGGGATTTATCACCCTGAAAAGAGAACACCACCTTTTTGATTTCCTGATTAGAGGAGATATGGGATAAAAGGTTGTTGTCTACATCACTCAGGATAGAAGGAATAGCTTGTAAAAGGGTGTTTTGATTGCTGATATCTAGGTTATCCACTTCTCCCAACAGGGTGCTAAAATACTCAAGAGCTTCCTTTCTAATATCATTATCCTCTGTTAAGATTCCTTTATTACAGAATAATCTAGATATCCTATTAGTCGCCCTATGCTTGAGAGCAATTAAGTGAAAAAACTAGGTATTTTTATCACCTTCCTTCAAGAACAAGGCTCTTGATCTTTGTCTCCAGAACATCTCTTCATTAGTGATAATGGTGTGGTATTTAGACAAAAGAACATTTTCCACCATCCTAAGATCTTCAGACAGCCCAACCACTTGGATTCTATCCTGAACATCCTTTATTTCATTTTTTACTTGAATTTTGCTCTTGAATATGTTCCCAAAAATCTTTTTGTTCCAGATTTTAAATTTAGCCTTTAGGATATTGAGCTTTTTGGCTATTCTAAAATGAGTCATTCCCTCCACTTCAGAATTCCACCAGTCAACAATACGAGCTTCCAAAGAGGGATGGGATAGCCACGCTTTTTCAAATCTAAAAGGGAAGTTTCTCTGGCCGAAAAAGAGTTGGCAGTAAAAGAGATGGTGTAATGACCTGACCCAATTTTGATAACAGAAGCAAGGGAGCAGCTATACTTGGTTAACCATTCAGGAGAAATTAAAGTTTTGTCTAACTTTACTTGAAACAGGTTAGCTCCAGTTCTTCTATTGGTCCAGGTGTAATTAATGCCCTGAAGATCCACATCCATAAGGGCTTGATCATTGATGAACTCCATTAGGTCTTGTTTCCCATCAAGTTGTAAGGGGAGACCTCCCATCTTCTCTTCCTCTTTGAGAAAAGTATTGAAATCTCCCATAATAATCCAGCTTTGATCAACAAACTTGAGTCTATCGTCTGCAAGGCTTCTCCAATATTTAACTCTCCCGGTTTTGGTATTAGGGGCATAGACATTAGATAACACCCAAACAAAGTTGTCCTTAATATGCTCAAGCTGTACTGAGTTCCTATTAAAAGTAAAGATGATTTCCTTACCTTTTATGATTTTTTGGTTCCAAAAAATCGCAGTTCCTCCAGAGGCTCCCTCCGAGCTAGATCCTATGACACCATTTTCCTTGAAAATTCTAATCTTTTCAACTTTTTCCTTAGACATCTTGGTTTCCTAAATGGGGACCACATCGAGTTTATGATCTCTTATGATGTTTCGTAACACATTCTTCTTATGAGGGGCATTCAGCCCTCTGATATTCCAAGATATTATCTTCATACTTTAACCGGAGATAGGGCTGACTCGATGGAACACTGTGTTCCATTAGCATGAATCTTCTAGCTTTCCTATTCCCTTTGATGTTTTAGGGATGGCCTTCCCTGCTTTTTGTTTTGACTTCCAACATCTACCTTTTTCTTATTCTTGCTTCTAGTTGAGATCCCTCCATTGAGTTCCTCCTTGTTCATTTTTCTTTCTCTCAAACCAAGAATCCAGAGATTCCCTTCCAGAATATCCATTACCACACTTTGAGAAGGGGTTTTACAAAGATGAGGCTTTGGGCTTCCATTGGTTAGAAGCAATAAGGGCTCGATATCAGAAGGGTTAAACTCTTGAGCTTCACTAAAGTTTTCCTTGACTGATTTTGAGAATGAAGAGACTGATGCAGCTTCTTCCTTCTCCTAACTGATAGATCCAACCTCCTGGTCCTCTAGGTTATTTTTGTTATTCAACTCTGTTCCTTGCTCTACTTCTTTAGAACTCTCTATTTGGTTATTAGAGCAGACACAATCTTTTTTTTCATTATTGCTATTCCCAGCCTTCTTGACTTTATTTACTAATTCTGTTATAGCCTTATTTTGGTCACACTCAGCTGATGGATCTCCTTTTTTATCAATTGTTTACCAAATATTTTTGTTCTTAGTATTACTATTAGTCTTGCTTTCCTTTCTCTTCTTGAGCAGACATGATTTTGCCCAGTGCCTCGATTTCTTGCAATGGAAATAGGCAAACGGAAGCGATTCATATGCAATAGCTTGGGTCCATTTTCCAAGTTTAGATATGATTTCTATGGATTGGGGCATATCCGTCATTTGATTAACATTTATACAGATGTGAGCAAAGACTAACCTTGATTTAGCTGCCGTCATCAGATCGATCTACAAGAGTTCTCCAAAGGATTTCGCAATACCCATGAATACTTCCTCATTCTAGAATTCCAGTGGGAGACCCAAGAGGTGTGTCCATACTGGCACAGAAACAAAGGACTCATCAAGGGTGAGGTTTAGGACCCATTTCTGAAGAGACAAGGTTGACTTGTCGAACATCCATGGGCCTTCACAGAGAGCCTTGTTCATATCTTCTTTAGAGTTAAAAGCAAAGGAAAAAAAACCCCTAGGCAACACTACCACATCCACTTGACCTTTTACAAACCATTTTCTCCTTATGAAATTCCTCACATCATCAATGTTAGGCCTAAAGCTAGAAAATCATCCCACTAAAGTCATGGATAAACCTGCTATAGTTAGATCTACCACTTTATCTAGAACAGAGATAGCAACCCGCCCAGAAACTGGATCTGAGATATTTGTAACTTCCAGGAGCCCAGATTTAGCTAACAGCTTCACTCCAAAGAGTGAGGACCATTTTTTACCTTTACCTCTATTGTGTGGGTCCCCGGATTTTGAATCTTTATCCTCCCCCAGTTTGACTATTTCCTTTTCCTCTTCTGACCCTTGAGATGCCTGTCCTCCTATCTGTTTGCTAGTTTCGATCCCAAAAAAACTGTCTTCTCCAGGAAATCTGCCTTCCCCAGGAAGTCTGCCATTCCCTGATTTGAAATTTGGGATTCCTGCTCCTTTTCGCTCCGCACCCGCTCCCATTTCGCTTGATAATCCATATAAAGTTATTTAAGCACAACTTCCACAAATAAAATTTTAAGTCCACATAATATATAAAGTATGCACAAAATATATATTATCTAATGTGCACAAAATATAATTTCACATAATTTCAAGTCCACATAATATCTAATGTGCACAAAATATATAAAGTATGCACATAATATATATGATCTAATCCTATTATGCAACTATCCATATACATAAAGTATGTGCACGTGTAAACAAATGTGTAAAGTCCATTAAAAAGTACATATCAGAGCCACATAAATAGTAAAATTTCAAGTCCACATAATCCATATAATAGTTAATCCATATATATATATCTGGATGGTAACATGATGAACTCCACATAATATCTAATGTGCACAAAATATATAAAGTATGCACAAAATATATATGATCTAATCCTATTATCCAGCTATCCATATATATAAAGTATGTGCACGTGTAAACAAATGTGTAAAGTCCATAAAAAAGTACATATCAGAGCCAAATAAACAGTAAAATCTAAGTGCTATCATTAATAACATCTCATGGTCTCTTGTCCCAGGGACGTGGTCCAGATCCACCTGTCTCATGTTGTACAAGGAAAAAATAATATTAAAATACTTGAAATTAACTATTAAAAGAATCATTTATCAAATATAGTTGGAATTCATAAATTAAGTTACAAACTTACCATATGCTCATCAGATCCTCTAGCAGTATCGTGTGCAGTATCAACACCAAATGTAGTGCTAGCTAACTCATGTACAAGGTCAAATTCAAAGTGTCCAATTAAATATTATATTAAGAGTCAAAATAAGATCAAATTCAGTATTACATATTAATACCTCAAAGGATGTTGATGTGCATTCAAATTGGCTCTAATAAAAATTATGAGGATAACCTATCCTAATAGTAGTGTCCACCTGCAAACATGCATTTAATGAAATCATATTTAGTGAACATATATATGTGTACTAAATAATTTCAAGTTAAGTTACAATGTTGTAAGAGTTCATATTTAATTTATGAATTCTAAGATACATACCATAGATTGTGTCATAGTAGTCAGACCCTCTTCTCGATGTGATGCAGAGGGTCCCTCATGACCTGAATCCTAGAGAAAGAAGCATTCAATGTATCAAGATGAAAATTTATATAGTATACGATGATAACATATTAACTTAAAAAGATAGTACAATGTCTAGATAGAAATTTATACTACACCCCATAAGGTGTGTCGAGTTGTGTTCCAGTAGATGCAATATTGACTCTAATATTAGGTGTAATCCTTATCTACATAAACCAAATTTATCTAATGAAGTATTAGATTATATAAAAAAAAGGCATGCACTTAATTTATACCTATATTTAATGAAGTATTTAAAGATTGACATGTACACATGTATATATATCTATACCTGGTCAAGATGATCATTCGAGCAAAGAAAATCCATATATGATGTCATCATAATATCATTTGTTGCATCATGCTCAGCTGGAACTGAAGTAGATCCTACATCAGCAGTAGGACCTACACATGTCTCATGACAACTCAAACACATATGTGGCATCCATCGAGGAGCGGATTCCATGTGAGCAGCTTGCTCAATCAAGTTACTTGTGAGGGAAGTCAAAGCATCTAATGTTGAAATCAATGATGTATTTTGGACATCTGCAAGAATCGATGGAGTAACAAGTGGAACTATGGGTGGATCTGGTAGGGGATTATTACTCTATGCCCCTAATCTATGTTGTGGTATTCTACGTCCAACACCCTAGAATGACTTAATGTCAAAATAATTTGGATTTTGGTTCATTACAAACTCACAGTATAATTTATAAAAGGGACCTCATAATTAGGACGTGGTGGATAATAAAAAACCATCCACCATCTATCCCAAAACTATCTAGCCATTTCTGGATGCACACACCACCTAACTGAAATTCTTTGCCGGTTAGGTTGCATTAGTTCTCTTGTTTTTGGGTTAGTAAAATATGGACATAAATGAGCTTTGGTTATTTTGAGATCAGTGATTTTCCTATAAGTTAAACCATCGGCATAAAAATCACGCAACTCTTGTCGTAGTTTATGAAATTGATCTAATTGAGAATCAACAGATTCTAACTGACTCGACAACAGTTTGCATTGATTTTGCAAACTCTATAAGATGGGGTGGTGTGATTGGCTCATTTTGGATAGTAGTAATATTTTGTTCAATCACTTGTAGTTTTCATTAATTCATTCTCTTAAACTAATTTCATCCAATCTAGGGGGTGGAGGTGGAGGTGGTGGTGGTGGAGGTGGAGGAGGAGGAGGGGGTTGTGGTGGGGGATTTTCACCTAATATTTCATCTATGTCAAAGACATCCATGATAACAAAGAGCTCTTGCATATATAAAGATATACATGAATTATATACAACTCTATGTCAAAGAAGAATCTATTTTAGTTTTTTTTTAAACTTATAAATAGTAACATTTCTATGTTATTGAATGAGATACACATGAAATATAATATAATATTGAACTTAAAAAAATATACATGTACATACTATTGAATCTTTAAATATAAAATTTGCGGACAAAAATTAAGAAAAACTTTTAATGAAACTTCATAAATCTATTATATATTCAATTTAATGCATTCATTTATTGTAAAATGCATCAACTATTAAAATCAATATAAAATATTTCATACATAAGATCAATAAAGAAGTGGGAAATAAGATGATCCTCCTTAGTGTAAGAATATATAAGGATTGATGATAAGTGCTTAAAATAAGATATTGAAATGTAAGATCATTACGCTCTATAAACCAAGATATGATCATAAGATCACGCAAGATTTAATAGCAATACAAGATCATCATGTGAGGCACAATCATATGATACTAAGATGAAAATATGTGTGATCAAATAGTGATAATCTATTATATTCTCTAAAATAATAGGCATGACAATAAAGGATTGTAAAATGCAATGTTTTTAGTAACTAGACATAAGAGTCAGAGATCATATAGACCTAATTATCAGTGTATCTAGATATAATTATATATAAATGGAAGGATAGACAAAAATGATCTAAAGTGATAAATTGCCCAATGTATGAACATAAGATAATACTTTAAGAAGATAGATTAGCCAATATACAAACATAAGATAATGCTTTAATAAGATTAAAAAAACACAATATGAACATACATGTGAAGCAAATAGTCTTGAAGATCATAATATAGAACAAAGATTAAAGTATAAGACATAAATCATTATGGGAAATTAGTAGTTACTAATAAAGATTAGATAATGTAAAAATAGGAGATAAAACATATGAAGTAAAAGTAGGATTAAAAAAGGAAATCAAGTGAGAAAATATTAAACATGCCCTACAAGTGGGGTAATAGAATATGGAGTAAACATAAAAGATTAAATTATGTGATATCTAGTGGTTTCTCTTTTATGTTATGTGTCACCTTAATGTGTACATTCACTTTGTTGGTGCATCATTATTTTCTTGCATTTAGCTAACAATTGTATTGCATATTTGCACTTAGAGGATAGGATAAGATTACTTGTGTTAGGCCCAATATGGAAAGCTAATGTACTGAGAGGGGAGGGGTGAATCAGTACTTCAAAACTTTTCTTCAATAAGAACTTTACTGTTATGCTTAAACTGAATAGTGTAGTAACATAATATAAAGTTAAAACAAATAGATAACAATCATACATGATTCACTCCATAACACATATATTTTGGTTACACAAAAACTCTTGGTTAGAGAGAAAAACTACGGTGGGGATGGCACCCACAACTTCACTACTGCAATAATAAAGAGTGCTCAGTTAGAGCTACATGTTTAACTATTTCTGAGAGCTCACCCTGTTAGGAGTAATAAGATTTGTTAGATCTACCTTGCTAAAGGATTTTACAACACTTAAACTAAATGTCGCACCTGGTTAGAGGCTTTACAATTTATAGACTTGATTAGAGTCTTTTACCCTGTTAAAGGTTTCTCTTACAACTTCAAAATATTACAATAAAATCATTACAAATATCTGCAACTTTACATATGGAATGTTATAGCAGATTCTATGTGCTCAGAATATGATTACCTTGCTTATAGCATACCTCGGTAAACCCTTCTATTTACTATGTTCTTTAACTATTCTCTGAAAACCTTCTCGGTGACCTCTATGTCTCTATAACAGTCTTCTTACACTCATGCACACACCTGGTTAATTCTTAACTCATGCTGTATAAATAGATCTCTTATTTCAGTGATCCATTCATTGCTTCAACCTTACAAATATGATTTATCAAATGAACAACCATGCAAGATATTTCATTGGTTAGATGACCTCAAAATCATACACAATCTTTAAGTGCAATTTCCAATGTGATAACGGTTAGATGTTCCTCGATCTTGTAACACATTTTCATATGTATGTCTAGGTTCAATGAATCTGGTAACACGTTTAACTCGGTGTATATCAACTCGGTGTGTCATCTTTGTTGCTCAGTAGACATGAAATGATACTCAGTAGACAGCTTAGTGTAAACTATGCTCTGAGACTACTTTCTTCAATAACCGACTAGATTGTGCATATCGACTGAATATTTCGGTAGTAGTAACCGACTAGAGTATATAGTATAACTTTGACATGAAACTAATGGAAACTTGATAAGTAGTAACAACTTGGGTAGATATCTACCTAGGTAGGCATCACATGTTCAACTCATACTCCCTACTTTGGTAGAGATGTGGATATATGTTACTCATCTTCTAAATTTTTTTGTAAGAGTTCTCTGTAAATAGGATTTTATATATTAGAATTTTCCTAAAACATGTCTCAAAGTGATTAAAACAATTGAATCAAGGTCAAAAACTAGGAATGTGAGATACATGATATGGATGATGACAAGGATGGTTGAGAATAAAGGGAATTTGAATGGATTATGTTATACTCCTAAGTGTAGGGTACTTTAAAAAAAAAAATTATACATGATGCCAAGGTACTTGTCCAAGGTGTCATAAGAATGGTTTTCACCCATGAATAAAAAAATTATGTTTACTTTTCTATCTTTTTAAATTTTTATGCAAGACCAAATCCTTTAGGTGTGGATATGTTAAATGATACACAGGATATTTATAAGTTTTTAAAAATCCTAGCCAAAAAATATAGGACACTGGAACTATGGACCTATTATGCAATGTCATGCAATAATAGGACATATTATGTCATCATGCAATAATAGGTCCTATTATGCAATGGCATGATATAATAGGTGGACTATTATGCAATGATATTATTATGGACCTGTTATGCCATGATGGCATAATAGGTGGACTATTATGCAATGCCATGGCATAATAAGACCTATTATGCCATGTTGGCATAATAGGTCCTATTATGCCATGACATGATATAATAGGACCAACTATGGACCTATTATGCAATTTCATGGCATAATAGGATCTATTATGCCATCATGGCATAATAGGTCCATAATTGGTCCTATCATACTAAGTAAACATGTCGAATTAGTATAGTTTCAGTGTTGGAGATGAATTAGATGATGAAGTTGGCAATTCGAGAAAATCATGTCATGTTGTGGCTTAATAGGTCCTATTATGGACCTGCTATGCCATGATGGCATAATAGGTGGACTATGATGCAATGTCATTGCATAATAGGACCTATTATGCCATGATGGCATAATGAGTCCTATTATGCCATGACATGATATAATAGGACCAACTATGGACCTATTGTGCAATGTCATGGCATAATAGGACATATTATGCCATCATGGCATAATAGGTCCATAATTGGTCCTATCATACTAAGTAAACATGTCAAATTAGCATAGTTTCATTGTTGGAGATGAATTAGATGACGAAGTTGGCAATTTTTGAGAAAATCATGTCATGTTGTGGCTTAATAGATCCTATTATAGACCTGTTATGCCATGATGGCATAATAGGTGGACTATTATGCCATGATGGCATAATAGGTCCATGACATGATATAATATTACCAATTATGGACCCATTATGCAATGTCATGGTATAATAGGACATATTATGCCATGACATGGCATAATGTGTCCATGATTGGTCCTTTTATACCATCACATGACATAACAGGACCATAATAGGACCTTTATGCCATGACATGGCATAAACCTAAGCCTAAACTTTGCTATCTAAAATTTGAAGAGTAATGTTAATTACTTTTAAGGTTATACTAATAGTGGTAACTTTTGTATTTCCTAATGAGGATTAAGAACAATTTTGGTACATATGTTCGGTTTTGTTTCGATTTACTTTTCATTTTCATTTTTGTTTTTGTTTCGATTTCATTTTTGTTTTGATGTTTCTGAGATATCTAATTTAATATTTTGTTTTTCTAACTATCTAGGTTTGGTTTTAATATGTAAATTTGTTGATTAGGGTTTAGGGTTAACTATTGAAGAATATTTCAGATTAAAATCAAGAATTTACAAATATAAAAACAAATTTATTTATAGGCTACTTTAAAAGGCATTTAAAATAATACCAAAAAATCTAAATAATACACAAAAAATAGGAAAAATATACAAGAAAATTACGAAATGTGAAAATATATGATTAAATGTGTGCCTGGGATAGTGGTGGAGGCTTGAAATGGAATCCACAGCACGGGGGCCCATTTTTAATCTCATGTTCAAAATTCACTGTCACGGTAAAAATGAAAAAATTCACCGAAAAAAAGGATAAAATACAATTTACAATGGGGGCCTATTTATTTTAGCTTTGAGCCCCCGTCACCTTTCGGCTTGGGAGCCCGAAGCATAAATGACTGCCCATTTTTTGAAAACGGGGGCCTATTTTGAGGAGCACATTTTCCAATGCATAGACTTCCGCTAATTTGTGACTCATTACCTTGCACTTTCCCATTTACCTCTGTACTTACCGGTACCTCTGGGTAACCACTTGGCCAACAATGCTTCAAGCTCGATCAGACTATCTTCATCATAAACTTCTCTGCTAGATCTAGACTCATAACTGTGACTAACATCTCTTCTTTTCCTCATGGGTGGGTTAGAAACTGAAGCTCTAAATGCACATTTGGATTTCTGAGCACTACCATTTAATTCAAATGCAGTAAATTTACCAATGATGGAGTCAAGAGTTACCTTAGTTTTATCAATCGACTTTAGCTCCTGAATGGGTACAACTTGGATAGCGTAGACTGGTAGAAGGGTTCTCAACACCTTACTAACTACTGTGGTATCCTCCAATTTACCACCAACACTCTTGATCTCACCAACTATCTTCTTGATCCTCTGACCATACTATTGAATATTCTCACCTTCAGCCATCCGCATGTCATCAAATTTACCTCAAACTCTCTTCTTTAGCAATCTTCACATGATCATCACCGTTATAGATTTCCTCAAGTTTCTTCCACACATCATAAGTAGTCTCCAGACCATGGACATCAACATACTCTGAATCAGACAAAGAACTAATAATGGCCTCGAATGATTGATTATTTTCTTGTTGCTCTTTCTTTTGATCATTAGACATAGTCCCACTAGGTGCAACATATTGTGTAACAACATGTTCCCAGTATTGGCTTCCTAGACTCTTGATATAGATTTTCATCCTATCACTCCATATTCTGTATTTTTCCCTATTAAACTTCAGACCTTCTTTCTTCATCATTTTCTTCTAGATCTTTACCTCAAGTTGTTAGGCATAGACACTAGAGGACCTAAAATACTCTGATACCAATTGATGGTATGATGAATCAATAAGGATCTAAACAATTACTGAGAGGGGGGGGGTGAATCAGTAGATAGAAAACTGACTAAACTTTCACCAAACTCAAAAACAATCTCTCAAAGTTAATCACTGAACAAAACTGGTTTAGACACCGAACTACAAACTTCAACTGCATTGATAGTTTACTGGTTTGACTGGCATATCAAAATAACAGTATAACAACTCTGAAACTCCCAAACCATTTAACCAAAACATCCAAATACTTTACTGTCAGTAGTAAAAGCATATTTTAGATTATTGTCGGTCATCTTATCATATCTAAGCAGATTTAATAATTAAGAAAATTAACCATATCAAACATAAGCACAAAATCCATTCACCACTTGACATGATGATTTTTGACTTGGAAACCCAAATGGGAAAAACCATGGTGGGGATGAATACCCACAAGTATTCTGAACTCTTCTAAAGTTCACCCTGTGAGGTGCCAAGTCTGTTAAAGCTTACAAAAAGTCCTATTAAGAACAAATCTTGTTAGGGACCACCCGGTTAAGGGATTGATTTTAATGCCCTGTTAGAAGCAATACCTATTAGGAGTAACCTAGGTGAGGATTTTAAATCCAAACTAATGGATCACCTGGTTAGAGGATTTAGAAATCACTAAACCTGTTAAAGATTACCCAGTTAAGGATTTGACTGTTGTAATTGTTAGAGAAGAACAGGGGTTTGTTGATCTAGTAAATAGCACTACTCTGCTTGATCAGATCCTTTTCATGCTTCTATCTACCTTCACACATATTGCAGATACACCTTCTGGTTTGTAAATTAATCACACTAACACTTAACCAAAATTGCCAACAACACAACTATAGCTAGGAAATCGGAAATCATCAAAGAAAGTGGTATTAATCATAGCTCAATCACAAAAGCTCAAAATGCAATGATCAATCCTAATTACATCCAATAAAGACATGAAAACAAGACATCAATTCAAGATTGGAAACTAGCAAACCAAATGCAGACTTGAATATCTCCTTCATGTGGCTCCATTGTCCTTCTTTCTTCTTCAAATAGCTTTGTTTGTGGATCTCACCTACAAGTGCATACACATGAGATGAAAGCAAGAAGACAAGATAGTAGCACAAGAATACTCAAAGCGTGATTGATTCGACAAAGTGATTAGTTCAATAATGTGATTAGTCTTGATTGAAGAAATTGATCCAATTTATAGATAAATTGGAGAAAAGACAAGATTAGCATGAAATTGATATTAGAGACAATTGATTTCAAAATGGGAAAATTGAGTGGAAAAAAGAAGGTTATGACACCTTCTATGTCATGAATTATGACATATTGCCAATGCAAAGGTTAGAATACTAGAGGCTTATGACATCTTGCTATGCCAAAAGTATGACACATGAGAAATTCATGCTTCCACCAAAGCACAAAAATAGGGAGAACTAGAGAGAAATTAATTAGGTGGAAATTAAATTTGACAAATTAGAAAATAGGTGGAAATTAGGAATTAGGAAATTTAGAAAATCAGAAAATTAGAAAGGAAGAAATTAGGAATTTAGTGAATTAATTAATAATTTCTCATTTATTAATTAATTCACAAAGAAGGAATTTAGAAATCAATGAAAAATTAGGAAATTAGGTAAATCAATTAATAATTTGTCATTTATTAATTAATTCACAAAAAGAGGAATAATTAGTTAGCCAATTAAATTAAACATTTAATTGTGACACGAAGACCTAGGATAAATAAATAAATTATTTAACCTAGAGGAAGAAAATGGAGAGAAAATGACAAACAAGATTAAATGAATAAATCATAAAACCCTAGAGAATAAATTAAAAATGCAAGGACGACAATTAGGTCTTGATATAAAATTGATTTGATGTTGATTCGATCATGATTTTGAATTGATAAATGATCAATGTGATAAATGATTTGATTGATAAATGCACCAATTTATGAGGAATAATGACAAATTGATCTAAATTAACACGATTGAGAAGGACAATGATCGATGACAAATTGATCGCAAAATGACAAGATTGAAAATGATAACGCAAAATGACAAGATTGAAAATGATAACGATCGATGACAAATTGATCTCAAAATGACAAGATTGACAAGAGGACAAAACCCTAATTAGGATTGACGATGTCCAAAATGATGACAAATTAGCATGCACATTGATGTGACAGGATAAGATTGACCAAAATCATGACTGAAGATTATTGTCGACAAGACCAAATTCGAAAGCGAGATAAATGAAGAGTGCAGAAGAAAGACTCGATGCTCACAAATGATAAAAACCAAGTGCGTGAGATAGGAGAAATGTTAATGCGACGCAAAAACCCTAAAATAAGGCAATGCATAAATGTTAAAGTACGACTCGGCAAGCGTTGACCAGTTTTTAAGTGTCTAAAACAAGAAAACAACTCATCGAACTTATAAGCAAAACAACAGGTCGGTAACAAATCACAAACCTAAGATCTCATAGAGATTACAAAAAAATCGGTTCAAGTATGATTGTTGGATTGCATAGCAATCATTTCACATTATTCAAGACAACCTCAATCTCTCCTTGATCATCACTTCATCGAATCTTGTAACTCATCACGCGGTTTCCTCTTAATGCAATGTACTCGCTCATTCCCAAGATAAAACTGTTATCTCTACGCTCCTAAAACCATTTGAAACTCTTCACATACAATATGCATACATGGCATAATCATTACCGTTCATCATTTGATCACAACCCAATACAATTGATTCACAAAGCTCCATTGGTTAGGGTTTGGCACATCAGCAGGTAGGGTTATCGGTTGATCTAACTGCTTCTTAAGTAATACCAGTTTCCTTCACTAGCTCACCTACCAGTTGCAAAACAACATCATTACCAGTTATAATTGACATCAATGACAACATAATAGTTCATCAATAAAATCTTCATGCAAATGCCAACAAATAGTTTCAGGGTATGTTCTCCTCCACCATGTGATGTATCGTCGGTGCGCACCTGAATCATCTCAATATTTTGTCGCTATGTCCTGATCTAACCCATCTGAATATGTGATGTCAATATCATCACTGGTAGGCCTAGGAACGAAATCATGCTTGAGTATTGGATGTACACAGGCACATCAGTAGGGACACACTTCTCGAACACGAACTGTCGCCAAACTCAGTCGAAGTAGAAGGGAATGACAATGTGGGTGTACTGCCCCTCTAATAGACAATTCCTCTTCATGTTGAACTTTTTCCTATGTATCCCTACCCACATGTACAGCCTAAGGTAGGGTCTCCATATGACTTCACCCACTATAAGTCTATCTAAGCTCAACCTCCAATACAGGAGATTTTTGAATCACCACTCACAGGTAAGAGGATAAGCATATACCCTAGGCTACTCTAGGACTAGCTCTATGGGAGCTCCACTAGGTCTAGTGAATGTTATATGCTCAAACATCCACACCTATAATAGTGTGCATGTCATAAGGCTGCATCCTTGTCCAAATACATACTCTCCAAGGTCATGATAGAGATGCGCAAGCATGCTCCAACCCCAAGAGTATACTCACTTGTGTCTCTCCATGGCTTGTATGGCATAGATGAGTCCTTCTTTCATACACTAGTACAAAAACAACAATATAAGACTAAATAAACTACCAAAAATTATAGATAAATGACTAAATTTGATCACGTGACCACTAGTAGTTTATTGCCAGTCATAAATCAATTTGGTCACGTGACCACTGGTTGTTTTGACTGATCAATTTGGTCATCAATTTGGTCATTGATTTGGTCACCGATTTGGTCATTCATTTAGTCATATATTTAGCCACTAATTTAGTCATTGATTGTTGTTATCTGGTCATTTATTTAGTCATGATAGTCACTAATTTAGTCATGGTAGTCATTTATTTAGTCATTTATTTAGTCATATATTTAGTCATATATTTAGTCATTAATTTAGTCATTGATTGTTGTTACAATGATAGATGACCACACAATAATAACAACAACATAAAAATACCAATTGCATAACTAAACAATTTATAAATAGAAAGAAAGAAAAAAGAGATCTATAATAATGAGCAGATACTCCAAATGTACATTGTATGCATTAGCAAAGACTTTATACGAGTACATAATAATCACAAGTTATACATGAAAAAAAAAAATTGCTCACAATTTTCTAAATAGTGAAGAATGAACTATAATAGGTTTTCTAAGAGCTATTACAATATGAGGGAAGCAATCATTTGTGTCTAAAGTCGCATATGACCACCATCTAATTGGTCTCAAGTGTCATTTCTATTAAAAAAATTGTTTTTCAGTCAATCACCTAAGGTATAAATACATCAACTCTTCAATGGTACTTCAAAGATTAGAAATGTAGTTTGTTGGACGATCTACAACTTCCATCAATTTTGTGGCAATGGACCTTGCATATTCACATGAGCCTTCATAGATCTTCATAAAGAAAACAAAACCAACTATTTCTATTAATATATAGAACATATGAGAAATTCATACAAATTAATATCTTATTTGAATGATGAAACAAAAATCTGGATTTTATAGTTTTCTCTGATATTTCCTAACTTGCACAGGATTTATAGAAAATTGGTCTAAATATAAAGTTGTTGTTAGAGAAATATATTGAAATACATTCTTGGTCATCACACTTTACTTGTTGTTTCTGTTTAAGAAATAAAATATAGAAAACAACTTCATTCTATAAATCACTTATTGTGTAGGAAAAATATATTTAGATACAAACCTTCATGTAAATAAAAGAACATCAGTTAACCCTGCATTAGGACATTTAATACCTATTTATTTTGAAAGTCCTATTAAAACTTCATATAATAAACATGTATTTATTTTCCAACATATATGGTTAAATAAATCAATGCTATTGTAGCATACCAATCTGGAAATATACTATGTAAATGTATGACGTTACAAATATAGATACATGTAATTCATGTAAATAAAATCCTGCTGCTAAAATTAAATAAACCTATACTAAAACTATTTATCTTACAGTGAAAATATATCACAGTATATATATATATATATATATATATATATATATATATATATATATATATATATATATATATATCATATTGCAAGTTGAAGGCCGAATTAAAGAAGGGGTCGATTTAATAAAACTTTTGCTTAAAAATAAAAATAATAAAAAATAAAATAAAATAAAATTTCAAGCTGTTAGCGGCTCGGGGTGGGGGAGTCGAAGGCTCCACCCCACCTCGTGGGGAGTGGCACACACAGTATGTCGTGAACCATTGTGTGGGTCGTGACCCACTGTGAGGGCCACTATCTCTGGTGGTTCATGGACCACCAGTGATGGGGGGCTCAGCTTCCCTCTGTCACCACCCTTTTTTACTGCCAATGTTGCGCCTTCCCTCATGCCCTCCTCTCCTTCATGGGCGGAATACACACTGCCACCTAAGTTCGGGTTTTCCGCTACCAAACGTGTGGGAAACATGGCAGCCATGGCTTCCCTCCCTGCAATCGAAAAGAATGAACCCTAATTCAAATTAGGGGAAAGGATATTAGAGTATGTGATGAAATGAAAAAATCTCTTGAGATTAAAATGTGGGAAACCCTAAAAGGGTTAAATATAATATAACATTAAAATTTAGGGTTAGCTTAAAAGAAAAATAGAAGAGGGAATAGTTAGATAAGTTTCATGTATCATAAAATAACAAGGTGGGAAAACCCTAAATAGAGTTTTAAAAAGGAATCTAATATTAAAAAGGGGTTTAAAATTTAAATTAGGTTATTGAGAGGGAAAAGTCTCATTTAGATAAAGAAATTTTATAACGATTCAATGTGTTCTTTATTTAAGAGGGAACTTTATTTTTGGAAAATGATTATTTAAACTTTAGGGGAATATTATTATTTAAGTGTGGTTGTGTATTAAAAAGGGAGTTTAATTTCTAAGGGGTTAATTAATTGGTGGGTGATTTATTTAAGTGACTTAATTTAAAATGGGAGTTTAGTGAAAGTTTATAAAGGGTGAATCACATGATTGATTAATAGTTAATTTATGAAGTAATTATTGATCTTGTCCTAGAGAAAAATTATCGTGAATATTAGTATTAATATGACCAAATAAAAAGGTTGAATATTAGCGAATTTATTATTGTCGGTAATGTATAAATATTAAATTTAATTTATACATCCCTTAGTGAGATTTAGAAAATTAATGTGGATGATTAATAGATAAAACCTAAGGGTATTAGAGTTATTAATAAAACATATAAATTTTAATCAATTGATTAAACCTATTTAGGGATGGTCTCTCTAGTTAATCCTAAAGGACTACCCCTATCGAGGGACGTTGGCAAATTAACCTAGGGGTGGGTTTTACCCCGCTTGGTTACGTACGCTCATGATACCCCTCGCTTGTAATTAATTTAATCCGATCACCATTTATGAATAATTCAATCTAGTTAGCATTTGTGTTTCTCCTGGTGGAACTTAGTGGACAAGTTCATCACAACTTTACGTAATCACTTATTATTATGCCTTCATAAAAAAAATTGTTGTTGTGTTTTTGCCCAAAAAGTTTGGGCATGATAGATTGTGATTTGTTAATATAGTTATTATACTATGTAGCTATAATTTACTCGTAGTATTCAAATTTTATATGCGATTGATGTGTTATTGAACTCTATAAATCTATTTAACAAAATTGGGATTTTGGTTGTCTTTAAAAATCATCATCATTTCCTATTTCTACAATTTGTTTATGTCAATCTTTCACCTCAAATTTGAGTCCTATGTCCTAAAATTTTATCAAGATGGTATTAATTATGATCACCATTAATGAACATGTTGTGCCATGTTATATTACTTTTATTCTTATTATATTTTTAATAGAAATAAAAAAATACAATATAATACATCTACTAAAAAAATAATTTATTATTTATAAATAAAAAATAATATTTAAATAATAAATAATTTACAAACAAAAATATTAGGATCAATTTTTTATATCATTTTCACAAGTACCTTCTTTAAGAGAAGAGCCAAACAATTATCTAGTCATTTATTTAGAATTTCTCTATCATCTATCAAATTAGTCATTTATTTAGTCAATTTTATTTGTGTGATCCCACCCGATGACCAAATTAGTCATTTATTTAGTCATTCTTTGCTTTTTTGTAAAAAATTGCTAAAATTTGGTCTCATAACTAAACTTTTTGGTCACATAGTCATTTATTGGTCATATTTCTACTAGTGATATGTGTGTCGTGCCCATTGGGGCACACAACTAATGCAAGGGTCGCAATCATGAGTCGTCTCCCCAATGGAACCTCGCCTATAGGGTGTAGGAGCCAGCTGACCATAATGCGACCCCTCATCTCACCATGTATCACTCTCCCCACAGCATATATCTTCTCTCTCCTGTAATCCTCCTCTATGTGGTTGGATCGATATCTAACAGTCTCTCCTCTAATGGGTAGGCACAAAATGCAGTATACATCCTCTAGGGTGACCATCATCTCCCCCACTAGTAGTGAGAATATCGAGGTATCTGCATCCCATCTCTCCATCAGCACCATCAGCATAGCAAAATGGAATCGGACGGCCAACATGGTCATCGCATCCCACAAACCCACTACATGTAGAAAATCCCTCTCTCCTACTGTCAGTCTCGAGATCTGCTTTCGAAGGCTCCAAAAGGTGAGACCGGTGGTATGCTCGCAGATGTATGGTAGTGTCTGCAAAATGCAAAGCAATCTCTCATCAATAATCGATCAATCATCTATCATCATCTAATCAAAGCAATTATTCTATCATTCCTAGTATTCATCGCTTGATCTAGTATCACCGTTGGTCACCCCGAACAGGGACCTATTGGTATTATGGATGACTTCATCATGTGTTGCATTGGTTTTGTCATTGATGTCAGCACTTATCTTCTTGTAGGTCTACATTGTTGATTTGGCACTGTGGTTATATTAGTTTACTGTTGAACCGACACATTGTGGTCCCGACATGGTTAGTGGCTTATGCACAGTCACCAGTATATGTTCACCAGCAGGATATATGTTTCACCGACATCTCAGGAAGTTGATGATAACTTGTTATCATCTGGAGATCATTTGATTATGTTGAAGACATGGATTAATGTTTTGATTTGGTGTTTTTCTTATTGGTCTAATCGGGTTGACAGATTTGCTTTTACTAGCATATAGGTCTAGGTTATGGACCGGTACATGATATCTATTCCAGATCAGCACGACACATTTTGGAAATGGTTTATTGATTGGATATTGTATTGAGCCGATATATTGTATCACATCAAGACTCATTTATAATTGATTTAATTGTAATATATTTAGTGAGATGACCTCATGTATAGGTCTTAGGTTTTGTATATATAATTGTAAGATCTTATTGAAGATCGAATATGGTATGAGTGTGTGCGAATATTGAAGAGCAAAAATAATCATATTTTTGTATGAATCATGCAAATATTATATGAAGGTTGAAGGGAAGGTTATGAAGGTGTTTGGCACTCACGGTCAGAGCTTAAATCGGTACTGAATGCAGCATTACAGATTCTATTTTGAAGCAGTACATTGTTATTGGATTTAACTATCCAATTGTAGTAAGTGTGACTCCTATTTTGTGATTGAGTAGTGAGCTCTAGGCGGTTGGCCTTTTTGCATGTGTAGACCCCATTTGTATATACTTACTATCTGTAGTAGTATAATCTGATTGTGGGTAAGGTTTCCCACCATGGTTTTTTCCCTTACAGGGTTTCCATGTCAAAATCTTTATGTCATGTGTTGTGGATTTTTTTTCTCTTTCTGTTTCATGCATTAATTTACACTGATACTGCTATAACTGTTAATATGTTTTACCTGCATTAAGTTTCTTTTACCGACACTAAGTTTCAAGTTGGATTAATTGGTTTTGGGTTGTAATTTATTAATAATTAGTTCACAACCGATTCACCCCCCCCCCCTCTCAGTTGTCCTTCCTGGTTCCTAACAATTGGTCTCAGAGCTAAGTTCTCTTTTTGCAGAAGCCTAACAGCTTGAGGAGATCCTATGACATCAAATATTTTCAGGAAGGATAGTCCTAAACTTGATGGAACTTACTAAGGTATATGGAAGATCGGAATGGAAACACATTTGAACTGCATTGGAAGAGATATATGGGATGTTACAAAGAATGGCTATATTGGTCCTACTCCAAATCAACCTCATCCACCAACATTGACTAAATACTTGGAGAATGATTGCAAAGCAAGAGAAGCACTTCTAAGCGTATTATCAGATCAACAAATCATGGGATTATCAGACCGACCTACTGCTAAAGCTATTTGGGATAAACTAGAAACATTGAATGAAGGAGATACCACTATCAAAATTGCAAAACTGGAATGTTACTGAGTCAGGTATGAAAATTTAAAAATGGAAGAAGATGAAAGAATTTCTGCATTTATGGAAAGAGTTAATGAAATTGTTTTAGGAATACAATGTTGTGGAGGATCTTTAAGTGAAGATGAAATTGTTTCTAAAGTTTTAAGAGCTTTTCCACTGGCTTAAAAAATGAAAGTGACTATTATTAATGAATCGAGAACAATGCCCAATACATCAATTTCTAGAGATACTTTGGTTGGAAAACTTTTTTCATTTGAGCTTGAAGAGTTTGGTCTCGTTGCTACAGTCAAAACTGATATAGCTTTCAAAGAATCATCATCATCATCACCATCATCATCATCACCATCATCATCTGACAAAACTGATTGGAAAGCACTTTATGCAAAAGAACTTGAAGAACCTGAAGCACTATTTACAAGGAAGATGCATAAAGGTCCAACGGGAAGTAAGTATGAAGGTAAAGCACCTTTCAAATGTTTTAATTGCAATAAAGTTGGTCATATGGCTTCTAGGTGTTCTGATAGACATGCACGACTAAGGGAGGAAGCAAAAAGAACATATAAGCCTAACCCTGAATATCAGAGATACAGATTTAAGAAAAATAGAGATAAGTCATGTTACTATGCAAATGAGGGTGTTACAGATGATTTAGATGAAGATCCAAAAGATAGTGGATGGGCATTTGTTGCAGTAAAAGAAGATCAACAGACACCTATTGTCAAACTGGTAGAGCAGGCATTAGTAGCAAAAATTGAAGAAAAGGATGAATGGATTATAGATAGTGGATGCTCACATCATATGACTGGTGATAAAAGAAAATTCTTA
The DNA here is from genome assembly GCF_030272615.1 of Cryptomeria japonica. Classification (NCBI taxonomy): domain Eukaryota; kingdom Viridiplantae; phylum Streptophyta; class Pinopsida; order Cupressales; family Cupressaceae; genus Cryptomeria; species Cryptomeria japonica. The sequence continues at coordinate 594,965,638 of NC_081411.1, forward strand.
TCATTACAAAAAATTCATGGAGGTCTAGTAAGATTTGGAGATAACAAAGCTTGTTTAATCAAAGGAAGAGGAACTATATCTTTGGATGGTAAGCACAATATTGACAATGTTTATTATGTGGAAGGTTTAAACCATAATCTTTTGAGTGTTGGTTAGTTAGTGGAAAAAGGATTTCAGTTACAATTCAAGAATGGAAAATGCAAAATCATGAACAAACCTGGATTGAAAATTGCAACCGGTAATCAAACTAAAGGTAATATCTTTCACCGGATCAACAAACCAAGCTTACCAACTTATAAGATAGCATCCGATCACCAAATAAAAACCAACTGACCGAACATGAATCTGAGTAGCATGAGTAATAGATCTAAGCCAATTCCAAAATTGAAAGCATACCAGAGTATATCGGATCATCATGATCTAATCGAACTAGAAACCGAACAACTTACAGAGACCATATGGATACCGGTAAACAACCAAAACAACTAGTGTTGACATTAATGACAAAACATCAATGCAACACATAATCAATTCCTCCAAATGGCCAACACGAACTACCAAATGTCTAGTGGATAGAAGCAGTTCACACAACAACATACACTCTTAATATAATTTTGTATTGGAAGAAATATGGGAAGACATCCTTTGAACTTTGGTATGGTACAACTCTAACAGTAAAATATTTCAAAGTATCTAGAAGCAATTGTTATACCTAGGGAGATGAGGATAATCTCGGGAAGTTCAATAGAAAACCAGATGAAGGCATATTCCTAGGCTATTCAACAAAGAGAAAGGCATATTGGTGTTGCAAAAAAAGGCTGAATAAGATTGTTGAAAGTGAAAATGTGGAAGTTGATGAAAGTACATCAAAAGACTCAAAAATAGTGGCAGGATATGAATCTGAAGAGTTTGGAGAAAAGAAAAAGGAAGAGGAAATCGGAAGTGAAGAAAATAATAATCAAGATGCTCTGACATCTACATCCAAGACCCCAAGATATGTTCAAAAGAATCATTTAGAAGACCAAATTATTGGACATAAGAGAAAATGTATCATCACAAAAAGAAAACTGTCTCAAGAACAATTTTTGTTGTGTTTACTATCTAAAATTGAGCCAAAGATAGTAGAAGAATCTTGTAATGATCAGAATTTGATGAAGGCAATGAAAGAAGAGATGGATCAAATTTAGAAAAATTAGACATGGGAGTTAGTCAATAGACTTGAAGATAGGAATGTGATTGGAACTAAATGGTTATTTTGGAACAAGCTGGATGAAGATGGAAAGGTTGTGAGAAACAAGGCAAGGTTGGTTTGCAAAGGTTATACTCATATTGAAGGCATTGAGTTTGATGAAACTTATACCCCAGTTGCTTGGATGGAGGCAATTGGGATGTTCTTGGTGTTTGTAGCATTTAAGAACTTCAAGGTTTATCAGATGGATGTCAAATCAACATTATTGAATGGAGAATTGAAAGGAGTTTGTATTGAACAATCAGAAGGTTTCAGGTTGAAAAATGATCCAAACATTTTTTGTAGATTGAAGAAGGCTTTGTATGGACTGAAACAAGCCCCTAGAGCTTGGTATGGAAGATTAGACAAGTACCTAACTGATCAAGGATTTTAGAAAGGTCTAGTTAACAACAATTTATACTTCAAGACTAATTTAGGTAAAATCCTAATTGTTGTAGTGTATGTTGATGATATAATCTTTGAAGGAAATGAAGATATGTTCAGGAAAATTTGCTAGTGAGATGTAAAAGGAATTTGAAATATCTATGATTGGTGAGTTAAATTTATTCCTTGGTCAGCAAGTTAATCAAAATGATAAAGGAATTCTCATTTTTCAGTCTAAGTACATCAAAGAGTTGTTAAAGAAGTTTGGGTTGGAGAATTCCAAATTGATGTGTACACCCATGACCACCAGATGTAAGTTAACCAAAGATGATAAATCTCCTAAGACAAATGCAAGTTAGCACATTTCAATAATTGGAGGGCAGTCATATTTGACTGTTACCAGACCAGATATCATGTATGCAGTTTGTTTGGTTGCCAAATTTTAGCAAGATCCAAAAGAATCACATGTTGTGGCAGTAAAAAGGATTTTTAGATATTTGAAAGGCACAAAAGATTTTGGTTTGTGGTATCCTGGGAACTCAGATTTTAATTTGACAACTTATACAGATGCAGACTAAGTTAGAAGCATTGATGACAAAAAAAAAGTAAAAGTGGAGGAGCATTCTTTCTTGGCTCTCGATTGGTTACCTGGTTAACTAAGAAGCATGACTCTAAGTCTATATCTATAGCTGAAGCATAATAGATTGCAACATCTTCATGTTGCACACATATCTTATGGATGAAGAAGACTTTAAAGAACATTGGTGTAAAGTTTGATGACCCTATCTCAATCATGTGTGACAATACCAGTGCAATAAATATTTCAAAGAATTTGGTACAACATTCCAGAACTAACAAAAAGAATGGGAACTAACGAAAAGAATGGGAGTGAGTGCGGAGTGAAAAGAAGCGAGAATCCCAAATTTCAAATTGGGAAACGGTGGAATCCCTGGGAACAACGGATTTCCTGGAGATTGTGGTTTTTCTGGGATCGTAACTGGCGATCAGGTAGGGGGTCAAGCACCTCAAGGGTTAGAAGAGGACAAGGAAAAATAAAAACTAGGAGAGGAAAAAGATTCGAACCCTAGGGACCCACATGACAGAGGTAAAGGAAAAAAATGGTCTTCGCTCTTTAGAGTGAAGCCGCTGGTTAAATCTGGGCTCGCGGAAGTAACAAACATTTCAGACCCCACCTCTAGATAGTTTTCTATTTCTGTTCCAGAAAAAGGACAACTTTGTTTGGGTGCTATCTAATGTCTATGTGCCTAATATCAAATCCAGGAGAGCTAAATATTGGAAAAGCCTTGCAGCTGACAGACTCCAGTTTGTTGATCAAAGTTGGATTATTATGGGAGACTTCAATACCCCACTCAAAGATGAAGAGAAGATGGGAGGTATCCCTTTACAACTTGATGGGAAACAAGACCTCATGGAATTCATTAATGACCAAGCTCTCACTGATGTGGATCTCCAGGGCATCAATTTCACCTGGACCAATAGAAGAACCAGAGCTGATCTAATTCAAGTCAAGCTTGATAGATCTTTAATTTCTCCTGACTGGCTTTCTAAGTATAGTTGTTCCCTTGCTTTTGTTATCAAAATTGGTTTAGCAGAGTGGGAGCGAGTGCGGAGCGAAAAGAAGCAGGAATCCCAAATTTCAAATTGGGAAATGGCGGAATCCCTAAGAACAACAGATTTCTTGGATATTGCAGTTTTTCTGGGATCAGAACTGGCGATCAGGTAGGGGGTTAGGCACCTCAAGGGTCAGAAGAGGACAAGGAAAAAGAAAAAGTAGGAGAGGAAAAATATTTGAACCCTAGGGACCCACACGATAGAGGTAAAGGAAAAAAATGGTCTTCACTCTTTGGAGTGAAGCCACTAGTTAAATCTGGGCTCTCAGGAGTAACATAAAATTTCAGACCCTGTCTCTGGACAGTTTGTTATTTCTATTCCAGACAAAGTGGTTGATATGACTGTTGCTAGCCTTTCTATGACATTAGTAGGATGATTCTCTGGCTTGAGGCCTAACATTGATGATGTTAGGAATTTCATAAGGAGAAAATGGCTTGTTAAAGGACAAGTGGAAGTGGCAGCGCTGCCTAGAGGGTTTTTTACCTTCGCTTTCAACTCTGAAGAAGACATGAATAAAGATCTATATGAAGGCCCTTGGATGTTTGGCAAGTCATCCCTAGCTCTTCAGAAATGGGCCCCGAATCTTGTCCTCGATGAATCCTTCTTTGTTTCTGTGCCAGTCTGGACATGCCTCTAGGGTCTTCCGTTGGAACATTGGAATGAGGAAGTTTTCAAGGGCATTGTGAAATCCTTTGGAGAACTCTTGTCAATCGACACGATGACGATAGCTAAATCAAGGTTAGTCTTTGCTCGCATCTGCGTAAATGTTAATCAAATGACAGATATGCCTCAATCAATAAACATTATTTCTAAACTTGGAAAATGTCCCAAGCTATTGAATATGAATCTCTACCATTTTCTTGTTTCCCCTGCAAAAAATCGGGGCATTGGGCTAAATCATGTCTGCTCAAGAAAAAAAAGGAAAACAAGATAGATAGAAACAACAAGAACAAAAAGACCTGGCAAATGATAAATAAAAAAGGAGACTCATCAACAACTGAATGTAACCAAAATAAGGATATAACGGATCTTATGAATGAAGCCAAGAGGAATGGGAGTAGTAGTAATGACCAACAAGATTGTGTTTGCTCCAATGACCAACTAGAGAGCTCTAAAGAAGAAGAGCAAGGAATTGAGTTGAACAATAAAAAAAACCTAGAGGACCAGGAGACTGGATCTGTTAGTCAAGAGAAGGAAGAATCCATTCCGGACTAGGAGGCTGGATTAGTGAGTCAGGAGAAGGAAGAGACCATTCCAGCCTTTTCACTCTCAAAACCGGTTGAGGAAAACTTTAATGAAGCTCAAGACCCTTCTGATACTGAGCCTTTACTGCTTTTAACCAATGGAAGCCCAAAGCCTCTCCTCTATAAAACCCCTTCTCAAAGTGTGGATTTGTTGGATGGGAATCTTTGGATATTCGGATCGAGAGAAGGAAAATCGAACAAGGAGGAATTCAATGGAGGAATCTCAACTAGAAGCAAGATCAAGAAAAAGGCAGATGTTGGAAGTCAGAACAAAAAGCAAGGAAGGCCATCCCTAAAACATCAAAGGGAACAGGAAATCTGGAAGAACCATGCTGATGGAACACAATGTTCCATTGAGTCAACCCTATCCCCAGTTAAAGTATGAAGATAATATCTTGGAATATTAGAGGGTTGAACACCCCTTATAAGTAGGATGTGTTATGGAACATCATCAGAGATCATAAACTGGATGTGGTCCTTGTTCAAGAAACCAAGATGTCTAAAGAAAAAGTTGAAAAGATTAGAATTTTCAAAGAAAATGGAGTCATAGGATGTAACTCGGAGGGAGCTTCTAGAGGAACTATGATTTTTTGGAACCAAAAAACCATTACTGGAAAGGAAATCATCTCTACTTCTAATAGGATCTCTGTTCAGCTTGAGCATATTAAGGACAACTTTGTTTGGTTGTTATCTAATGTCTATGCGCCTAATACCAAATCCGAGAGAGCTAAATATTGGAAAAGCCTTGCAGCTGACAGACTCCAGTTTGCTGATCAAAGCTGGATTATTATGGGAGACTTCAATACCCCGCTCAAAAATAAAGAGAAGATGGGAGGTATCCCTTTACAACTTGATGGGAAACAAGACCTCATGGACTTCATTAATGACCAAGCTCTCATTGATGTGGATCTCTAGGGCATCAATTTCACCTGGACCAATAGAAGAACCAGAGTTGATTTGATTCAAGTCAAGCTTGATAGATCTTTAATTTCTCCTGAATTGCTTTCTAAGTATAGTTGTTCCCTTGCTTCTGTTATCAAAATTGGTTCAGACCATTACCCCATCTCCTTTTCTGCCAACTCTTTTTTGGCAAAGAGAAACTTCCATTTCAAATTTGAAAAAGCTTGGCTCTCCCATCCTTCTCTGGAAGCTTGCATTGCTGAATGGTGGAACTCTGAAGTGGAGGGTAAGGCTCTTTTTAGAATTGCCAAAAAGCTCAACATCATAAAAGCCAAAATTAAAATTTGGAACAAAGAGATTTTTGGGGACATATTCAAGAACAAAATTCATGTCAAAGTTGAAATAAAGTATGTTCAGGATGGAATCCAAGAGGTTGGGTTGACTGAAGATCTTAGGATGGCTGAAAATGATCTTTTATCTAAATACCACTCCATCATTTCTAATGAAGAGACTTTCTGGAGACAAAGATCCAAAGCCTTGTTCCTGAAGGAAGGCGATTAAAATACCCGCTTCTTTCACTTAACTGCTCTTAAGCATAGTGCAGCCAACAAAATATCTAGACTAAATTGCAATAAAGGCATCCTAATAGAGGACTATGATATTAGGAAGGAAGCTCTCGAGCATTTCAGCACCCTGCTAGGTGATGTGGATAACCTGTATTTCAGCAAGCAAAACACCCTTTTACAAGCTATCCCTCCTATCCTGTCAGAAGATGACAGCCACCTTTTATCCCGTATTCCCTCTAATCTGGAAATCAGAAAGGCCGTGTTCTCCTTTCAGGGTGATAAATCCCCTGGTCCGGACGACTTCCCCATGTTTTTCTTCCAAAATTTCTGGCACATAGTGGAGGCTGACATATGCAATGGTGTTAAGGAATTCTTTGGCTCTAGAAGACTTCTTAAGGAACTGAATGCCACCTTCATTGTCCTAATCCCAAAGATCCCCAGAGCTAATTCTCTTAACAAGTTTAGACCCATGAGCTTGTGTAACTCTGTCTACAAGATCTTATCCAAGGTTCTGACTTCCAGGTTATTGGAAATTCTTCCAAGGATTATATCTGTCCAACAAAATAGCTTTGTCCCCAGAAGATAGAGTTTGGACTCCATTATTTCCATTCATGAAAATATCCACTCCCTAAAAGTGGCAAATAACTAGGGATTCTTCCTAAAGTTAGACATGGCTAAAGCTTTTGATAGAGTGAACTGGTAGTTTCTCCTTAGGATCATGAAAGTGTTTGGTTTTGGTGACAAAGTTATTCAGCTCTACTCTCAACTCATGGAAACTTCCTCCTTTTCTATTATTGTCAATGGCTCCCTATCCAGTTTCTTGAAAAGCTCTAGAGGTCTCAGATAGGGGGACCCCATATCCCCTATCCTGTTCACCATTCTTGCTGAATGCCTAGGTAGATTCATCCTTAAAAATGTGGAAGATGGCAATCTTAAGGTTCTGAAACCTTCTTCATCCAATGTTGTCTGCTCTCATGAACAATTCGTTGATGGCTCTATTACCATGGGCGAAGCCACCATCTTGGAAGCTAAAAATCTGAAGATTATTTTGAATACTTATGAATTTGCCTCTGGCCAAAAAATCAACTGGGATAAAAGCTCTCTATTTTTCATCAATACCTCGGTCCAAAGGCAACTAAGGATTGGCAGGATTCTTCGTTGCAACATCTCTAAATTTCCCTCTACCTATTTGGGGCTTCCTCTATGTCTCAAGCCTAAGGATTCCTTCTGGAACAAGCTAATTGATAGAATTAACTTGAAACTTGCTGGCTGGAAAGGGGCTGTCCTAAGTCAAGCAGGTAAAATCACTCTGCTCAAAGCCACTCTCCAAAATCTTCTTGTGTATGCTCTTAGCTTATTCAAAATCCCCTCAAAGTTTGCAGAAGCCATTGAAAGAATCCAAAAAAAATTCCTTTGGTCGGGAGTGGAAGTTAAAAATAGAATTCCCCTTATTGCCTGGAATAAAATTTGTTCCCCTAAGGCCTCAGGTGGGCTAGGCTTAAGGAACATTGGTTCTATGAATAAAGCTTTATTAGCCAAACAAATATGGATATTCAAAGGGGAGGAAAGAGAATGGAACTCTATCTAGAAAAACAAATATCTCTATATGCAACCTTCTGAGGAAGAATTATTTGACAACTCTTTTAATGTTGAAGGATCTGCCATTTGGAATGTTGTGCAATCAGCTAAAAGTTGGGCTGCTGCTGGCAGAACTTGGAACCTTGGGGATGGGAGGAGAATAAGATTTTGGGAAGATAGAGGGATCCTGGATAAACCTCTGGAGGAAATTCCAATCCTTAAAGATTGGAAAGACCGATTCAAAAGAAGGTATGGTGAAATGGTAAGAGATTACTGGAGAAATGGGAACTAGATTGATTTTAGCCAGTAGTGTCTGGGACTCAAGTTCCTTCAAATTGCTCTGTCTGCTAAAATCCCTAGAGACAACAAAGATGACAGATTGATATGGAGGGAAACTCTGGATGGTAAATACTCTGTTTCCTCTGCTGTGGCTATTCACAATGTCCCGGTGGAAGAAATTCCCATCTGGGCTAAAGTCTGGAACAAGAAGTTAGTTCCTAAGGTCAATATCTTCTTCTAGATTTTCATCCAAAATAAGGTATTAACCCTGGACAATCTTCATAAAAGAGGTATTATTTTTCCTAATCGGTGTTCTTTTTGCTGCAGGGAAGAAGATACAACTTGCCATATTCTCAATCAATGCACTTTTAGCCAGGATATTTGGAAAATCATCCTTACCAGGTGGAACCTGAGCTGTGTCTTCCCAAAATCTCTTGGTGACACCTGACTTCAATGGCATTGCCTTAATTCTAATCCTAAAATTGTGGAGACTTGGAAACTTACTCTGTCGATTGTTATCTAGAATATCTGGAAAGAGCGCAACAATAGGATTTTTAGGGATAAAAGGGCTATTCCTAAAGTGGTTGCGGATAAAATCTTTAAGAGTATTTTTGAATGCCTCTACTACACTGATCAAGGACCTACTGCTAAAGATGATTTTAAAGACAGGTGGAACCTTTCTACCACTACTACTAGCAAGAAGACTGGAAGAGAAGGTCTAGTCTGGTGTTTTCCCCTGCATGGATGGATTAAGGTTAACTTTGATGGGGCTTCTAAAGGGAATCCGGGTAAAGCTGGATATGGGGCATTGTCAAGAATTTTGCTGGAAGTTGTCTTAAGGTGGTGGCTGGTCCTCTGGGGAATCAAACTAGCCATTTTGCTAAAGCCTCTGCCACCTTGAATACCTTAATTATATCCAAAAATCTAAATTATGATAACATATGGCTTGAGGGAGATTCACTTAACATTATTAAGTGCTTAAAGGGGGAATCAGAGCCTTCCTAGTCTATTGAAAATATCATCATGAAAGCTAGGGAGATCATTGCCAGTTTCAAAGAAATTATTATTCAACATGCCTTCAGAGAGAAAAATAGTATTGCGGATTGTTTAGCAAATACTGGAGTTAACTCTGACTCTCAATTGGTTTGGCACGAGGAAGATCTCAATTTAAATATCAAAGAGTTCCTTAGAAAGGACCCTTATACGGGGAGAGAAGGACAATTTAATCATGACAAGTAAAAAGCATCATTTATGCCTTGCTGGAAAGGCCATCATTACTTGGCATTGCGATAGATCTTCTATTATCTCTAATAAATTTCCACACGCTTTGTGGGTTACTCAGTTCGAAAACTTGAGCAACATCAGGAAAGAAGGTTATAATTTGCAGAGAAACAGAGCAGATAGCCTATATCCGAAGATGGGAGGAGACCCAAGGTGGGAAGAACCAGACAACACATCGACCTGGAAAGCGATGCCAAAACTCTGGGCGAAATTGGAGAAGGGCTCTCTTACCAGCTTCATGGAGAAGCTTGAGGACTATGACAAAGGTAGGGTTAACTTAGCCGTTTCCAAGATTTCCGAAAACTGGTCCAATGGCTCTTTTAAATTTTATGGAGTTAAGTTTAAGCTGGACGCTGGGCTTAATTTCTTTCGAGACCTTAAAGTCTCCAACAACGCAGTTAACCTGTTCCCGCGGAAAGAGAAAGAGAGGGCTAAAATTGGCAAGGCTACTGGGGGCTACTACGAAGCTGCAAACATCAAGAAGTTGTGGGGCTGGGTTCTGAGCGCAATTATGGAGCACATCATGATTGAAGGCCATTTTTCTAGGGCCCACACCTACCACTTCGCTCTCTTAAACCATTTCAGACATGACAAAATGGTATCCCTACCCTACTACCTTTTTCAGTCCCTCTACAGGTCCCTCAACAAAAACAGGATTAACCCTTCCAGCCCGATTCTCCACTGCAGGCTTCTGCTACTTATCTATGAGAATTGCAAAACCCTTGCCCTACTAGAAAATAAGAGGATTTCCGCCTCTCCTGGCAAGAGAAAGATGGAAGAGGGAGAAACTAGCAAGGAGAAGGCATCCTCCAGCAAAAAAAGGAAAAGTGTCCCTAGGTTGGAAACATAGGACATTGTTAAGGAAAGTAGCGAAATGGAGACAGACAACTCCAATGGTGAAGATAGCTGGAAAGACGAGGAGCTGGGTAACGAGGAAGAAAGTGGTGAAAATGAGCTTGGTCAAGAAAGCCCTATCCTCAGCGAATGCCCTGGTAAGGACAACAACCATCTGATGGAAGAAGTGGATCCCAAGGATAACGAAGAAACCGGAGTGAATTCTGAGAAGGAAATGAACAAAGACTCTGAGAAGGACCTGACTGAGGATAAGGATAGTGAGGACAAGGAAAGTGCTGGTAAAGGGCTTATCCTGGATAACCTCTAGAAGCTCTCTAAGGCTAGAATGGATTTCGATAGATGGACCTACGAGACCTTAAAAAACCTAGAAAAGAAAGGGATAAATATGGATGAAAAGAGGGAGGATGAAAATAGAGAGCAGATTAATTGGAAGCAGGAAATGGAGAATAAGGTAAAATCGTTGGAAGAGGGAAAAGAAGCGATGAAAAATCTAATGGGAGTTATCCCAAGTATCCTCTCTGCTATCACTAAAAACTTGGTGGACATTGCCAAGGTCTTTGATCATACCTGCACTCCTAAATCGGTCATGGATCTTGACCTAGAGGAAGAGACCATCCAGACTAAAAGCGATGATGCTACTCCGGTGGGCGGTACTGCGAAGAGAACCAGGGCCAGTATCAAGAAAGTTGTGGCTACTTCAGCAAAGGATCCCCCTAACTTCAAAGACAACATCAAAGAGTTGTATGAAATCAGCAACACCCTGGCTAAAGCCCTGGAAAAAATCTGAATGTTAGAAGGCCTGCTAGCTTTATGGGGCTTTTTAAGGTTTTCTTTGGTTTTCCGCTGGTTTTTTGTGGTTATGTTCTTTTCTGTTTCTCGTAGCTTTGCTGTTTAAGTTCTGCTTGTAAAGGGTTTCATGGCCCCTTCAAAACCTACTTTTTCCTTAATCAAAAACATTCTAGAACTAAGAATATATCTATTCAATACCACTTCTTGATGGAAAAAATGTTGGACAATGAAGTTAGACTTGAATATGTACCTACAAAGGAGAAAATTGTAGATATCTTTACTAAGACTTTGTGTAAGGATACTTTTGAGTACCTCCGGTAGAAGTTAGGGCTATTACCCCTTTCCATTTTGAACTAATGTGCATTTTGATATGCATTGGTCTAGTGAGCAGCTTGCATATTCTTATTCAGACTGATGCTTGGGTGCTTTCTCTTAGGGGGAACGAGAGTGAGTTTCATAAGGGGAGTTTTGTCCGCCTTTGTCATTGTTGTCAAAGGGGGAGAATACTTGATACTGTGTTGATGTGTGTATCATCTTGATGGATGTTTCCATCAATGACAAAGGGGGAGATTGTTAGTATTATGCTATATGTTGTCATTGATGTCAAATCTTGTGGTTCAAATTAGGTCTGAATGTGGTATATTGAGAAACTTTGGAAGATAAGTATGTATGTGATGTTGATTTGGCATTTGGATATTTTCTGGATGTCTTGGCTTTTCAAAAGATGTGTTGGTCATGTTACTTAGTGCTATTTTTGGGTCTGGATTGATCCGAAAGTTGAGGTCTTTGGACTTGACATTGAGGTTGTGTAATGACAGTTGTATAGCATGTGGATAATGTTTTGGGTCTAGCTTTGGCGATGTATGTAATGTGTTGATATGTTCGATGAGGAATGTTGTGATGTGGTCTACTTCTCATTCCTTCCCACCACCAAAATGTTTAGTAGTGACCTATTTTAGATCTTTGCCTTGGCCAACTTAGAGGATTATGTTTTTACAGAGATAGTATATGTATGCCATCGATCTAAATGACTGAGTGTGGCTTTTTGTGTTGAAGATATGTAAGATTGAAATAATCCAGTTTATGTGTGAAATTGTGTTGTGGATAATTACGAGAAGTAGTTTTGACAATGCAAACTATTTTTTAGTGGTGGATTTCATTTTTTATCTTTCTCTCTTTGGCAGTGAGCATCTTGGTAGTGATCCATCTTTTGTAAAAATCACCTTAACTGATGTCACCTTAACTGGCATTTCTATATTGAGAATTAACATTCTCTGTGGTTTTTTCCTTATTGGGTTTTCCACATAAATTTTGGTGTTCTTTGTGTCTGTTTTGTTATGTGCATATTCTTTCATGCTTCATTTGTTTTAAGTATTTATGCTAGTTGTTCTAGATCTGTGAATAAACTTTAAAGAAGAATTTTTTGCCAACTCATTCACCTTGCCTCTCAGTTGCTCGGATATTCAACAAGGTTTGGCACAAACTATGAACCATTGCATCATGGGCTAGTTATTGAAGAAGAGGTTTGGCCTTTTGTGCTGGTATTTTGGTATGGTTTTTTCATTGATGTCAACACCTACTGAATATAAGCACTTTGAAGATCTAGCAACATTCACCGGCAAGCAAGTAAACTGTGCAACAGTTACTGGTATATGGTTCATCGATAGAATATATTGTTCACCGGTACCTAGAATGATATGGAAGACACTTGGTAATGTCAAAGACATCATGTGGATACTTTGTTTTGAAGAATTAATCATTGGTATATTCATATTTGCATATTTACTTTTACCAGCAAATAGGTCCAGGTTATCTAGGGTTACACCGACAGGTTTATCTTTTCTAGATTAGCATGGCACACTATGGAGATGATTTATTATTGTTGTAAATGCATTTAGCAGACATGTTTAATTGGTTATTGCATCGGATATTATATTGTATGAAAAATGTTTAATTGTAATATCTTGTAGAGCCGACCTACTAAAATTGGTCTTAGGGTATGGTATAAATGTAAGATCTTATTTGTAAGATCAAGTGTGGAGTGAGAAAAATAATAGAGTTAAGGTATATGCGAGATCAAGCAGGGATATACATGAAGACATCATTTGAAGGTGAAGTTAGGTTTTTGTAGAAGTATATCAGCATTACACCAGTACTGAATCCAACATATGAAGATGCTATTTTGTGCAGTACATTCTTATTGGATTTAACCATCCAAATGTAGTCAGTGTGACTCCCATTTTGTGATTGAGCAGTGAGCTCTAGGCTGTTGGCCTTTCTGCATGTGCAGACCCCATTTATGTACACTTACTATCTGTAGTAGTATCATCCGATTGTGGGTAAGGTTTCCCACTGTAGCTTTTCCCCTTATAGGGTTTCCACGTACAAATATTGGTGTCATGTGTTGTGGATGACTTTATGTTTATGTTTCATGCATTAATCCTTACCGGTATAGCAATTTACTATTAACACTATCTACCGGCATACTTAACTAGTTTACCGGTATTAAGCATTAAGTTGGTTAATTAGTTTTTGGTTTGAATTTATTAGACAACTGATTCACCCCCCCCCCCCCTCTTAGTTGTCTCTGAGACCTAACAATTGGTATTAGAGCCTAGTCCTCTTTTGCAGAAGTTTAACAACTTGAGGAGATCCAATGTCTACTAATTATTTCAGGAAGGACAGTCCTAAATTTAATGGAACCAACTATGGGATATGGAAGATCAGAATGGAGACACATCTGAATTGCATTGGTAAAGACATTTGGGAAGTTACTAAGAATGGTTATACTGCTGCTGTAGCTGGTCAGACTGCTCCAACTACCATAGCTAAAGATGAAGAGAATGATTGCAAGGCAAGAGAAGCACTTTTGAGTGCATTATCAGATCAACAAATCATGGGATTATCAGATAGGTCTACTGCTAAAGCTATTTGGGATCACTTGGAAACACTAAATGAAGGAGATTCCACAGTCAAAATTGCAAAACTTGAAAGCTTCTGAGTCAGGTATGAACATCTAAAAATGGAAGAAGATGAAAGGATTTCTGCTTTTATGGAAAGAGTAAATGAAATTGTTTTGGGTATTAAATGTTGTGGAGGAACCTTGAGTGAGGATGAGATTGTTTCAAAAATATTAAGAGGTTTGCCACCAGCATATAAAATGAAGGTTACTGCTATAAATGAGTTGAGAACAATGCCTAATACATCGGTAACTAGGGATACATTGATTGGAAAACTTTCAGCCTTTGAAATTGAGGAATTTGGTCTTGTTGCTACTATAAAAACTAATTTGGCCTTTAAAGCATCAACATCATCTACTCCATCATTTAACAAATCAGACTACAGAGCCTTTTATGCAAGAGAACCTAAAGAATCCAGAAAGGAGAATGAAGAGCTTGAAGAACTTGAAGCACTATCTGCAAGGAAAATGTCAAAAGGTCCAATTGGAAGTAAGTATGAAGGTAAAGCACCCTTTAAATGTTTTAATTGCAATAAGATTGGTCATATGGCTTCAAGATGCCCTGATAGACATGCTAGACTAAGAGAAGAAGCTAGAAGAACATACAAGCCTAATCCTAAAAATCAGAGATACAGATTTAAAAAGAACAAAGATAAATCTTGTTACATTGCTGATGAAGGTGTGACTGATGATTTCGATAAGGATCCAACAGACAACGGATGGGTTTTTGTTGCTATAACAGAAGATCAATTGGCACCTACTGCTCAACTGGTAGAACAAGCCCTAGCAGCTAAAGTTGAAGCAAAGGATGAATGGATCATTGACTCAGGATGCTCACATCATATGACTAGAGACAAAGGTAAATTCTTGAACTTTCAAGAATACAATGGAGGTTTAGTAAGATTTGGAGATGACAAAGCCCGTTCAATCAAAGGTAAGGGTTCAATATCTCTTGATGGTAAGCATAACACTGACAATGTCTACTATGTTGAAGGATTAAAGCATAATCTTTTAAGTGTTGGTCAATTAGTTGAGAAGGGATTTCAGTTACAATTTAAAAATGGAAAATGTAAAATCATGAATAGAACTGGTTTGGAAATTGCAACCTATAATCAGACTAGAGGCAATATCTTTCATTTGAATAACAATGAAAAGACATGCTTAATTGCACATATAGATGAAAGTTGGTTATGGCATACGAGATTATGTCATGTAAACTTTGATTACATGGTAAAAATCAGTACTTCTAAGGCAGTTAGAGATCTACCTAAAATTGTGAAACCTCATAATACAATTTGTAAGGAATGTCAATTTGGAAAACAAGTTAGAGCTAGTTTATAAAGTATTTCAAAAAAATCCAATAATGCTCTTGATTTAATTCACATTGATTTATGTGGTCCAGCTAGAACTAGAAGCTTACAAGGTGATAGATATTTCATGCTAATTATTGATGATTATTCTAGAATGTGTTGGGTTACTTTTCTCAGAGAGAAATCAGAAGCACTTGGAAAGTTCAAACTATTCAAAACAATGGTTGAAAATGAAACCGGTAAAAAAATCAAATGTTTAAGATCAGATCAAGGAGGAGAATTCACATCTAAGGACTTTAATACATTTTGTGAAGTGAATGGAATCAGAAGACAGTTATCAGCACCTCAGACACCACAGCAGAATGGAGTTGTTGAAAGGAAAAATAGAACTATCTTGGATGCAGCTAGAAGTATGTTATTAGAAGAAAATCTACCACATGTGTATTGGAGAGAGGCAGTTAGCACCACTGTCTATACATTCAACAAAGTTCACATCAAAGGTGAAACCAGTAAGACCCCTCATGAACTATGGTTTGGTAATACTCCTACTCTTAAGTATTTCAGAATTTTTGGAAGTAAATGTTATATTAGAAGAGATGAGTTATTGGCAAATTTGATCCTAGAAGTGATGAAGGAATATTTCTTGGTTATTCATCTAAGAGCAAGACATATAGATGTTTTAATAAAAGATTGCAGAAAATTGTTGAGAGTACAAATGTAAAGATTGATGAACAATTCAGAGGAACTTCAAGATATATAGACTCTGAACTAGCAACAAAAATTGTGACAAATGAACCTATACTGAATCCACTGGCACAGAATGAAAATCCAGTTACCCTGGTATCATCAGAAGATTCCACAATAATTGAAGAACAACAACAAACTAAGACACCCCAGTATGTAAGATTGAATCATTCTAAAGATCAAATAATTGGAAACAAATTTAAAGGAGTTATGACAAGAGAAAGATTGGCAAATGAAGAGGTATGTCTTATTTCTCAAATTGAACCATCATCTATCAATGAGGCATGTGAAGATATATTTTGGATTAAAGCTATGGAAGAAGAATTAAGACAAATTGAGAAAAATAACACTTGGACATTAGTTCCCCGGCCTAAAGATAAAAATGTAATTGGAACTAAATGGGTATTTAGAAACAAACTTAATGAAGATGGTAAGGTTGTCAAAAATAAAGCAAGACTAGTGTGTAAGGGATATTCTCAGAAAGAAGGAGTTGATTGCAATGAAACCTTCGAATCGGTAGCCAGAATTGAGGCAGTTAGATTATTTTTGGCTTTTGCAGCTCACAAAGACTACAAAGTTTATCAAATGGATATTAAATGTGCATTTTTGAATAGAGATCTTGAAGAAGTATATATTGAACAACCTGATGGATTTTCTTTGACAGATGACAATGATATGGTTTGCAGGTTAAGAAAAGCTTTGTATGGATTGAAAAAAGTCCCAAGAGCTTGGTATGCAAGGCTGGATAAGTATCTTTTGAAGATAGCAAGGTTGGTATGTAAGGAATTTTCTCTTGAAATGCAGCAAGAATTTGAAATGTCTATGATTGGAGAAATAAAATTCTTTTTAGGTTTGTAGATTTCTCAGACTGATAAAGGTATATTTTTGAGTCAATCCAAGTACTTGAATGAATTACTAAAGAAATTTGGGATGGAGAACTCTAAACCGGTAAGCACACCTATGACTACAAATGACAAATTATCTCAAAGGGATGAATCTACACCTGTTAATCCAACTAGATACAAATCTATGATAGGAGGTTTACTATATTTGTCACAAACCAAGCCTGATATTATGAATGTAGTATGTATTGTTTCTAGATTTCAAAGTAATCCTAGGGAAAATCATGAATCAACAGTAAAAAGGATTTTCTGGTACCTACAAGGCACAACAAATCTTGGATTATGGTATCCTAAAGATGAAAATTTTGATCTATGTGCATACATAGATGCAAATTGGGTAGGAGATGTAGATGATAGAAAAAGCACCACTGGAGGAGCATTCTTTCTTGGAAAGAGATTAGTTTCTTGGTTGAGTAAGAAACAGAGTTGTACATCTTTATCAACAGCAGAATCAAAATATGTTGCAGCAGCAACTAACTGTACACATGTATTATGGCTTAAGCAAATGTTGAAAGACATAAAGGTAAAATGAAAGGAACCCATTACTATATACTGTGATAACACTGCAACAATTGATATATCTAAGAATCTGGTATTACATTCTAAAACAAAACATGCTTCTATCAAATTGAATTTTCTAAGGGAAAAAGTTGAAGAAAAGGAGATAAAACTAGTTTATGTGAATACTAAAGAACAACTTGTAGATATTTTCACAAAATCTTTGCCTAAGGAGACTTTTGAATATCTCAGAGATCATCTTGGATTCATACCACCATCGGTAGAGACTTAGACAGTTAATGATTGTCATCAACCGACAGAATTAAAAAGATAAATCTTTTATTCTGGCATTTGATGAGAAAGCTACTTCTCAAGGGGAGTAGTTGGTATTTTGTATGAACTTGACTTTGGCATTTGATGTTAAAGGGGGAGAGATATCTATGGAAAAACACATTATCCTTTAAGGAGAGATTGATATTGAAAATAAATCTTTGGATAAACACATGTTGCTCCCAGGGGGAGAAATGGAGATTGTTGGTTTTGGTATTTGGCATTTCTGTTTTGGTACTTTGATGGTTTTCCCATCTTGTGTTGCCATCAATGCCAAAGGGGGAGATTGTTGATATTTTGGTATGGTTTTGTCATTGATGTCAACACCTACTGAATATAAGCACTTTGAAGATCCAACAACATTCACCGGCAAGCAAGTAAACTGTGCAACGATTACTGGTATATGGTTCACCGGCAGAATATATTGTTCATCGGTACCTGGAATGATATGGAAGACACTTGGTAATGTCGAAGACATCATGTGGACACTTTTTTTTGAAGAATTAATCATTGGTATATTCATATTTGCATATTTATTTTTACCAGCAAATAGGTCCAGGTTATCTAGGGTTACACCGACAGGTTTATCTTTTCTAGATTAGCATGGCACGCTATGGAGATGATTTATTATTGTTGTAAATGCATTTAGCTGACATGTTTAATCAGTTATTGCATCGGATATTATATTGTATGAAAAATATTTTATTGTAATATCTTGTAGAGCCAACCTAGGGTGAACTCACAAAGCTGGTTCCCACTTTTTGGTACGACCTGATTTTTGCTGAAATCATACATTTTTAAAAAAATGTAATGATTTAAGCTTTAAGAGGTCCCATTTTAAGTAATTAATTGAAAAGAGTTAAATCAAAGGCTCTTAGATCAAAATTTCTTGAATATAACCTTGCTACTTCTAAATCATACTTGCAATGGAGTCTCCTTTGCATCTATCAAATGCTGATAAAAAACCAATTTTACATTAGCTTTTCGGGGGTCAAATTAATTCATTTAAAAGTTTTTTTTTAAAAGTATTTATTCCTTATTATAAGATTTCCAAATAGTATAACTTTTAATATATTTAATTTCATTAATATATTTTTATTTTATTTCTTATGAATGTAGGTTTTTCACCGAACATGAACTTCTTTGTTCAATGCATTGGGAAAAATAGTAAACTAATTCAAAAAAATTCTGAAAAATATCTATGCACTAGGTATTGATGTTTTCTTTCTAACAAAAAAAAGAAAATTGAATTTTGATATATATAGAACAAGTTATGTGTTCAAACGTACACCTATATCTAAATTATAATTAGTCGAACTTCAAAACTTAATAAAATGAAAAATGTTAAACATGTCACTATCAAACCAATTGCATGCCCTGGGTATTGATGTTACAAACCAAAATTCAAAAGAATTAAGTTTTTATCATTTATAGAAAAAATATTATACGTTTCGGGATACACATCACTCTTAAAAAATGTTGTTTGCTGTAAAAAACTACTTTTTGAGGGAGATGGAAAAATCAATAAAATTTTATTCAAATAAATTTGAAAAAAATATATTTAGAATCTACAAACAAGATGTTAAAAATCACTAGCTTGTATCATCTTCAAATTCTTAACGGTTTAAAAGTTATAGGTGTCAAAAAGTGAAGGTTTTTTTCAAAATATTCATATAAGTGTCAAAGTTGATCAAAAAGTGGGAACCAGTATTGTGAATTCACCCCCTGCTAAAATTGGTCTTAGGGTATGGTATAAATGTAAGATCTTATTTGTAAGATCAAGTGTGGAGTGTGAAAAAGAATGGAGTGAAGGTATATGCGAGATCAAGCAGGGATATACACGAAGACATCATTTGAAGGTGAAGTTAGGGTTTTGTAGAAGTATATCTGCATTACACCAGTACTGAATCCAGCATATGAAGATGTTATTTTGTGTAGTACATTCTTATTGGATTTAACCATCCAACTGTAGTCAGTGTGACTCCCATTTTGTGATTGAGCAGTGAGCTCTAGGCTATTGGCCTTTCTGCATGTGCAGACCCCATTTATGTACACTTACTATCTGCAGTAGTATCATCTGATTGTGGGTAAAGTTTCCCACCGTGGTTTTTCCCCTTACAGGGTTTCCATGTACAAATATTGGTGTCATGTGTTATGGATGACTTTATGTTTATGTTTCATGCATTAATCCTTACCGGTATAGCAATTTACTGTTAACACTGTCTACCAGCATACTTAACTGGTTTACCGGAATTAAGCATTAAGGTGGTTAATTAGTTTTTGGTTTGAATTTATTAGACAACTGATTCACCCCCCCCGCCCCCCCCCGCCCCCCTCTCTCAGTTGTCTCTGGGACCTAACATTTTGATGATGAACCATAGCTAGGACACCAGATGTGGAAAAGGAAGGAATTCTAGGACCAATCCATCACTATGGTCTAAGGCATGCTCTGCCCCTTCATTTCTTCCGCTTACATGTTAGTATGAGTTTTAGTATCTATTTTTTTTGTTTACAACCTCAAAAATGTATAAGGACTTTTCTGGTTTTCCTTCTGAATAATGTTAATCAATTTTGTTGACTCTGATGAATTTTGATTTAATGTGAACTTTTGAAAAAAGTTGGAGATACTATAGACTAGGGTGTCCAGTAGTTGTTTTGTATATGATTCAATGGTTATAAATAACTGGTCTTGATATGATTGTTTGGATTCCTAAGGTCTTTCCAGAATCCTTACAAATTTTGTAATACTTTTAAATCATTAATACGTATCTCTTATTTCAATCCAAACCAAGTGGAAAATTACAAAGGTTGTGAATATTTTTTTTTAACTTCGACAAATTCAACCTTGCAATGATGGTTGACGACATCAACCAATAGGAAGATGAAGGACTGATTTTATTAAAATTATTTATATGTTTAAAAAATTAGAAATAATAGGAATGTTAAAAGTAATGGAAAATTGTCTACAATGGTTGGCTAATTGAAAAAAGTCTTTACCGATGGTCATTCATTCCAATGTGTCCATCCACATGTGTATCGGTGAGTAGGCAAGATAAAATTTTAATGTCTCCAGGACACATAATTTCACCGACAAGCCTTCTCCTTCTTTGAATGTTGGTCATGTTGGCATCATCATTTGATATGATTGTTTGGATTCATTACAAATTTTGTAATACTTTTAAATTATTAATATATATCTCGTATTTCTGATAAAAACCAAGTGAAAGATTATAAAGATTGTGATACTTTTTTTTTAACTTCGACAATTCAACCCTGCAATGATTGCTGACGACATCAACCAATAGGAAGATGAAGGAATATTTTTATTAAAATTATTTATATGTTTAAAAAATTGGAAACTATAGGAATGTTAAAAGTAGTGAAAAAATTGTCTACAATGATTGGTTGGTTGAAGAAAAGCTTTTGTCGATGGTCATTCGTTCCGATGTGTCCATCTACATGTGCATCGATGAGTAGGCAAGATAAAATTTTAACGTCTTTAGGACACATAATTTCACTAACAAACCTTCTCCTTCTTTGAATGTTGGCCAT
This sequence comes from Cryptomeria japonica, assembly GCF_030272615.1. NCBI lineage: Eukaryota > Viridiplantae > Streptophyta > Pinopsida > Cupressales > Cupressaceae > Cryptomeria > Cryptomeria japonica. The sequence continues at coordinate 594,986,669 of NC_081411.1, forward strand.
TGTTAGAAAAGTTAATCTTTACTTGGCTTAGGTTTCTTTATTTGTATTTAATTTGGGATATTCCTTTGGAATCCCTACATGTAATTTTTCCTCTTGTACGTGTGAGGACAAGTCATTTCTTTTATTTTCCTTTATTAACGAATATTTGATTTCCTCCTTGAGAGGATGTTGACATATTGCACACACATATTATGAGTGGTGTCATTCATAGATATGGGAGTTACTTTGTAACTCCACTCTTCATCTCTATTTAAGAGATGTTTCTCCTCTCATTCTCCACTTTGGATATCATTGTAATGAGTCTCTCTCTCTCTCTCTCTCTCTCTCTCTCACACACACACACACACACACACACACATTTAGACTTTTCCTTCATTCATAATACATAAGGGGTTTTTCTTTTCTTTTCCCCTTTCAAAAGCTCTTGTGTCTCCTCTTCAAGTTTTGGGTGGTTTCTCTCAAGTTTCTCTCTACTTTGGTAACATTACTTCAATCTAAATACTTACTTGGATTTCTTTTTCATTTTCTTGCTCTTGTATTTCTTTTCATGGTATTAGAGCGGGTTACTAATCCTTGTTTAAGTTGAAGTTGATGAAGGTTGCCATTATTCATTTTTAAAATCACCTTTTTTGGAAGTACTCTTTGAGAGAAGAGCATAACTTTATTCTCTAACTTGTTTTGTGCAGGTCTTGATTTCAGTTTTAATTTTTTTTTTCAAACTTGTTAACAAGTTTGTATGCATGATTAATCCATTTAGATTTTAAAAGAGATTTTCTTTTCTTTTAGTTTTGGAAGGCTTGCCGTCAAAATTGTGTTGCCAACTTCTTTTCCTGCATACTTTAGTTTTCATTTGCACTCACTTTGGAAAGCTTGTCGTCAAAGTTTTTTTTTCTAGTTTGAGTATTGGTTTTGGAAGGCTAATCGCCAAACTCATTTTATATAACTTGTTTTGGAAGGCTTGCCGCCAAAACATTCTCTGTTTTATTTGCAGGCTCATCTTAAAATCTTAATATATTCTCTGATATTGTTGCTGGAAAGATTTAATATTTAATAGTTGTTCTTATCAGAGCAAATATCTTCAATTTTTTATATCTGTATATTCTAATTTCTTTATAAATATCTCTGTTAATTTATCTTTGTATTAATATCTCTGCTATCTCTTTATCGTTAACTTCAGATTTGGACTTTTCTCTCTTTAATTGATGCCTCTTTGGAATTTTCTATGAACGTTCTTTTATATTCTACGTTATTTTCATGTCATACACTTTACCTTAATAGGTTAGCCGTATATTAAAAAGCTTCCTAATCATATCACTTTAATTTAAACTCCCTTTCAAGTTCCTATTCTACTTTATAAGCTCCACGTATAAAGATACTAAAAACTTTAAATTTCTTTAATTTAAGCTCCATTTTATATTAAAACATGTTTGGTTTAGTATAAGATTTAAAAAAAAATCAAAGTCTTAAATTTAGTTATTTACCTTTATAAAAATTAAAGTTCTTTAATTTTAAGTTCTTTTATATATATAGTTTTTATTAAAATGTAAAAGTATTTTAAAAGTTTTTTTAAAAAATTAAACTTTTTTTTTTTAAGTTTTAAAATAAAAGTTTTTTCAAACTTTTAATATGCATAAATATAAATTTAAAGTTTTTTTTACAATATATAGATTTTTTTATAGTTCTAAATCAAAAGTTTTTAAATTTCAATTTATTATTAAAGAGTTGAAATTTAATCAAAGAGGGTAATTTTTTTTTATCTTAACCATTATTTGTTCAAGTTTGTTTTGCAAATATGTCTACTTTAATTCCTGAAATTAAGTTAAATAGCACTAATTATTATTCATGGAAAACCCATATTTCTTTTATTTTTGTTTCAAGCACCTTTTGGATGTTGCTACTGATAAAAAATCAAAGCAGAGACCGCTTTGACTGCACCTCAAGTTGACCAAGAAAGATGGAAGACTCAAAATGAGAAAGCACTTGGTTTAATTGGTATTTCAATGGTTCTTGATTTGTATGTTCTTATTGGAAATTGTACAAAAGTCTATGAAACTTGAGAAATTTTAAAAAGAAATTATGATAGCTTAAATGAATCTCGAAAAATTCAGCTGCAAGATCAATTTGAAGACCTCAGGTATACGGATTTTAAAATGATAGATAATTTATTATTGAAGTTTGATTCTATTAATAGTCAACTAACTAGTTTAGGAGTTAAACTAGATGATATACGTTTAATTCATCTCATTCTTAAAAAATATCTTCCTTGTCAATTTCAGCAATTTATTACTAATATTCATTCTCATGTTGTTATTCCTAATTTAGCTAGTCAATTAACTTATGATATTTTTCGTAATTTATTACGTTAAGAGGAAGCTAATTAATTCAATTTGGTAATCTCAAAAGTAGTGAACAATTTTTTATATCTAAAAATCAAAATCATAATAATAATTTTAGATCCAATAATAATAATCATAATCATAGCAATCATTATTCTAATAATAAATTTCATTCTAAATCCTATAATAACAATTCTAATAATAATCAAAATGACAATTATTTTAAGAGGCCCCATTGTACGTATTGTGGTAAGGATGGTCATGTGACTAATAATTATTTTAAGAAACATGGCAAAAAGCCCATGAACCAAAATAATCAAAATAATCAACAACATAAATCTAATTATAAGAAAGGTAATAATAATGGTAATTCATCTCATCATGCGTTTACTTGTAGTTGCAATGTTTCAAAACCTCTTGAATGGATTATTGATTTTGGTGTATCTCAACATGTTACTTCTCATAAAGAAATTTTTGATTCTATGCATCCAGATACTTCGAATATTCATGTTCAACTTGCTAACAATTATACTTGTAAAGTAGAAGCTATTGGTGATGTCAATATTTCTAATGGTAAATTACATGATGTTCTTTGTGTTCCTAAATTAAATTCAAATTTTATTTCTGTTGATAAGCTTTGCCAAGATTATAAGATTGAATTCTATAAGGATATGTGTTATATCATTGATCCAAAGCATAACCAAGTTATTGCTAATGCTAAAATGGACAATGATAACTTATTCATATTTTATGAGTTTGCTCATTCAAAGTATTCTTTGTTTACTACCATTGATTTTAATGTTTGGCATGAAAGACTTTGGGCACATAAATTCTGATAATATTGTCTTGATGCAAAAAGAAAATATGGTAGATGGATTGCCTAGCATTGTTCCTCCTAAAACTGTATACACATGATGCATGAGTGGTAAGATGCATAGGGAACCCTTTTCTCAAGGTCAATCATGGAGGACAAACCATAAATTCCACCTCATTCATAGTGACTTTTTGGGACCCATGGAGAATACCTCCATCCAAAGATCAAGGTATGCACTTACATTTGTTGATGATTTTTCTAGGAGAACTTGGATCTATTTTCTTCATAGCAAGGATCAAGTTCTTGATGTTTTTACTGAATTTCATATGTTTGTTGAAAGACAATCTTGTTTTAAGATTAAAATACTTAGAAATAATAATGGTAAAGAATATGTGAATAATGCATTTAATGGTTATTTGAAATCTTTTGGTATTAAACATGAGCTTACTATTCCCTATACACCTCAACAAAATGGTGTAGCGGAAAGGAAACATAGAACCATTATTGAAATGGCTAGATGTTTATTGCATGCTAAGAATATGCATTATAAATTTTGGGCTAAAGTTATGGCTTGTGCTACTTATCTCATTAATAGAACACTTACCAAATACTTAAAGGATATAACTCTTGAAGAAGCTCGGTCTAATAGAAAGCCCAATTTAAAGCATTTAAGGATTTTTGGTACCATTGCTTATGTTCATAAACCTAAACAAAAGACACACAAATTAGATTTTAAATATTCTCCTTATATATTTTTTGGTTATGATGAGCATTCTAAAGTATATAGAGTTTACAATCCTATCACTAACAAAGTAAAAGTTGCTAGAGATGTTTGTATTGCTAAAAATGGTGTTCATGATTGTTCTAATGTGCATGATAATGAATTTTTTGAAAGTAAGGTTGTGGTTGTGGAGGAAACACCTCCTTCTCTAAACCCTACTCCTAATGCATATGTTTCTAAAAGTGATAGTGATTATGATCATGATAATTCTACTCCTAATGATTCTTCTTCTAGTGATGATTCTATTACTTCTAAAAGGAAGCCTAAATGGTTTAAAACTTTGATTCAAGAAAGTCATGATTATTTAGCTAGAATGGATAAATTTAAAGCTAGAAGAATAAATTATTGTAATTATGATTTGATGTCTCCTATTATGAATGCAAATGATCCTAATTCTTTTGAGCAAGCTAAAAATCAACCTCATTGGCAAAAAGTTATGCAAGAAGAATATGATACTTTGCTTTCTAATCAAACATAGGATTTAGTTCCTTTACCTCAAGGTAAAAATCTTGTTTCTTGTAAGTGGTTATATCAAACTAAATTGAATGCAAATAATGAAGTTACTAAGTTTAAAGCTAGATTAGTTGCTAGAGTTTTTTCTCAAATTGAAGGCTTATATTATAATGAAACTTTTTCTCTCGTTGCTAAAATGCCTACTATTAAACTTGTTCTTGCTTTAGCTTCTAATATGAATTGGCCTATTCATCAAATGGATGTTAAAAGTGTTTTTCTAAATGGTGATTTACATGAGGAAATTTATATGTCTCAACCTCCAGGTTTTGTTAAGGAAGGTAATGAACATTTAGTTTTCAAGTTAAAGAAATCAATTTATGGTTTGAAACAATCTCCTAGATCTTGCTCCTTGTCCAAAGGAAAAAGAAAAACCTCCGCTAAATGCAAACGCGTTGTCTATGATGACAATTCTTCAGCCGAGGACACTGAGAACGACAACCCTTCCCTGGACTCAGAGGTTAAAGGAGATCCTCCAGACTTGCTTCCAAAGGCCGCAGGAAGAAGACCTCAATTATTGAGAATCCGGACTCTTAGGAGGACCCCATTGGGGACAAGAAGGAGGAGGGGCCTAAAACTAAGGGGGGGCCTAATGGGGATGTTGATAATGTTAATATGACTAGGGACCCTATTGTCCCGATCACTGTTGGTGTTGTTGATATGACTACCCCTGAAAGAAAATCCTAGGAACTCATTGACGATAATGTTACGACCCCTTTGAACATGGACATTGAGGGCCCTATGAGTATGGAAATGCTTGACAACAATGCTCTAGATCCTGGAAATTTAGATAGGGATTTAAACTTGGCCGAACAGGTGATGCATTCCATCCCTCTGATGGACTTGGTTAAGGATATTGACAACTCCATTTCTGTTGGTGAGCCCAAAGAGAGTATGGAAACTACTAATGACTTGGGGGTTGAGAACCCCCAGGAGGCCCCTACTCTACAACAGATGGAAAAACTGAGCATGGATGTGCTGGACATCACGCAGAGAATTGAAAACCTTGACCCTATTCTTGAATTGCAGTCTATCAAGGAGGAGGTCAAACAACTTAAGAACAAGATGGAGACTTGGGAAGCCCAAATGGTGGGCCTAAACAAATTCCATTTGCAGGTGTTACAGAGCTCCGCTCTCACCCTCTCTTTGTTGAGGGAAAGCTACGCGAACACTAAGAAGGACAAACAAGAGGATAGGGACCTCTACAAATTCATGTCTACCAAATGGAGTAGTGCCATGGAGGCCATTGGGGTGTGCAAGGCACCCCTGTAGTTTTCTTTTTAATGCTATTATTTTTTATTGTTAAAAAGACTTGGTTCTTTTTTTGATGATTGGTGTTGTTAATTACTATTATAGTGTTGTTTTTGCGCTATGATCGATAGTTCTACTATGTAAAGGGTCAGTGCTCTTGTTCTCACTACTTTTTAAATAAAAAACAATCTCCTAGAAAATGGTATTCTAAGATAAATGCATTCTTTCTTTCTCAAAGTTTCATTGGAAGCAAAAATTATCCAAATTTATATATTAAACATAGTGAAGAAGACATTGTGATTATTATTTTATATGTAGATGATTTAGTTCTAACTTCAAGTTCCAATCATTTGATTTCTGAAATTAAGTTTCAACTTAGTCAAAAGTTTCAAATGATTGATTTAGGACTTTTACATTATTTTTTAGGAATGCAAATTTGGCAAACAAGTAATGGTATTTTTCTATCTCAAAGTAAATATGCTCAAGATCTTTTAGACAAATTTAAAATGAATGATGCTAATCATGTTTCTACTCCATGTTAATTAGGCACAAAGTTAATTCTTGATATACAATCTCCTTTAGTTGATGCTACTTTATATAGACAACTAGTTGGAAGTTTAAATTATTTAACTCTTACTAGACCAGATATTGCTTATAGTGTGGGTTTTTTTCTATATTTATGTCTAAACCTCAACAAACTCACTTTAAAGTTGCAAAAAGAATTTTGAGATATATTAAAGGAACTCTTAATGTTGGTTTATTTTATGATGCAAATTGTGATTTTACTTTCAAAGGATTTACTAATTTAGATCTAGGGGGAGATCCCAATGACAGAAAATCTACTTTTGGATATTGTTTCTTTGTTAGTTCAAGTGTCATTTCTTGGAATAGTAAGAAACAAGAATCTACTTCACTTGGTTCCATAAAAGTTTAATATAAATGATGCACTAATGCCTCTAAAGAAGCCTTGTGGCTTAGAAAATTGCTTAAAGATTTGGGGTTACCTCAAAAAGATGCAACACCTTTGTATTGTGACAATCAAAGTGGCATTTTCTTGACTAAGAATCATTGTTGGCATTTTAGTAGAAAGAAAGATTGTTAGCATTTCAATAAGGATATTGAGAAGGTTGTTGAAGATAATTGATATAACTGAAGAAGGATGATTACTATCTTAATAATATTATTTTGTCATTGATGTCAAGAAATTGATTTTCTGATTCAGTATGATGTTGCCATATCTTAAGAAGTATGTTTTGATGAAAATTAAGAAGTCGGTAAAGTGACATAGAAAGAATGTGATAATAAAGGGGAGAAATGAGTTATTCAATGGGCAACTATTACTGAGTTAGACAATGATGAGATCATGTTATTTTGATTGTTTTTATATCCTAAATATGATGTTTAATACTGTATTATGTCACCGAGCAAAGAACCTAGTCGGTAAACCCTAAGGAACCTAGTTGGTAAACCCTAAGGTTATCGATATCGGTTAAAGAAGGCAGAATGTCTACCGAGTGAAGTTTAGTGTTAACTGAGTTATAACAGATCGCATTGGATGAATACAAACATTATTTAATGAAGGACAATGATGAGCTGGAGTTGATTAAATGATTGGTATGTCATGCATGAAGTTTGTTAAGGATCTATGGCAATGGAAGATCAGCAGGAAGATCTACAGCTCAGATTGAACCACAATAACCTTGTGCAAGTTCCAAGAAAAGAATGCAAGTCCCAAGGCAAGGTAAAACGTTTTCAGATAGAAGGATGCATTGAACTTGGTCAAGTTTGAAGATCTGATGGCTAAGATTGATCATGGGAAATGTGATCAAGGAGATTAAGAGTTAGAATTGTTTATAAATAAGGAATTATTGATGAACAATGAATGCGGGCAAATGTAAGCACATTGATGCTACAGTAATGTTTACCGGGCACAGAAGCTTGGAGATCTAATTGAAGAGAAGATTGAGGAGCCCAACAAGCCCTACAAGGGACAAGATAAGTCTTATGACAAGATTGTTTTGAGCAAATAGGATCTGCTTTAGCATTTCAGAAGTGAAGTTGTAGATATCTTTTATTACTGTTGTTTATGTTGTAAGTGATAGAAAATCTCTTAACCGAGTGGACTTAACAGTCTTATTTGTAAATCCTCTAGCAAGGTAACATTCTAAATGAGTGTTTGAATTCCTTTGACAAGGTCACTTCTAACAAAGTGCAAGATCCTAACAGATTTGAGGGAAATCCCTTAACTGGGTCACATCTAGCAATGTGTTTGTAATCTTTAATAGGATTTACTTTTAACCGAGCATACTCTAGAAGAGTATATTTCTTAGTGGGTCCAAAATCCCATAGTGGTTTTTCCCTATTTGGGTTTCCATGTTAAATCCGGTGTTATATGTGTTGTGATGTTCTATGTTCATGAGTTTAAATGTTTTACAGTTTTCTATAGTATATGCTACCGAGGTTGAATCTGTTGAATATATTGAAGATTAAGTTTGTATGATTCACCCCCCCCTCTCATCTTGTTATCTATTGACTTAGAGCTTTACAATTGGCATTTGTACTTAACAATTGGTATCAGAGCTCTGGACTCCGGAAGAAAATTTTAAAGGAACTTGAGGCAAAGATCCGAAGATGTATAAAAGGGATCCACCAAAGCTGAACAAGTCAAGTTTCTCCACATGGCAGAAAAGGATGAAGTTACACTTATCAAGAATTGTAGAATATGCAACATATTATCTGGAGAATGATTACATTGCACCAAGAACCTACCCTATGAGAATGGAGGAGATAAAAGAAAAGAAAGAACATACTCAAGCTATGATTGAAATAACATCTAACTGACTCAGAGTTTAATGATCTAGAAGACTGTAATGATGCAAAGGCAATGTGGTCTAAGCTCATATCTGTGTATGGTGGTGATGAACATGTTCAAAGAGAAAAGGTAGATAGTCTAAGAGGGCAACTTGAATCCATGAGAATGAATGAAGGAGAAAACATAACACAATACAGTATAAGGTTAAAAGAGATTGTCAATCAAATTAAAGGAGCGGGTGGAACTATTGAAGAAAAGGATGTAACAAGTAAGTTATTGAGAACCCTTCTACCAGCTTATGCTATTTGAGTCTCTGCAATCAATGAATTAAGGTCCATACCAAACATGCCAGTCTCTTTGAATGCTACTATCGGTAAGCTACATGTATTTGGGTTAAGTAATTTTGATAACAGTGGGTCTTCAGTAAATAAAGTTGAATCTGCATTCAATTCTTTTCATCTTGGTGAATCTAATGATTATAATGATAGAATGAATAAGTATTCTGAAGGAAATCACAGTGGTGCAAGTGAAAGATTTCATAAAAACATGGAAGAAGTACACAAACTATATGAGGAAATCAGAAAGCAAGAAGATTTTGAAGCACTATTGGCCAAGAGGTTACCGAGAGGCAAAGGTAAGTATAAAGGAAAGCTACCTTTGAAATGTTTCAACTGTGATAAAATAGGAAATATGGCTTCTAACTATCTTGATAGAGAATCTAGTGAAAAGAGAGAATATCGAGAAGACAGACAGAAAGACAATCACTACAGAGGACACCAAGACTTTAGAAGGAGAGATAGAAAGACATGCTTAGTAGCTGATGAGGAATCCAATGATGATAGATCTGATGAAACTGAAACAGAGGAAGTTGTTTATGTGGCTATTAAAGATGGATCAGATGAAGAAAGGTATGAAGAAAAAGCCCTAGTAACTCACATAAATAATAATGATTCTTGGATCATAGATAGTGGATGCTCTCATCACATGACGGGTGATAAACACAAGTTTGTTAAACTAGAAGATTATGATGGAGTTTATGTAAGATTTATTAATGATGCCCCATGTCCAGTGAAAGGTAAAGGTTTTATCACACTTCTTGACAATGCTAAATGTAATGATGTATACTGGGTTGAAGGTTTGAAATACAATTTGTTGAGTGTAGCACAACTAAACAATACAGGATACCGAATATAATTTCAGAAGGGAATTGTCAAAGTTCATGACAAACATGGAAAACTAGCTGCTATCGGGACTCAAACAAGAGGTAATACATTTCATCTTGACTCAACTCGGAACAAAGGTCTATATGCTAAAATAGAAGAAACTTGGTTATGGTATAAAAGGTTTTGTCATGTAAATTTTGATAATCTAATCAAAATAAGTAAGAAGCATCGTGTAAGAGGTCTACCGAGCTTGGAAAAACTTGAGAATGCTATGTGCCGAGGATGCCAGATAGGTAAGATGACAAGATCAAGCTTTACAAGTAAGTCCTACACCTCTAAAGGAATTTTAGATCTTGTACACACTGATCTTTGTGGTCCCATGAAAGTTCAGAGTTATTATGGTGATAAATATTTCATATTATTTAGGGATGATTACTCAAGGATGATGTCAGTAATGTTTTTAAAACAAAAATCAGAAGCTTTTCAAATGTTTAAATGGTACAAGGAAAGAGTTGAAAATGAAACACGAAGACAGTTGAAATGTCTTAGATTTGATAGAGGAGGAGAGTTCAGTTCTGACGAATTTAACTTATACTGCAATGATCATGGTATAAAAAGGCAAGTATCTACACCGAGAACTCCACAACAAAATGGGATAGCTGAGAGAAGAAATAGATCTATTGTAGATTGTTCTAGAACCCTGATGATTGAAAAGAAGGTACCCCAAACATTCTGGAGAGAAGCAATAAGCACTGCAGTCTACACCCTGAACCAAGTACAACTGAAGAAAGGAACTATGAAGACACCATATGAAATCTGGTATGACAAGAAACCTAATGTAAGTTACTTTAAAATCTTTGGAAGTAGATGCTATGTTCACAAAGATGACAAAAATGGGAAATTTGATCAGAAAAGCGAGGAAGGAACATTCCTTAGTTACTCTTCTAGAAGTAAAGCATTTAAATGTCTGATCAAATCATCTAACAAAATAGTGGAAAGTGCAAATGTGAAATTTGATGAATTTTCTAAAAGAAATGATGAAGGAAATTCCAAAGATTTTAAAGTAACTTACATTAGGTTTCTGAAAGAAATGATGAATCTTAAGGGGGGGTGTTAGAAAAGTTAATTTTTACTTGGCTTAGGTTTCTTTATTTGTATTTAATTTGGGATATTCCTTTGGAATCCCTACATGTAATTTTTCCTCTTGTACATGTGTGAGGGCAAGTCATTTCTTTTATTTTACTTTATTAAGGAATATTAGATTTCCTCCTTAAGAGGACGTCAACACATTGCACACACATACTATGAATGGTGGCATTCATAGATATGGGAGTTACTTTGTAACTCCACTCTTCATCTCTATTTAAGATATATGTTTCTCATCTCATTCTTCACTTTGGATATCATTGTAATGAGATTCTCTCTCTCTCTCTCTCTCTCTCTCTCTCTCTCTCTCTCTCTCTCTCTCTCTCTCTCTCTCTCTCCTTTAGGCTTTACCTTCATTCATAATACATAAGGGGTTTTTCTTTTGTTTTTCCCTTTCAAAATCTCTTGTGTCTCTTCTTCAATTTTTGGGTGGTTTCTCTCAAGTTGCCCTCTACTTTGGTAACATTACTTCAATCAACATACTTACTTGGAATTTTTTTTTTTTTTATTGCTCTTGTATTTCATTTCAGCCAGGCTAGAATCGTCAAGTTTTTGGGATCTAAGAAGTGTCTAATAAATTTCCCAACAAACCTTCATCATCATTCCTTTGTCGACTCCTTGTTGACATGTGGACACCGTAAAGTCGTTGAAGCTTTGAAAAGGGTATCACCGAAATGTTTCTTCTGTTACATATCGTGGACTTTGACATCAGCTCGGTGGATTGTTAGAATGCGATATAGACTTCAATGACAACCCAATGACTCCTTGGTGGGACCATGACTTAAGAGTAACTTAAAGCATGTGCTTTAGATATGAAGTTATTAGGACATAAGAGGGGACTTATGAGACTTACAAGCACTAACACATGACATAGGAAAGTAAAAACATGTGTGTGAAGGCTAAGGGAAAAATATACCGACTGGTAAAATAACAAAAGCCAAAGCATGAGGTCGGGTAATGCAATGAGATGAAACCATTAGTGATAACTTAAGAGGAGATCTTACCAGTTGATCTGGTCAACTGAAAATTAAAACAAAAGCCTGCCTAAGGTTATTTGAAAATTTTAACTCAAAACATCATATGTAGTCCATAGATTAATATTAGTACATTCTACCAAATTTTGTTTTTTACTTAAAACCCAGCCAAACCTTTATCATAACATAACATAAAACATAAAGGGGTAAAGAAAATGTTAAAATAAAAAATCAATACATACAATATTGAAAATAGGGGGGTTTTAATTCAGGATATGTATTTGGAGGGGTTGACAAGAAAGGAGATTAGGGCAATATTTTTTGAAAATAGGGGGATTCTTTAGTATGCTACGAATGCATGTGATATAAACCAAGTTAAATAAGTGAATCCCTTGAGCTTTTACATCTCCATTACTAGAAGCAGATGCTTCCAAGAAGTCACCTAAGATCTTATCTAGCATATCAAAGTCATCCTTAGAGAATGTCTTGTCAAATGCATCAAATTCCAGAAGAAAGAGATCCAACATGAGGCATTCATGTAAAGTTCACCAAAAAAGTAGAGGAGGGAATTTTTCACCTCTAAGATGATGAATCTTAGAGAAAAAATTGACCACTGCTACCTAACTTAAACTAGTGCTAAAGGTGAGTGAGGGGATACAAAATATAATGATGAAATAGCCACTAAATTGGGCTATTTAAACTAAAAAATATTGAAGCATACATCAAAGAAAAGGAGCTCTATTTACTATGGGAATTCACAAATGAAAATTAAATTATACCAAAGAACCTATTTGGTCTTGGATCTTAGATGACAACATGCTACGGGGATTTTTGCACACTATGTTGTCATCTGTATGAACAAAGATCCAAAAATACACCAGAAACATTCCAGAATCCGTCCTTAGCCACACAGAACTTCTCTACCAATTGCACACACAAATACGAGTAAAAATGTTGGGGTTGTATAGGGGTTTTCCTTAGTCAAACTCTTGCTTTGGTGTTCCCACCATCACGAACAGCCAAATAGATATATTGAATAAAAAATAATAATTGTAATAGAAACTAACCCTTCTTAATGGTGGGAAACCCCTATTACATACAACGCAATGATAAATGATAAAAGCAATGGAAACAAACCTAAATTAAAGGAGGAAAAAACCTATTACAATAGACACAAGATTGATGATAAAATGATTAATTAAATGCACCTATAAAATAGATACATTCAAAGATATATCAATGCAAAGCATGCAATGTTAGAGATAAGAGAGAAGATAAAGCATTCCAACCAAACCCATCTTTTGAGATGAAATTGTGAAAAATATCAAGACGATCATATCACTATGAGATAGTAGCCAATTGATCACAATGAAAGCCAAAGCATGAGAGCCAAGAACCAAGAGCATGAGAGCAGATCATTTTTTAGAGATTTTCTTCCCAAGAGTGCCTAGAGCTTGCAATGAGCAAAAGGGTGAGATTTTACTAGCAAAGAACAAATGGTAATAGATGTTATGTATGCACTCAAGCAATGGGACATGCATTTGAAAGTACCTACTACAGGATATGTGACTTTGAATTTAGGAATCTATCGAGATGTTAGCATGACATGCAGATGTTTGTGCGTTGCGCTTTCATCCATATCGACATAGTCCCAAATGATCTCTTAGGGTGATTTGAGACACTTTGTCTTTTGAGCCCATGACGTCAAAGTAGTGAAATTTTGATCATGAACTTTATCATAAATGCACCAGGCATAATTTAGGACACTACAAGTGTGCACCCATTCCACTAATGAATGTCAAGACTTGGAGAATGAAATTTAGCAATTTATTCATTCTGGCATCATTCAAATGACAAGAAACAATAAGTGACACCTTTGTCATGACCATTCTAAATAACATCTAAGTTTCTATTATGTTGTTCCTCACTATGTGCTATTGAAAGGTTACCTTTTGTGGGCTCATTGTCATTCATGGTGGTACAATTTTAGGTGCAATCATACTTGGGTCGTATAGCATTGTAAATTATAATTGATCTAATTTACACCTCATGTTTGTGCTCCTACTTTAGCATGTCCTATCTCCACCCTTTCTCTAGGTTTGGTTTGACCCTATTCTCCAACTTTGATGTCATGAACTGATAACTCAATGATGAGCAAATAGTACCAAACTGGTACTGAGAGGGGGGGGTGAATCAGTACAAACAAAATACAGTCCTAAACCGGTTCAACAACAATTACTCCAAATCACTGGCAAACAGTAACACCAGTTTGAAACAGAGTGCAACTGGTAAAACTCATAACAACTTAAAACAATCATAAACCGGTTACTCACTTAGCTTTCCACTCAACTCAAAACTACATTACCATTTCACCCTTATGTATGAATAGGTAATCTATCATCATATCTTCACAACAACTAGTTCAACATGTTTTATTAACAGGCATAAAACATAGAACCATCATATGCTTAACAGGTAATAACAAAGCATCACAAGATAAAAGCATCACACAAGACACACATATTTTTCACGTGGAAAACCAACTGGGAAAAACCACGGTGGGGATGAATACCCACAAGCTTGTTGTTGAACTCTTTGGAAGTCCGCTCTGTTAGGAGCCTTGTCCAGTTAAAGAGATTACAAAAGGTTCTGCTAGGAACCGATCCTGTTAGAGATCACCCGGTTAAGGGATGGCTACAATACCCGGTTAAGGGTTAAACCCTGTTAAGGGTACCTTGTTAGAGGATTTCAAGAACTCAATAGCTAAAGGATTTCCAAAGCTCTCTAGCTTTCTAGGTCTCAATAACTTTGAATTACCCTGTTAAGCGATTTACAACAAGCTAGTTAAGGCTACCCTATTAGGGGATTTTCCAACTGTTGAGGTGGTTAGAGATCAATAGGTATTACAATGATCTGGTAACAACACTCAATGCCAATGCAGATCCGCTTAAGCTCCTCTTCACCTTCTGTACTTACACTCTGCAGGTATCACTTCTCTCCTCTAGTCTGGCAAGGATCTCGTATCCCTTCTCTAGGATACTCACACATAGCTTTTGCCAACAACCTCTGAAAGAATCACAACATCGATCTTATAGGACAATAGGTAGCATAAACCCTAAACCCTAGACCTGTTAGGTTAAGAAATTCAAACGATTCAATTCTAACTGTTAATCATACTGTATTGAATGCAATAGTCTTGATCCAATTTCAAGACATTCTCCATCGTTTGTTTTCCACCGATTTCATGGCAGCTGATAACCCATCACATCTTATCACCGTTTATAGACTTCGTACATTCCCGAGGTAGATAGGAACAATCTCCTTTATGCAAGATCCTTCATGCGCACAAGGCTAATGTGGCAACATAATTTGTTCTTCATTAAATTGCTAACTCATCACACAATGTCACCGGTTGAGCCATATAGGCTTGAAGCACTTCAACCGAAAACCTTGAAGTTGAGACTACTAACTAGTAGTCATACAATGCTTCCATGTGCCGATTCCCATAACCATATGTTGGTTCATCTTGAACAAGCACACCGCTTCACTTTGGCACAAATGCTAGTTCACAGTGTTATACCGGTTCTCACATATGCCAGTTCATACCTCTTCAACATATTGACATCAATGACAACATACAATGTCATTATGTCCACATACCGATTCACATAATGCCAACAATGAACACCCTTTTGTTAGTCCCCTCATGGGATCCCCTCCCCACTTTCTCTTTGTTTTGTTCTTGTTTGTAGAAGGACCAACTGGACCATGCCACCCCAAAATGTCCTAGTCCCTCTCAAATAGGCCCCAATTTGAAATGGGGTAGGTTTTATATCTCCCCAATAGAATTTGATTCTTGGGGCTACACATGACCATTGGAGGTCACCCTAATTGATAATTTACCTAGGGAACCCTATATAAAGACATAATATCAATGTATTTTAGATCTAATACTCCATCCCTATTATTCATGCATCTATGAAGCATTCATCATTAATAATTTTTAGAGATTTAAGGCTGCATATTCATCATTCAAGCATTATGGGGTAAAGTTACATCAATCTTCATGAAATCCTATGTATGTGATTAGGGTTTTTCATGCCATTACATTCAACATTTATGATTACATCCAAAAAGAATTGCATCATCATCAATGATTGCAGATCTGAGGTATATTTCGTTACCATTTATTTCAGTATTTGCATTATTTCATTCAAGGTTAGTTCCTAAACTGAGTTTTACTTAGGCAAACGCATATTACTAACATATTTCCCTTTGTTTCTATGTTCAGGAAACAGGTGCAGGATCTGTACTCAAGATTTTTGGCAATGTCATTAGTGGCAAACAAGTTTAACTTTTGATGATGAAAAATTTGAAGGACCACAATAGATCTATGCTACCTGGTCTCAAAAAATCTGACCAAACTTTTAGGAATAATTTTTAAACATCTTATTTTCCCTAGATCTCAGTTGGTGGCTCCATGGGATATCTGTAACTTATTGATTCTACCATTTTACTTCAGTTATCCCTCACTTTACCCTAATTTTATAATCATTAACAATTCAACTAAGAAAGAGGATAATCAATCCCAACCAATTGAATCCAATCAAAATCTCAGCCTTTTCCATAGTTGGATTGAGCCTAGATCTATTGGGTCCAATTGTCTTTCAATATAGTGATGTTAATTGGGTTGTTTAGTGGATTTACTTGGTGAAATCCTAATTCTCAAATTTCCCTCCGTTACATTTTAGTGAACCCGACATCTTTTCATGGTTAATTCTGATTTGTTGTCTCATATTTGATTTGTGTGCATTTTAGCTTTCAAATTTGCACTCATAAATCATATTTTCAATTAAAAACTTAAATTTAGTTGTTAATTTCATAGAAAGCCTGATTTATTTTGTTAGATTTGGCTTGTGGGTTGCATAATTTTTCACTTATATTTTTAGATCTGATTTTAGGCATTCATAATAGATTTTAATAAATTTGATTGGTTTTCTATTTCACATATGATTATATTAATATTTAGTTACATTTATCACAATCATGTGTTAGATAATGACTTATTTCATTTTGCATTGCTTCTTTTCATTCATAGTACTCTTGCCTATTGCATTTTAGGGTTTGAAAGATATTTCCTACTTGAAAATCATATCTCAAAGCTTTTATCTATGTTATATGTTGCTTTATGGTGACATTTTTAAGAACATGCATTACATGTTTAGATCACATAAAGACTTTTGTAGACAAAGATAATCCTAGAGATGGCATTAACAAAGTTAATACTTGTACCTCTCATAGGGTATCTAATGTGAGTGGGGAAAGAATCAATACTTCTATCAACGATCTCTCCACTAGAGACCGAGCATTAAAGAGAAATGTGACACCATCTTCTTCTCATAAACACACTCTAGTGCAATGAGTCCAAGATCAAAATGTTAGTTTATCAATCCCTTTAGATCCTTCTTATTCTCCTAGAGCTTATCATAGTTATCAAAATATTTGTAGGAAGGATGATGTTATGAATTTTATTC
This sequence comes from Cryptomeria japonica, assembly GCF_030272615.1. Classification (NCBI taxonomy): domain Eukaryota; kingdom Viridiplantae; phylum Streptophyta; class Pinopsida; order Cupressales; family Cupressaceae; genus Cryptomeria; species Cryptomeria japonica. The sequence goes on from NC_081411.1 coordinate 595,003,990, forward strand.
TTGACCTATCTCCTCATATTACATTAAATAAAGATGTATCTTTAAATGATAAGGACCTTTCTTCCCAACCTATCAAATATGATATGAATAATGATGATAGAAAGGAGAAACTTCATACAAAGGATGTTCCTTTGTCTAATTATCCATTTGATCCTTTCATGTGACCTTACACTACAAATATTAAAGAGATTCATGATAATGGTCATTCTTCTTCACAAGTAATTTTTTTTTATAGGAGTGGTTATAACATAATCTCAAAACAGGGTTATAATGGACAAGGAATTGAAAAATATGAACAAGAACTCAAAGTCTCTATAAACCCTCCTTACCAAAATAGTACATAAGGTCTTGGAAATATTCATCATTCACCTATGGATTATCTTCTTAGGGTGCAAATCTTGAAGGAGTATCTTTCAAGACATAGAAATTATCATCCATCTAAAGGTGTTTCTTCCTTAAATAATCATTTTTTCTCATATCATCAAACCCATGATCATCATGCCAATGATTTTCTTGATTTTTGAAAGAGAATACAAGAACTCATTGATAATTACACTATAAAAATCATAGAAGAAAATCCTCCTCCCTCTAGTGACCCTTGTCCTACATGTCAAGAGACAAGACCTACCCCTATTTACGATCAAGACAAAATAGCTACAAGAAGCTTTTGGAGACTGAAGTAAAATAAGAATGTTGTTTTTTCCTTTATTAAACTTAATTAAAATTATAAGAATAAGGAAGGTGATGAACATTGTCTTTTTCATTGTAGTTATTCTCATTCTCTTGGAAATTGTAAAGCCTCTAAAATATTTGTTCAAGACTAAAATGATTGAGCTCGCATAGCTCTTACAACCAATCTTGCACTTTTTATTGGCAAAGAGGTAGTTCCTTAGCACTCCATTCACTCGATCATGTTTCTCCTCACCTTATGACACTAGTAGTTAACTTCATTGGGGGCTCTTTGTCATGAGTGGTGATGATTTTTCAATAACAATCATCTTGGGGTAGCAACATAGCTTTTCCTTGTCTCCTTGCTTGGGAGGATGGGCCAACATATATTCAATTCTCTCTCTCTTTTTTGAAGATTACCCCTTCTTTAAAGTTGCATTATGAATATCTTGATTTCTTTTATTGTAATGAATATTCCTTCATGAGAGTACATGTGTGTTCCTTATTAGGACCTTTCTTTTTTTTAAGTGGTGCATCTTCCTATGTATGGTTTCTCTTTGGAAGTTGTGTACTTATTTTCTTTGTCCCTACACTCAAGGGGAATTAATTTTCTCCTATCCTTTCTAAGGATCCACTTTTCCTTTTTTGAGTGGTGTTTTCTTATGATACAATGCCATTCCTTGTGTGGAGTTGTTTGTTTTCTTAAAGATTATCTCGTATGCAAGAGGTGTGTATCCATGTCTACAACCTCTTCTACACTTGGCAATGTATGTCTATTATAAACAAACCCCTTACTTAAGGTCAAAAGTGTGTCATCCTTCATTAAGAATCCCTTTAACTTAGCAATAATGGGAAACCTAGGTGAAGTATCACAAGAAACATTAAGAATAAGCAAGTTGAAAGAGACTTGCTTGAGAAAGAAGAATGGGAATGTTGAGAAGATACGTTCATGGAGACTTGCAGAGTAAGAAGGTACCAAGCAAGAAGAAACAAGTGATGAGAAAAGAGAAAAGTGAGATAAAGAAGAAGGTTGAGAAGGGAAAGAAAATTGTCATTGAGCAAGAGATAGCAGATTTGAGGCAAGCCTTGGAACAAATGGAGGAACAAATAGAAAAGATGCAAGAAGGAATGGATCTTGAGATACAACAATTGCGTGAGAAAGCAAATGGTTGGCATTTACGAATAAGGAAGAAGGCAAATTAGCCTATCAAAAAAATCATTCATAAGAGAAGAAGACGAGAGAGGATAGAAGCACCGGACATTGAAGAATCTTTGTTGATAATGGAAGAGTTAAAAGATGTTCATAAAAGGAGACCCTTAGAAGACAAGGTTGAAGTGGAGTGTATGGTGCAAGGAGACAAGGAGGAGACCTCAAGGTCTCAAAATTTTAATTGTAATATTTCATTGGAATATGAATGTGTAGGTTTTTTAGATAATGAGATTCAAATCATTGAGAAGAAGGCTCTTGAAAGAGATCAGGTTCAAAAAAGGATGCCAAAGAAATACTACTATACAAGGATGAAAGAAGAGGAGTTGAGAAGACGACCTAGACCCAAAAATTTATAGACACAAAGGAAAATCCAATATGACATAAATGAAATGGTACAAAAGAATTGGAAGACTAGGAAGAGAAAGACAACCTGCACTCAAGTGGACTTGAGTTCATTTTTGTCCATGAGTATGGTGCAGGAGCACCTAGTTAATTTCATGCCTCCATGAGGAACTTTTTGTCAATTTGGTTTTAGTTTTGTGTATTTGATGTAATAAGGTAATTTAAGACTATGTCATGTGTGTTTGATTCAATATCAGGTCATTAGATGGAATGGAGAGTCAAGTTGCACAAGTTGTCTATTTTGCTCAAGATTGTCAAATTTGCAAAACATGGAATATGAAGACTCATAAGTCATAAATGAGGGAAATTGGATGGTTGTAGCTCAAAAAGTAGTTGATAAAAATTGCTATATGTTTAAATAAGCCATTTAAGGTCAAAAATAGAGAGAGAGGTGGTTGGAGATGGTGATTGTTGAAAATTTTGAAGTTGTAAAAATAAAATATCTTTGTTTTCTGAAAAATCTGAACATTTCCCTATTGTTTCTTTGCATTGTACATATTTGTATAAATTGATATTGATATAGAAATAGTTAGGAATGAAATACCATCAAATCTACTTACTTTTACCTTTTTTTCATTCAATTTCATTAATTTTTGAGGAAGTTATGAACGTTTTGGTGGCTACAATTCCAAGTTTTTCCCTGTAATAGTCCTATTGTAGCATGTTGTACGTACTTGTATGGACTTGTATTGGCTTGAAAAAAAAGAGAAAAGAAGGATAAATGAATTTATTTTCATTTTTTGTTGGTTTGGTTCAATTTCATGAAGATTTGCAAAAGTTATGGTCATTTTTGTAACTTTAGGTCTGAAACCCTAATAAGCCTAATTAGAGGGTGAACGGTCCAAATTTGAGCCCTATGTTCCAAAACACCCCCTACCCATTTCAATATATGTTATAAAACAATAAAATGTGTATCTATAATCATGTTTATAATTTTGGTATCAAGTTTGGTTTAAATTTTATGGCTGAAAAACCCAATTTGATGCTACCATGCCTTAGGGTCAAGAAATAGTATAGTCAGATTTTGAAGCCTTTTCTTACAAAGTAACCCTATCTAATTTTGAGATACATTTAATAATGTCCCAAAGGGTATCCGTAAATGTTCTTATATTTTGAATATCAATCTTGCCCTGAAAGTTGTGACATAAAAAATATGTTTGAAAGGCTACAAGCAAGTATGAGGGTTATTGAAGAAAAACCATAGTCTGATTAATAAAGGTACTTGTCAGCAGTTGTTTGAAGTTTTTTTGTTGTTTTCTACCCTTGCTTTGGATAAAATTGGTATCAGTGCTGGAAGACCCTGAGAGGGAGTTGTGAGAGAGAGTTTTTTCTATCCTCCAATAGTGATGAAGCTGGGTAAAAGGTGTGAAGATTTCTTCCACTAAGAGAAAGTGGGTAGAAGAGGTCTTGGAGAGTGCATCTTCTATAATCCTATTGGGTAGAGGATATTTGTGTGTGTGACAAATGGTTGTTTGGAAGAGATACTTGCGGAGTGAGGGTTTACAAAATAAGAAACAAGAGAGAAAAAGAGAGGAAAGAGAGGTAAATAAGAGGGATGAGAAGGAAAAGCAAATTGATATTGAGAAAGAGATAGTAAATTTGAGGCAAGCCTTGCAGAAAATAAAAGAAATTAAAGAGGAAATGGAAAAAAGATAGGAACTTGAGATGTGGCAATTGCTTGAGAAAGTAAACCAGGCAAATAGTTGGCATTTATCAATAAGAAAGAAGGTAAAATGGCCTATCAAGCAGATCATTTAGAAGAGAGGAAGGCAAGAGAGGATAGAATCACTAGGAATTGAATATTTTTTATTAATGATGTAAGAGTTAGAAGATCTTCATCAAAGAAGACCCTTAGAAGACAAGGTTGAAGTGGAGTGTATGGTGCAAGGAGACCTCAAAGTCTCAAAATTTATTCCTAATCTTTCATTGGAATATTCATGTGCATGTTTGTTAGACAAGGATCTTAAAATCATTGAGAAGAAGGCTCTTGAAAGAGATTGGAATCAAAGAAGGATTCTAAAGAAAGACTAGCTTACAAAGATGAAAGAATGGGAGTTGAGAAGATGATCTAGAGCCAACAAGTTGCACACGTAAAGGAAAATCCAAGAAGACACCAAATAAATGGTACAAAAGAATTGGAAGACCAAAAAGAGAAAGACAGCCTACACTCAAGTGGACTTGAGTTCATTTTTGTCTGGGAGTATGGTTTAGGAGCACCTAGTTAATTTCATGCCTCCATGAGGCAATTTCCATCATTTTAGTTTTAGTTTTGTGTCTTTGATTTAAAAAGGTCATTTAAGACCAATTCATGTGTGTTTGAGTCTATATCAGGTCATTAGGTGGATTAGAGATTCAAGTTGCACAAGTTGTCTATTTTGCTAAAGGTTGTCAAATTGCAAAACATGAAATATGAAGAGTCATAACTTATAAATGAGGGAAGTTGGATGGTTGTAGCTCAAAAATTAGTTGAGAACCATTGATATATGTTTCAATAAGCCTTGTAAAGTCAAAAATAAAGAGAGAGGTGTTTGGAGATGGTGATTATTGAAAATCTTGAAGTTGTAAAAATGAAGTATCTATGTTTTTTTAAAATCTTAACATTTCCCAGTTATTTCTTTGTATTGTATATATTTGTATTAATTGATATTGATATGAAAATGTTTGGGGATTAAATACCATCTAATATACTTACTTTTCATTTTTGTTTCATTCAATTTTATTGAGTTTTGAGGAAGTTATGAATACTTTAGAGGGTGCAATTCTGAGATTTTCCCTGTAATAGTCTTTCCATACAAAGTAACCCTATCTGATTTTGATATATGTTTGATAATTTCCACAAGGGTATCTAAAAATGTCCTTATATTTTGAATATCATTCCTACCTTGAAAGTTGTGATAGAAAAACTATGTTTGAAAGGCTACAATGAAGTATGAGGGTTATTGAAGAAAAAGCATAGTTTGATGAACAAAAGTGCTTGTAAGAAGTTGTTTGAAGTTGTTTTGTTGTTTTCTACAACTACTTTGCATCAAATTGGTATCATAGCTAGAATACCCTGAGAGGGAGTTGTGAGAGAGAGTTTGTTGAATCCTCCAATAGTGATGAAGCTGGGTAGAAGGTGTTCAAATTTCTTCCATTGAGAGGAAGTGGGTTGAAAAGTTCTTGGAGAGTGCATCTTCTAGAATCCTATTGGGTAGAGGATAGTTGTGTGGAAGAGATACTTGCGAAGTGAGTGTTTACAAAATAAGAAACAAGAGAGAAAAGGAGAGGAAAGAGAGGTAAAGAAGAGGGATGAGAAGAGAAATCAAATTGATATTGAGCAAGAGATGGTAGACTTGAGGCAAACCTTTCAGAAAATGAAATAAATACAAGAGGAAATGGAAAAAAGGCAGGAGCTTGAGATGTAGTAGTTACTTGAGAAAGAAAACCCAGAAAATGATTTCCATTTACTAATAAGAAAGAAGGTAAAATGGACTATTAAGGAGATCATTCAAAAGAGAGGAAGGCAAGAGAGGATAGAAGCACCAGGAATTGAAGAATCTTTGTTGATGATGGAAGAGTTGTAAGATGTTGTTCATCAAAGAAAGCCCTTAAAAGACAAGGTTGAAGTGGAGTGTATGGTGCAAGGAGACAAGGAGGAGACCTCAAGGTCTTAATATTTTATTTCTAAAATTTCATTGGACTATGCATGTGTTGGTTTGTCAGACAAGGAAATTCAAATCATTGAGAAGAAGGCTCTTGAAAGAGATCAAGCTCAAAGAAAGATGCTAAAGAAAGACTACCTTATAAGGATGAAGGAAGAGGAGTTGAGAAGATGACCTAGAGCCAACAAGTTATAGACACAAAAGAAAAACCAAGAAGACATCAAGGAAATGTTAAAAAATAATTGGAAGACCAAGAAGAGAAAGATAACCTGCACTCAAGTGGACTTGAGCTAATTTTTGTCTAAGTGTATGGTGCAGGGGCACCTAGTTGATTTCATGCCTCCATAAGACAATTCTCATCATTTTGGTTTTAGTTTTGTGTCTTTGATGCAACCAATTCATTTAAGACCATTTCATGTGTTTGATTCACTATCAGGTCATTAGGTGGATTGGAGAGTCAAGTTGCACAAGTTATCCATTTTGCTAAAGGTTGTCCAATTTGCAAAACATGGAAAATGAAAAGTCATAAGTTGTAAATGAGGGAAGTTGGATGGTTGTAGCTCAAACATTAGTTTAGAACCATCGGTATATGTTTAAATAAGCCTTGGAAGGTTGAAAATAAAGAGAGGTGGTTGGAAATGGTGATTATTGAAAATCTTGAAGTTGTAAAAATAAAATATTGTTGGCATTGTGTTGTCATTGATGTCAACCGAGTTGTGTTGTCAATGATGTCAACCAGTATAGCATGTCACCGATAAGTATGAAATGTTGACTTGTGAATAAGTATTGGAGACTAGTATGGTATGTCAACTGGTGAGTGATGTGTTGGTAGTGTGTTGTTGCCAACCAGTAAGCATGTGACCAACAAGAAAGAATGGTTGAACTAGTGAAGAATGTGTAGGCAACTGGTATGCAGTTTGATTGATGATATTCTACAGGACTCCCACTAGATGAAGATGTTGTCACTGATTGAAGACAAGACTGACAAAAAGTGTGTTGCCTCAAGATATCAAGGAAGACATATGTCTAGTTGAAGATGTGTTTGCTCAAACAGGAAAGTCATATTGGTATAATATCAGAAGTAGACTGAGCACAATGTAATGACAATCAGTTCCTGCCAGTTATTGGCCAACAGAGGACAAGGATCTACTCCCACTGGTTAGTGGTAATACTTATCTTATCTCACAACATGCATGGAGTGCATCATAACCCTCCAAGATAAGACAATCAAAGAAGTTAAAGGTAGGTGGTTGAAGGCATGATGAGCTACCGGGACAGAAAAGGAAGGATAAGTAGTGATGTGTTTGCCTCTTTGGAAAACCAGTTGAGATAATGTCCAAGCTAATGAAGGAGAAGGAAATTCCTAGTAGTTGTAGACATGGAGTTATACCAGGATGCATATGGAGATTGGTGTGTCCACAATCGGTGATAGATGAAGAATGTTGGCAAGGTGTTCTGATGGGTGATATTGGTATGCAGGCAAGAGTTTTGTCAATCGGTAAATAGGAACAAAGATGTGATCAAGCAGCCACTACAAATGATTAGAGAGGATTCATATGTTGTGGTTCTGGATGTATGTTCATAGCATTGGCATGAGTCTTTGATTGAAACCACATCAAGTTTGGTTAACCAGAGAGATAAGCTATAATTAACCTATATGAACTCTGTGAAGATGATGTACACTAGTAAGTCCACCGGTAAGCATGGAAGGGACAAGATAAGCCTAGAAAGAGCAAGGCATCAAGTCATGTGTAGAGAAAATGTATCATGACCTAATCGGCCGAACAAAGAAGATCATGGCTTGAAGGTTAACCGATTATGGTATAACCACTAGGGCAAGAAGACCGATAGTATAAGGTGTATACCAGTGGAGTGTTTTTGGTAGGTGCCTAACCCTGAACTAACATAGACAACTAAGGTGGAGGTCAACAGAGATGACACATGGTCTCCACGTGGTGAACGTGTAGTGGTCAAGAGTGCATCGGTGAGGTGGTTGTCGACTGAGTTTGTGTTTAATGCAGTTGGCAAAATTCACAGGTGATTTTTAGAGGATTGTGGCTCAATACAGATCAAAGGACATCTCTTGGTGAGTTGATCGAAGCAAGATATCTGATCATCTTGTTGATCTGGAGAAGGAAGTTGTTGGTTCATTTATTGTGATTGACTAAAGTGGGGCTGTGTTTGCTAAAATTAGTAAACATGTAAATGAAAGAAAAGATTTGGCGCTTTATCTGATTTGTTGCAGGTTGTCTATTTGAAATACAAGATCGAATATGATTTGATATGGATGGTGTCGGTAGAAGAAACCCTAAGTACGTCAAGGTTTGATTTTCAGTTTTGGCAGGAAAGCCTGATTATAAATATGTAGGTTGAAGATCTAAGTGGTTGCTTCTATTTATGTCGATGAAGAGAAGGCGATTGTTGAGAGTAGAAGAGTGATAAGTCTGAGTGCAAGAGAGAATTACATAAAGTAGTTGAGTGTGTTGGAGAAGAAACCGATAATAGGAGTTTAACCGGTAAGTGTGATGAGCAAGTGTTGATCTATCTGTTGGAAGGTAGACTGCTAAAGTGAAAATAGATCGAGAAGTGAAAGGAAGAGCTAGAAGAAGAAGATCTGGTAGTCAAGGTTCAACCAGCAAGGTTCAAAGTTTAATCAGTGATCTATCATAGAGTTGACAGTCTAGTGAACTGGTAGTGTTAGAACCAGTAGGAAGGCATCAAAGAGTGAGTGAGTGCAGAGCGAGGATCAGAGGAAGTCAAGAAAGACAGAGGTTGATCAATAAGGGGTTAGAGAGAGTGAATAGATAATTGACAATGATGAGAAGTAGAGAAACATAGAAGAGTTAAACCAGTAGTGTCTAAACTAGTAAGACTGAAGCAGAGAAGAAGTGAAGAGAGAAACTGGCAAAGAGATTTGATTAGAGGTGTTACAAAATTCATTTGTAACAAGGTGTAGATTATTATATTACTTTATATCATTATAATCATTGAGTTCCTACTCAGTGCAGGGGTTGGTTCTCCTTTAGTTGGTGCCCTAAATTTTGTAATACAATTGTTTATTGTGAGGTTGGATTGGAGTAGTTTACTCGAGCAACATTTCTCACCGAGTTTTTTCCCACGTTCGGTTTTCTCGTATATCCAGTGTTATGTGATGTGCCTTTGTGTGTGATTGTTTTATGATCACCTCCTTAATCTCACAGATATATTCACTTAGTATTTGAACTGATAACCAGTACATAGTCAGGTTTAAAAGGTTGAAAATATTGATAGCCACTGATTCACCCCCTTCTCAGTACCATCTTATGTTCTACAAATATCTCTATTTTCTGAAAATCTAAACTTTTCCCCATCGTTTTATTGTATTGTACATGTTCGTTTAAATTTATATTGATATGAAAACAATTGGGGATGAAATACCATTGAATATACTCACTTTTCCTTTTTGTTTCATTCAATTTCATTGAGTTTTTATGAAGTTAAGAACATTTTAGTGGCTACAACTCCCAAATTTTCCCTATAACAGCCTTTTTGCAACATGTTGTACACACTTGTATTGGCTTGAGACCAATAAGAAAAGTAGTATAAATGATTCTAGTTTCATTTTCTTTTAGTTTGTCTCAATTTAATTAGGATATGCAAAAGTTATGATCATTTTTGTAAGTGTGGGTCTGAAACCCTAATAGGCCTAATTAGAGGGTGAACAGTCCAAATTTGAGTCCTGTGTTCCAAGATAACCCCTACCCATTTCAAGATAAGTTATAAAATATCCAAATGGGTATCTATAATTGTGTTTATAATTTTTGTATCAAATCTAGTTTGAATTTTATGGTCAAAAAACTCAATTTGTTGCTACCACGCCTTTAGGACAAGAAATAGCTCCGTCAAATTTTGAAGCCCTTCCATAAAAAGTAACCCTATCTGATTATGATATATGTTTAAGAAAGTCAAAAAGGGTATCTAAAAATGTCCTTATATTTTTAATATCATTCCTTTCCTTAAAGTTGTGATAGAAAAACCATGTTTGAAAGGATACAAGGAAGTATGAGGGTTATTGAAGAAAAACCATACTTTGATGAACAAAGGCACTTGTAAGAAATTGTTAGAATTTTTTGTTGTTTTTTTCTGCCCCTCCTTTGTATCAATAATCAACACCAACCAATTGAATCCAATCTAAATTTCATTCTCTTTCCTCACTTGGTTTGATCCTAGATCTATTGGGTTCAATCCTCTTTCAATGAAGTGGTGTTAATTGGGTTGTTTAGTCGATTTACTTTGTGAAACACTAATTCCCAAATTTCCCTACATTAAAAGTAACAACATAATAGATTATTTATTCTTGTCTCTAAGTTGGGGGTAATAATTATTTTTCAATCATTTCTCCTTCCTTAGGATTCCCTTTCCCTTTGCTAAGTTGCATCTTTTATAACTTTATATCCTTTGTTACAGAGAATTGTCCTTTATGTGAATGCTTTGCTTTATTAGTTATGTCTTTTACTTCAATGTTACCTTTTCCTTGCTTGAAACAATGTATTTTATGAATGCATAGAATTGTCCTTTATGTGAATGCTTTGCTTGCTTATTTATGTGTTTTACTTCAATGTTACCTTTTCCTTGCTTGAAACAATGTCTTCCCAAAATATGAATGCGTTGGTTGCTCACCTGGAGAAGGATAAGGATAACAAAGACACCGTGATTGTTGATGATGAGTAGGTTTCTAGCTCTATCCCGCAGTCTTCTAGACGTCGTACTAGGCAAAATGCTAAAGAGCTAGAGTTGAAGACTAAAGGTAATCAATAGGTGCAGGAAAGAAAAGACCTTAAAGAGGCAGAAAATGCGATGATGATGCTTGTCAGGGATGCTAAGGAGACCATAAACATTTTCAACTAGATGTTCTAGTTTTTTTTTTGGTGTGCCAGTTTCTTGCTGGTCTTTTTCTTTTCTTTTCTCTAGCTGTTGTCTTTTGTGTTGTTCTTTTGCAGCCTTTCTTTCTTTGTTCTATCCTCTCTCACTTCTATAATGCTTTTCTGTTCGCTATGTAAGTGGGTTTTAGGTCCCTTAAAACATGTTTTAACGTAATAAAAAAAAAAATCTTTTATGAATGATCTCTCCTCAGTGATAGAAAGCGTGCAATCTTTCTTTAAGAATTCACTTTTTCCTAGCAATAGGGAAGGTGTTTATTCTTATTATCCTTACCCTCTCCTTTTTTCAAAGATGTCATCTTTATTAAAGATCTCTCTTTTTAGAGGTAGATATCTTTAGGAAAGGATCTCTTCCTCTTTTAATCATTTATGCCTCAAAAGGATCCCTTTATACTTGTTTCCAAATATCTTATCTCTTCCTTGTGTAATGAAATGAAGCATGTACAAGGATCTTTCTTCATAGCTTGGAATGCATGCATTTTTTATTAAAGGATATCTTCTTGATGGTGAAGTTTTTTATCATTGATGTGTTCTCTTTCTAACTTAAGATATCAACATAGGATTATATTGACATGTTAAGGGGGGACATATATGTTGAGGACGTTATGAATGCTTTAGTGGCTGCAATTCCCAGCTTTTCCCTGTAACATTCTTTTCGTACAAAGTAACCGTGTCTGATTTTGATATATGTTTAAGAATGTCCACAAAGGAATCTAAAAATGTCCTTATATTTTGAATATCAATCCTACCCTGAAAGTTGTGATAGAAAAACTATGTTTGAAAGTCTACAAGGAAGTATGAGGGTTATTGAAGAAAAAACATAGTTTGATGAACACAAGTACTTGTAAGAAGTTTTTTGAAGTTGTTTTGTTTTTTTCTACCCCTACTTTGCATCAAATTGGTATCATAGCTATAATACCCTGAGAGGGATTTGTGAGAGAGAGTTTGTTGTATCCTCCAATATTGATGAAGCTGGGTATAAGGTGTTCAAATTTTTTCCATTGAGAGGAAGTGGGTTGAAAAGGTCTTGGAGAGTGCATCTTCTAGAATCCTATTGGGTAGAGGATAGTTGTGTGGAAGAGATACTTGTGAAGTGAGCATTTACAAAATGAGAAACAAGAGAGAAAAGGATAGGAAAGACAGGTAAAGAAGAAGGATGAGAAGAGAAAGCAAATTGACATTAAGCAAGAGATAGTAGATTTGAGGCAAACCTTTCAGAAAATGAAATAAATTCAAGAGGAAATGGTAAAAAGACAGGAGCTTGAGATGTAGCAGTTGCTTGAGAAAGTAAACCAGGAAAACGATTTCCATTTACTAATAAGAAAGAAGGTAAAATGGCCTATCAAGGAGATAATTCAAAAGAGAGGAAGGCAAGAGAGGATAGAAGCACCAAGAATTGAAGAATCTTTGTTGATGATGGAAGAGTTGGAAGATGTTGTTCATCAAAGTAGGCCCTTAAAAGACAAGGTTGAAGTGGAGTGTATGGTGCAAGGAGATAAGGAGGAGACCTCAAGGTCTTAATATTGTTTTTCTAAAATTTCATTGGACTATGCATGTGTTGGTTTGTCAGACAAGGAAATTCAAATCATTGAGAAGAAGGCTCTTGAAAGAGATCAGGTTAAAAGAAAGATGCTAAAGAAAGACTACCTTACAAGGATGAAAGAAGAGGAGTTGAGAAGATGACCTAGAGCCAACAAGTTGTAGACACAAAAGAAAAGCCAAGAAGACATCAAGGAAATGGTAAAAAATAATTGGAAGACCAAGAAGAGAAAGACAACCTGCACTCAAGTGGACTTGAGCTCATTTTTGTCTAAGTGTATGGTGCAGGGGCACCTAGTTGATTTCATGCCTCCATAAGACAATTCTCATCATTTTGGTTTTAGTTTTGTGTCTTTTATGTAAAAAGTTAATTTAAGACCATTTCATGTGTTTGATTCACTATCAGGTCATTAGGTGGATTGGAGAGTCAAGTTGCACAAGTTGTCCATTTTGCTAAAGGTTGTCAAATTTGCAAAACAGGGAAAATGAAAAGTCATAAGTTGTAAATGAGGGAAGTTGGATGGTTGCAGCTCAAAAATTAGTTGAAAACCAATAGTATATATTTAAATAAGCCTTGGAAGGTTGAAAATAAAGAGAGGTGGTTGGAAATGGTGATTATTGAAAATCTTGAAGTTGTAAAAATAAAATATTGTTGGCATTGTGTTGTCATTGATGTCAACCGGGTTGTGTTGTCAATGATGTCAATTGATATAGCATGTCATCGGTCAGTATGGAATGTTAACTGGTGAGTAAGTATTGGAGACCGGTGAGTGATGTGTTGGTAGTTTGTTGTTGCCAACTAGTAAGCATTTTACTAGCAAGAAAGCATGGTTGAACTATTGAAGAATGTGCAAGCAACCGGTATGCAGTTTGATTGATGACATTCTGCAGGACTCCCATCGGATGAAGATGTTGTCACTGATTGAACATAAGACTGGCAGAAAGTGTGTTGCATCAAGATAGCAAGGAAGACATATGTCTGGTTGAAGATGTGTTTTCTCAAACAGGAAAGTCATATTGGTATAATATCAAAAGAAGATTGAGCACAATGTAATGACAATCGGTTCCTGTCAGTTATTGGCCAACAGAGGACAAGGATCTACTCACATCGGTTAGTGGTAATACTTATTGTATATGGTGAAAATGGATAACAACAATGTTGAAAGACTAAATGAATTCAACCACAAAACCCTAGCCTAACAACAACAAAGATCCACCATAACATATGAAGATTACCTAAGACAATGCAAATCAAATGAAATCACAAAGATTATACCATCACATGTCCAATAGGGTTTGAATCTCCATTCTTCCTATCTCCATTGATCTTGCTTGATATATTTGCTCTCAGATTTTATGTGCACAAGAGCTCAACAAAGAACGGAAATGTGGTTGCAAGTAGGCTTGATTGCATATGCAAGTTTGAAAGTGTAGTCGGGGCTGAATGCATAGTGAGTGAGTGAGGGTCAATAATGAAGGAAGTATCCTCTTATATAGAAGACACTATATGAAATGGAGGGATAAGATTGAGAGGTGTAAAAGAGGTCGGCTATGATTAGAGGGTAGGTAAAAGAAATAATAAAATAATGAAAGGGTAGGTAGTGTAGGAATTAAGAGATGAATGCAATGTGTCATAGGTAGAAAAGGCTAATGAATTAATTAAATAAATAAAGATTTATTTAATTAATAGAGGAAGTGGGATCAATTAAATAAATAATATATTTATTTAATTTAGGAAAAAGGATAATATAAATAAATAAATGTATTTATTTAAATGAGAAATCCTTGCTAGAAGAGGACAAATGAATTAATTAAATAAATAAAGATTTATTTAATTAATAGAAGAATTAGGCTAAAGATAATTAAATAAATAAAATATTTATTTAATTAGACATGACAATTCTAGGTGTCTACACTTATCTTATCTCACAACATGCATGGAATGAATCATAGCCCTCCGAGATAAGACAGTCAAAGAAGTTAAAGGCAGGTACCTGGTTGAAGGCATGATGAGCTACCGGGACAGAAAAGGAAGTATAAGTAGTGATGTGTTTTCCTCTTTGGCAAACTGATTGAGATGATTTCCAGGATAATGAAGGAGAAGGAAAGGCCTAGTAGTTGCAGATATGGAGTTATACAAGGATGCATATGGGGATTGGTGTTTCCACAGTTGGTGACAAATGAAGAATGTTGGCAAGGTGTTCTCATGGGCAATATTGGTATGCAGGCATGAGTTTTGTCAACCGGTAAACAGGAATAGAGAGGTAATCAAGCAATTGGTCCAGACGATTGGAGAGGATTCAAATGTTGCCATTCTAGATGTATGTTCATAGCATTGACATGAGTCTTTGATTGAAACCACATAAAGTTTTGTTAAGCGGAGAGCTCAGTTATAATTGCTTGATATTAACTCTATGAAGATGATGTACACCAGTAAGTTCACTGATAAGCATGCAAGGGAAAAGCTAAGCCTAGAAGGAACAAGGCATCAAGTCATGTGCAGAGAAAAGGTATCATGACCTAATTGGCCGAACAAAGAAGAGCACGGCTTGAAGGTTAACCGGTTATGGTATAACCAGTAGAGCAAGAAGACCGGTAGTATAAGGTGTATACTGATTGAGTATTTTTGCTAGGTGTCTAGCTTTAAACCAACATAGTCAACTAAGGTGGAGGTCGACAGAGATGACACGTGGTCTCCAGTTGGCGAATGTGTAGTGGCGAAGAGTGTGTCAGTGAAATTCATGGGTGAGTTTCAAAGGATTGTGGGTCAATACAGATCGAAGGACGTCTCTTAGTGAGTTTATCTAAGCAAGATATATGATCATCTTGTTTATCTGGTGAAGGATGTTGTTGGTTCATTTATTGTGATTGACTAAAGCAGGGCCGTGTTTGCTAAAATTAGTAAACATGTAAATGAAAGAAAATATTTAGCATGTTATCTGATTTGTTGTAGGTTGTCTATCAAAAAGACAAGATCATATATGATTTGATACGGATGGTGTTGGTAGAAGAAACCCTAAGCGCACCAAGGTTTGATTTTCAATTTTGGTAGGAAAGCCTGATTATAAATATGCAAGTTGAAGATCTAAGTGGTTGCTTTTGTTGATGCTAGTGAAGAGAAGGTGATTGTTGAGAGAAAAAGAGTGATCAGTCTCAATGCAAGAGAGAAGTACATAAAGCGGTTGAGTGTGTTGGAGAAGAAACCGATAATAGGAGTTTAACCAGTAAGTGTGATGAGAAAGTGTTGATCTATCTATTGGAGGGTAGACTGTTAAAGTGAAAGCAGATCAAGAAGTGAAAGGAAAAGATAGAAGAAGAAGATCTGAAAGACAAGGTTTAACCAGCAAGGTTCAGATTTTAATCGGTGTTTAGTCACAGAGTTGACAGTCTAGTGAACCGGTAGTGTTAGAACCGGTAGGAAGGCATCAAAGAGTGAGTCAGTGCAGAGTGAGGATCAAAGGAAGTCAGGAAAGGTAGAGGCTGACCAATAAGGGGTCAGAGAGAGTGATAGATAATCGACAGTGATGAGAAGTAGAGAAATAGAGAAGAGTTAAATTGATAGTGTCTGAACTGGTAAGACTGAAGCAGAGAAGAAGTGGAGAGAGAAATCTACAAAGAGAGTTGATTAGAGGTGTTACAAAATTCATTTGTAACAAGGTACATATTATTGTATTACTTTATATCATTGTAATCACTGAGCTGGTGCTTGGTGCAGGGGTTGGTTCCCTAAATGTTGTAATACGGTTGTTTTTTATGAGGCTGGATTGGATCAGTAGACTCCAACAACATTTCTCACTGAGGTTTTTACCACATTGGGTTTTCCTCGTATGTCTGGTGTTATGTGATGTGCCTTCGTGTATTCTTGTTTTATGATCACCCCCTTAATCTCACTGATATATTCACTTAGTATTTGAACTGATAACCGGTACACATAGTCAGGTTTAAAAGGTTGAAAATTTTGATAACCACTGATTCACCCCCCTTCTCAGCAGCATCTTGTGTTCTACAAATATCTTTGTTTTCTGAAAATCTAAACTTTTCCTTGCCATTTCATTGCATTGTACATGTTCGTTTAAATTCATATTTATATGGAAAGAATTAGGGATGAAATACCATCAAATATACTTACTATTCCTTTTTGTTTCATTCAATTCCATTGAGTTTTGAGGAAGTTAAGAATGTTTTAGTGGCTATAACTCCCAAATTTTCCCTATAACAGTCTTGTTGCACCATGTTGTACACACTTGTATTGGCTTGAGACCAATAAGAAAAGTAGTATAAATGAGTCTAGTTTCATTTTCTTTTAGTTTGGTTCAATTTAATTAGGATATGCAAAATTTATGATCATTTTTGTAAGTGTGGGTCTGAAACCCTAGTAGGCCTAATTAGAGGGTGAACAGTCCAAATTCGAGTCTTGTGTTCCAAAACACCCCCTACCCATTTCAAGATATTTTATAAAATAGCCAAATGGGTATCTATATTTGTGTTTATAATTTTTGTATCAAATCTGGTTTGAATTTTATGTTAAAAAACTCAATTTGTTGCTAGCATGCCTTTAGGTCAAGAAATAGGACTGTCATATTTTGAAGCCTTTCTATACAAAGTAACCCTGTCTGATTTTTATATATGTTTAAGAAAGTCCAAAAGGGTATCTGAAAATGTCCTTATATTTTTAATATCATTCCTTCCCTGAAATTTGTGATAGAAAAACCATGTTTGAAAGGATACAAGGAAGTATGAAGGTTATTGAAGAAAAACCATAGTTTGATGAACAAAGGTACTTGTAAGAAATTGTTCAATTTTTTTTTTGTGTTTTCTGCCCCTGATCTGAATCAATAATCAACACCAACCAATTGAATCCAATCTGAATCCCAATTTGTTTCCTCACTTGGTTTGATCCTAGATCTATTGGGTTCAATCCTCTTTCAATGAAGTGGTGTTAATTGGGTTATTTAGTGGATTTACTTGGTGAAATACTAATTCCCAAATTTACCTGCATTAAAGGTAGCAACATAATAGATTATTTATACTTGTCTTTAAGTTGGGGGTAATAATTGTTTTGCAATCATTTCTCCTTCCTAAGGATTCCCTTTCCCTTTTCTAAGTTGCATCTTTTATAACTTTATATCCTTTCTTGCATAGAATTGTCCTTTATGTGAATGCTTTGCTTTCTTAGTTATGTGTTTTACTTCAATGTTACCTTTTCCTTGCTTGAAACAATATCTTTTATGAATGATCTCTCCTCAGTGATAGAAAGCGTGCAATCTTTCTTTAAGAATTCACTTTTTCCTAGCAATAGGGAAGGTGTTTATTCTTATTATCCTTCCCCTCTCTTTTTTTCAAAGATGTCATCTTTATTAAAGATATCTCTTTTTAGAGGTAGATATCTTTAGGAAAGGATCTCTTCCTCTTATAATCGGTTATGCCTCAAAAGGATCCCTTTATACTTGTTTCCAAATATCTTATCTCTTCCTTGTGTAATGAAATGAAGTATGTACAAGGAACTTTATTCCTAGCTTGGAATGCATCCATTATTTATTAAAGGATATCTTCTTTATGGTGAAGGTTTTTATCATTGCTGTGTTCTCTTCCTAACTTAAGATATCAACATAGGATTATGTTGACATGTTAAGGGGGGACATATATGTGACTCCTTGTTGCCTAGGTTGGTGTCACAACACCCATTTCTGTACTTGCATTTTCATATTTCCTTACAAACATAAACCTTTGTTTGATAATCCTTGTTCAATTTTTGGATTTCCTTACAAACAAATAGCTTTGTTTGGTAATCCTTGTTGATCTTTTGTATGTTGCAAATTATTTAGCAAACATACATTTTCTTTGTAATCTTTTTCAAGATGAGTCAAATACAATAGCACACATTGCTAGATTGATTGGACTCTCCTTTGTTTTCACATGGATCACCTATCATAACAAAAATTTATAGTTAGTGGAATTTGTGATGAAAACATGAATCACTCAACATAACACAACTTGTTGGCCAGTTGAATTCATGTCTCTTCTTTTTCTCTCTTTCTCATATCACTCATAGTACTTGCAAATCCTTACTAGACCAACAAGCCATATTTCACTTTTTGTCAATTGGTGTACGTCCTTGTTCTTTCTATAAGGTGACTTGTACTCTTACAATAACATATTGAGGATGATATTAGTGGTTGAGACATTTTTATGTTGAGGTCTCTTCTACTACTTGATTTGGGAGCTTTTGTTTTAGTATTAACCTTGTTTTATTCGTATTTATTTGAAGGTTATGGATTGATAGGATCATATGCTTGGGGGCTTGATCATCCCTCAAACTTAGTGTTGTCCCATCCCCAGCTTGTCTTACTCTTAGATGTTCCATCTCTTCATTTCTATTTTACCATGAGTATTAATCAAAGTTGGTACTCCGCTAAAGTGAGGCTAAATGTAGAATCATAAATTGTACTTCTTTGATCATGCAATCCAATTTTATACTCTCTTAGTACTTATTTTCATTTTCCCATTCCTGTAGATACATTATAGGACATTTAATTATATTAATTAGTATTTCATTGAATAATGAGTCCTATTTTAATTTAATACATCAACACTTTCTTATTTGGGCCCTTATTTTAAGTGTGGCCTTTGTAGATTATTTCATTTTAATCTTAAATGGGTCTTATGTCATTTTAAAGTTTAGTACATTTTTTCTCCCACTTATATATTATTAGTTTTTGGTATAATTTATAGTTCTATTATCTCACAACCCTAAAATTTTGGCCCTATTTTGTCAGGTCAATGTCATTTAGAAATGTTGATCAATGTTTTTTGGCTAAAATTTTGGGAGGATAATATGACTGCCTTTTCATTTCTAAATCTATCCTCAATATGCGAAAATGATTATTTAAGTCGGCCAAAAAGTGATTTTACTTTGATATCCCTATATAAGGTGTCACTCTTATTTCATTTCATCATCACATTATTATCTCATTCCTACATTTAAAGTTTTATTTTAAGATAAATTATTATAATTCAAGAGAAAATATAAGTCCAAGAAGCAACAAGCTACAACAAGACTTCTTCTATTATGTTTTCATGACAACTTTATGATGGTTTTTATAATGATTTATTATTTTATTTCACCAAAACATGGATGACTTATCTTAAGAGCATTGCATCATCAATTGAAGGTATACTCATTTCAATCAAGCATTTCCATTTCAAGTTTATATTTCCTATTCATCATTATTGTATGGTTAATTCCAACTTGGGGTTTGACTGAGGCAATCTCCTATACAACCCAAACACCATTTTTCTCCTCTTTTGTTTAGATCCATTCTTGAAAATAGGTTTCAAGTTTAGACAAAGTACACAGGAGCACAATGAAAACAAAGATAGGACCTATGAGACAAAATTAAGCAAAAAAAGACAAGAAACCAACAACTAGCACTGTAGTCCACTAGGACTAGGGCACCTAGTGCGATAGTCTAGGTGGTTCAACCTAAATTTTGACTAGACAAAATGTTGGAGTCTACGGAGTTTAGTTTGACCCATATTTTGTACCTATTAAATTTCTAGTACTATGTAGCCTAGCAATAATGTCCACCTAATCTTAGATTTTATGATAGGTTCCTCTCTACATCCCCTTTCTAGATCTGGATTTCTTTTTTGATTATCAATTCCATAGTTGTCTATTTGTGTAGATTATTGACACTTTTACACCATTTAACCTAGTTCTTTACATTCAACTTATCTTATCAATTCAAATCTATCAATAAGATAAGACATTTTTCCTTAGAGATTAGAGATTGATTTCTTTGCTATTAATTGTTTGAAACCATGCTTGTTGTGTATCATCAATATTGGATCAACTATCAACCACCTAATTTTCATGGAAAGATAAAGACCTTGGTCAATCATTTTTATAAAAAATTAGGATTCAATGGACAATAGATAGAAGGAATCATAAATAAATTTGTCTATTTTGCATTAACAATAATGTAATAGTTTAAACTCATGAAGAGTCCCCTCCAAGATAGATCAACAACAAATCTTTGAGCAACTTCAATTCAAAGAAAAATTGTATTTTTCAAGATTAATTTTTTTAGAACTTGTTAACTTATGTCAAACCATGATGTTGAGGTCCATGGAGTATGATTGATTTTCCAATGCATTGGGGTTCTTGAAATGAAATTTCAAAAAAAAAAAATTAGAAAGAATGTCGAAAATTGCTTATATATAAGTAGGTGTGATATATGAAGTTTTTATGTTAAAAGGGCACTCACAATTTGATAGTCAATATGTGAAAGAAGAGGGTTGTGCAACACTTGAAACCATAGTGGCACACCGAATAATTGGTAGCAAAGAGATATAGTTAATTGAATTTATACAAAGTGAAGAAAAAATTCCAAAACCAAGATGACTCTTAATCTCATGGCTAGAGTGAAGAGATGATTTGGTAAACAAAATAGATTTAGTGGTTACTAGTTATTTACACTTATGACTATATTTCATGAATCATATTCCAAACTCCAAACTTTCATTAGGGATACTTTATATTTCTATTACTGAATCTTGATATGCAATTGTATTTTTTATTTTTCCATCAATAAATAGTGTTCCATTTTAGATTCTAAATTTTAAACTTTGTTTTCAAATTTGATTTATTAAAGACATTTTTCAAATTTTCTTTATTAATTAATATATTATTAATAATTTTGTTTTTGATTAAGGAAAAACAGGTTTTACGGGACCCGAAACCCACTTACAAATCATAAAGAAAAGAATTAGAGAAGAAAGAAAGGACATAACAAAGAAAGAAAGGCAACAAAAGATCAGCACAAAAGACAACAGCCAAAGAAAAGTACAACAAAAGACCAGCGAGATACTGACACACCTAAAACAAAACTAGAACATCTAAGTGAAATTTTTTATGGTCTCCTTAGCATCCTTGACAAGCATCATCATTGCATTTGTTGCCTCTTTAAGGTCTTTGATTTCCTGCACCTATTGATTACCTTTAGTCTTCAACTCCAACTCTTTAGCATTTTGCCTAGTTCTGTGTCTAGAGGAATGCTGGATAGAGCTAGAACCTGACTCATCATCAACAATCACAATATCTTTGTTCTGCTTATCCTTCTCTAGGCAGGCAACCGGCGCATTCATATTTTGGGAAGTCACCTTCATCACAACCAAGATATGGTCCATGATTTTCCTCAGATCACTCTCAGTTTTTTGAACCCTGTTGTTTATCAGTTCATAATAGGACTCACCCTTTTCTTTGAGAGTCCTCACCACATCCTCCAAGTGCTTCACATCTCCCTTTATGATCTCACCCTCCGACCAGTCAGGAATTTCTTTTTCATCCTCTTCTTCACTATTATCCTCAGAATTTTCCTCTTTTCCTTGATCATTAATATCCTTAACCACATTATCAATTTTGAGCTCCAGCTCTCTCTGTTTTTTCTTGAATTTTGGTAATATTATCAACCACCCACTTCTAGAAATTAAACATTTTCATAGAGTTGTTTCTAACAGCGTTCAGAATAGTATTTGCATCCTCCATGTCCTAGGCAGAATCCTTAGGCCTAGGGTTGCCCTCCTCCATATTATTCTGAACCTTATTCCTGTTGTTTGTATCATAGGGACTCTCCTTCTCCTCTGACTCATAAAAATCCTCTTTACCCTGCTCATTATCCTTGTCTCCTTTCTCACCCTCCACCTCCTTGTCCTGATCATTCTTCGCCTCCATCTCCACCTCTTTCTCCTGCTCCTACTCAAGATCAACCGTCTCTTCAATGTCTTCATCATCGTTCTTACTAACCCTCAATTTCTTTTTAGGGGGAGGATTGGTAGAATCCTCATCAGACTCAGAACTGTCATCATCCTCAGAGATATAGGCATTTTCCACAAGGGGATCATCCTTATTAGCCTTAACTTTATCCTTAAGATACTCATAAGTTAACAGAATAAGACCTTGGTGGGCAATGGGGTAGGAACTAGGTTTCATAGCATGGTCAACCAGATTGTCATTAAGGGAGGAGACCAGATAGAAGATGAGATTAATATGTATCATTGATCCTACCATAAAATAATTGGTCTCAAACTTTGTTCTTACATGATGACTCTCTAATATAATTAGCATCTTCCACTAAAATGACCCCCTCATTAGCTAACAAGTCAGCTAACCTATTACCTTCCCTAAAGGTATGGGTAATAACCACACTATCACAAGAATCTAACATTTTTTTTTGCCTTATCAATGATATTTTGGATATTCCAAGAAGGGGAACTAATACCTTTAATAACCTAAATTATATTAAGGGAATCTCCCTCTAGCCAAATTTTTTTAAAATTGAAACCCTGAGCAAGCTGAAGACATTTTAACATTGTCAAAGCTTCTACAACATGGTTGTTTTGAATTCCAAAGGGAGAAGCAATCGCAGCAACACAAAAGCCATGAGAATTTCTGATAACACCTCCCCCACCAACATTACCCGAATTTCCTTTAGCTGCACCATCAAAGTTCACCTTCACCCAATCACGAGGAGGGAACCTCCAAACCACATTATCTCTTCTACTCTTAAGATCATACTTCCAAACCTTATTCAATAATTTCCATTTTGTAAGAATCCTTTTATCATTATCATTCATATCATTATAACTACACTGCTTATTACTTTTGTCAATGGTGTTGATATTTTATTTAATAGCCCTACAAATATTTTCAAAGACCACCTGAGAAGAACACTTAGTCTCCCTATAAATTCTATTGTTTCTCTCCTTCCAAATATGCCAATAGGTCATAGGAAGAAGAAATTACCAAAGGATCTTGATGATGGGAAGCTTGGTAGGGAAAATCCAATGCCAAAGGACTTCCTTAAAACTATTCTGCATAACCCAATCAACTTTCCATTGCTTCCACACTTTACCCCAAATTTCCCAGGTAAAAGAATAGTGAATGAACAAATGATCCACAATCTCATCCTCTTTCTGACCAGGTTATCAATAGTGAGAATCTTGTTATGAGTGGCAAGCTAGAAAAACATATTAACTTTAGGAATGAGGAATCTATTCCAAACTTTAGTCCATATAAGGTTACTATCCTGAGTTGATATCTTTTTGTAAGCAGAAGCAATAGTTAAAGTACCCCTAGGATTACTCTTCCATAAGAAGACATCATCTGAGTCTTTGCTGATAGAAAAGGACAACAAATCATGCTGGAGTGAAGAGAATCCATCATAAACAACATCAAGTCTAACCCATTTATTCTCCTCCCAATAATTAATCCTGGTAAAAAACAGGCTCATCTTTGATCCAGACATCCTACCAAAATCTGATTTTATTACCTTTGCCAAGGACCTAGCTAGCTCCAACTTTAGAAACTTTAATAAATTTTATCATACTATTCCAAATAAAAGATCCAGCAGGGATATCTTTAGAATACAGAAGGGAATGAATAGGCTGATTATGGATGTATTTGTCAAACCACATACTACTCCAATCTCTCTTAATACCATAGGCCCTCCAAACCTATTTGGCTAACAAAGTTTTATTGAAAGGTTTAAGGGATTTGATACCTAACCCCCCACTACTTTTAGGACCATAGACTTTATCCCAAGCAACCAAAGCAATCCTTTTCTTATCTTCCACACCAGACCAAAGAAATATTTTCTAGAATTCTTTCTAACTCTTCTGCAAATTTGACCTGTATACTAAACAAACTAAGAGCATAAATAGGTAGATTCTGAAGGGTAGCTTGAAGAAGCTGGAGCTTACCAGCCTGCAATAACATAGAGACTTTCTGTCCAACTAGTTTTTTGTTGAACTTATCAATCAAAGAATTCCAAAAAGAGTTTGGAGGAAACAAACCAAGAAGGAGGCCCAAATAAGTAGAGGGGAGTAGCTCAACCTTACAGCCAATTATGTTAGCAATTATCTACTACCTCAACAAGGGAGTGTTGATGAAGTAAATAATAGATTTCTCCCAGCTAACCTCCTAGCCAGTAGCAAGGGAATAAGAGCTGAGAGCATTTTTGAAGGTAGAAGCTTCACTAACAGAAGAGTATCCCAATAATATAGTATCATCAACAAATTGTTGATGAGTGCAGAATAAATTAGTTGAAGAGGGTTGCAATCCTTTGATGATCCTTTTCTCCTTCAACTTTTGAATCAATCTACTCAAAAATTCTACCAAAATAGTGAAAAGAATGGGTGAGATAAGATCTCCTTGCCTGAGACCCCTTGAAGTCTTAAAAAATCAAGAAGGAGATCCATTAACAAGAATAAAAAAATTTGACATAGATATCAGCTCTCTAGTGATTTTGATAACCTTCTCATCAAATCCAAAGGCTTCCATGATCCTAAAAAGAACCTACCATTCAACCTTGTCATAGGATTTTGCCAAATCTAGCTTTATGAGGAATCCCACTTTGTTTGCAGCATTAAGAGAATGGATATTCTCATGCACAAGAATTATAGAGTCCAAAATCTTCCTACCTGGGACAAATCCTTTTTGCTCCTCAGAGATAACAAGAGGAAGAACAACCAACAATCTAGAAGTCATGACTTTTGAGATTTTCTTATAAAAAGATTTGCATAGACTTATTGGCCTAAACTTACCCGTAGAATCAACTCCAACCACCTTAGGAATTAGAGGAATGAAGGTAGAGTTGATTTCTTTAAGAATCTTCTGGAACCAAAGAATTCTTTGACATCATTGACCACATTAGCCCCAACAATGTACCAATATTCCTGAAATAAAAACACGGAGAAGCTATCTGGGCCCAGTGCCTTATCCCCTTGGAAGGAGAAAACAACTCTTTTAATTTCATCAACTGAGGGGATGGCAGATAAAATCTTATTCTGATTAGGTCCAATAATCTTAGGAATATTTTCAACTAGATCTTGCTGCTTAACAAGGTCAAGTTCCTTGCTACCAGTCAAAAGGTTAGAGAAGAACCTTATAGCTTAATCAACTATATCATCATCTTTGACAAGATTTTTATCACTAACACTCAATCTGGAAATTCAACTTGTCTCTTTATGCTTCATTGATGTCATATGAAAGAATTTAGTATTTCTGTCACTGGCCTCTAACCAAATTGCCCTGGATCTCTGCCTCCAGTAAATTTCTTCTCTTGAAATAGTGTTGTGTAATTTGGCTAGAACCTCATCTTCTTTATCCTTAGGGACATTCTTATAACCATGTTTCTGAATAGAATTTTAGATCGGTTCTAATTCCTCCTTGAGATTCCTCTTAGATTCAAAAATATCCCCAAAAACCTTTTTATTCCAAATCTTGATGTTATCTTTGATGTTTCTTAACTTTTTTGCAGCTTTGAACATGGAAGAACCATCCACAGTTATATTCCACCATTTGGAAATGGAAGCTTCCAAGGAAGGGTGTGAGATCCACATTTTTTTCAAACCGGAAGGGAAAACAACATTTGCCCTTAATAGAATTAGCAACAAAAGAAATAGGATAATGGTCTGATCCAATTCTGTTAATAACAAATAGAGAGAATATATACTTAAGGACCCAGTCAAGAGTAATAAGAGATCTACCAAGCCTTACCTGAATAAGTTCTCCTCCATCCCTTCGATTAGACCAAGTGCAGGAAGCTCCAGAAAGGTCAACGTTAATGAGGGCATTGGCATTGATAAAGTCCATAAGATCAATCCTGCTATCCAATTGAGCTTGGGTTCCACCAAATTTTCAATTTCCTACAGAGGAGTGTTGAAATATCCCATCAAAAATCAACTATCCTGGGTAAAAGTCCCTCTTTTTTGTTGGATTTTGTCCCCAAACTTGCTCCGAGCAACTTTAGAGTTGGGGGCATAAATGTTGGTAACCACCCAGTCCTGTCCTTTAGCAATGCATTTGACTCTCATAGAAATGATGTTACCATCTTCATCAATCAGGTCTCCATCAATAGTTTTCTTATTCCAAAATATGGCAACCCCATTAAATGCTCCATTAGAACTACTACCACACACAGCCCCAAGTTTAAATAATTTTAGTTTCCTCAACTAGGATAATGTTTGGCTTATGATCTTTGATAAAATTCCTAAGCACATCCTGCTTATGGAGACCATTTAGGCCTCTAATGTTCCAAGAGATTACCTTCATTTGGAAACCTGTGAGCAGGAATCCTGAATGGTTTACTGCCTTCCATCAACTATATTTTGTTTTCTCTCCTGGTCCCTATGCCACTTCATAGTTTTGCACCCCTATGGAGATTTAGAAAGTCCAATATCCACCTTAGATCTAGTTATAATTTTAACCCCATTGGTACACCCTGTTTTCTTATTTTTCTTTTTTCCCACTTCTATTAACTCTTCATCTTCTTCATTTTTATATGCAGACTTCTTACTATTCCAAGGTTCTCCTTTTCGCTGAGATGAGGTGGGCGAATTAGTCCCAAAGTTCTGGAATAAAGAATTAAGGTTAACTTGGGGCAATCTAAACTAGGTCTCTTCTTCAAAGATTACATCTAGAGCTTCAGAGTCCTTTGAACACACTTTATTACATTCTTGTTCTATTTCTTTTGGAATCTCATATTATGATTCATTTGTGTCTCCAATCTCACCGTCTTCAAGAATTTCATCTATAATTACATTTTCTTCTTCTTGAATCTGTAAAGCTTCAAAGCCATTGCTTGTTTTAACTTCAAATTCATTCTCTTCATCCTTTTTGATTTCCATATGAGGAATCTCCTTGGAAGGACTAGCTTGCCTTTCTTCCCTTGTTATATCTTTTGAGTTACTAGGGAATCCAGTTCCTCCTTCCGATCTACCCTCCTCATTTTTGTTCAGCTTCTCTTTCCAGATCTATTTAACATGATTATTGTTCTTTTGAGCATTCTTTGGGTTACTAGGACAAGCATTTGCCCAATGTCCAACTTTCTTACATGAAAAGCACACGAAAGGGAGGGATTCAAACTCTATGACTTGTTCCCACTTACCTATCTTGGAATTTATTTTGATAGAGCTAGGAAGGTCCATGTTCTATGAGATATTAACGCATATCCTCGCATACAGTAGTCTCTTTCATGCTGCTATCATAGAATCTATAGCCACAAGCTCCACGAAGGATTTAGCAATGCTTGAAAACACGTCCTCCAACCAAAATTCAAGCGGCAAACCAGGGAGTCGCACCCAGACCGGAGCAAATTCATAAAAGGAGTCATTGAGCTCCATTTTTGGAGACCATTTTCTTAAAGATAAAGAAGACTTCCCAAGCATCTAGGGTCCTCTACTCAGAGCCATTTCTAAGTCTTCACCATAGGAGAAGGAAAAGACAAAAAAACCCCTTGACAGGGTTGAAACATCAACTTGTCCTTTCACCCTCCATTTTCTCTTCACAAAAGACCTAACAACTTCAATATTAGGTCTAGGTCCAACAAATTTCCCCACAAGAGAAAATGCCATAAGAGAAATAATGTGATCTATGACCACGTCTGGTATAGAAATAGCTAATCTGCCTACCTTTCTATTAGAAATATCTTCCACAGAGGGAAAGGTAGATTTACCAGTAGGCTTGTTTGCAAAGAAATTGTTCCAGGATTTGACCACCTTGTCTCCAGCCATCTTTTCCAGCTCAGTGTTCAAGATCTCGTGACCCAACTTTGTAGAATCTTCATGTTTTTTAAAGTCAAGATGAGGGTCGTGATGCCATGGGTCCCCATCCATTTGACCATCCTCATCATCCCCCATAGATCCCAAAGAGACAAGTTGTCCTTGAGCTGCAGAGGCTATAGAACCAGAGGAAAAACTAGCCGCACTGTTCCCTCCATTCGCAGAATTCGGAATTCATTTCCCATCACACTAGGGAATGTTACCTTAGCCTTACTTCAAGTAATCCATCCACTTAATAATTTTGTTATATGATTGTGTGATATTGATATATTTTAGATGAATTCAACTAAATTCTTCAAAAACATAGTAGCATTATTTGGTTTGTAAATCTATATCAATCTCTCAAATATTAATGAGACTTATGCTTAGAGACATTGAAGGATTAGCCAACAAATAATAAACACATTAATAAGAACAATTCTTTGCACTTTCGCAAAACCTAGGTGTGTTTCTCTTTATGACACCAAGATATCTATAACAATAATCAATAAATGATACCTAGCTGATAAATTTCCATATATTATCACAATGATCTATGAAAATTTTCATGCAACTTTGCTAGTTCGTTGTATCCATTTAGATAGAAGTATGAGAAGGTAATAACTTACAAATAAATTAATATTGACTTGATATTTAACAATCTTAAATTGTATTGAAAGTAGAGGGTATGCTTGAAATCAAATAGGTAGTAATTGAGAACTACAAAGTTATAGACCCATACACTTATAATTCACATCATCTTAACATATTTTTAACCTTGATTAATTAAACATTGACACCTTATGAAAATATGACCTAATCAAGGCAAACAATAATAATTTTATTTAATAATCCTTTTTATGATGATAATATCCTTAGTATTTGCATGAAGATAAATTTACTCCATTCCTTAGAAAGAAAGCTATTAAATGACTCATGCAAGAGTTTTTCAAGGACCCAATAACTTTTATCATATTATTCAAAAGTGATATTACCTCACAAAATAAAGACGATGACACATTGAAGCATGTTTTCATATAAGTTTCAATCAAAATATACAATTCTAATACAAATAATTTAACGAAAACCCTACACAACACATTATTTTAGACCTAATAGACTCTTACATCCCACTCAAAATTACGATCATCCAAATTATTATTTTTTCAATACAATCGTCCAAATTCTTAATAGTCAGGCTTTAATTACTTTTAAAGATCAAGTGAGAATGCAAGCTCATGACTAAATCACGTGTTACATTTTACATTTGACAACTAAAATTCTATTGAACTAGAAGATGTATAAAAGCCCATAGAAAAACATATTCCCTTTTAGCAATTGAAGCCCAACGAACCTTATGAAGTCATTACAAAAATATGTGGACTCATTTCAATGCTAAAAATAAAACCAGAACTTGATGATATGGAAAAATTAATTTAACCATAATATTTTTCCAACCTAGAAGAATACATATCTTTTGAAGGCCATTTGAAAGCTAGAACATTTTCAACCTAGTTTATATGTGCTTCATATGTGTCATCCAATGTTGTTTTAGCTTCTCTAATGAATTTATCCAATATTTATTTCAATCTCATTAAGTTATCTAAACTATTGTTGCAAAGAACGACATCCACTTCATTACCTACAAAAATTAAAAAGAAAACAAAGTAGGTAAGATATTATAAAAGTTCGATTTCCAATTATCAAATGCCTTGACTTCTCCATGTTCATCCAAAATTGTCTAGGCATTAGAGAATATTTCAATGCCTCAAAAAAATTCAATTTTCCATTTATTTGATTATCTAGTTTTTCCTAGAAAGAAGATAAATCACTTATTAGTCCTAGCACTTTATAAATGCTTGTTAGCTCTACAGGGGCACTTGGGTAAAATTTGGCATGCATATAAATATTCCCCCATCACTGACACCCTTGGAATATTTGTACTTAAAACCTCTATTACTCAAGGACATGTCCTCATCCAAATTGGAGTGCTCCTTGTTCCTAAAACGTCCCAGGGATGCAAGGATGTGGGGACATGACAAGATAGGGTTTTTACATTTTCACAAAAGTAGAAGTTTGAATATTTAAAAAAAAAAAAATTTTAAATATAGAAAATACACTACCACTTTGTCTTTGCACAATATCTTTGTCATTGTGAATGCCTACATGAGTATTTTAAATTTTACATATTTTCACAAACGTAGCTGGGTAACATGGCTTAAAATATCTTTTAAATTATTCTCATTCTCCATATAGTTCTAATTAATTAGAAAAACAAGTTTTCAGGACCCGAAACCTTTAACAAAGGAGATTCAGATAAGACACTAAAAAGTCCAGTACTTAAGAACCACTTACAAAATGACTAGCAAAAAAGCCAGCAAACCAAAAAGACAGCTAAGATAAAAACAACAAAGAAACAAGGAAAGCGCTACACAGCTATAGTCTTCAGCAAGTCCTCCGCCTTTTTCACCAGCTGGTCATAGGTGGCCCTAACAACTTTGAGATCTTCCAGGTCCTTGTTAGGTTTCTTTTCTTTCTTTTTGCCTTTGGTATGGGTTCTGGGTCCTTGAGCTTCCCCTATACCTTCAGTGTCTGGTTCAATATCTAGGATCTCCTTCTGTTCATCCAATTTGCCGATGAGAGTGTTAGTGTTGCTAGCAGAAATCTTTAGGATGCTTAAACTCTGTTCAACAATGCTCTTCAGACACTCCTAAATTTTGCCAACTTTACTAGCAATACTCGAGATAGTTTGATCATTAGCGTCAGCAATATTTTTCCTTTCTAGCAGATCTTTCTCTATTTTCTCAAACCTGGGGTTGAAGGAGTCTCTTATGTTTTTTGCTTTAGCAATGGAATTTTTTAGGTCCTCTATGTAATCAACCATGGTCTTCCCTTCCCTAGTGTTTATTGTTTCCAAAAACTGAATTTTGTTGCTGAGTTTTTTGTTTTCGTCCACAACTTTCTTGTAACCAGTTAGAAGCCACTCCATAGTATCCATGAAACCTTGCATACCCTCTGGAGGAGGGTTATGGGGAGGATCAACCTTACCAAGGATATCCTATTCCTTTTTTGGGTGCCCTGAATAGTAGTTGTGTCTTCAACCCTAAGAGCCTCGTCCATGGTCACCTTCTCCGGATTCTGTTCAGCTTCCAAGGTCCTTTCCTGCTTATAAACATTCAGGTCCTTAACATTCTCTTCCTTCCTCTTGTGCTTATTTCTAGTCTGGGTGTGAACTTTAGTCTTCTTTTTCAGTGACCCTTGAGGGTTCTCCTTCTCTGAGTCTTAAGAGACCTCCTCCTCCGAGGAAAGGCTAATCTGGGGGATTCTGCCTTTAGGTTTTTTACCCTTAGAGGAAGAAGGTCTTGTTTTAATGTGTTTCCTCTTCTTTCCAATTTCATAATCCGAAGCATCCATGCTCTCCTCAAAATCACTCGATGGGTCACTGTTAGACTCGTCATCCACTGAAAAAGGCAGAGTCAGACCCATACTCCTCAGACTCTACAGAGGGTTGCATGCGGGCTATTTGATTGGCCTTGAGATGGTCATAGATAAGGACCATTAAGCCTTGGTGCATGGAAGTGTCCCCCATAGGGTTATCTTTGTAGGCCTTAATGGTGGCATTCATCGAGCAGAGCAAAAAATAAGGAAAATTAACCTTCTCATCATGCCTAAAATGATTCAGTAAGACGAAGTGGTAACCATAAACTTTTGTAAACCTACCATCTAATGTAATGTAGCGCATTAAAACAAAGAGGACATCCCACCAAGGTTTAATAAAAGCCCTAAGTGGGTAGTAAGTTTTACTTAACTTCACTAGACATTTTTTCTCCTTCTCAGTTTCTGGATATCTATCAATGGCCTCCTTGCTGACTTTCTTGTCTCTGTAGAAGTTGCATCCTTCCCTTCTGAGGCTCGTGGCTTGGGCAAAAAGATCTTCATAAATTTCAATAGTCTGGTCTCCCATTTTCAGCACACCCTTTTTCCAATTTTTGTAGAAAAAATAGGTAATCGTGTCATATCGTCCGTGGAGTCTCTCCATGAATTTCGAAAAACCACCCTTTTGCAGGATGCTCTAGATCTCCTCTTTCTGTTTCCATTCTTTGCAGCTACTTGGTTCATATCTCCGCCTGTTACCACCCATGTTTTCGCTGTTCAGAGCCAAATTTTGAAACTTGTAGAATGATTTAGCCAGAAATCTTATCGAAACTATCAGTTTTACCCAGAAAGCATGGGAACTGATGAAATAAGTATTATAATAAATGAGGCTCTCATGATTATAATAACTCGAAGCACTCCAATTAGTCATTTTCATTATTATCCTGTCCATCAAAAATCTTTGGAGTGCTTCTATATCGGTCATTAAAAATGATTAGCCTAACATTTTCAGGGAGTCCTTGTTCTCCCATCCATGTAATCATTTCATCTTTATTAACCGCCGCATTGGCAGCCCAGTCAGCAGAGCCATTGGCCTCATGGTAGATGTGGGATATGTAACTTTTTTTAGAAGTGTTGATAAGGTCTTTAGCAGATTTAATGATATTGTTGATCGACCATGAGGGCTTTGAGGTCCCCTTAAGACATTTTATGATATTGTTTGAGTCCCCTTCAATCCATAAGTAGGGGCAATTCCATTTTTTAGCAAGGAGAATACCTTGGAGAGTTGCCATTGCTTCAAATTTATGGTTTTGTTTGGCTTCCAATTGGGACAACAACCATTTCCTTGCAAATTCCTTTATCATCTCTAAGAATAGCTCCACAACCTGCAGGGCCCGGGTTACCTTTTGCAGCACCATCAAAATTAACTTTGAACCAACCATTAGGGGGGGTTTACCATCTAGCTTCAAGTGTTTTGTTTTGGTTGGGGTCAAAACTGTCAGCAATCTTCAAATTCCATGAGCTTAAAATGTTTAATTCCAAGGGGTTGTTCGAGAAACAAGGACCCTCAATGATCCCCATATTTTCCACAATCGCCCATTGAATTTTGTGGAACACAATATCCTAATTGAGGGGTACATCCCTGAAGATACGATTGTTTCTTTCTTTCCAAAGTCCCCATAGGATGTGAGGAAGAGATAGCTACCACAAAGATCACAAAAATGAGTTAGTCCAATGAAAATTCCAAGAGGAAAACAGTTCATTGATAGTGTTAGGAAACATCCAATCAATGCTAAAACTTTTAACAAATATTTCCTAGACTGAGGCAGAATAGGAACAGTGGATGGCCAAGTGGTCCACAGACTCTTCCTCTTGAAGACATAGAGCACATCTATTAGGGAAGGCAAATCCTCTTCCCTTTAGGTTGTCTAGGGTCAAGATCTTATTTTGAAGGATGGTCTAGAAGAAAAAATTAATTTTGGGGGTAAGACCCTTAATCTAGGCTTTAGACCAGTAATGATTACGAGGAGGGGTGGGGGAAAGGAAACAATACATAGAGGAAACAATTAAAGTACCTTTGGGTTCATATTTCCAAATAAGGGAGTCTTCCTCTTTATTCAACTAGATCGAGGATAGATGGTTCTTGAGCTTAGAAAGGCTAGGGTGGATGCTTTTAATTTTCTATCATTTGTTACCAGACCAGTACTCAGCAACTAAGGAGCCAAAAGTTATAATACAGGAGGGAGCATGGAGGGCCCATTCATTGATTACAGTCAAGGGTTTATCAAAAAGCCAGGGGTCCTCCTAGAATTTAACTTTCCTGCCATTTCCTACTTTCCAAATCACTCCTTTAGCAATGCTTTCTTTTCACTTAGAGGCATGATTCCATATGTGGGATCCATTAATATTGAATTCCAGATTGATAAAAGAAGGAAAGGAGGACAGAAGAGAGTACTTCGCTAGATTTTACACCATTCAGTTTCTGAATGGAATATTCTCCAGACTTGTTTGGACAAGAGAGCTTCATTTAAGGTTTGAATTCTCCTTAGGCCCAGACCTCCTTTACTTTTCAGTCTACAAACCTGGTCCCAAGCCACCAAAGACATTCTTTTCTTGTCCTCAACCCTAGACCATAGGAATTTTCTTTGAATTTTCTTGATTGCGTCAGCATACTTAACTAGAATTCTGAAAAGACTTAGGGCGTAAATCAGAATACTTTGGAGAGAAGCTTTAAGTAGTTGGAGCTTTCCAGCTTGACTTAAAAGGACTCCTTTCCAACCAACAAGTTTTTTATGAAATGTATCCACTAGAGAGCTCCAAAAAGGATCAGGAGGTGCAATGCCCATGGGGAGACCAAGATAGGTCGCAGGAAGATCAACAATCCTACAATCCAGGATTCTATTGATTCTTTGTTGTCTTCTCTTAGGAGTATTGATGAAAAAAACTTCACTTTTGACCCAGTTAATAAGTTGACCAGAAGCTGAGGCAAACTTACAAAGAGTACACTTCAAGATTTTAGCTTCAGAGATACTAGAATCCCCCATGATAATAGTATCATCGACAAACTATTGGTGGGAATAAATAAGGCCTGCCGAAGAAGGTTGGAGTCCCTTAAAGGAGCCTTGCAAAACCATATTTTTCATAGACCTTCCAAAACATTCTACCATAATGATGAAGAGGATGGGGGATATGGGATCCCCTTGCCTTAGACCTCTAGAAGCTTAGAAGAAGGGGGAAGGGGAACCATTGACAAGAACACCAAAAGAGGTAGAGGTGATAAGCTGGCTGAGGAGGTCAATAACTCTAGTGGAGAAACCAAAAGCCATAAGAACCTTCACAAGAAAAGGCCAGTCAACCCTATCATAGGCTTTGGACAGATCAAGCTTGAGGATGAGACCCTGCTTCTTGGCTCTTACAAGAGAATGAATATTCTCATGGACAGTTATAATAGAGTAAAGAATTTGTCTTCCAGGGACAAAACCATTTTGCTGGTGATTAATCAAATCAAGAAGGACAAACAAAATTCTCGTAGTAAGGACCTTGGAGATAATCTTATAAAAAGAATTGCAAAGACTGATAGGTCTAAACTTGTCCATAGAGTCAAAACCTTGGGTTTTGGGGATGAGAGCAATGAAAGTACCATTGATTTCTTTCAAAAGTTTTCTAGCCCCAAAAAATTCCTTGACCCCATTGGAGACCTCTTTCCCGACAATATCTCAGAAATCTTGAAAAAAGAACATGGGGAAACCATCTAGGCCAGGTGCTTTATTACCATCAAAGGAAAAAACAAAATTTTTTATTTCCAAGTTCAAAGGAATGGAAGAGAGGGAGACGTTCATTTGATCATCAATGAGATAAGGGATGTTATGAAGAAAAGAAGTTTGAGCTTCAGCATCCAATCTATGATCCCTCTTGAGCAGTTCCTAGAAATACCTTTTAACTTTGTTCCTTATTTCATCCTCATTGACCAACTCCCTATTATCCACCATTAGTTTGGTTATCCTATTAGCTACTTTATTTTTGACCGTCAACATATGAAAGAATCTAGTATTCCTGTCTCCTTCCTTAAGCCAAATGCATCTTGATCTCTGCTTCCAGAAGGTTTCCTCTTTAGCAATGATATCATGGTATTTTTTGAGAGTCTCATTTTCATCAGCAGTGGACATAGTATTGAAACCATCCTTCTGGATTTGGTCCCGTATTTTTTTAAGGTCTTCCTGGACTTTACCTTTGGCCTCAAAGATATTCCCAAAGCTGGATTTATTCCAGAGTCTTATGTTATCCTTTACACTTTTAAGCTTCTTAACAACTCTATACATAACAGTTCCCTCAACTTGGATACTCCACCATTTCTGAATATTGCTTTTGATATATGGGTGAAGGGTCCACATTTTTTCAAATCTGAAGGGGAAGTGTCTCCTTCTATTAATTGAGTCAGAAATAATGGTAATAGGAAAGTGATTAGATCCAACCCGAATGCGGGCCGATGAAGAACATAAATAATGATTGTACCAGTCATCAGAGATGAGAGTCCTGTCAAGACAAACTTGGATAAGATCATTACCAGTTCTCATGTTAGTCCAAGTGTAATTGTATCCCTGTATTTCCAAGTCATTGAGAGCCTGAGAATTAATGAAATCCATAAGGGCCAACCTACTTTCTAGTTGAGAGGGACTTCCTCCAAATTTTTCCTCCTCTCTCAAAGGAGTATTGAAGTCTCCCATAACTAGCCAGCTAAGATTTCTAAAGCTATCCCTAGCTTGTATAAGTTTTTTCCAGAAGGAATTTCTAGCCTTCAAAGTATTGGGAGCATAAATGTTAGTGAGGACCATGAAGTACCATCTTTTAAATGCTCAAATTTGATACAAGAGAAATGATTTTCCTGAATAAGAACATGTCCTTTGATAGTATTAAGGTTCCAGATGGTAGCTATGCCTCCTGAAGCACCTTCCAAACTGCCACCACTAACATTAGCATTTTTGAAAAACTTCAAAGATTCAACTTTTTCTCTACTCATTTTGGTTTCTTGAATTAGAAAAACCTCAGGTTTACTGTCCCTTATCATATTCCTAATGATGTCATGTTTATGGGGATTATTGACTCCCCTAATATCCCAAGAGATAATCTTCATAGTTACTTACCAATTCCTAACTCCTTAAGAGTCTTCTGGGTCCCATCTACAATGTTCTTACT
Organism: Cryptomeria japonica; assembly: GCF_030272615.1. Taxonomy (NCBI): domain Eukaryota; kingdom Viridiplantae; phylum Streptophyta; class Pinopsida; order Cupressales; family Cupressaceae; genus Cryptomeria; species Cryptomeria japonica. Next base: position 595,040,538 of record NC_081411.1, read on the forward strand.
AGCCTCCTTGTCTCTGACTTTATGGTTAGAGGGCCGACCCGGGGAAGAGGAGATATACCCAAGATCAACTTGAGCTATTCTGCTAGATTTCCTTAGGAGAGAAGTTGAGGGAGTGGTTCCTTTCTTGTTCCTGTGTTTTGGTATTTTCCACTCAGCATCTATCTCAGGAGCTGCTTCTGGGTTACTGAAGATTTTGGAAATTTCTTCTTCGTTACCCCAGTTAGGGGTTCTGGAAGCATTTAAATCACTGTTAACTATTTTTGAGCTCTAGTCTAAGTCCAAGAGGTTCATACCCAGTATTGCACATTTTTTAGCTTCTTGTATTTCGAAACTTGGCATGAGCAGTGAAGAGTCAATCTTTTCTTCTTGGGAGCTAGGGATCTCCCCTTCCTCAGGTTGGTCATTTTTCTCTTGCAGTTCCTTTCCCTCATAAGTGTCAGCTACCACTTCAGCTATGTCATTTGAAGTTTCAGTTTGATCTTTCAGTTCCTCTGTTCGAGTAGTAACCGAGGTGTTGACTTTGGATAAATCGTTTCTCAATACTTCCTGGGTTGAGGAGCTAGAGATAGAAGTTGAGGACACTTCCTTCTTCTCCCCCAATGGATTAAAGTTATTATAGTCTTCTTCCTTATTCTCTAAGTTTTTAATTTTCCATACCATTTTTTCTGGAGCCTTTTGATTTTCACTCTGGGGTTTAGACTGCTTGGATTCTGCCTTCAGCTTGATTGGACAAGATTTTGCCTAGTGACCTACTTTTTTACAATGGAAATAGGCAAAGGGGATGGATTCATATTCAATATGTTGTTTCCATGTTCCCAACTTTTATACTAGATCTATCTGTTCCGGCATATCTGCGTCATGGGCTATCCTTACACAAAACCTAGCATGAGTGAGTCTCCTTTTTGAAGCTGTGATAGGGTCTATAGAGAGGAGTTCACCAAAGGAGTTTGCAATTCTTGAGAAGATGATTTCTACCCAATGGCAAACCTGGTAGCTTTACCCATACTGGAACTTGTGCCAAGAGAGAGTCATTCATGTTCAACTTCGGATGCCATTTTCAAAGAACCAAAGCTGTCTTTCCTACCATCTAGGGGCTCCCACATAGAATCCTTAATTTATCTTCTTCACATAAAAAAGAAAAAGACAGGAGGCCTTTAGGTAAAGCTGAGATTTCAACATTACCCTTTAGGGCCCATTTTCGTTTAACATAAACCCTAACAACTTTGATATTAGGACATGAGCCCATAAATTTGCCTACCAAGGAATTAGACATACTATTTATATTATGATCCAGAACCAGATCAAGAATAGAGATAGCGATCTTTCCACCAGAAGGATCTGAAATATTCTTGATAGGAGGTAAAGAGGATTTACTAGATGGTCTAGTTCCAAAGAGGGAAGACCATTTTTTTGTTTCTTTTCCGCTCTCCAAGGAGTCATCATGTGGGATGGGCCCCCCACTGGACCCCTCCCCCAAAATCCCAGAGGAACCTATTGTCTTCTCTAGTAGAGTACCACCAGTCTACGGAATGTCAACAACCTTCGAAATGTCCGAAGGCTTATCCTTCTCTCCTATGGGGCTAGCTACATTGTTCTGGCCGCTCCCACCATTGGAACCAAAGTTCCTACCTTGCAGAGAATTTGAATTTTGAATTCTCCCATTATAGCTTCCTACTCCTCCTTGCTCTCCCATCTCCTTTCCCGATTGGCAAAAAGTATGTGTGATTTTTCATTCTCCATATAGTTAATGTATGCTTTCCTTAAATTTTTATAACTAGCCCATGTATTGACCCAGCCTATTCAAAATTCATTCAATTCTACAGCCTCAAATTTCATCAACTAAATTGATCATTTTACTATTACCTTCTACCTTAACAACCTACTTTGATTCCTTATTTCACTTCAACTATCCCTTCACTTCATTGATCCTCAACATGAAGGTCTCCTTATCTTGGAAATTTGTATCCACAAAGCTAGAATGAGGGGTAGTAGGTTCAAAAGTCTCTTTGGATGAGGAATTAGTGATTATACCTTCTTATTCTCTTGCATGAATTTGATGTGTACTATTGGAAATTTTTGAAAAAAAAATCTTACTTTTTTGGATGAGCTTCACTAAACAATGTAATACTTACCACTAATGATGCATCTTGTGAAGATGATATTGCACTTAACCTTTTTACTATCAAGTTGGCTACAATATCATTAGTGTACCTGGAAACTTGGGGCATATTAATTTAAGAATCCTTAACCATGTTTGTAATGCTTCCAACTCAATGATGATACCTGATCCATAATGTAATTCTTTGGATTGATATTTAGAGGTTAGCACTTCACCATCTATGTCTTGCCTTATAATTCTATTGAGAGAAATAGTTAAGGTTGTATATTAGTTTGGCAATAATTGACATCCATTTTCCTTAACCATTCTTCTTCCTTCCTTAAGGGTGATATTGTTGAAATGATAGTCAGCCTCTTCCATAACTTTCTTAGTGGCCTCTTTAAATTCTTCCTTTGTAGCCTCTTCTCTCAATTTACTTAGCTTCTAAGAGAATAATAGCATTTTATTCTTGATCAGGTGACCCTTGAATTTTTTCTACTTCACAAAATCCTTAATAGATAGACAGTCAATGCATTCCAATACTCTCACATCATTCACTATGTCACCTCTTTCCCTAAAGTTTGACTATGTTATATCTTGAGCAGTTTTGTTGATTTGCACTATTGATCCCCAATAAGGCCTTCACCTTAAGAATAGGGCAATTGGGAAGTTTCACAAGCATGGGACCTAGTGCAACCTATGAAATAAACTCTGGGATTTTAGAAGTTGGCTCTTCATATTTCAAAGGGGATGGAAAGAGATAGAATTATGGAACAAAAAAAAATTAAGTTGCAAATCTATCCTAAAGAAATATGCCATAAACTTAATCAGGTTCACCTTCATTTATCATATTTCAATCCATAACCATAAAACATTTATAAAAATATCAAAAGAGCACATGCATGATTTTAAATTCTGAGATATAACGACAAAGTTAGCAATTACAAAAGCAAGACCAGAAATAGCGAGAAACAAACAAATTTGGAATATTAAACATAGAGCACCACTTCCTCTTCATTGATAGAGAGAAAAAATTACAAAGGCCATTTTGGCACAGTCTAAAATATTCAAATTCTACCCATGAGGAGAATTTGCTAAGGTTTGACAAAACTGAAAATGTAGTCACATAAATCTGTCCATTTAATTAAATGAATATTTACTATTTATTTGATTAATAAACCACCAGTCACCAGTTAATTAAATTAATATTTAATTAATTCATTCTAGACTAAAAGGGTAAAAACTTTATTGAGAATTAGAATCAAGCATTACAAAAAGAATCGGAGCCCCGAGGCCCATGAGAAGAACTACCAACCCAACCACAAATCAACCAGCTTCAAAGCCACCCATGTCCTCAGTGAGAATCTTCTGCAATTCTTGACAGTGATCCCTAGAGAGATGCTCCCAGCCTTCCACTTTCTACTCACTATCATGTTCCGAAGCCCACTTGGCCAAACAGTTAGCCACACCATTCTATTCGCGAGGAATATGGATGAAGGACACCTGCTCCATTAAAGAGCTAATTTGGAGAATCTGCTGAACAGTCTCTGTCAACTGCCACTGAATCCCACTCACCTTCTGATCAGACAACAAGTTAACAACAATTTGTGAATCCGCCTCACAGATCACCTTCCTAAAACCCCACGCCAAAGCCCACTCAAGTGCATAAAGAATCGCAAGACCCTCCATAAAATTATTAGATTGACACCCTTTATGCACCGAAAAGAAGAAAACAACCTCCCCCCTGCTATTCCTGCCAACACCCCCTATACCAGCAGGGCCTGGATTGCCCCTAGATGAGCCATCGATGTTGATCTTGATATACTCATCCTGAGGGGGAATCCACCTTCCAACCCTTTGCACCTTCTTCATAGCCCGTCTACCTTTCTTGACACAAGCAAAGTCTGGAGACAACTCCTGCAAGCCAAGCCTACTCACTATATCTGCCTCATCTCTACCCAACGGGAAATTCACCTCACATTTAGCTTCCACTATCTCCCGAATCATAGCAATGATCCTATTCCAAACTTGTTGAATAAACAGTTTGGCCTCCTGAAAGATCCTCCTATTCCTTTCGAGCCAGATCTGCCATAGAATGAAGATGGGCCCAATATACCAAACCATCTGGAGGAGGGAGGACAAAATAGGAGGTCTGCCCAAACTGCTCCAAAACTCCACCATGGAGTCCACATGGACACAAGGATGCTTCCACACACCCCACCAATAGTGCCAGATAAGCATAGTGAAGGGGCATCTGAAGAACAGGTGTGAGGAGTCTTCCTCTCCGTTACCACATAAAACACAGATAGAAGGCCCCAAGAATGCCCGCTTGCGGATGTTGTCCCAAGTTAGACATCTATTCCAAGCCAAAGTCTAGGCAAAGCAATTACACTTCAGCTAAGAAGCATTATTCCACACCTGTTTCCATTAGTTCACTTATCCTCCCTCAAGTCCTTGACTCAACAATTCCCGATAACCACTAGCCACAGAAAAAACACCCATAGGATTGGGAGCCCAAGCAAGCCCATCCCTACCCTTAAGGGAGCTACAATGTCTTTTCACCAAAATACCCTACAACTCTGCACACTCATCCTCCATCCCAACCACCGGCCATTCATTAGGAGTCTTCCATCACTCCAAGTCCAGCCGATTGCACCTATAGATAGCCTTAAAGTCACGCACCCTTGATCATCCAGCTTCCAAGAACCTCTGGCCCAGGTTTCCAAGGTTAGGAAATTGATCAAGGATGGGAGGGTATCCATCCCAAGAATCATTCCAGAAAAGAACCTCTTCCCCTCTTCTGTAGATCCAAAAAAGCCCTACCTTAATGAGAGAAGCCTCCCTCTTGAGAGTGTACTAGATCGATGAGCCCTTTCCTTCAAGTGGATATCTGGGGATTTCCTCCATCGGAATCCTCTGCATATATTTGCTGGCCAAAATCCTGGCCTAGCCTTGATCCTGCTCAACACACCACCTCCAGTACAATTTAGCAGCAAGTGCTTCCCCAAAAAGAATAGACTACCTTAACCCAAGCCCCCCAGACTGCTTTGGGCTACATACTAGGTCCCAGTTGACCAAACTCCATTTGGAAGAGGTAATATTACCAACCCATAAGAATTTTTTGGCCAGAGAGTCCAAAACCTGCAAGAACAATTTAGGAGCCACCTGAAGCATACATCGATAGATCAGAAGAGCCTAAACCATCGACTGAATTAGTAGAACCCTCCCCGCAAAGGATAACCATCTATGAGTCCAGTGCTCAACCTTGGAGTGGAATTTATCCAAGATCCCCTGCCATGACTCCCTAAGGGGGTTGCCAGGAGAAATAGGAATACCCAAATACATCAGGGGTAGGGAGCCAACTTGGAATCTCAAGATAAGAGTAATCCTCCTCTGAATAGACTCAAGAGTGTTGAAAAAGAGGATGGAAGATTTATCCTCATTGATCATCTAGCTAGATGCTGCAAGATAAACATCTAGGACCTTATGCAGATTCGAAGCTTCGTTGATCCTAGCAAGTCCCATAAGGGTTGTATCATCCACAAACTGCAGGTGAGACTGCGGTTGCAAGTCATTACCCCATCTCCAACCCTGAATAGAACCCTGACCCACATTATGCTTAATCAGCCTACCCAGACCCTCAACAAGAAGAATGAATAAATAAGGGGATAGAGGATCTCCCTGGCAGAGGCCCCTAGAAGCACCAAATAGCTCAGTGTGGTCTCCATTGATAAGCACAGAGAAAGAGGTGGATGTAACACAACTCATAACCCACTGGATCCACTCATCCGCAAAACCAAAAGCCCTGAGGATCTTCTAAAGGAAAGACCATCAAACTCTATCATACACCTTAACCATATCCAGCTTGATAAACATATCTTTTTCCTTAGAGGTTGCCATAGAATGAATGGTCTCCGTAGCAATGACCACCCCATCCAAAATTTGGCACCCTTCCACAAACCCACTTGGCTCCTCATAAATAACATTCCCCAAGCACTTCTTCAATCTATCCACTATCAGCTTAGAGATGATCTTATAAATCACATTGCAGAGGGAGATCGGACGGAAGTGGCCTAACTGGTCGACCCCTGTACACTTGGGGATTAAGGCAATGAAGGTCACATTCAATGCCCTAAGCATCTATTTATTCCTCTGGGACTCTTGGACTACTTCCAATAAATCCAGCTTAATTATATCCCAGAACTCTTGAAAGAACTCAACCAGGAACCCATCCAGTCCAGGAGCATTTCCTTTCCTCATGTGGAAGACAATCCTCTCAAGTTCTTCCAGCAAAATAGGACACAAAAGATGCTCATTCATCTCCCTCAAGACAAGAGAAGGGATGCAATCCAGAACCAAATTCTCTTCCACTGTTTCCCCCTAAGAGTCCTCCCTAAAGAGGGACTAGAAAAACTGGAGAGACTCCCTAGACATCTCCTACAAGGATAGGCATTGCTCACCTCTATCATTAACTAGAACAGGAATGGAATTTCCATGTCTTCTTGCTTTCACTGAGTTGAAGAAGAAAGAAGTGTTCTTGTCCCCCTCCTTCATCCATTCAATACAAGCTCTTTGTTCCAATATATTTCTTCCCGAAGCTCCCATTCCTCTACCACCTTGACCGCCCTGTCTTCCTCTATAAGCAGTTCCTCAGACAACCCATGCTTCCTAATTTCATTGGTGATCTCATTCAGTACAATTTGAGCATCTTTCTTCTCATGAAAAATGTTCTTGAAACCTTGATGGTTCCACTGCTTAAGCTGAAGCTTAACAAATTGTAGCTTCTTGGCAAAAGAGTACATGGCAGTGCCAAATGCCGGTCTCCCTTTCCTCCACCAGTCCACAACAAGAGCCTGCAAAGAAGGGTCCCGAAGCCACATAAGTTGGAATTTGCATGAAGGCAGACAAACTACCTGAGCTGAAGACAAAACCAGCTTAATGGGCCAGTGATCTGACCCTCTCCAATCAAGAATCTCAGAACTTGTGGACCACCCCGCTCTGATCCAAAAATAGGAAACCAGAAAGCGATCCAATCATTCAACAATCCAATTCTCTCCCACCCTCCTATTGTTCCAAGTGAACAAACCATTACTAGGCTTGATGTCAACTAGCTACAATAAGGAGATACTATCCTAGAAAAGGAAAGAAGAAGGTTCCAACCGCATTACGCCCCCCTTCTTATCACTCAGCTCCAAGATGGCATTGAAGTCTCCTGCCATAATCCATGGATGCAAAGGAGCCAACCTTCGCATACCTAAAACATGTGACCATAAGCTTTGCTTACCCTAAAAATCAGTGGGAGCATAGATATTCGAAAACAAGATGAATTCCCTAGTCTCAAGACTATACATCACCCCGAATAATGAGGATCTAGAGGCAACCCACCAGATAGGGCGGAACCTTAAAGGGTTCCAAAGATAGGCCACCCCTCCTAAGGAACCAGCTGCCCCAACACACTGACACTCGCCTCGCCCCCACAGCTTTGGCACGAGACCCATCATACTCTCCATTGAAAGTTTAGTTTCTTGCAAGAAAAGGACATCAGGTGAGTGATTCCTAATCAAATCCTGAACAACTTTTTGTCTAGGGCCGTTGTTCAAGCCCCTTACATTCCATGAGAGCACAATCATTTAGGAGGGTTGGAAAAGTGCGAATCCAAAGTCTTCACTGACCCTGACTCAACCAAGTTCTCCCCCATCAATTTGATCTTATCCAAATCCTTTTTTTTGCCAACCTTTGAGCTCTTCTCTGAAGCATTTTTCTTAATATATCTCTGGTGTAGACCAAGTGTATGACTAACTTATTACTTTTAGCCCCATCTGGTTCCAATTTCGAAGCCATCGGAGAATCCTCCCCCTCAGCCCAGATCACCTCAATACCAGGAGCCAGGCCTAACTAAACCCCTATTGTCTGGTCCATCTCCATCTGTTGGCTTCCAACCACTAGCAAGGCCTGGGAAGATTCCTCCATTACACTTTCCAGCACCCCTCCTGAAGCACCTTGATCTAGAGGGGTTAACCCTGGGTTTACCTCCTGATGACTTAGGTCATCCAAGGCCTCAAATTTGTTAAAGGTGTCCTCCTCACGTCTCTCCTATAAGGGTCTCTTTTGTCGTATGTTCCTGTTCTTTGTCTTAACTGAGACAAAACCATCAACACCCTCTACCACACCCAACATGGTAGCTTTCCCTTTCTCAACCTTGTCAAGGCTCGATTCTGACTGCTGAGGTTGTTGCACTACCGGTTTGTATCTAGGACACTTATGTTGTAAATGACTATACTCATGACACAGATGACAACGAAATGGTAAAGTCTCGTAATCTAGTTGTTGAACCCATGAATAAGAGCCTGCACACATATCTATAGCATCTGGCAAGAGTTTACTAAGATCTATTTCAGCACAAATACGTGCAAAGGTCATTACCTTTCTCCCCAGAGTTTGCGACGAGGATCCCACTGGCCTCCCAAGTAGAGCAGCTAGCATCCATAGCACATCCTCTCGACAACATTCCACTAGAAGACGTGGTAGCCAAACCCACACCGGAACTCTATTTGGGAGCTCTTCTGAAGGATTAAACCCCGCATGCCAAGGTTTGATGAATAATCCCACCTGGTTGTAAAAATACAGACCTCCTTCAAAGACCCTATTGTGATCCTCCATGTAGTTGAACGTAACCATGAAATAATTATTTGCCAACATCATAATCTCCATTTCCCCATCTGGTGCCCATATTTGTTGCGCCTAGGTTTCCAAAACTGCAATGAAACCCTCATTCCCAAGAACTTGCAGTATAGTGAGTGATTTGAAAAGTATTCAATGCCTTCAGCTATAATCTCAGGAGGGATAATCATCTTCAGCCTCTCACTACATCTCTCCAGGCAACCATTAATTTTCACCATGCATGAGCTACCAGCACTTCCAGATCCCGAGTCAAAAGAGAATAGGTTATTGTTAAACGTTATCACATTCTGAAGTGGGGGTTTTGAGCCCACCGCAGCTCGGAAATCCATGGCTGGGCCCGCCTGCGAGGCTTCCCCACCTAAAGTCACCATCAGGGCACACAAAAAATTAAAAACAAACAAGCACAGTGGCTTAGGGCCCACACCCCAAGGTCTCCCCATGGGGGCTCAGCACCCAAGGCCTCTCCCCTCACCCGCACCACCAAGGATCGACCTACCTAAATTTGGTGATTTAGCTCTATTATTCACAATAATAGTGCTATTGTCTCCCAACTGGTGCTATTGTCCTTCCTATAGCATTATTGACCATTAAATAGCACTATTGTGTCTAGTTTTGGTACTTTTAGCTCGATGTTTGACAGAATTTATTCTGTTTGACAGAGTCTTTTAGCACTTATGTCCCCTTTTATAGCGTTGTTGTACTTCTTTTAGCACATTTTTCTGTTATTTAGCGCTTTCATATTAAATAGCACTTTTGTTTTCACACAGAGTAGCGATATTGTAACAAAGAGTAGTAAAAAAACTTTTTGTAATCGAAAAATCAAAATCTAGGCTTGTAGAAGCCAACCAGAACTTCATTTTTCATTTTTAACTAACTGTTTGTCTTTTGTGTAGGTTTTTAAATTAGATTAGGAAGTAAATTTATCTTTTTACTAACTTTTCAAAGTTGGCTTAAAATGAATTCACTTTCTATTTTAGCTTAAATAAACTTCACATTTCCTTTTGGGGTATAAAATGAATCACATATTTTGATTGGGCTTATAAAAAGAACCTCACTTGTCAAGATAAAAAGAACCACAAACTCAAACCCAACAAAATTTATTTTTGCAAGTTAGGGATCATTGTATTTTGGGCTTAAAACAAGACAACACAAGGTTTTATTTTTTGCATAAAAAAATCACAATCAACACTTCATTTGGGCAAGTTTAAAAAGAATGAACCATTTGTCCCTTCAAGTTTCAAAACAATTTACTTCAAAGCAAAACGTGTTTCAAATTCAATTGACCAGGATTTCAAGTTCCTAGATTACATAGCATTTTGTCTTCAAGTTAAAAAGAACACCATTTTTTGTTGGAGCAACATCTCCAAATAAGTTAGATCACATTGCTATAACTTGATTAAAAAGAACAAGTGTTTTTGGTGATTGGTACACTTGTGCAAAGTTTGTTGAGTGGTCCTATTTCTAACACACACTATCCTCTCCCTTGGCTTTCATGGTCCTAGGTGCAAGAGAAAAGTGTTAGTAACACTCAAAATTTTATCTTTTTAAGAGAGGCTTGCCAAGAGACACATCACTCTTGGGAACGACCTCACAGTAAATCCTTCGAGCCGCTATAGAAATTAGGTGTGAGTGAAATCTGTAGCCTTGGGTATAGTTGTTCCTACCATGTAACTTGCCAAAAGGACATATGGGCCCCACCACAAGTTACAAGGCTCTTAAGTGAGTCACTACAGAATGAACTTATGTCCAAAAACATCGAACATTACTAGACACCTTTTTATATAGAAACCCACCCATTCTATTGATTGAGGAGATTTGTGAGAAATTCAGTGCAAGAGCATAGATGGTTTTGCTCCCAAGATACTCACCATATATATTTCCTTGAGTAGAAATAGGGCTTTTTGAAAGGCTACTTGTAGCCTGATAAAAGTGGTGACTCCCCCATCATAGGGATCATCTATTGTTATGCTCATGTGAGACTTAGTATATCACGTCCTTACCTGCCACAGAGGGATTTATAAGGTATGTAGTACCAAAGTTGAAGAAATATCAAGATGTGGGCTGAAATTATTGCAACTGGCCATTTGACCTTAGGGATAAAGTGTGTTTCAAGTGTCTTCATTTTGTGTCAAACCAGTGATAAACTAAGTCGACTTCAGGCTTTTGGAAAAACATACAAAAACATTTGAAAAGGGGTCAAAATGTTCAAAGACTGGGTTGATTTAGACTCACACCTATTTGTGCCATTTGAGGCAACATTATTGTGTTTGTGTCCTTGCTCTGTTTTCTTGTCAAATAAATTCAAAAACCAATTCAAACCAAGTATTCATCCAACACAATTTCCATCAAAACATTTGACCAACAAAACATCAAACAAAGTGCAAAACAAGATATCAAATTATATGACCATCCTTCAAATCTTGAGAAAAAAGAATCTTCATAAACATGTCAATTTGAAGAGAAGACCATTGAGTTCAAAGGCTTTCATCAAAAGAAGGAATTTTTATATCTTAGTAGACAAATTTTTATCTCACATAGAGCCTTCTTGCGTCATATGCATCTATATCTTCAAGGAAGATCCAACGAGTTCGATAAAGAGCCTTTGAATAACAGAGCCTTTATTCAGTATGGAGCTTTGAGTTATCATAAAAATAAAGGAGGCAAAATCAACCCTGCCTTCTTTCCAAACATCTGCATTACGTATACATAGCTCACGAAGAACCACCAACCCCTAAGAGAGAAGAGGAAGAATTTATCCCATTTGTAACACAAATTTTTTATCGAAGTTAACATTCTATCCACTTTCACATTCACACATCATCCATCCATTCAACCCTCGAAACATAAAAAGGGCCTTGTCCTAAGTTCTTTTTAGATATTACTTAAATAAAAAACAACACATCACTTTTTAGAGTGTCTCTACTGTTGGCATTACAATAGAAAGGAGATTGTTGGTATTACAATAGAAAGGAGATTGTTGGCATTTCATTAAGGATATTGAGAAGGTTGTTGGAGATTATTGATATAACTAAAGAAGGATGATTACTGTCTTTATAATATTATTTTGTCATTGATGTCAAGAAATTGATTTTTTGATTCAGTATGATGTTGCCATATCTTGAGAAGTATGTATTGATGATAATTAAGATGTCAGTAAGTGACATAGAAAGAATGTGATGAATAAGGGGAGAAATAAGTTATTCAATGGGCAACTATTATCGAGCTAGATAATGATGAGATCATGTTGTTTAGATTGTTTTGATATCCTACATATGTTGTTGATTGTAAGGTTAATACTATACTATGTCACCAAGAAAAGAACCTAGTCAGTAAACCCTAAGAACCTAGTCGGTAAACCCTAAGGTTATCGATATCGATTAAAGAAGGTGGAATGTCTACCGAGTAAAGTTTAGTATTTACCGAGTTATAATAGATCACATTGGATGGATAAAAGTATTATTTAATGAAGGATGTTGATGAGCTAGAGATGAATAAATGATTGGTATGTTGTACATGAAGTTTGTTAAATATCTATGACAATGGAAAATCAAGAGGAAGATCTACAACACAGATTGAACCGCAATAACCTAGCACAAGTTCCTAGGAAGGAATGCAAGTTCCAAGGTGAGGTAAAACATTTTCAGATCGAAGGATACATTGAACCTAGTCAAGATTGAAGATCTGATGGCGATGATTGATCATGGGAAATGTGATCAAGAAGATTAAGCGGTTAGCAAATTGTTTATAAATAAGGAATTATTGATAAACAATGAATGCGGGCAAGTGTAAGAACAAGGATGCTACATAGTGATTACCGAGCATAGAAGCTTGAAGACCTGTTTGAATAACAGTGTAGGGAGCCCAGCAGAGGGACTAGATAAGTCCTATGACCAGACAGTGTTGAGCAAATAAGAATTTGCTTTAGCATTTTAGATGTGAAGTTGCAGATATATTTTATTATTGTTGTTTATTTTGTAAGTGATAGAAAATCTCTTAACCGAGTGGACTTAATAGTCTTATTTGTAAACCCTCTAGCAAGGTAACATTCTAAATGAGTGTTTGAAATCCTTTGACAAGGTCACTTCTAACAAAGTGAAGATCCTAACAGATCTGAGGGAAATCCCTTAACCGGGTCACATCTAGCAATGTGTTTGTAATCTTTAACAGGATTTGCTTTTAACCGAGCATACTCTAGAAGAGTATATTTCTTAGTGGGTCCAAAATCCCACAGTGGTTTTTCCCTATTTGGGTTTCCATGTTAAATCTAGTGTTAGATGTGTCATGATGATTATGTGTTTATGAGTTAGCATGTTTAGCAGTTTTTGGTTATATTGGTGAAGTATAAGTTACCGAGGTTGAATCTGTTGATTTTATGGAAGATTAAGTTTGTATCTCAAGAAGAACCACCAGCCCTTGAGAGAGAAGAGGAAGAATTTATCCCATTTGTAACACAAATTTTTTATTGAAGTTAACATTCTATCCACTTTCACATTCACACATCATCCATCCATTCAACCCTTGAAACATAAAAAGGGTCTTGTCCTAAGTTTGTTTTAGATATTACTTAAATAAAAAACAACACATCACTTTTTAGAATGTCTCTACATCTAGGATAAACTCATCCTAAGAGGCATTTCTACACAGGTTAAAACTAGTCTATGAGTGCATCCTCTCATTACTAGGTAGCTTGTTTTGTAACACATCTCAAACCTTGCTATATCTTATCATATCAACATTGTTGACAACAAAAAAAACAATTCATAAAAGGACTTTGGTAACATCAAACCTTTAGTGTTAGAGATCCATCTTCTAAAAACACTTCACAAAACATTTATCTCTCATTCCATCACCAACTCATAATCACTTTCACAAAAAATTCAAAAAAAACTTTCAAACAAAATGGCTCACACCAGATCGAGAACTAGACAAATAGAGATTGAAGAGGAGGAAGAAAACCTCAACGATTACCATGAGGACATTGGAGGAGGTACAAATGATGAAGATCCTAGTACCCCAACTCCTGAAGCAATATAAAGAGCACAACACAACCTGAGATTCAATCGACTTTTCGATGAAATCCTCAAAAACAATGCAGATGCTCACTTTTTGAGACTTGCTCAAGAGGGAGCTAAACTACCCTCTGATTTTGATACCACACAAATACGGCAAGCATCGGAGAACAATAGCTGTAACGAGGGTGGAAGAGGTAGAGATCACTTGAGATATGACCTTAATCAAGGAAACCCCCCACCTCATCCTAACGACATAGACATGTTGAGACAACAAGTCGAGAATCTAGCCCAACAACTCCACACTGGTGTGAAAACTACCCGGTTTTCACTTAATGATATTTGTCCCTATCCCTTTGATAGGAATCTACCTATGCCACCTTGTCCATGAGGGTTTGAAACACCTAAGTTTGAAAAGTATCAGGGAAAAGGAGACTCTAGAGATCATGTCAAGAAATTTCACTCAGCTTGCCTAGAAGTGGCATATGAAGACACATATCTAATGTGCCTCTTTCCTCAGAGTTTGGGAGGGACAACCATGCAATGGTTTTCCCAATTACCAGGCAGCATTAGGACATTTGAAGAACTAGTCCAAAATTTCATCGCACATTATTCACACAACATAGAATGTGATGTTACCATGGCAGATCTATGCAATACCAAGCAAGAGCCAGGGGAGTTGTTTTCATCTTTCCTACAACGGTGGAGACAACTATCTAGTAGACATTCTCTTCATCTATTGGAATGAGAGCTAGCGGAAATATTTATTTCCAACTTGAATGATAAAATGGAATTCCACCTAGACATGAAGGGCACAGAGTCCTTTGAAGACATGATCACACAGGGATTAAAATGTGAACGGGCCCTTATCAAAAAAGGACTTATCAAGATATACACTGAACCAAAAGATGGCCCTCGCACATGTTTTAATAGTGATAAACCCAACTTCTAGAATAAAAACAAAAACATCATCAATGATGGGGTCGTAGATGCAAGGACCATAAAAAGTGCACAACTTGTGGTCAGATTTGCAGGGCAAAATCCCCCTCCTAAAAACAACACCATTGCTCCTCCACAAAATCAAGGTTGCAATGCATCACAAAATGAACCAAGACAACAACAACAAAATTATAAACCAAAACGCACATTCACACCCTTAGGGGAACCTATAGAATTAGTGTTGCATCAATTGGTCTCTTCAAATCTAGTGATCTTATGAAAGACATGTAACTACAAACCTTAGGTCAAACCTCCATGGTGGAGAGATAATGAACATTGTGAATTCCACCAAGGGAAAGGGCATAAAACAAGTAACTGCCATACACTGAAAGATCTTGTTCAAGATCTTATTGATCGAGGAGAAATTGAAATTGAAGGACACAACCCAAAAACCTCAAATAAAGATCATCTCATCTTTAAGAATCCGCTTCCATCACAAGATCAAAGGGGTCCTTCCACCTTAGGGCGAAACATAGATACAACTGATTATATGCGAGCAACCTATAACTATATTGTGAATCACTTATATGATACCAATGAAAAAATTGAAACCCTCACTATCAAAGATCCGAACCCTACCTACAATGTTCTCATGCATCGTAGAAAGATCACTATTAAAGAAACTCCACAAAGCACAACCTCCATCCCAGAGCAATATAATCTTGTAGAGAAGTTAGATAAGATGCCCACACTTATATCCATCTTAGAGCCTTTGTGCCTATCCCCTTCTCATAAAATGATCTTGGATCAAGCTCTCCAAGAAGTGTCAGTCCCTGCCAGTCTTAATATAGATCAATTTCAAGATATGGTTGGTAAACTGAGGTCATCACCATGTCTCACTTTCTTCGAAAGCGACAATACATCCTTCCAACAACCTCATAACACCTCACTCCATATTGAAGGATCTGTGAACCAACATAGGATCAAGTGAGTCTTGATTGACAATAGCGTCAGTCTGAATATATGTACATTACAGTTGGTCACAACATTGGGATATGTAATAGAATCAGTGGACCCTTGCAAAAAGATAACCATAAAATCCTATGATGATGCAGAGTGTTCTTCAAAAGGAGCAGTTGTGTTACCAATCCGAGTGGGCCCAGTGGTGAAGCACATCATCTATCAAGTTTTGGACCTTCCTCTGCCATATAATCTCTTATTGGGAAGACCTTAGATACATGCCATGCAAGCCATTCCATCCACCTATCATCAGTGTATCAAGTTTCCCCATAACAATGTAGAAATCACAATCCTGGGCGATGCAAATCCATTTGCATATTGTAACAATATTAACCATCAACCAGAGATCACCATTCCTAACAATAAAGAATCCATCCCATCCACATCATATGTAAGTCCAGCCTCTCTTTCTAGTTCAATCACCCCTATACCAAAGCAAGAGAAGTTGAAAATGAAAATGGCCGAGAAAGGTCCTAGGGAATATAATCTAAGCCAACTCTTTTGTGTTGGGCAATTACCCACTTCTCCTAGAACTTATGGAAAGCCTCAAAGGTTACTTCAACCACCATTGGTCAAACCAGCATGCACTTTGGCACCTTTTGTCCTTGGTAAAAGTCAAGAAGAGGAGACCAGAGATGAGGACATAGTAGAATGGATCTACAAAGACCCTATCAAAGACATCCCATGGGCTAAACTATCCACTGATAAATATGGCAATGGTCTTATTATCATGTAGAGAATGGGCTATGATGGTTAGAGTGCTTTGGGACCTTGCAAGAAAGAACGACATGAGCCATTGCAGCCTGAATTAAAGCCCAAAGATAACACTGGTTTTGGTTAAAGAAACTCTTCCTAAACTCAGATTCAAAGGGAAACCCAACAAACCTCTATATCAGCCTAATACTCTAAAGAGGCCACCCTTGATTATATCAACAACACCAAGAACAACACCAACTACCCCAACAAGGCTGAGAATCCCATCAATACCATCCACAACACTACTCACATCACTAAAAATAATTGCAAAACCCATCATCCCACTAGCATCACCGATAATATTACCTACAACACCGATAATCTTACCTGCAACACCAATCATCCCGCCAATCAAACCAACAACCCCATCAAAAGCAACAATCGCATCAACAACACCATTAGTTGTATCTGTACCCCAGCAGCATCAGTGGCACCCACCGTACCAACAATTCCATCACCAACAGTACATCAGCCAATCACAACTACAGTGTTCAACTCAAAAGATATCCTAGTTTGGTATAGTAATCGGATACTAGAAAGTGACTCAGAGATTGACTCACATGAGTGGGAATTTACTTTCGTACATCTCAATACTTAAGATGAGGAAGACGCATCACCACCTCCACCTCGCAAGGAAATCCCTGTTTACGGAGAAACACAGATTAAAACCTCTTGGGTTCCTGAACTGGAAACACCTTCCACAAACCCTACATCACATCCTATGCCTGATTCTGACAAGGAAAGTACCATCAATTACCTTGACCATAATGTCTTAACCCTCACTGAAACATCCCATGAACTTAACTTGATCGATGAGGTAATGCCCATTATCCATCCTAAACTCATCAAATGGAACCTACCTAATCCCCCATGCCTTGACCAATTCAGAAATGATGAGGCAATCATTGACTTTTTGGAACTAGGGATAACATACCAAGTGGGGATCACAAAGATGGATTCACCATCGAACTTAATAGCACAACATACTTTGGGGCAGATGCCAAACCTTTCAACTGCAAAAATATCACAATAAAACATGGATCTTTCAGTGAAAACCACACTGTGGCACTATTTGATCCCAAAAAAATAAAAAAGAAAGAGCGTATCCAATGGTGAAACCACTCCGAGGTGCTTGAGGATGAAAGGTTTGACATCCTCTCCTCTATTACAAATCAGAAATGATCAACGTTCCTCATTGAGGAAACACAATAATTCAATGTGGGGACCCCTGAGACCCCTCACCAAATACATCTAGCATCTCTTTTAACTCTAGAGGAACAACCTAAATTTGCAGAATTCTTCCAGAAATGTCAGATCAACTTCGCATGGTGATATGCCAACATGCCCGGTCTTGATCCTGATTTGGTCATGCATCACCTCACCATGGCATAAGGAGATAAACTTGTCAAACAAAAGCTTCACAAGATGCACCCCCAGATTGTTGTACTAGTCAAAGAAAAACTTAAGAAACTCCTGGATGTTGGTTTCATCCAATCAATCGATTATGTAGATTGGATCTCCAATATTGTACCTGTCGGCAAACCAAATGGGGGCATCTATATCAGTACTAAATTTAGAGATTTGAACAAGTCATGTCCTAAGGATGACTTCCCCCTACCAAACATTGACATGATCATGGACCTAACAGCAGGACATGCCATGCTTTCTCTTATGGATGGCTTTTTAGGGTACAACCAGATAAAGATCACACCAAAAGATCAACATAAAACTACCTTCACATTGTAGGTCCCAGAGACAACTGAGAGGGGGGGGTGAATCAGTTGTCTAATAAATTCAGACCAAAAACTTATTAACCAACTTAATACATAATACCGGTAAATCAGTTAAGTATGTCGGTAAACAGTGTTAACAGTAAATTGCTATACTGGTAAGAATTAATGCATGAAACATAAGCACAAAGTCTTTCACAACATATGACACCAATATTTGTACGTGGAAACCCTATAAGGGGAAAAACCATGGTGGGAAACCTTACCCACAATCAGATGATACTACTGCAAATAGTAAGTGTACAAAGAGGGGTCTGCACTTGCAGAAAGACCAATAGCCTAGAGCTCACTGCTCAATCAAAAAAAGGGAGTCACACTGACTACAGTTGGATGGTTAAATCCAATAAGAATGTACTGCACAAAATAGCATCTTCATATGCTGGATTCAGTACCGGTGTAATGCTGATATGCTTCTGCAAAAACCTAACTTCACCTTCAAATGATGTCTTCATGTATACCTCTGCTTAATCTTGCATCTACCTTCACACAAATCTTTTTTGCATTCCACACTTGATCTTACAAATAAGATCTTACATTTATACCATACCCTATGACCAATTTTAGTAGGTCGGTTCTACAAGATATTACAATAAAAACATTTTACAAATAATACAATATCTGATGCAATAACTGATTGAACATGTCAGCTTAATGCATTTACAACAATAATAAATCATCTCCATAGCGTGCCATGCTGATCTGGAAAAGATAAACCTACCGGTGAAACCCTAGATAACCTAGACCTATTTGCTGGTAAAAGCAAATATGCAAATAAGAATATACCAATGATTATTACTTCAAAATAAAGTGTCCACATGATGTCTTTGACATTACCAAGTGTCTTCCATGTCATTGCAGGTATCGGTGAACATTATACCGGTAACTATTGCACAGTTTACTATTTGCCGGTGAATGTTGCTGGATCTCCAAAGTAGGTGTATTTAGTAGGTGTTGACATCAATGACAAAACCATACCAAAATACCAACAATCTCCCCCTTTGGCATTAATGGCAACACAAGATGGAAAAACCATCAAAGTGCCAAAACAAAAATGCCAAGTAAAAAAAAATCTCCATTTTTCCCCCTGGGAGTAACATGTGTTTATCCAAAGATTTATTTTCAATACCAATCTCTCATACCAATCTTTCGTTAAATGTGTTTTTCAAAATCTCTCCCCAAAAAGATAATGCGTTTTTCCATAGATTTCTCTCTCCCTTTGACATCAAATGCCAAAGTCACAAAAAGTCAAGTTCATACAAAATACCAACCAATTCAATATACCAACTACTCCCCCTAAGAAGTAGCTTCCTCATCAAATACCGAAATAAAAGATTTGTCCATTTAATTCTGTCGGTTGATGATAATCATCAACTGTCTAAGTCTCTACCGGTGGAGGTAAGACTTCGAGCTGATCTCTGAGATACTCAAAAGTTTCTTTAGGCAAAGGTTTTGTGAAAATATCTGCAAGTTGTTCTTTAGTATTCACATAAACCAGTTTTATCTCTTTTTCTTCAACTTTTTCCCTTAGAAAATTCAGTTTGATAGAAACATGTTTTGTTTTAGAATGTAATACTAGATTCTTAGATATATCAATTGCTGCAGTGTTATCACAATATATAGTAATAGGTTCCTTGCATTTTACCTTTATGTCTTTCAACATTTGCTTAAACCAAAGTACCTGTGTACAGTTTGTTGTTGCTGCAACATATTCTAATTCTGCTATTGATAAAGATGTACAAATCTGTTTCTTACTTAACCAAGAAACTAATCTCTTTCCAAGAAAGAATGCTCCTCCAGTGGTGCTTTTTTTATCGTCCACATCTCCTACCCAATTTGCATCTGTGTATGCACATAGATCAAAATCTTCATCTTTAGGATACCATAATCCAATATTTGTTGTGCCTTGTAAGTACCAGAAAATCCTTTTTACTGTTGATTCATGATTTTCCCTAGGATTACTCTGAAATCTAGAAACTATACATACTGCATTCATAATATCAGGTCTGGTTTGAGTCAAATATAGTAAACCTCCTATCACAGACTTGTATCTAGTTGGATTAACAGGTGTAGATTCATCCCTTTGAGATAATTTGTCATTTGTTGTCATAGGTGTGCTTACCGGTTTAGAGTTTTCCATCTCAAATTTCTTAAGTAGTTCTTTCAAGTACTTAGATTGACTCAAAAATATGCCTTTATTAGTCTGTAAAATCTGCAATCCTAAAAAGAATTTTATTTCTCCTATCATAGACATTTCAAATTCATGCTGCATTTCAAGAGAAAATTCTTTGCATAATTCATCTTCTCCTCCAAAGATTATATCATCAACAAATACTTCAATAATCAAGATATCATCATTAGTTACTTTGTAATATAAATTGCTATCTGCATTTCCTTTAGTAAAACCAATCTTTAAAAGATACTTATCCAATCTTGCATACCAAGCTCTTGGAGCTTGTTTTAATCCATATAGAGCTTTTCTTAATCTGCAAACCATATCATTGTCATCTGTCAAGGAAAATCCTTCAGGTTGTTCAATATAGACTTCCTCTTCTAGATCTCCATTCAAAAATGCACATTTGATATCCATTTGATAAACTTTGTAATCCTTGTGAGCTGCAAAGGCCAAGAATAATCTAACTACCTCAATTATGGCTACCGGTGCAAAGGTTTCATTGTAATCAACTCCTTCTTTCTGAGAATATCCCTTACACACTAGTCTTGCTTTATTTCTGACAACCTTACCATCTTCATTGAGTTTGTTTCTAAATACCCATTTGGTTCCAATTATAGTTTTATTTTTAGGCCGAGGAACTAATGTCCAAGTTTTTTTTTTCTCAATTTGTCCTAATTCTTCTTCCATAGCTTTAATCCAAAATTTATCTTCACATGCCTCATTGATAGATAATGGTTCAATTTGAGAAATAAGACATACCTCTTCATTTTCCAATCTTCCTCTTGTCATGACTCCTTTAAATTTGCTTCCAATTATCTGATCTTCAGAATGATTCAGTCTTACATACCGGGGTGTCTTAGTCTATTGTTGTTCTTCATTTATTGTGGAATCTTCTAATGATACTGAAGTAACTGGATCATCATTCTATACCGGTGGATTTATTGTAGGTTCATTTGTCATAATTTCTGTTACCGATTCAGAGTCTATATACCTTGAAGTTCCTCTGAATTGTTCATCAATCTTTACATTTGTACTCTCAACAATTTTCTGTAATCTTTTATTAAAACATCTATATTCTTTACTCTTAGATGAATAACCAAGAAATATTCCTTCATCACTTCTAGGATCAAACTTGCCAATATACTCATCTCTTCTAATATAACATTTACTTTCAAAAATTCTGAAATACTTAAGAGTAGGAGTATTACCAAACCATAGTTCATGAGGGGTCTTACCGGTTTCACCTTTGATGTGATTTTTGTTGAATGTATAGACAGCAGTGCTTACAACCTCTCTCTAGTACACATGTGGTAGATTTGCTTCTGATAACATACTTCTTGCTACATCCAAAATAGTTTTGTTTTTCCTTTCAACAACTCCATTCTGTTGTGGTGTCCGAGGTGTTGATAATTGTCTTTTGATTCCATTTACTTCACAAAATGTATTAAAATCTTTAGATGTGAATTCTCCTCCTTGATCTGATCTTAAACATTTAATTTTCTTACCAGTTTCATTTTCAACCATTGCTTTGAATAGTTCAAACTTCCCAAGTGCTTCTGATTTTTCTCTGAGAAAAGTAACCCAACACATTCTAGAATAATCATCAATAATTAGCATGAAATATCTATCACCTTGTAAGCTTTTAGTTCTAGCTGGACCACATAAATCAGTGTGAATTAAGTCAAGGGCATTATTGGATTTTTTTGGAATACTTTTGAAACTAGCTCTAACTTGTTTTCCAAATTGACATTCCTTGCAAATTGTATTCTAAGGTTTCACAATTTTAAGTAGATCTCTAACTACCTTAGAAGTACTGATTTTTACCATGCAATCAAAATTTACATGACATAGTCTTTTATGCCATAACCAACTTTCATCTATATGTGTAATTAAGCATTCCTTTTCACTGTTATTCAAATGAAAGATATTACCTCTAGTCTGATTACCGGTGGCAATTTCCAAACTAGTTCTATTCATGATTTTAAATTGTAACTGAAAACCTTTCTCAACTAATTGACCAACACTTAAAAGATTATGTTTTAATCCTTCAACATAGTAGACATTTTCAGTGTTATGTTTACCATCAAGAGATATTGAACCCTTACGTTTGATTGAACAGGCTTTGTCATCTCCGAATCTTACTAAACCTCCATTGTACTCTTGAAAGTTCAAGAATTTACCTTTGTCTCCAGTCATGTGATGTGAGCATCCTGAGTCAATAATCCATTCATCCTTTGATTCAACTTTAGCTGCTAGGGCTTGTTCTACTGGTTGAGCAATAGGTACCGATTGATCTTCTGTTATAGCAACAAAGACCCATCCATTGTCTACTAGATCCTCATCAGAATCATCAGTCACACCTTCATCAGCAATGTAACAAGATTTATCTTTGTTTTTCTTGAATTTGTATCTCTGATATTCAGGTTAGGTTTGTATGTTCTTCTAGCTTCTTCTCTTAGTCTAGCATGTCTATCAAGGCATCTTGAAGCCATATGACCAATCTTATTGCAGTTAAAACATTTAAAGGGTGCTTTACCTTCATACTTACTTCCAATTGGGCCTTTTGGCATTTTTCTTGCAAATAGTGCTTCAAGTTCTTCAAGTTCTTCATTCTCCTTCCTAGTTTCTTCAAGTTCCCTTGCATAAAAGGCTCTCCAGTTTGATTTGTCAAAGGATGGAGCAGATGATGTTGATGCTTTGAAGGCCAAATCGGTTTTTATAGTAGTAACAGGACCAAATTCCTCAATTTCAAAAGCTGAAAGTTTTCCAATTAATGTATCCCTAATTACTGATGTATTAGGTATTGTTCTCAACTCATTTATAGTAGTAACCTTCATTTTATATGCCGGTGGCAAACCTCTTAAGATTTTTGAAACAATCTCATCTTCACTCAAGGTTCTTCCACAACATTTGATACCCAAAACAATTTCATTTACTCTTTCCATAAAAGCAAAAATCCTTTCATCTTCTTCCATTTTTAGATGTTCATACCTGACTCGGAAGCTTTCAAGTTTTGCAATTTTGACTGTGGAATCTCCTTCATTCAGTGTTTCCAAATGATCCCAAATAGCTTTTGTAGTGGATCTATCTGATAATCCCATGATTTGTTGATCTGATAATGCGCTCAAGAGTGCTTCTCTAGCTTTGCAATCATTTTCTTCATCTTTGGCTAAAGTAGTGGGAGTAGTCTGACCAGCTACAATAGCAATATAACCATTCTTAGTAACTTCCCAGATGTCTTTACCAATGCAATTCAGATGTGTCTCCATTCTGATTTTCCATATCCCATAGTTGGTTCCATCAAGTTTAGGACTATCCTTTCTGAAATAATTAGTAGACATTGGATCTCCTCAAGTTGTTAAACTTCTATAAAAAGAGGACTAGGCTCTGATACCAATTGTAGGTCTTGGAGACAACTGAGAGGTGGGGGGTGAATCAGTTGTCCAATAAATTCAGACCAAAAACTTATTAACCAACTTAATGCTTAATACCGGTAAATCAGTTAAGTATGCCGGTAAACAGTGTTAACAGTAAATTGTTATACCGGTAAGAATTAATGCATGAAACATAAGCACAAAGTCATTCACAACATATGACACCAATATTTGTATGTGGAAACCCTGTAAGGGGAAAAACCTTACCCACAATTAGATGATACTATTGTAGATAGTAAGTGTACAAAGAGGGGTCTGCACATGCAGAAAGGCCAACAGCCTAGAACTCACTGCTCAATCACAAAAAGGGAGTCACACTGACTACAGTTGGATGGTTAAATCCAATAAGAATGTACTACACAAAATAGCATCTTCATATGTTGGATTTAGTACTGGTGTAATGATGATATGCTTCTGCAAAAACCTAACTTCACCTTCAAATGATGTCTTTGTGTATACATCTGCTTAATCTCGCATATACCTTCACACAAATCTTTTTCGCATTCCACACTTGACCTTACAAATAAGATCTTACATTTATACCATACCCTAAGACCAATTTTAGTAGGTTGGCTCTACAAGATATTACAATAAAAATAATTTACAAATAATACAATATCCGATGCAATAACCAATTGAACATGTCGGCTTAATGCATTTACAACAATAATAAATCATCTCCATAGCGTGCCATGCTGATCTGGAAAAGATAAACCTACTGGTGAAACCCTAGATAACCTGGACCTATTTGCCGGTAAAAGCAAATATGCAAATAAGAATATACCAATGATTATTACTTCAAAATAAAGTATCCACATGATGTCTTTGACATTACCAAGTGTCATCCATGTCATTGTAGGTATCAGTGAACATTATATCATGCCGGTGAACATTATACTGGTAACTGTTGCACATTTTACTATTTGTCGATGAATAATGTTGGATCTCCAAAGTAGGTGTATTTAGTAGGTGTTGACATCAATGACAAAACCATACCAAAATACCAACACACATGTCCATGGGGAACATATCGTTGGAATGTGATGCCTTTTGGTCTAAAGAATACAGGGGCAACCTATCAAAGAGCTATTACAACCATCTTTCATGATATGATGCATACCATAATAAAGGATTATGTCGATGACTTACTAGAAAAATCATTAACAAGAGATGGTCATCTTGCCATATTAGATAAAATCTTTGACAAAATAGAACAATATCATGTTCGACTCAATCCAAAGAAATGTGTCTTTGGAGTAACCTCAGGGATACATTGTCTCAAGCAAGGGCATTGAGGTTGATCTGGAAAAAGTCAAAGAAATCATGGATATACCACCTCCAAAGAACATTAGTCAGTTAAGGAAACTACAAGGGTGGCTACAATCAATTCGGAGATTCATTGCACAACTGGAAGACAAGTATCATCCCTTCACACATCTATTACACAAGAATATCCATTTTCAATGGGATACAAAGTGCCAACAAGCATTCCAAATGCTTAAGGACTATCTCATGAATGCACCATTTGTTGATCCCACTAGATCCAAGTAGACCTCTATTGCTCTATATTTCAGCTATAAATACGACATTGGGATTACTGCTTGCACACCACAATACAGAAGGGAAAGATTCTGTTGTATACTATATCTCTCACACACTGGTCGGCTATGAACTCAATTACACACCTATTGAGCGAGCTTGCCTAGCAGTTATTTTGGCAGCCACTAAATTGAGGCACTACATGTTGACGCATAAAGTACAACTCATTGCAAAGATTGATCCACTAAAGTACCTACTCAGCAAAGCAGCATTGATAGGCCACTTGGCCAAATGGGTGATGATTCTAAGTGAATTTGACATTGAGTATGTGGATCGTAAGGCTATCAAGGGTTAAGCTATTGTAGATCAGTTGGTCGATGCACCCCTCATAGGTGATCATCCTCTTGTTTCTAACTTCCCAGATGAAGAGATCTTCATGATCACAACAACACAACCTTAGAAGTTATACTTTGATGGCTCATATACTAGACATGGCTCGGGGGTAGGCATTCTTTTCATTACACCTCAAGGTGACAGCATCTCGAAGTCATACAAGCTAACTTTTCCATGTACAAACAACATAGCAGAATATGAGGCCTTGATCACAGGACTCAGACTAGCCATACAATGGAAATTGAAAGAACTACAGGTATATGGCAACTCCTAACTAGTCATTCGACAAGTCACAAATGAATATCAAACCAAGGATGATAAGCTCATGCCGTACAAACAAATAGTGGATAGTTTAAAAGCATCATTTATGACTATCACCTTTGAGCAGATACCCAGAGATCATAATTGAGCTGCTGACACATAGGCTACAATTGTATCTCTCTTAGATCTTCCATAAAATTCAACACGCTACGAGTTCTTCGTAGAACAACATTGGATTCCCACTTATAATATCCCTGAAGCCAAGATGATATGTCACCTTGTCGGTTCTGAATCCCCATGGTACGGTGAGTTTGACACCTATCTTTGCGATCACACACTTCCTCCTAACCAATCGAATAAACAATGCAAAACCCTCATTCGCCAAACCACTCGATACACCATCATTGTCAAAACCCTATACCGATGTAGTCTTGATGGTACTCTCCTTCGATGTCTGGAACAAGATGAGACAAAAAAAGCCTTGGAAGAGGTACATGAAGTAATTTGTGGAACTCACTCAAGCGGTCCTTCACTACCAAAGAAGATCATGCGTGTTGGACACTATTGGCCCGCCATGGAAAAAGACTCCTACTATTTTGTCAGAAAATGCAAAGTTCACGGAGACCTGATACATGCACTAGCACAGGAATTGCAACCAATCACAACACCATGGATCTTTTGTCAATGGGGACTTGACCTTGTGGGTAAAATCCATCCTTCTTCATCCAACGGCCACAAATTTATCATTACCACCACCAAATAATTCACAATGTGGATCGAAGCCATTCCACTTACCCAGGTCACCGGCAAGTAGATCGCCTCATTCATCCTTAATTACATCATCTGTCAGTATGGTGTGCCCATGTCCATCATCACAGATAACAAACTTCCTTTCAAAAATCAGGATGTCCGTGAGCTTTGTGAGAAGTTTCACATCCAACACCTCTTTTCTACTCCCTATTACCCACAAGGCAATGGTCAGGCAGAAGCATCAAACAAGAACATATTGAGAATCCTCAAGAAGACAGTCAATGATGTTGGCCATGATTGGCATGTTCAATTAAATCCAGCGCTATGGGTGCATCTAACTAGCATTCAAACCCCTGCAGGCGCAACTCCCTACTCACTGTTCTATGGCACAAAAACTATCCTTCCTATTAAGGTTGAGATACCATCTCTATGGGTTTCTTTTCACAACCTGGTAGATGATTAAGCATACTGAGTCTCCCATCTTCAAGACTTGGAACTACTTGATGAAAAGTGACAAGCTACATACAACCACCTTAAGGCCTATTAGCAGCGCATGAGTAGAAGTTATAATCATCGAGTTAGACCTCATACATTTGAGGTAGGTGATCTTGTTCTCAGGGAGAATCCTCATAACCAACCAAATAGAGAACATCAGGGAAAGTTTGAATCAAACTGGCTGGGTCCATATGTTATCACTATGGTATTTGGGTTCGCGGCATATCAGTTGGCTACTTCTGAAGGAGAACCACTAGCAGATCGGATCAACAACATGTACCTCAAATGGTTTCATACATAAGCTATATAGAGTGTATGTGGGAAAAGTGGGTCGATAGAACTCAAAATGTGAAAAATGGAGCTCTAGGGAGCCTTTCTCACACACCCACAGGACTTCTTGGTGCAAGATATGGAGTCATGAAGTATGGCTCAGCTTCCCAAGGTTGGTTCCATGGTTGTCTATCTCACAAGGTCCCTCAAACCAATGTTTTTGCTCTCAAATCACTAAGCAAAATGGTTTAGGGATGAAAAATGCAAGAACGAGGGATGCTTTTGTTGATTTTAAGATGAGATGCATCCTAAGCTATGCATGATTCTATAAATGCAATAAACTAGTTATAAGATGACAAGATTAGCAAACAGGACTATCTTAGCATGCTATATTAGTCTATGATTAAGCTAAATGATAAGGAAAATACTCTAAACATGCATATTTAGATTAATTTCTATTGAAAAGAGAGGCTAAATGATGAGCACAATGATATATTAAGCTTGGATGGATTTTAGTATAAGTATGATGCTAAAGACTTGGATGATGAAAAATGGAGGAATGAGAGCTCTATTTATAGGAAAAATAGGGCAATGGATGGCTAGGATTGAAAGATTTAATTAAGGGTTGAGTTTGAAAGTTGGGAATCCATGTTTGCAATTGGCACCAATGAAATGGTGACAATTGTCAAAATAAGGTTGGTTGAGAGATGTAAGAAGCATTAAATGCTTGAGAAGACCTCATGGTTACGCTAGGTGCTAAGGGTTAAGGTTAAGTTAGGGTTATCCATTGGATAAAGCTTTTACCCAAAGGATAAACTCTTGTGCAAAGGTTCAAGGATAACGATGGTCAAAGCAATAAATGCTTGATGAGACCCTTGGGCTACATGGAGGTTGAGTTTATGGAAATTCTTTAACCATGTAAGAGGGTTGAGTTAACCATTAATGGTTATGAAGACTTTGGGGACAAATTTGTAAGAGTCCTTCCAAATTTGGGGGTATTCAAGCTTGTTGAATGGATAAAGGCTTTAATGCCTTTTGAAGACTTTACTCCAAATTTGAGAAGTGACCTCCTCAAATTTAGGAAAAGGGATAATGGATGGGTTTGAGTTAATTAATCAGGATTAGAAGAATCTAGAAGAGGTTAGAAAGAGGGTTAGGATGCAAGTGGGATGTGTAGGATTTTGCAAGTGGGTGAGGGGAAATAGAATTAATTTAAAATAAATTGCTTTATTTTAATTTGGTTGCAATTAAATAAATTAGATTTATTTAATTTAGGATAACCATTTTAATTAAATTTGAATTTAATTAAAAAGTGGACAGGGGCTTTAATTGAATAAAATGAATTTATCCTATTAAATGGTATAGTGAATTTAATTGAGTAATTTACTTAATTAAATAGAGGAATGTGGGTAATTTAATTAAATTAGATTTAATTAAATAGAGAAATGAACATAAAATATTCATTTTAGGAATATGGTCATTTTTATACATCTACATTTTGCCCCTCTTTGAAGTGACGTGTGGCACACGTTATTTCATAGAAAATGATGTGACGTTGTGATTTTATGATCAATGTCATTTTTATGAATTTTCATCTTGTACCCCAGATTTGATGTGTGATGCCCCAGATTCAATAAACGATGGTGATAATTCCCCCTTGAGAGATGAATCAAAATTTTAAAAAATTTGATTTGATTTGATAATTGTGTTTGCGGTGCAAAATTTTGGCTAGGTGAAATGTTTAAATTGATTCATCTCTCGATAATTGACATGTGTGAGGGTATGAGGGAGGCCACGAGCAAATTACATGCTCATTTCCCTAACCCTAATTTCATTTTACCCTATAAAAGGAAAAAGTGCATTTGTTTTGTCTCATTTGTGCTTGTTGACTTTGGAGAAAGAGACTTTTGGAAAGAAGACAAAATGCCTATTCCTTATTCTACGCATCGATTCGAGCATGTTCGGAGGCATCGGAGACCTGCCACGTATCGACCACCAATAAGTCAACCCTTTTGATCCTTTTTTTATTTTTAATTTGATCATTTTTGGTCTGTTTTTTATTTTTGAAATTTGATTTTAACGTTTTAGCACAAAGAAGTCTTAGTTTAGCGCATACGATAAATTAGGTAGCGCATAGGGTAGCTTTTTAGGGTAGCATCCGAAAATGTATAGGTTAGCACATAAACTTTGTAGGTTAGCGCATGATGGACATAGGGTAGCGCTTTGGGTCAAAAAGGTAGCGCATAGGTTAAACCTAGTGCATAGGGTCCACAGGGGGTCACATGGGTAGGGGGATGTAGCGCGTAGGTTAGAGCTAGTGCATAGGGTTAAATAGGTAGCACAATCATGGGATAGGTTAACGCATGGGCCACTTTTAGCGCTTAGGGTAGATTGGTTGGTGCATGGAGAAAAAAGGATAGTGTGTAGAGTTAGTCTAGTGCATAGGGTAGATAGAATACCACGTGGAGAAAACAGGGTAGTGCATGGATATAGTTTAGCACGTAGCCAAGTTTAATTAGCGCATGGATCGGGTTTTGCAAGAATTAGTGATTTTTGAATGTAGAAAATTACATAGGAAAAGGTCAATTTTGCCTGGGGAGATGGATTTTTGTCATTTGTTGTGTCTATTGTCATGTTTTTGATAATTTGTCCAATATGAGTATTGATATAACTTGGTTTAATTTGCGATTGTTCAAGTTATTGATGTAGATATTAATGTGTTGTTTTGATCGAACCATGATTTGTACTATTTCAAGTTCATATGTGTGGAGCCTGATTTGTGTTACAAGCTGATATGGGTTGGAAACTTGAGTTGTTTTACAAGTTGATATGGATTGGAAACTTGAGTTGTTTTACAAGTTGATATGGGTGGGGAACTTGATTTGTTTTACATGTTTATGTGATGTGGAGAATTGAGTTGTTTTACAAGTTTTGATATGGTTTTTGAAAACTTGAGTTGTGTTACAAGTTGATACGGAATGATATGATGTGGAACTTGATTAGATTTTGCAAATTGTTTCATGTTTTTGATGTGATTTTGATTTTGATATCTTTGTTTTGATGTGGAAATTGATATTGGACTTGTTTTGCTTGTTGACAGGAGTGATTGGGAGTGGTTCAGTTGTGAGAGTGGTTCCCTAGACCTTAGGCATTGATACCACGGTTGGCATAGGCTAACCTAGATGTTATTGAGAGATGCAACTTGTCATCTTTGTTGGATATGCCTCGGTTCACTATGAACTAGGGTCTACTTACAGCACTCGCCGAGAGGTGGCATAGTGATGCGAACACCTTTCACTTTGCTACTAGTGAGATGACAGTTACTCTAGAAGACTGTTATAGGATTTTTCAGATTCCCGTAGCAGGTGCTTTATTACCATATGAGTAGACCAAGGAGGGTGGTACTGAGGCACTGCGGGGCATTTTCCATGATGAGACAGTGTGTGGGTATGAGATCCCCTAGCAGGAGTTCCTGGATCTAGACAATGCGCCTCTCCCGTCAGTACTAGCAGGTTTCATCGATGGATTCCTTTGTCCGAACCATAGGTCAAAGGGATTCTCTGTGGGTTGGCGATTGGTGCTTAAGGAGATGGTGACCCAGGGCCACAGGTTTGCTTGGGGATCAGCCATGTTAGCTCACTTGTATAGGGACCTACATGAGGTTGTATATTTGGGTTACGACAGTTTGTTAGCTGGTGTGACACTCTTACAGGTATGGTGCTAGGAGCACATTCCAGCAGTGAGGCCACTGGTGGATAGAGACAGGCCTATTGGGTGGGCATATGCATATGGTTACAGGGGTCTAGTTGTCCAGCGTAAGCTAGGCAAATTGGAGCACTAGAGGAGGGTGTTGGATAACATAGATATGGTCATCTGGCGATCATATACAGATTGTGAGGTCTGGGCCGAGGATGGGCTAGAGATGCCTTTTGTTTTCATGAGTCAGTTTTTGATAGGGCAGATGCCCTTTGTGATTGAGAGATTCCAAGTGGTTAGGGTTTTGTGGTAGTATGGTTGGTTGTAGGGTATACCATAGGGGACATGCTTGTATGCATGCTGAAGAGAGGACATACCGGATTGGGGCCCTACTATTGATAGCGGAGCAACTATAGAGGAGTTCTCTAGCTTAGCGGGTTAGATATGGGACTATGCTCCTAAGATACTAGACGTGGGGATGACACATGCATTTGCTAGTTTGTTTGTAGCTTGTGCTGTGGCTAGGATATCAGATCTTGAGGAGATGTAACCTACCTTTGATGATGATGAGGAGGAGGTTGGGGGAGATGGTGATGAGGGAGATGATGGAGGCTGAGGAGGACGATGGGGGAGAGGATATCTTGGGAGGAGAGGAGACAGGGGTAGAGATGGGGGAGGTTAGGTGGAGAGAGTAGTTCAATGAGTTGTGATGGATAGAGGGAGAGGAGGGTTGGCGATCAGAGTAGGGGAGGAGGGGAGAGTGGGAGAGGTGATGGCAGCTGTGGGAGGGATGGACGAGTGGATACGACTAGCACAGAGGAGGAGGACTGATGAGTTACCGCCACCAGTACCCAAGACAGGAAGAGGGATAGGGGGGACCCCTTCATAGGTGCCCCTATGGGTCCAAGTCTCGACACATGTGGAGGATGCTCAGATCAGGACTCTATAGTTGATAGTATAGTAGCTACAGGCACAACTATTGACCTAGTAGCATCAGATTACTTAGCTGACCCTAGAGCGTGATACAGAGTTAGAGCAACACGGTCAAGTAGAGGAGCTGGTAGGGAGCATTCAGAGAGCGACAACAGGTGGTCCGATGAGGGACATCATGAGAGAGCTATCCTCGAGAGTCAGGGAGGTGGAGTATTATCGACACCATTATGAGGATGTCGTGCCCAGGGAGTGCAGAGTGCAAAGCTTTACGCAGGTGAGATTGAGTCAATCTCGAGAGACTAGGTCACAGTCAGAGAGCAGAGGCGTGATGGGGCCCTTGAGACAGGATCCTCCTGGAGATCCAAGAGCTGGGACATCAGCTGCGAGACCATCCCCCTCAGGAGATAGTCATACTTGAGAGACGACGTCTCTATTGTATTTTGGATCATTGTTTTGTTTGTACTGAGCATAGACATGACAGATTTTGTACATTTTGATCATTTTATATATATATATATATATATATATATAGATGACACCATTTTCTTTGATCATTTGATGTGTTATGGATGCATGTTCTATGTGTTCTTTCTTTACTTTATGATGATGTAATGCTTAGATAGATGATATGATACATGATGTAAGTGTATGATGTATGATTTGATATGCTGTGAGATGTATCTTGAAAATAAGATGTATGATAATGATAATGATGTGTAACTAAATGAAAGATTTAAAATGATATGCAACTATTTATTTTTGGAGCATCCTCATTTTGTATTTGTCATCCCGATATAACCATATGTTATTTGCTTTTGATATAGGTATCATCATTGAGCATTGATTTGTTTGGGATATGTTGAAAATTTATACAAGCATAATGGTATAATTAAACCATAATGACCTGAGAAAAATTTACATGATGTTTGATTTTGCAAGATAGCACAAGCATCAAGGTATAATTGAACCAGGATGACCAGAGTGTGGATTGCATAGAAAAAGACAAGATTAAACCATTTGTATGCGTAAAGTGGAATCATGTCTTCAGTGATATTCAATGTATCACATCTCAAGACAAGTATTTACACAGTACAAGTGATCGCCTCACAGACAGAAGACTAAGAAAATATTGGAGTTTTCCCATGATCTCTAGCTTTGAAGCATTAGTGAGAAAATGCAGAGAATCTAATAATTTAAAAAGTTCAAATGCAAAAATAGTCAAGACTTTATGCAATAATGCAATATTTAGTACTTCAGAAAATCATCCATCTTAGTATTGTTGTGATTCTTGTTTTAGCAATCCAATGTTTTGTTCTGTGATGAAGTAAGTTTTTGGTTGTTGGATGTGGTGTTTCTGAGTTTTGCAAATAGTCTTGATTGTTTTGAACATACTGCAAGTTTTGACGATTTATTGCCCCTAGCTGAGTGTGCCTCTTGATGTGAATATGTACAGTGATTACCAAGCCATGGTGAAATGTGGTAAAAGGATATATGGATAAACCAAGATAGTGACTATGCTAAGTATGTCCTGACTGGATATTTGTTGAGTGTTGGGCGATAGCCGATAGTGTTTTATTGCGGAGATAAGGATATGGATATAGATAGAGGAGTTGTTCTTTCATTATAGCACCTGTTACCAGTTTTTCACCAGTTGCTTTTATTGTACCTTTTTATTTTCTTTTTCTTGATTTTTTTTTTTTTTTTGTTTTGTTTTGACTTTTTTCGTGCATTAGACTACTCAAGTGTAGTATTTCTTCAGATGAATGTTGTTAGTTGGTTCGTCGAGCACATCTCCTTCTGAAGTTGTAAGCTGATAAGCACCTGATCCATAGACTGATATGATGACATAGGGACCCAACTAGTTAGGTTAAAATTTTCCTTTCTTTTCTTGATCTTGCTGATTTCTTGGATTTTCTTTGAGGACTAGGTCACCAACTTTGAAGTTGCGAGGGATGACCTTGTGATTGTAGCTTTTGCACATACGTTGCTGATATGCTTTGAGATGAGTGTAAGCATGCCGACGTCTCTCATCTAATAGTTCTAGTTCTTGCAGTCGGTTGACCTGATACTCTTCATCTGGAATTAAGCCTTTTAGAGAGACTCTGAGAGACGGAATTTCCACCTCCAGCAGTAAAATAGCTTCTGATCCATAGACCAATGAGAAAGGTGTTGCTCTTGTAGGTGTACGGATGCTAGTTCTATATGCCCAAAGTGATGGATTGAGTTGTACATGCCAATTTTTGCTTGCATCATTTACTGTTTTCTTGAGGATTTTTCAGTATTGTTTTGTTGGATGCTTCTACTTGACCATTCCCCTGGGGGTAGTATGGTGTAGAGAACCGATGTTGTATTTTGAATTGTTTACATAGTTCTCAGACATCTTGGTTTTTGAATGGTCATCCATTATCGGTGATGATGGAACTCGGAATATCATATCTACAGATCAAAAAGTTCAAGATAAAAGACGTTATTTGTTTTCCAGTTACTATGGTCATGGGGACTGCTTCTATCCACTTGGTAAAGTATTCTGTTGCAGTTATAATGAACTTGTGTCCATTTGAAGATGAAGGATGAATTTTGCCGACCAAGTTTAGTACCCACTGACAAAAGGGCTAGGATGTTGTAAATGGTTGCAATTCCTATGCTAGTGCATGTATCAGATTGCCATGGATCTGGCACTTTGGACACTTCTTGGCGAAGTGGTAAGAATATTTTTCCATTGTAGGCCACTAGTATCCCATCCTTAGAATTTTTTTAGCAAGAGTAGTCCCACTTGAATGTGTGCCACAAATACCTTCGTGAAGCTCGTGTAAAGCGAAATCAGATTCATTACGATCAAGGCAACGAAGAAGAGTACCATCTAGACCTCGACGGTACAAAGTATCAGCAGTAAGGGCATACCGGGTGGCTTGGCGGATAAAATTACATTTTTGGTTATGGGATTGGTCAATGGGTAGGATGTTGTTCTTTAGATAATCATATATGGGTCCATATAAAGGGGAATCTGAACCAGTTAAGGAATAAACAACATGGGATTTAGAGTGGTCATAGGCTGGGGAGAATAGTTGCTCTACCAAAAACTTGTAACGACTCTATTGCTCTGGAATTTGTAGTAATGAAGTGATAGTAGCCATGGCATCGACTGCTTTGTTGTTCAACCTTGGTATTTGCTCGAAGGTGATGTGTACAAAATATTGTTTGAAGTTATCCACCATTCATTTGTAGGGTAGCAGCTTGCCATCCTTTGTCTGATGGTCATTGTTGATTTGATTGACGAATAGTTGTGAATCTCCATAGACCATTAACTTTGTGATTTTCCATTCTACGACCATTTTGATGCCTATAACCAATGCCTCATATTCAACCACATTATTTGTGCATGGGAACATAAGCTGATATGATCTTGGTATAGTGTGTCCTTTAGGAGTGATGAAGAGAATGCCATCACCTAAACCATGTTGGGTGTAGGATCCGTCAAAGTATAGGGTCCATTGTGTTGTAGAAATAGCAAGAACATCCTTGTCTAGAAATTCAATCTCCATAGTTTGTTTTCCTGGTAGCGGTGCTTCAGCTAGTTGATCTGCAATTGCTTTCCCTTTGATAGCTCTTCATTCTGTGTAGTGGATGTCAAATTTACTAAGAATCATGACCCATTTAGCCAACCAGCCGGTGAGAGCTACCTTGCTAAGTAGATATTTGAGAGGATCAATTTTTGCTACTAGCTTAATTGTGTGTGCTAGCATATAATGTCAGAACTTTTGAGATGTGAAGACTACTGTTAGACAAGCCTTCTCAAAGAATGTATAGTTGAGTTCATAGCCATTCAATGTCCTACTGATGTAGTATATGGCTCGTTCCTTTCCTTGTTGACCTTCTTGTGCTAACAATGCCCCTAGTGATATATCTGTTGTTGAAATGTATAGAATAAGGGGCTTTCCTACGACTGGTGGTACTATAACTGGTGGGTTCATCAGATACTGTTTGATTTGATAAAAAGATTTTGCACACTTGGCTTCCCATCTGAAAGGTACATTCTTATGGAGTAAATGATTGAATGGTAGACTTTTATCAGCTAGTTGAGCAATGAATCGCTTGATTGATTGGAGTCATCCTTGTAGAGATCTGAGCTGACTGATATTCTTTGGTGGTGGCATCTCCATAATGGCTTGTACCTTTGCTAGATCCACTTCAATACCTTTAGCTAAGATTATGTAGCCTAGTAACTTTCCTGATGTAACCCCGAAGACACACTTCTTAGGGTTGAGCCTGACTTGGAATTTCTCCAATCGATCAAAGATCTTTGTTAGGATGCCGAGATGTTCTACTCTGGTGAAGGATTTAGCTAGTCGATCATCCACATAGTCTTCCATGAAGGTATATGTCATGTCATGGAAGATTGTTGTCATTTCTCTTTGATAAGTAGCCCCTACATTCTTTAAGCCAAAAGGCATAACATTCCAATAGTACGTTCCCCAAGGATAGGTAAATGTTGTTTTATCTTGATCCTCTAGGGCTATTTTTATGTGATTATAGCCTGAAAAACCATCCATTAGTGAGAGCATTGCATGGCCCGTTGTAAGGTCTACAATTATGTCAATACTAGGCAGAGGAAAGTCATCTTTTGGAGAGGCTTTGTTGACATCTCTGAAATCAGTGCAGATTCTGATACTGCCATCTAGTTTTGATACTGGCACTATGTTGGAAATCCATTCTGCACAGTCGATGGGTCGGATGAATCCGACATCTAATAGTTTCTTCAGTTTAGCCTTGACCATGAGTGCCACCTATGGATTCATCTTTCGTAGTTTTTGCTTGACTGGCTTAACTCCTGGAGAGAAAGACAAGTGATGCATGATTAAGTGTGGATCACTCCCGGGCATATCTGCATATGACCAAGCAAAGTTAATTTACTTCTCTTTAAAAAAAATGAGAAATGTTGATCTTTCCTCCTCTGTCAGAGATTTCGCCAGGTGTATGTTTTTGGCTGCTTTTGTAGTACCAATGTTGATTGATTGAGTGGGCTCAATCAATATGGGTGATCGCTCATGAAAATGTTCAGGAAGAGTGTTAAGTCTCCCATCCTTAGGTGCCTTAAAAAGGTTTTCACCCTCAGATGCATCCTTTATTTTTACTTTTTTGTGATCTAGAGCTACCATTGACTGGTTTTCAGCATCAGATCTTTTTTTTGGTTCATTTTTGCGACTAAGAGACTTGGCACTCCCTGGTTTGCACACATCATTACTTCGTTCATTGGTAGAGCTTGTTTCTAGGTTAATGGTACATAGGTAGTAGATAATAGATTCATTGTCTGGGAAAATTGGTATATCATGTATTTCGGGTTCGTCCTAGTCAATGAGGTCGGGAAAGACAAGCGGTAACGAATCGTTTGGTGGATCAAGTTCTGCTACTGTAAGTGTCAAGACAGAGGTTTCATCGTGATTTGTCTTGGTTTCAAAGAAGTCCAGGATTTCGTCGAGGTTTTCGATGGTATCATCTTCTGTATAGACTTGTTCATAATGTTTATGTTCGCTTTCCTTGGCGTCATAGATATTCTGTGGTCCAAACTCAAGAGGTCTATCTTCTACATTATGCTCTTTCTGAGAAAGGGATATGGTACCAGTATTGTCAGTGATATCTCCAGTAGCATTTGAGTAGCTACCCCATTCATATTCATTGGAATTAGTCTCTGAGGCATCATCCCAGATTCTATCAGTGCTGTAAACAGGTATGTTATAGGGTGAAAATAGATCTTTGATGATGGATACCAATTTGATAGTTTTTGCTGATTCAGTGTCAGATCCTGCTTCTACCTTTTATATTTGTTCATAGACTATGCCTCCTTGGGGAGGAATAACGATATCAGGAGATGATTCTATTGGTTTTTGAGATATTGGTGTTTGAATATAAGCTACTACTACAGATATGGCCTTCTTGTGACTGAGAAGCTTTTCCTGATGTTGCTTCTGTTCTTGACATTCACATGCCTTGTGGATTGTTTTTGTTGACTCAAATAGTGCTTCTTGCCAAGATTTTTCTTTGTACTTCTTCTTTGCTTTCCATTGAGGTTTTGGAGTTATGCGTGGTGTTTTTCTTAATAGGAAAGTGAGTTTACAACCCAATCCTATTTTGTCTCTACTGAGCTGTGAAGGAAGGTCTATGGGTTCAGTGACTCCTTCTTTGTGTTTCCCAATAGGTCCTTTACCATCATATCCCATTTGTTGCATGATTAAGTAGCCCTTTCCATATAGGTATGTTTGTAGAACTATATCCAGAGCAACTGCTCTATTATCTTCTTCCTCGTCTTTGTATAACCAACTAAGAATATCCTTATCTTCTGATTCATGTGCTAGAGTGCCTAGTTGGATGAAGGTACCATCAAATTTGGTGATGGGTTGAGTTACCGGATGTGTTGATGTAGTGGGTAATCCATGAGATCTGGGTGATGTTGGTAATTTGGCCAAACACATGGGTTCCAAAGAGTATTCCCTCATACCTTGTTCTCTGATTTGCATTTTCTGCTTGAAATCTCTAAGTAATGATTTGGGCTTTGCCTTCTGTAGATCTGTTGTTGAGGATCTCTATTTTTCCCTATTATGGGGAACCAAACTATCTTGGGCTACCCCCATTGCATTACAATGTTGAAATGGATTGTGATCAGTAGATATAAAGACCTCTTGTCCGTTATAGGGAAATTTGACACACTAGTGATACATAGAAGGCATTGCTTGCATTTCATGTATCCAGGGTTGACCTAATAAAATATTGTACATGAGGTCTATGTCTAAGACCTGACACATAGTATCTCTTTGCACTGGTCCAACTTGAATGGGTAACATCATGGTTCCTTTAGATGACCTTTCCTCATCATCATATGCCTTTATGGTAATCTTTTTACATGGATCAATAGACTCCTCTGAGAAGCCTAATGCACGGATAAGTTTTAAGGTACATATATTAAGTCCAGCTCCTCCATCTATCAATACTCTTTTTACTCAGTGTTTATAAATGATGACTTCAATATGGAGAGGAGTGTTATGCGGATGACTTAAGGAAGTATAATCATGCTCTAAGAAGGTGAGATTATGAGGCCCTGTCATATGAGCGACCATGGCTTGAAATCTATCTGCATCCAGATCTTGAGGTACATTGGTTTCCAATAGTTCTTGCTCTAATATGTTTTTGTGTTTTGGTGACAGTTTCAGCAATTCTAGTATAGATATCTGAGCCGGAGTTTTGCATAGTTGGCAGACTAAATCATATTGGATTTTTGGTGTAGTGGTTGTCGGCGCAGTATGTCCCTTAAAGACATATTTCTAAGCTTGGGTTGTTACATTGACAGATTCATGATCATGTTGGTCTCGGATTGTGATGACATTCACATGATGGTCTTCAGCTGATATGTGATTGATGGTCTTATTGTAGATGTGGTTGATACAAGATCCACATGTATCGTTTGAGGTTGAAGCTCCATCTTTGTTGTAGTTTGGAAGAGGGTTTTTAAAAGCTTCGTGGTCACCATTTGTTTTGAGACCATCTACCATTAAGTCACCTTGATCAATCATGTCTTTAACAATGTTTTTCAATCTCATGCAATCATTCATTCGATGACGTTTGTTACAATGAAAATCACAATAGTGTGAATCATTCCACCAAGGTGGTTTGATTTGGGGTTCATAGTTGCTGATTGCAGGCAAAGAGAGAATCTTGTTTGCTAGGAGCTCTCTAAATGATGACTCTAGTGATAGTCCCAGTGGTGTGAAGGCACATTTTTGGAAATTGTTGGTGTCGTCACATGAATTGTTATTAGGTCCTTGATTCATGGTTTTGTTTTGAGTATTGTTGGTGTTGTTTGCATTGGGTTGACCTTGATTGGTATTCGGTGTGTATGTGTTAGCGTCTGGGTTATCACCTTTAGGATTCTTTATAGCTTGACGATTTCTAGATAATGCGAGCACTGGTTGCTTAGATTTTGGATCATGCGATTCATTACCACCTTCATTTTTGTTTCGAGTCCAAAATCTAGACTTGTCTAAGTTGTTGTTTTGGTTATTGTAGTTTGATGAATTTGTTCCTTCTTTGAAGAATTTGAGCATTCACTTTTTGACACATGCCTCTTCTACTTGAATGTCATTTTCAATCAATTTAGCGAAAGATTGTATGCATTGGAGTTTGAGCCTATAACTCATCTCACCATTCAAGTTGTCGATGAAGATTTCCATTTTCTCCTTTTTAGGAATGTCTCGAGGATATCGTGAAACCATACGTCGCCAGCATTGAAGGAATATCATGAATGTTTCATTGTTTTTCTATTTGGTGTTGCAGATGTCTAGCATGGTTATAGCATGTTAAATGTTATAGGAATATTGTGTTATGAACTTATTTCCCAATTCATCAAATGATCTGACAGGAGGTGTAATTTTGGATAACCATTCCATTGTTTGTCCTCCCAAGCTTCTAGGGAATAACCTCATTAGATAGGTGTCATCATGAGCAAATTCAAGGCTCATGGTACATAATTCTCTGACATGATCACAGGGATCGCTTTTCCCATCGTACTTGTCAAATTTAGGCACATCTGAGTTTGGAGGAAAAGGGATCATGTGCAATCTTCTATCAAAGGGATAAGGACAAATTTCATTTAAAGAGTACCACACTGTTGTCCCTTGTTGCATGTCTTGCATTTGTCTTTGTAACATTTGCATTTGTTGAGTAAGGGCAACCAAAGGCGCATTGTTTTGCCGAGGGAAGAGTTCTTCCCTCGCATTAATCCTGGGTTGAAATGGTGTATAGAATGGTATGTTTTGCTCGGGGATGTTTTGCCTTGGTGTATGTTATTCTGGTATGTTTTGCTCGGGAATATCTCATTTAGGGTCGGGTGCTTCCCCTTCCCATTGTCATTCTTGATATTCGTAATGTTGAGGTCTCGTTCTAAACACATCTGCGTCAAGGTCTTCAAGGAGTTTGACTCCTTTGCTTGTGAACATGAGCAAGTACTTTTCCTTGTCATTTTCCATGAGCCTTTCTACAAGCTTTTGGAATGAAGCACTTTCTTGGCATTCCTAAAGAAGCTCTTCAGAAATTACAGTATCCTCTAGGTGTGGACCTTCAAAAGGATTTGATAACCTTCTATTCATACTGGATTCTGCTTGTGCCTTGCCTTGTTTGTTTTGTTGAGAGCAAGTAACAGGCATTTTAGTAGAAACTTTTAGTGATGAAGGGGACAAAATCCTCTTTGATATGTTGCTTAGGGGTTGGTGGTTCAGGTCGAGGGGTGTTGTAAGTGATACACTCATCGGGCAAGAATGTTGGATTGATCTTTCCTCCACGGTTTATGATTTGATTAATTGCGGATTTTTGACAATATGCCCTAGTTTTTAAAGGCTCTTTATTGAATTCGTTGGATTTGTTTTGGATATAAAGTTTGATGTGATGAAGGAATATTCGATGAGATTTAAAGAGTTGACAATTGATGTATAAAAATTTGTTTCTTTTGATAAATTTAGAAAAACTTGGTAGTTGTTTCTTCAATGTGGTGTTACGATAAATATTCTTTCTTCTCAGAATATGGGGATTAGTCATGCATAAGTGATCAATGGTTTCCTTTTGATTTGTTTTGGATTTAGTTGATCTTGCTTTGAAAATGCAAGTTTTTACTTTATCAAAGTGGAGGTTTAGATGCCCCTTCATGACAAAGTGTGTCAAATGATATGGATAAAGTCTCCCGATATGGAAACTTGATTTGACAACCTGAGGTTTTAAGCAAGTGATTTTTGAGATAAAATCCGTGAGATGATAAAGGACCCATTTGCCACTTGTGATGATGTTTCTGGATTTTGATAGGATAGATATGTTTTATCGTGCAATCAGTTTTAGATTTTTACAATGTTTGTTTGATACAAATTTTGCTCAAGAAATAGTTTTTAAAGCTGTGTTTTTGCTACTCTATTTTGAAAAATGATGCTGATGAAAAGAGGCTTCCAAAAATGTTTTCAAAATTTTCAAAATTCCTCACTGTTTTGCCCCCTATTTTTCTGGTTTTGGTCACGCGCTAAAATAGAGACAAGATGTGCTACCAAAATTACTTCACACGCTAAATAAATGACCACACGTGCTAAGCTTCCCCAGCCACGCGCTAAAGTTTTTGACTATTAAAATTTGTTTTCTACCTGGCTTGAAAAGTTATGCACTAATATGGGTCTGCTACGCGCTAACCATTAAACCCTACACGCTAAAGTTTGACTCCTACGTGCTAAGCTGATGTTCCAATGTGCTAGGTTGTTTTCTAGATGCACTAACTATTTAACACTGTTTTGAAATTTTGGAAGAACGCTACTGTTTTAACTGGACATGCTAACTTGATGTTCTGATGTGCTAACAAATGTACCACATGTGCTAAGAAGTTGCTCTCATGAACTAAACTGTCCTGATATTTTCTTTTGGCCATGATTGGCACGTTCAATTAAATCCAACACTATGGGTGCATCGAACTAGCATTCAAACCCCTACAAGTGCAACTCCCTACTCACTGGTCTATGGCACAAAAACTATCCTTCCTATTGAGGTTGAGATACCATCTCTATGGGTTTCTTTTCACAACCTTGTAGATGATGAAGCATACCGAGTCTCCCGTCTTCAAGACTTGGAACTACTCAATGAAAAGTGACAAGCTACATACAACCACCTCAAGGCCTATTAGCAGTGCATGAGCAGAAGTTATAATCATCAAGTTAGACCTCATACATTTGAGGTAGGTGATCTTGTTCTCAGGGAGAATCCTCATAACCAACCAAACAGAGAACATCAGGGAAAGTTTGAATCAAACTGGCTTGGTCCATATGTTATCACTATGGTATTTGGGTCTGTGGCATATCAATTGGCTACTTCTAAAGGAGAACCACTAGTAGATCAGATCAACAACATGTACCTCAAATGGTTTCATACATAAGCTGTATAGAGTGTATGCGGGAAAGGTGGGTCGATAGAACTCAAAATGTGAAAAATGGAGCTCTAGCGAACCTTGCTCACACACCCATAGGACTTCTTGGTGCAAGCTATGGAGTCATGAAGTATGGCTCAGCTTCCCAAGGTTGGTTCCATGGTTGTCTATCTCACAAGGTCCCTCAAACCAATGTTTTTGCTCTCAAATCACTAAGCAAAATGGTTTAGGGATGAAAAATGCAAGAACGAGGGATGCTTTTGTTGATTTTAAGATGAGATGCATCCTAAGCTATGCATGATTCTATAAATGCAATAAACTAGTTATAAGATGACAAGA
The DNA here is from genome assembly GCF_030272615.1 of Cryptomeria japonica. NCBI lineage: Eukaryota > Viridiplantae > Streptophyta > Pinopsida > Cupressales > Cupressaceae > Cryptomeria > Cryptomeria japonica. The sequence goes on from NC_081411.1 coordinate 595,084,050, forward strand.
TTAGCAAACAGGACTATCTTAGCATGCTATATTAGTCTATGATTAAGCTAAATGATAAGGAAAATACTTTAAACATGCATATTTAGATTAATTTCTATTGAAAAGACAGGCTAAATGATGAGCACAATGATATATTAAGCTTGGATGGATTTTAGTATAAGTATGATGCTAAAGACTTTGATGATGAAAAATGGAGGAATGAGAGCTCTATTTATAGGAAAAATAGGGCAATGGATGGCTAGGATTGAAATATTTAATCAAGGGTTGAGTTTGAAAGTTGGGAATCCATGTTTGCAATTGGCACCAATGAAATGGTGACAATTGTCAACATAAGGTTGGTTGAGAAGACCTCATGGTTACCCTAGGTGTTAAGGGTTAAGGTTAAGTTAGGGTTATCCATTGGATAAAGCTTTTACCCAAAGGATAAACTCTTGTGCAAAGGTTCAAGGATAACCATGGTCAAAGCAATAAATGCTTGATGAGACCCTTGGGTTACATGGAGGTTGAGTTTATGGAAATTCTTTAACCATGTAAGAGGGTTGAGTTAACCATTAATGGTTATGAAGACTTTGGGGACAAATTTGTAAGAGTCTTTCCAAATTTGGGGGTATTCAACAAGTTAGCTTGTTGAATGGATAAAGGCTTTAATGCCTTTTGAAGACTTTACTCCAAATTTGAGAAGTGACCTCCTCAAATTTAGGAAAAGGGATAATGGATGGGTTTGGGTTAATTAATCAAGATTAGAAGAATCTAGAAGAGGTTAGAAAGAGGGTTAGGATGCAAGTGGGAGGTGTAGGATTTTGCAAGTGGGTGAGGGGAAATAGAATTAATTTAAAATAAATTGCTTTATTTCAATTTGGTTGCAATTAAATAAATTAGATTTATTTAATTTAGGATAACCATTTTAATTAAATTTGAATTTAATTAAAAAGTGGACAGGGGCTTTAATTGAATAAAATGAATTTATCCTATTAAATGGTATAGTGAATTTAATTGATTAATTTACTTAATTAAATAGAGGAATGTGGGTAATTTAATTAAACTAGATTTAATTAAATAGAGAAATGAACATAAAATATTCATTTTAGGAATATGGTCATTTTTATATGTCTACACAGAGCATCAGGTTTCAATACATTCAAGAAAAACACCAAAAACATTTAGATAAAAAGTCCTGAATAAAATACAAAAAAAATCGAAATAGTAAAGAAAAATCATGCACCCAAACGGTGAGTAACCACTCCAGTGGCACTTTGGGTAAGTGCAATGGTGAAAGCCTGGCAAATAGGCACCACTCATAAAGGCTATGGCTCCATTGTCTTTCAGACTTGTTGCGATAACATCCATTGCATCCATTCATCCATCATTCAAACCATGGCTTGTTATTGATCTACAATCAGGGATAGTACTTCATGCGTCTTGCATCGTTCTTTTCATAAGTGACATCTAAAATAGGGGCAATGCTCTTGACCTATTGATGGAAGTCAATTCTACATTACTTGTGATTCATTGAGTTCTTCATTCAAAACTGACTCACAAAATCCAAAAACATTGTAAAACATCAAAAATCAATCAAAACCTTGTAACGCATAATATCCTTTGTACATACACATCGAAATAGACGTCAAACACACATTTTGAGCTACTCAAACAATGATCACTTATCAAATCAACCAAACAATCAACACCGATGCACACAACTGTCTTAACAAGGATGCATCCTTCCTTACCAAAACAAAGACATGATAACATTTCATTTGACAAGAAAATTTCATTTAAGCTATCAAGTACTTGGTCAGTTTGTTAAGTTATTTATTCATTTATATCAGGTTCTTATGCTAATCTGGGATATCCATAAGTGATTAAAGTATCTGAGATGGTTCCTAAAGTATCATTTTGTTTATTATCTACAAATTGTTCAAATGAAGTTCTGGGGCATTTTCTAATGGTGTCTACGTGGGAAGTTCACTAGGCTGCGTGATCATGTACAAAATTCTAGTCATGGATCACTATGGCTTACTGACTACAGCATATACCTCGATCATCTACACATGAAGGGTCTATATTCTTTTATCTATGTTGCTTTCTTACAGGTACAATGCTCCAAACTTGGTTCCTACTGCCTCGTCCAAGAATGATACTACTCTTCTCAATGATGAAAACTAAAGCACTATGGATCATCATTTCATGTCATCTGTTTATATTCCATTCCATTGCATATCGCCCATCCATTTGATCAATCATTATTCATATTTATGGTTTGTATGCAAGTGTGAACAAGTTAAAAATACGAGAGGTTCTTTAACATGAATTGGTCTTGGATACAATCATGATGGAGTTATCTAATACATCATCATTGCATCATGCAATTTCTCACCAACTTGCATCCATATATCATGAACACATGACATTATCATTCAATTACATTTTAGTTGCATATAAATACATCTAGTTCATTATCATTTCCTTGCATTTTAGATTCATTTAGATATTCAATTGAATACATTGATTAGTTCATCCCATTAAGGCATTTAGCACATCAAATGCATTTATTATCATTTACTTGCATTTTATTTAGGTACATTTTATTATCAAAAATATATATTCATTCATATAGTGCATTCATTTTCACAAACATTTCTTAGGTATTCCTTTCATGTTAATTGCATTAAGGTGCGGTTATTCATTACCATGTTAATTGCATTAAGGTGCAGTTATTCATTATCCTTTTAATTGCATTAAGGTGCAATTATTCCTTGTCCCTTAGTTGCATTTATTTGCATTATCATTCACTTTCATTCATCACTTAGTCATATTTTAAAGTCATTTGGAAACATAAACATTTGTCTCAAACTTTTTTTATACATTTTAAAGTGCATTCATTTTGAATCATCACATAAACATTTGAATCTACATTTATTTGTCCATTTTTGCATTCATTTTTAATCATCTATAAACATTTCCATAACCATTCGATTCATTATGATTCATCTTACAAAAAAAATGCATACCATCATACCGTCAACATGAACACAAGTATTATCTATCCCATAGTCATCATCATTATGCATACATAGTCATCATGGAATCACATTCATAAAGCATTACAAAAACTCATCATACATGCATTAACTTGCATCCATATGTTAGCACCACATCCATAACATGCATATAGAAATCATACAAAATCATCACATATAGAAAGCAAAATCATCTATAGCATGCATCTAAACATAAATCATAAATCATTATCCTGCATCAATCCATACATATCATCACAAAATATGGGATCTCCTCATATATCACATCATATATCATCTCACAAAAAAATACATGTATCAAAGTACAATGATGTCAAAAATATATTGGCTACCAAGAGCCATCCAAGTCATAGTCCAAACTAACAAAGTCACAAGTACATAAATCTCTCTCAAATAGAACTCTTGCCAGATGCTGCACCACTATCACCCCCTGCTCCCCCTACACTGTCTCACTGTGGAGGGCCCATAACACCACCACTGCTCTACATCCTCTGAGACTACTCTAATCTGGCCCGATGCATCTGTGAATAACTCAGTGCCCGCTAACTGGATGGCACCACTTGCTCATATAAACCCCACCAATAGTCCACTTGCCCGTCGTAACTCCCTCAAAAATGAAACAATCGTCAGACCTTGTCCATGTACTTCCTCCAAAGCTCGAACCCTCTCCTGTAGTTGCATCACCCTATCCACAACATCATCTCGCTCTCACCTCAATATCGTCAACTTTGACTCTTGTGCAAACAATTGAACATCTCTAGCTACAATCTCTACCTCACTATCCTCCACCTATGCCTCGGCTGCTATCAATCGAGTCTGCAAATATACTATCATATGCTCCTATGGCTCTCCTCCTCCCATCCCCATAGGATCCTCTCCTCCACCTGTATCTCCCTCTCCTCCACCTATCTCTCCCTCTCCCATCTCCATAGGCACCTCTCCCTCCCCAATATCCCTACTGCCTACTCAGACTACTCCTTGAATCAAAGGACACTATGACAAGCACAATGGCTGCCCGCCTCTCCCTCTCTTCTGTAACTATCCCCCTCCACCACCTCCACCCCCACCCCCAAATCCACCACCCCCACCCCCTCCACCTCCTCCTGCTCCTCCAAAACCACCTCCACCATCTCCCCCACCTCCATCACCTCCATCTCCTCCTCCTCCATCACCTCTACCTCCTCCTCCTACTCCTCTACCTCCTCTCCTCCTTTGTTGTTGTCTCCTATCTTCCTCAAAAGATGGTACTAACTTGGCTGGATCTGAAATGTGTGGAATAGGATGTGCGGTCTGATACTGTGTATACTCCTTTGTCACCCTTGCATCCACAATCCCTAGCCTGATATGCCATGGTCTTTCCTGTAAGGTCTGTAACTTGGCTAAGACCTGATCATAGGTAACAATGGCCCCCACTAGAATCTCTCCCGCATCACCCATGTATACTCCCCTGATCCCCTCGACAATCCCTTCCTCTGACCAAACTGTCTCATCACTCTACCAGGTACTTGTCTCTCTACATTGTAGGATATCCTACCAATCTAAAACCATGTCATAAATACATATGGCAAGGCCTCTGCATCATCCTCCCAAGGATCACACTCAATATATGGACTTCATATCACTGTATCCAAATCATCTAATGCTCACCTCCACCACTCTAACTTCCTCAAGTGGGGTTGAATCATCATCCCTCCATATATGTACACATAGGGCTGATCTGCCACCCTAAATATCAGACACACCTGTCATGTAACTGGCAGGTGCTCCCACGTCCAGATGTGTAGCAAAGTAATATTGATCCCTAGAGAACTTATATCCTGGTATACCACCTCATGCAGCTCCCTGTATAAGTTTGACATCATGCATGTTCCCCATGCATAGAAGGTCCCATCCATCACCATGCACTCAATAACCTAGCCCCAGCCCATGTCCAGTCCATGCGATTGTCGATCGGGGCACAACAAACCCCCGACAATGCCTGATAATATAGCTGGTAATGGCTAATATAAAGCGGCTATCTCCTCCCATGCGATCAAGCCATCATGAATGTAGACATCCTCTGTGAACATCCATTGTACAACTGTTGTCCCTAAACCTCGGCCATACATCACCAACTCCCCTCGGATAGGGATGTGCAATATCTGCCACACATCCTCCAATGTAACGTTCATCTCTCCCATCGCCAGATGGAACGTGCATGTCTCACTATGCCACCGCTCAGCTAATGTTGTCACTAGTTCATGATTCGTCTGAATCACGGGCATGTACATCATGTCATATAAACTAGTCATTGTGACACAATCGATCTCTGCCTCAATCAACTAATCTCGTAGCTATTGCATGGCAGGATGCCACTCCCGCATCTGAAGAACAGGAAGATCCTCCTACACACACACACATAAAAAACATCATCAGTTGTTTTGTTTCAAACATTCTTAAGTTTGAACCAAGACTATCAACAGATACTTTGATCAAGTATCTTCGGGTCTTAACAGGTAAGCGATCATGGCAAACATAGACTACAACAGGCATTTATCATAATGACCTAGTCTCAATGGGGCTTCTATGATACAAAACAACTCATCCATCCATCCCCCCAACACAGGTATCAGGAGATCATTTTCCTAACTCTGGGGCATCTATTTTTCGGACAATACCATTGTTTTGCTAACAATCGTGCTAAAACCACTACACACTAGCGCTAACACAACAAAAGCACTACAACATTGACTCAATCATGCTAACAATACATTCACACTAATATTACTACACGACTACAGTACAACAGCCGATAGTGCTAAAACCACTAGACAATAGCGCTATAGCGGCACAAAAGTGCTATTTTAGGTGACAAGAGTGCTAAAACAGAGTTTTAGCGCTATTGTCTTGCTTTGGCTTGGACACTTGCAAAAACATATCAAAAATGCATGAAAAGCAAATATTCAAATTTGCGTACCACTGGTCCGTAGTCATCTGGCCGCTGAAGTCGATGGATTTTCTCTAGCCAATGATCTGCTATAGGTACTGGCACGCTGACTGCTACTCACTCTTTCACTAAAAGTCACTATCAGAGCTTTGAATTGCTACAGAGATGGATGCAAATGAGGTTGTTTTATCCCTTCCCCTCCATATATACCCCTCTAGCCCTAAACCAATTTCACCCCACTCACTATTGTGGTCCCCGTGAACTTCAGTTGTCTCTCATTTCTCTGTTTTAACTCCAATTTCTTCTATTCTTTCACCGTTATTGTTAAATTCTTCTATTATACTTCCCCGCCAATTCTCGTTCTTTTTCGAGAAATCGCATATTTTTTCAAAAAAAATCGGCCCATCTCTTGAGGAGGCATACTACCAATTAAATTAACATTTATGGGGCATATTTATTCATACCTATTTTTCTTTCTTTGAAATGACACGATAAACCACACCATCTCAAAGAGGGGCAAATGTAGTCACATAAATCTGTCCATTTAATTAAATGAATATTTACTGTTTATTTGATTAATAAACCACCAGTCACTAGTTAATTAAATTAATATTTAATTAATTCATTCTCAACCCCTTCTCCTATTAATTAAATAAATTATTCAATTTATTTAAATTAATTCATTAAACCAAATTCACAATCAATTAAATAAATAAATCACATTCATTTAATTTACACCACTTTCTTCTTTTAAATAAATAAATAAATATTTATTTAAATCACTAAAAAAATCCCCCCACTTGCATTCTCCTACAAATGCAAGTTGCAACCATAATTGAAATAAATTAATTTTATTTTTAATTAAAATCCTATTTTCCCTCACCCACCAAACCCACTTGCAATCCTAAATCCCCTTCTAAACCCTTCTAACCAGCTTCTAATCATTCCTAATTAGCCTAATCCCATTTCCTAAATATTGTCACATTCCTAAGCAACTTGAAGTCACTTCTCAAAGCCTCCAAAGTCTTTGAAAAGCATTTAATGCTTTATGTGCTCAACAAGCTAACCTCTAAAGTCTTCCAAACCACTAATGGCTCTTACATGACCATTAATGGCTCTTACATAACCATTTAGGGTTAACTCAACTCACCCACATGGTTGGAGACTTTACCTCTAACTCAACCCTCATTTGACTCTTGAGTCTCTTCAAGCATTTATTGCTTTGACCATGGTTATCCTCACTTTTGCACAAGAGTTTATCCATTGAATAAAGGCATTGTTTGCTGGATAATGGCTTTATTCATTCAACTCAACATTAACCTTACCTCCCAAGTTAACCCTCAAGTCATGTCAAGCATTTAATGCTTATTCCCTTCCCTCTCAACCCATCTCTTGTTGACATCTGTCGTCCTGGGATTGGATTGAAAGTCCTCACATGGATCATAAACCCATCAATCCTGGCCCTTGTTGAGATTACTCAATCTCGACCATCCATTGCTCCATTTTAACTATAAATAGAACTCATTTATTCATAATCCAAATCCTAAAATATTGTATGCATCTAATTTATAATGAATTCTAGAGAGAATTTTAGCATAATAATCTACATTTGTCTTTTTGGCTGAAATTAACATTAGATAATTAAATAAGATCTCATTTTAGCTTGTTCACATTTGCATTCTCATAAGTTAATCACTTCAATCTTGAATCTCCATAAGACATCTAGAATAGTGCAAAATGCTATTGAGAGCTACACTCATTTGTGAACTTGGAGTGGAGAGGAACAAGGGAGGAGTAGCTACAAACATGGTGGAGGGCATTTGGAGATGTCTTATTGCATTTCTTAGTTTTGTTAACCTTTCTATCTTGTGTTTTGTGTCTCTCTTGATAAGCTTGTTTAGGATAGTATTTGATTTGTGATTTCTAGTGCTAACACTTGGTTTGTTTCTTGTGTGTTTGTGTTTGTCTTCTTAAAAATATCCTAACATCATTTTTGCAAAGCATCAGAAAATACTTCTACCACTATTTCTACTGAAACTTGGTGAAAATGTGAGCCCCCTTTAACAATGCACCCATGGGCTTATAAAAAGGAAACTATTGGCATTGGACTGTCATTGATATCAACTTTGAGAAAACCAGGTGTCACAAAGATGAAAAGGCATTGAGAAAAATGTCAGAACATGCAAGTTTGAATAGATTATAAAAGCTCTTATGATGCCATAAGGATGAATTACCTCTTTGTTGTGGTTGTATACATTCATAGGGAGAGTTGAATGAAGTGTCGACCTTAATTAGGCTCATAGAAAAGATAAAGAAAACTTAAGTGGATAGACTTGTGCATGTAAACTTTTTAACCATTTATCCCACATTAGTAGTATGGTGGCGGTATCAAGTTTTTATATAAACCGATGAGTGTAGTTTAAGTGAATAATAGCTCACATATTTTTTGCCATCTAACTTGAAGTATGCATCATGGTACATGAAATGTTAGGCGCAAGATCAAAACAATCAAGACAAACTATTTTTAACCATTTATCTCAAATTGGCAGTATGATGGCAAAATTGGGTTTTTATATAAATTAGTGAGTCTAGTTTAAGTGAATAATAGCTCACATCCTTTTTGCCATCCAACTTGGAGCATGTGTCATGGTGACATGAAATGTTAGGTGCACGATCACAATGGTCAAGACAAACCACCAGTGTTGATTGTGAAGTTGTGAGGGACTATCTAGTGCATGTTCAAGCGCAAATTCACAACTATTAAGTTAGACCACCAGAGAAGGTTGCGATGTTGAAATAGACACATGAATAGTCACAGAAAATATCAGGAGCATGATCACAGTGGTCAAGGTTAACCATCACTATGACTTGCAACCTTGTGATCTAATCATGAATGGTCATAGAAGAAGCTATGCTGCAACCTCATAGCTAGGAGATAATAATAAAAAGCTATCCCGCAACGTAGCTAGAGACTACCATGTGTCACCTAAACCACACCATTGCAGGGAGAGGTAATGTAAGAAAAAGCCAAGTCCTTATGAAGCAAGCATTTGCCACGTGTTGTGTCGAGGCCTATAGATCTAGAAGGTTAGAGAAAAGTGCATCTTTGCTAGGTTTGATGATTCAAGAAAATATCAAGTTGTGCTGTTGCGAGTCAAAGCCATGTGTCTAGGGAGAAGTAGTTGAGGTCTCCACGATATTCAGATAGTCCACTATTGACTAAGATAGACCTAAGGATGTGTCAAGTATGGTATTCATGCTACTTGTCGAAGAGAGTTTCTTTTGTTTATTGGCTAGATAATGAACAAGTAATTAATGTCAATCAGAGAGTCGTTATCTAAGAATTAAAAAAATGTAATTTGGATACCTAATTGAATCTAATTGCAGAGGTTGGAAACAAATGAGAAAAACGATGCATTTAATTTTGATGGTTGTCAAACTGTAGAAAAAAGTCAACATCAAATGTGTTAGTGGCTCAAGTAGATTTGAAATCCTCAGATAGTGGGAAATCCTCAATTTTGCAGGTGAAGCTACTAAAAATAATAGTTGAATGTCTAATCTATTCAAAACCTAGAGATTCAAAACTGAAGAAGGAAAGGGTGTAATTAATGTTGGTGGCCAAATGTCTGCAAGGTAGATGGCAAATCAAATCTTTTTTCAGCTCGAGAAGAGTTGATTCAAATGAATGGAAGAAGATTACTTGCGCAATAAGTAGACTATCATTTTGATAGAGTATGGATGGCACAATGTGTAAGTGTGGAGTGAAGAGGAGAGAGTAGGTGTAGAAGAGAGATAATTGAGAGCCACAAACCAAAAGAGTAAAAAAAAGGGGGGATAAAAAGAATAATAGTGAAAACATTATCGCTGAAGACAAATACGAAAGAGTTGTAGACAGAGAGAAAATTTGAAGGAAAGACAGAGAGTTTGTTGTAAGCAACAAAGGTAGAGATCATAAGTGTAAAAATACAAAGAGTTACAAAATATTATTGTTAACGAGGTTTTTTACTTGATATTAAGATTTCATTATTGTATATCATATAAGTGGGTGCTCAGATCAGGGGTTGGTGCTCCTTTGGGTTGGATCCCATAAAGTTGTAATCAAACATTTTTATTCTGAGGCTGGAATATAGTAGTAGACTCTAGCAGCTTTTCTCATCGAGGTTTTTCCCACACTAGATTTTCCTTGTACACTTGGTGTTATGTGTGTTCTTGTCTTCTCTGTGTGTTTAACATATCTTTGTATTGACATTATTGATATCAATTATCTATGTTTGGTTGTTTAGAAAGTTATATTTTTATATCTACTGATTCACCCCCCCCCCTCTCTTAGTGGGTTGTTTATGTTCCTTTAATTTGTATCAAAGCCCTAGGTTCCTCGTTTGATAGATTTCTTTATCTTGGATAAACTCTTTTTTGAGAACACAAATGGCTAAGCAATAATCCTCTTTTGTGAAAGTACCAATGTTTGATAGCACTAACTACGCTTTTTGGAGCAAAATAATTTGGATACCTATTTAGCTTCCTTAGGTTGTGATGTTTGGATGACTATAAAAAAAAGTTATTTCATTCCTCCAAATCCTCTTGCTAAAACTTGATGCTAAAAAGGAATATGAGTATAATGCCAAATACAAGAAAGAGGCCATAAAGGAACAAAATTAGTTGAGAAAGAAATTTGAAGTGTCTGATAAGAACATCACTGCCTTAATCAGTTAGAAGAAGCCATGAGGATTGGTGATGTGTTGAAGTTAGAGATTGATGTGAAAGAAAATGAATGTCAGAAGATAAAATAAAAAGTGGAAAATATTAGAAAAGAGCTTAAGAAATGCAAGGAAGATCTTGAACTAAGGTTGAAGTGTGAAAGAAACACTAATGCCTTTAATTGACATGCTCAATAGGAAGAAGAAGAACCAATAAAATCATGATCTAGGATATGAACAAGGAGAGAGCTCTAAGTCAAAACAAGCTCCTAAGAAGAAGATTGATTTGAACTCTTTTGTTAAGAGTAAAAAGTAAGTCATTGTTGCTCTAGAAGAAGAGAATAATGCCTCAAAAGAGACGACCAATCACAATAATGATGGCTTCACAAGAGTTAAAGACATAAGAAGAAAGTTTAGAAGACCTCCTGCTAAAAGAAGACCAATGTGGAATAACTCTCATCTCAACAATTGGTATGTCTCAAATCCTTTGGTTATTTCTATAAGTGCAATGCTTATGGTCACAAGTTTTTAAACCTCAAAATATTCAATAGACCAACCCAAGAGCTCATAAGAAAAAATCATTTTACTCCTTTAAGAAATAGGGACATAGATTGTTACAATTGCGACAAGCTAAGACATAGAAGTACTGAGTGTAGAAGTAGAACAAATAAGTCTAGTAGAAACATTTATGCTCCCCTATTTAATGAGAACATAGTATGCTACAAGTGCAACAATTTTAGCCACATTGCAAAGTATTGTAGAACAAAATTTGTCAAATAGAAGAAGAGGGTAGATGCATCTTCTAAGGACAAACTAGAACCAAAAGTTGTAGCAGAAAGGAAGACACCAACATAAACAAGGAGGCAACATATATCCTTTGATAAAAAAAATGCATGCATTATAGAAGCTAGGAAGAAAGATCCTTGTATGTAGCTTTATTTTTTAAGAAAGGAAGAGGCAATTGTAAAAGAGATCTGGCAAAAAGTCTAAAGAGATCCTTTTGAGGCATGAATGATTAAAGGAGGAAGATATCCTTTCCTAAATATATCTTCCTCTGAAAAGAGAGGAGATAATTAATAAAGATGACATATTTGAAAATAAGATAGGGGAATAATAACAAGAATGCACACCTTACCTACTACTAGGAAAAAGTGGATTCTTAGTCAAGGATTGCACACTTTCTATCACTAAGGAGAGATCATTCATAAAAGACATACTATTTCAAGCAAGGAAGAGATCTTATTCAAGGAAAATACACATGCAAGCAAGGAGAGCATTTGCAAGAAGGATAATTCTATGCAAGAAAGGATATCAAGTTATAGAAGATGCATCTTAACAAAGGGAATGCGAATCCTTAAGATGGAAAAGTGATTGAAAAACTATTATTTCCCCCAATGTAGAGAAAATAATAAATACTCTATTATGTGTTAGATATGCCACAAGACTATGAGGGGGGTGATTTGGTCTTAAGAAATAACTTAAACTTTATACCTCAAATCATTATCAACTTATTCTTAACCCATCAACAACAATGAAATATAAAACAATGGACACATGCACAAGAGAACCCATATTTACATGGAAAACCCAAACAGGGAAAACCATGGTGAGAGTCAACCCACAATATATAAACAACATTACAATATTGTTTTAGTCTCACTTCTCCTATAGAGAATTGTAGACTAAAGTGGACTACCCCAGGGCAAGATACAAGGGACTTACAAGATGAGACTCATTGCCTTAGGGAAATATACAAAGAACATTTTGGGGAAACTCACTATATCTAAGCAAGGTACATGAATATATGATTCAAGTTGAATAAGCCTTTTAGCAACACTGCCTCTAGCAATCTCCAAGTATGAAGTTTCCCTTGAACCTTTTTCTCAAGCGACCAACTTCAAAATAGTCACCACAGACTACCTCAATCTCGCATCATATACATTAGAATTGATATGATCATGTAATCACATACATACTCTGATCCACAGAAAATGTACAACAATCCACAATGATTTGATCGTCTATATATACCATCTTCTTTATTGAAAAACATCAATTAGGTTGGCCAAAATAGGGGAAAATAATAAGTCCTATCAAGTCAGCCACCAAACACAATTATGGTGAAAGTAGTCTAATCCAAGAGATGGAGAAGAGCTAAAAACATAAAATAAAATCTTTCTAAGCTACCCCAAACATTTCACATGCTAATACACATCCTCCAAGGTCAACAACAGGTAACATGTAGATAAACCATGTAGCACATAACCAATCCGCCCAAGAACATATCTTCTAGATGAATAAACCCCACTGCAGATTCCCACACACCAAAGTGGGACCCAAATACAACATAACACAACAGTTGGTGTAAATAAATATTCATTATGGATATTATTACACTTTACTTAAGTTAACTTAGGATAATGCATCTCTTCGTAGTTTGGATTTGAGACACTTAGGGAAGTGTGCACATAGGGATATAGCTTGTAGGAGAAATTCCACCTTTTGTGGTCTTATTTTGCTATTACACTCCACATTCGGTGGGTCATCCACCTCTTGTGGAATATTATAAAATTTATCCTACCTACCCTCAGTATTTCTTACTTACCCTTGTTTCTCATTAAGCCATATGTCATGATTGTGTGCTCGTACATCCATATGGCCTTGCCTATATAAGCAGGCCTATATTCTTTGTATTGGTGAATCTAGTTGATCATTTGCATATTGATGAGAATACAATTTGTTCTTGTCATTCTTTTGTCTCTCTTTAATACTTTTCATTGTGCCCTTGATCTTGGCAAAATCTCACATGGTATCAGAGCCATTGGGGCTTCATTGATTGGTTTTTGGAGACATTGTGGAAGGCTTTTATTTTCAGATCTGAGGAACTGCGCTTTTTGGAGGCATCTTGGAGTGTTTTTGACCTCACCATTGCATTTGGGAGGCCATTTCCATAAAAATCAAGTATAAATTCGACCTATTTTGGTGAAAATCTATTTTTGGGTGTGGAGGAAATTTTTTGCCCAATTCGGGCGGTACGGTACGAAATTTTTGGATTTTTTTCCAAAAAAAATTTTTTCCTTTGAAAATTGTTTTTGAAAATATATATATATATATATATATATATATATTTTGAAAATTGTTTTTGGGATCCGTACCTTCTGCCCAGTCAGTAGCACACAGTCAGCGCCCAATCAACACCCAGTTAGTTCCTAGTCTGCATTTTCTTTGGAAATTTTTAGACCCCTCTCCATTGAGAAATTTGTATTTTTGGGTCAACTTTGGAGGCCCATAACTTGCTCAATTTTGCTCCTTTTTGGGTGCAAATTTTTTTTATTTGGGATAATTTTTCATGCTCTTCGCAGTGGTGTGGTTATTTTCTGGTTTTGGTGCATGAGTTTTTTTGGAATTTTTGGATTCTCTCAGTTGTACCTATCCAATCCTCAATTATGCAACTTCAAAGGCCTCGTTTGAGCTCATACGACCTCCTTTTTAGGTGCCATTTTTTTTGAAAGTGCATGTTTTTTTGTCTACTTTCATAATCTATGATCAGATTTCAGATATTGGTATTATTTGGCCTATTTGGTACTTGTAAATTGAATGGATCTTAGTTTAGATCTCTTGCACTGTTAGTTTGAGTCTCTTTTGGCCTTATTGAGGCAGTTGTAAAATTGAAATCAGAAGTCCACTTTGCCATTTTTTGCAAGTGGCCCATTGTACACACACTAAGTATAAAGTGCCAAATCATCACTTTTGGGGGGGTTCTTTGATTGAGTGAATTTGGGGGGGTGTCTTGTGTGATTGTACCTCTATTTCCTTGTGCTCTTTCATTTTTGTTGCAATGAGTCCTCATAAATTTTCACCTTTAGCTCCACATAATTATGCATCATGGAAAATTAAAGTATGAAGCAAATTAATGGAGAAAGGTCTCACACATTACATAGATGGAACAATAGTAGCACCACCTGATCCTAATGCTCAGTTAGAATAGCTCACTAAGAGTTGCATGGCTCTTGGAACTTTGCGCAAGTATGTATCAGATGATCTCATCTTTCATATTGAAAAGTGTACTACAATCAAAGATGCTTGGGATATGTTTCAGAAATTGTATGGTCAAGTTGATGAAATCAAAGGTTATAAGATTGACAATGAGCTGACCAACTTGGATCCCAAGAGTTTTGATACAATCCAAGATTATGTCACCAAAGCAAATGAGCTAAGAGAAAATCTTAAGGATTGTGAAATTGACAAAAAAGGATGCTCAGTTGATATTCAACTTGCTGGACAAGCTTGCACCAGAATATACAACATTTGTGTCTAGCTTCCAAAATCATCATTTGACAGTGGGGAGTTCCTATGTTATGCCTTCATTTGATGCTTTCACAAAAATGTTAATATTGGAACAATCTAAGTTGTTGAACATGGGGCTTGTCAAGTCTTCAAAGTCCCAGGTTTTGGTGGCTAATCAAGAGAATCAAGGAAGTCAAGGCAAAGATTCCAACAACAAGAAGAAGCAATCTAAGTCAAAGCTAGAATAGGAAAAGGGACAATCATCCTCTCCATCACAAGGTGATTTTTCATCCTCTTCCAAGATGGGGAAACCACCTAAGAAGGATAGACCAACTTGTGCATATTGCAAGAAGTATGGTCATGATGAGCATCAATGCCACACCAAGCAAGTTGATGAGTTGACAAATCCTCTTAAGAAAAACAACATCAACTTTCCATCTGCCTACGCAAAGAAGGATTCATCTCCTTCCTCTTCCTCATAGTCTAAGGGAAAAGGGCAAGCATTTGTGGCTACTACAGGTTCTTCACAGCAGTGGATACTTGACTCGGGTGCCTTTTATCACATGGGTTCTACAAAAGAGCAATTTTCTCCATTGGAGCCATCTAAGGTACCTCACATTTACATAGGTGATGATACACAAGTAGAGGTTGAAGGTAAAGGTTTAGTTGACATGGATGATGGAACATTTGAGAATGTTCTTTATGTTCCTAACTTGTCTACCAACCTTCTCTCTATCTACCAAATCACTCACTATGGGAATGGGAAAAAGGTTAAGTTCACACCTGATTCAGTTGTGGTAAAGGAACTTGATGATGATGCCTTGGTAGCAGTGGGACAAGTCAATGACAACTCAAGGCTTTATTCATTCTCCCACTTTGTGCCAAGTTCTCCTTCTAGGGCCTTGCTTACTCATTCAAATTCTGAAAGTAAGCTATGGCATGAGCGGTTTGGTCACCTCAACTACTGCTATCTTTAGTATCTCAGCACAAAATACATGGTCATAGGTCTACCTCAAATCAATTTTTCAGAGGGTGTATGTTCAGGTTGTTCCATAGGCAAGCATCCCGAGGATAAGTTTGATAAAGGGAAAGATTGGAGAGCTTCGAAAGTTCTTCAAACTATTCACAATGATGTAGTAGGTCCATTTCCAGCACCTTCATTTAGCAAGGCCTGCTATGTCCTCACCTTCATTGATGACTACTCCTGCTTCACTTGGGTCTACTTTCTCAGTCATAAGAGTGAAGCATTTGACAGATTTCAGGACTTCAAGACTCATGTGGAGAAGCAATCCGGGAAAGTGGTCAAGATTCTTTGCACAAATAATGGAAGGGAATATGTAAATAAAAGACTTGACAGTTTTTTAACATTTGAGGGGATTGATCTTCAACATTCTGTTGCATACACTCCATAGCAAAATGGAGTTACAGAATGCAAGAATAGAACTCTCAAAGAAATGGCTAGCATATGATACATGCACGTTCTCTTGATCCCGCCTTTTGGGCAGAGGCTATCAGTTGTGCCACACACATCCAGAATCGGGTTCCTCACAAAGCTTTGCAAGGTATTACTCCTTTTGAAGCTTGGGCTGGTAGGAAATTGATTGTGAGACATTTCAGAGTCTTTGGGTGTCCAGCATGGGCTCGCATACCTCCGTAGAAATGCAAGGCGTTGGAACCTCAGAGTCAGCCTTGCATATTTGTTGGATATTCTGAGGGTGTTAAGGCATATAGATTGATGGATCCTAAGACACATGACGTGTTCATTGAGAGGAGTGTTCACTTTGAGGAAAGCTCACCTAGCTTAGCCTCTCTACCTCCTCCACCTTCCTCCATTGTGGATAGTGATGCTAGTGATTCAGATGATGAGACTCCTTCAACTCTGACTCGTAGGGTTACACCTCTGCAGGGTCCACTTGCAGTTGAGGAGCCTCATTCTCCACCTCCACCTAGACCTCGTTGGGCTCGACAAATACTTGAGTCAGTGGGTTCTCTTGTTGGGGATCCTTCATATACATGGAGATCTCGATCACAACATCAAGATCTTCCACATGCATTCATTGCTACTGCTTCCAATCTACAGACATTTTGGGAAGCATGAGGGGTTCCTGAGTGGGACCAAGCTATGGAGGAAGAGTATAGTTCCTTGATGAGGAACAACACATGGGATTTAGTCCATCCCCCTAAGGGGAGAAAGATGGTTCGATGTAAGTGGATCTATCAGACCAAGTTTGTAGCAAATGGTAGTGTGGATAAGTATAAGGCTCAACTTGTTGCGAAAGGTTTCTCTCAGATTGTAGGTGTTGACTATACTGACACCTTTGTGCCCATAGCCAAGATGAACTCCATTCGCTTGACACATGCTATTGCTGCAGCTCATGGTTGGGCTGCACATTAGATGGATGTGAAGAGTGCCTTTCTTCATGGAGATCTTGATGAGGAGATTTATATGGAGCAGCCACAAGGTTTCATCCAGGATACTTCCTTGGTTTGCAGACTAAGGAAATCTCTCTATGGTCTTAAGCAGGCCCCTAGGGATTGGTACGCCAAGATGGATTCCTTTCTTCTCTCAGTAGGGTTCATGAGGTGTCATTCCGATCCAAATGTCTACATTTTTGTGACAGGATGACTCTCACTTGATACTTGTGCTCTATGTTGATGATTTGATCATTACAGGGAGCACCACATCCATCATTAGCAGAGTCATAACTGTTTTGCATGATAGATTTTCCATGACTGACTTGGGTCTTTTGCACTACTTTCTCGAGATAGAGATTTCACAGTCACCTTCTGAGATTACACTATCACAGCCCAAGTATGCTCTTGATCTACTTGCACACTTTCATGTGGTTGATTGTAAGCCTGCCCTAACTCCCTTTCTTTTAGGAGTTAAGCTTGAGGCTCAGTGTTCTTCTCCACTAGTTGATGCAACATTGTATCATCAGCTTGTGGGTAGTCTCATCTACTTGACTCATACACGCCCTGATATTTCATTTGCAATTGACATGGTTTCCCGCTTCATGTAGGAACCACATGAGCTTCATTGGAAAGCTGCCAAATGCATCCTTCATTACATCCAGGGTACACATCACTATGGGATCCACTATGCAGCAGGCACAAGACTTCGCTTCGTTAGTTACATAAACTCTGATTGGGCTGGCGATCTTGATGATTGTAAGTCTACTTCTGGTTACAATTTTCACCTTGGTTCAGGCCCCATTTGTTGGCAAAGCAAGAAGCAACATGCTATTTCTCTCTCTTCGACTGAGGCTAAGTATCAAGGAGCTGTTAACGCAGCGACTAAGACCAGTTGGCTTCAGCATATTCTCACCAAGTTTGGGTTCACCACTCCACGACTGATAGTTCTACATTGCGACAATCAGAGTGCCATTGCAATCTTGAAGAACCCGGTCTAGTACCAGCAGACCTGACACATCAAGATTCATATGCACTATATCCGAGAGTTGATTCAGGAGCAGGTAATTGATTTGCAGTATTGTCCTATAGCGGAGCAGGTTGTAGACATATTCACTAAACCTTTCACTAAGAGGAAGTTCTAGTAGTTGTGAGCTCTCTTGGGGGTGCGAGATGTCTCATTAGGGGGGGTCAGCTGACTTCTCCTTCCTCTCTTCTGGGGGTGACTTTTTCCTCTTTGAGATTTTGTCCTTCTTCTTTGAGAGTTATTTTGTACATTCATCTCTCTTTTGGGGGGGGAGTTTTTTCCCACTAGGTTTTCTCCCTTTCTCCATTTATGAGAGATTGCATTGTATAGTTTTGCTTGCATTTGCATTTTGTACATGGGTACCTATCATGGCCTAGTATCTAGGACCCATCTTGCATTGTTGACTCGAGTCTTCATTCCCCTAAGTTGCACTTAAGGGGGGGGTGTTGGAGTAAATAAATATTCATTATGGATATTATTACACTTTACTTAAGTTAACTTAGGATAATGCATCTCTTCGTAGTTTGGATTTGAGACACTTAGGGAAGTGTGCACATAGGGATATAGCTTGTAGGAGAAATTCCACCTTTTGTGGTCTTATTTTGCTGTTACACTCCACATTCGGTGGGTCATCCACCTCTTGTGGAATATTATATATTTTCTCCTACCTACCCCTAGTATTTCTTATTACCCTTGTTTCTCATTAAGCCACATGTCATGATTGTGTGCTCGTACATCCATATGGCCTTGCCTATATAAGCAGGCCTATATTCTTTGTATTGGTGAATCCAGTTGATCATTTGCATATTGATGAGAATACAATTTGTTCTTGTCATTCTTTTGTCTCTCTTTTATACTTTTCATTGTGCCCTTGATCTTGGCAAAATCTCACAACAACCTCTAATGCAAGTGGAGACATCCAAAGATACACTACAAGCAAGAGAACAAACTTAGTCGGCCAAACCATAGCAATAAACTTGAAGCATAGATACCAATCACAATGTAATACCAAATAGATCGTGTAGCATCATGCAAATTATGCAAGGGCATTGATTGAATATCTAAAAACATTCCCAAATGCTTCTTTCCCACTATCACACCAAAAACATTCTAGTATAGCACAATTGATAAAAAAACACTTCATTCTAGAGGGCTAGAATTCTTAGTCAACATCAACACCTAAAACTTGAACTAAGGAACATCACAAACATTATAGAAATGTCCTCCAATTTGAAACACATGAAACATCCATGTGGAGAAATGTAGAGCATTTTTTGGACCAATCCAAACATCTAGCCAGACTACCAACAAACTACAATTACCAACCACATCAGTTGCAACACCAGAGGCCTGAAAAGATAGGAGCACCATGTCCAAAAAGCATACAAATTACATCTAAATCTAAAAGCCCTTATCATTATATGAGGAGGAATTCAAATAATTATTCCAATAATATTTAGCATACATTCCTGTAACAACTTCATCAAACTTCCAAGTACTAGAGTGTCCCGAAAATATCATTTTCATACAAGAGATATAACCATAATCTCATAGCATGCACAAGATCAACACAAACACCTCCATAATATTGTAATGCTTCTATTCCTCATCTTAATACTTTTCAATGCATCTAATCCTCATCTTAATATGATATCAACATCATGCTTCAATACATCATACTGTGTAGACATCATACACCAAGAAAGTAGACATCCACAACACAAATCAACTACAAGCACTATCCATTTGTGCTCTATATCAATGACAACAACTTCCAACAATCTCCCCATACACAAATAATCATCATACCAAAAATATTATTATTGACAACACACAACCACTTTCAACAATCAAAGACAACACATATTATCAAACATCAAGTTGACATTAATGACAACACATATTGCCAACAATCTCCCCCTTTGTCATTGATGACAACACTTAATGTAATGTTCTTTCTTTCCATATTTTCATATGCTCATCCTTTCTCTAGTACCTTTCCAATACAATACTATCCAATATTTTTCCAACATCTCTTCTCCTTTTGAAATCAAGGAAAAAGGGCACATGTCTTCATCTAAATCTGCATTCTTATTCACCAACACTACCTTCCCTTCCTTATTCCTTTCAATAGATAATAACAAATTACCTACTCCCCTTGAGAGTAGCAATCACATCAATCCAAGAGACAAAGGATATATCTCAAATTTATCCTCCTGGATAGATGCATCAACTTATGCATATAGTTAGAAGGAGGGGCAATAACCCCTAACCTCTATCAAAGATACTCAAAAGTATTGTTTGAAAGTGCCTTAGTGCAGATGTCTACAATCTGATCTTTAGTGGGTGCATACTCCAATTAGACTTTCTTTTCTGCAACTTTCTCTCTTAGTAAATGATAATGAAATGAAAAGTGTTTTGTTCTTGAATGCATTACTGAATTCTTTGAAATGTTTATAGCACTTGTATTATCACACATTATAGGAATGGGTTCATCATACATCACCTTAATATCTTTCAATGTTTGCTTCATCCGCATTACTTTAGTGTGGTAGGATTTTACAACAAAATACTTAGTCTCTTTCATTAATAAAGATATTGAATCTTGTTTTTAACAAAACTAAGAGACCAATATGTCTCCCAAGAAAAATGTATTTCCACCAGTACATACTTTGTCATCAACATAGCCAGCCCAATCAGCATTAGTATAAGTCTTTAAAGAGAAATCATTGTCTTCCATGTACGAAAGACCATAATCTGAAGTTTCTCTCAAATATCTTAATATTGTTTTAACAACCTTGTCATAAGATTTCTTAGGATTAGCTTGATATCTAGCAACCAAGCATACTACATGCATGATATCAGGTCTTGAAGTAGTCAAATATAGAAGTCCTTCAATTATAGACCTATAAGTATGATCCACTATCGAAGACTCATCCTCCTTACACAAATGATAGCTAGCAACCATGGGGGTACTCTTTGGTTTAGAATTATCCATACCAAACTTCTTCAACATCTCCTTAACATACTTATCCCAAGAAATGAAGATATCATCATCTAGCTAAGTAGCTTAAAGTCTAAGAAAGAAAGATAGCTCACCAATTATTGATATCTCAAATTCATTCTACAGTTCCTCTACAAATTTCTTACATGCACCATCACCTCCACCAAAAATAATATCATCTACATATACAACAACTATCAAGAGCCTATCTTTTTCCACCTTAAAGTAAAGATTACTATCTCATATAGGTTTGTCGAAGCCTTACTAAATACTCTTCCAACCTTGCATACCAAGCCATATGAGCCTATTTGAGATCTTACAATGCCTTCTGTAGTCTGCACACCATGTTTGGATCGTCTATCAGCTAAAAGCCATCAAGTTCCTGCATGAACACTTCTTCTAAATCTCCATTCAAGATGCCAATTTGGCATCCATTTGATACAACTTAAACTTCTTGTGAGATACAAAATCAAGAAACATTCTGATTGCCTCCATCCTAGCCACTAGCATAAAAGTCTCTTCAAAATCAATACCTTATACTTGACAACAACCTTTACAAACCAGTCTAAGCTTTGTTCCTTCCCACTTCCTATAACATTTTTAACTATTGTTCTTGGGACTAGTTTGCATGTTTATTTTTTATCAATATTATCAAGTTCTTCTTTCATTTCCTTCAACCATCCTTCATCCTTGCTAGCATAAAAAAAAAATGGTTCTATCTTTGATAAAAGACATAGATTTGTTGGCATTGAGGTTGTCATTGATGTCAACATATATGTGTGCATTGATTGATTTGATGAAGTTGCGGGTTGCAAAGATGATTGTGCTCAAGTCAGTAATGGTGAAGATGAAAATGCAACTATGACAAAATGTGCCCGAGTAAAGATCAACCTGATAGAGAATGTGCAGATGGCTCAGCTTGAGTGTTGCAACAATTAAAGACCAAAGTGTCCTAGAGAAGGTAACTCATAAAGGGAAGTTGCAGAAGTGCATAACACACAGGTTATAACTATGTAGTTGTAGGCTATACAAAAGATGAAATAAAATGGATTGCGTAAATGTTGAATTCATGTGTAGTAGAGGTGAAAGTGGTGTGGCATCATAGTTTTGTGTTGGCCTCTCAATTTTCTTAATCCATCAGGTTTGATATATCTGGGTTGCAAATTGAAAAATAGTGAAAATCCATTGTTTGGCAGTTTTTCGGCATGACTGTGTTTCTGTCTCAACGACATCATCTATTTCAGTGTGACTTGGTCTATCATTGTGACTCATTTTGGGATATGCAATCATTTATATGCTATATTGACAGAGTTCCCTTTTCAATGAGACAGAGTGGATGTTTGGCCGAGGTATCTTGATTTTAGTGAGTTTGCCTTTCGTTAAGACTCGCTTCATAATTAGGCAATCTTTGATGTCTTGGCAACATCCTCTCCCTTTGGTGGGGCCTTAGTCGGGATCACCTTGCCTAGGTGTTCATTGTGTGCACGTGTCAGAAGTTGTTTGGTCTATGTTGGTTGTGCGGGTCCCCTTCTCCTCTGTGCTCGGAGGTGCCATGTGGCGGCTATAGGTTGATCATCTCGGGTTGTGACAATTATGTGGGCCTCATTGTAGAAGTTATTTTTTTCCAAGACCATGGATTTCAATGAGAGTTTTCTTCCCTTTCTCCACCCCTTTGGTGTTTCATCGAAATCTCCTTTTCACTATGATGGGCTCTGTGTCTGGACAAAATGGTTCCCGCTTCAAGTTCCAGGGCCAATTGGTTCGTGTGCATGCTGACATACAGTTGGCAATGGATCCTTAGTTCTTTCGTGTTGAGTTGTGAGTATGGGCCCCTTCTTTCATACATGCGGTGGTGCTTATGTGGTGGTTGATTGGTTGGGTCTCTTGTTGTGTGGGCCCCATGGTGGTGGGCCGATAGAAAGGCTTTTTCGGCATGACTTGCCCTTTCGACAAGACCCTTTCTCCCTTTGGCTGCCCCTTTTGGATTATAGTGAAATACCTTCTTTCAGTGTGATGAGCTCATGGTCTGGGCAACAAGATTCCTCATGTCAGTGTGACACTTAAATGCCTCTTGAATACTTTTGGAGCTATATCAAAATGGGGCCCGCAAGGAAGATTAAAGGCTCTGATGTGACATGTTTACTATCACATTAGCATACAAATGTCTACATGTTTGAGGTTCTTTGGTATGTTCTGGCCTTATTGTTTCAAGTGGACCCCTTCACCTATGTGCTCAATGGTGCCATGTGGTGGTTGTGGGTTGGATCCACCGGTTTGTGTAGGGCCCATTGAGGAAAGGCAGCAAACATCATGTCGGCAAGACCTTTCTCTTTGAAAAGACTCATTTTCCTTTTGGATGCCCTTTGGAAATACACCAAAATACCCACTTTTCAATATGATCTCGTGCAAGTCTTGTCGATAATGTTTCTTTTTGGCATGACTTCAAGCTTCAGCAAGAAGGTTTAGGTCTTTAGTTGACCCTTAAGAGCTAATAACAAAATCAACTTTTCAGTATGACTTGCATTGTGTCTTGTTGACATAGTGTTATTTTTAGTATGATAGGAGAAGCGTCTAGACAAAACACCCCCAACTATAGAATATGACCAAATGGAAGGATTTTAACACCACAGTTGTAGCCTGATTGACATGCGGTCCATGTGGGCAATTGACCTTGGTTGACCTGGTGGCATGGTTGATCATTTTGAGGATGTGTAGCATGCAAAACGAATGAAAGCAAAATTAGAATCACAAAAGACATTCCTTGCAGAAATGGTGAAAAAAAATGAAGTAGTTAACAGTCCAATCAGGGCAAGTCTAGTAGGTTGTGAATGATGAAGCTGCATTTAATGGAGGCCTTATTGCAAGGCTCAAGAATATCCATGATAGAGATCTCAGACTAAACATTACTAGATTTAGTAATTTAATCACAGAGATATAATCTGATTGTAGAAGGATATCTAGAGGATGCATTTAATATGGGGCTATCTGTTTGAGAAATGTGTACAAAGAATCCGATCAGCATGCAAATATGATCTCTTAGAGACCCGAGAAGATCAGATTTTTTAATCCATTCTTGGAGGGAAATCTTGTAGGTACAAAGTGTGTGTGCGAAAAGTGGATAAATCTGCAAGCTGAAAGGCACAAACACTTCAATAAATCATTGCATGCATGGTTAGACAAATATAATCATGAATATAAAAACCATAACAAATCGACCTATTGCCTTCTAAAAGATGCAAGTATAAACTTGTTCTCATATTTGTCTAAGCAATACGAGTGACTAGACTACACCAATACAAAGGATTTAATTTATATGAGCACAAGATTTAAGCTAAATGTATGCAAGATTAAGCTAGATGAATAAATATTAAGCTAGATGAATTCAAGCAATCATGATTAAACATCTTCAAACAAAGACCAATGAACTACCTACACAAAACTCCTTGACCCTATGAACAACATGCACCTTAAATGATATTATATCTAAGGGTTGGGTTAGTTTAGGTTTTGCTTTCTGTATTGCATCTCATTTTATTCAAATCATTGCATCACATATAGTTTCTTTTTCAAATGCATTGCATTCACAAAATTTTTGCATTTACATATAGCAGCATCAATAAAACAAGGCAACTATCCAAGTTTATCATTTATTTGCATTCAAGAGAAACAAGGGTCATCTCCTTTCTTAGATATTCAGACATGAAGTCTTTGAGGTCCTAAGGTCATTCATTTTCAACATTACCATGTGATGACGCTTTACTTATGGTTGGGTAGTGATTTCACTATTTGAGACTTGTTAACCCAAAATCTATCAATTACTATATCTCAAACACATTAACAAAATGTCTAATTCATTCAAGACACCTAGTTGATCATATGAATAGTGAAAAATCTAAAATTCTACTTCATCGCCACTGTAATTGTCACACCCAAGTAGGTTTCATTACTTACAAGTCAAGGCAAGAAAATATAAAAGAAAAAGTGTTATGCCAAATATTCATCTCAAGGCAAAAGCGCAATGATATATAACTGAAATATCACGCATACAAAGTGTGACAAAAAAACTTGACTATGGGAACATGCAAGTAACTCCATCAGGGATATGGACGCCTACTGGAAATGGAGCAATATTCAGTAAATTACAGTCTATAACCTCGTCAAAGGCTCTAAAAGCTTGCTAGCAGTGAGGCTCTATTTGGGATGCTTTTGAAGTTAGAATAATCCATGTAGCTGGTCATATAGAATGCTAAGGATCTTTAGTGAACACAAGAGTGGGAATTAACTCATTTGCACACACATGGGAAAAAGAAGATCAAAGTTTCAAGAACTAATGGGGAATTTTTCTGCATCTCCATTTGTAAATCCTAGTCACTAAGTGTGTTAGTTTGAATGTTCCAAGGGACCTTAAGGATCAATTGACTGCTTATCTATGAAATGTTTTCTACCTCCAATTCAATTGGTTTATTACAAAATGCTAAACAAAATAGTCATCCTTTGTTGAATAGGAAATGTGTCTTCATCATGCATATTGCATTAACGTAGGTCATCTCATAAATTCATTGTCTCCACATGCATTCTGAAAATCATCATGTCATATAGGTTTGCACACTAGGGGCATAACTGAAAAATTCCAAAAACATTCAAATAAAGTCCCGAAAAAATATTTCCTAAAACTCATATAAAGTCCTAAAAAAATCCAAAAACAGTGAAAAACATAAAATCCAAAAACATTGAAAAGCAAAACATACCAAAACATCTAGAAAAAGTCATGAAAAAATCAACCAAAAACATTCAAATATTGATCCATAAAAGACATAAACAATAAAAAATCAATCACAAAACTTGCAATAAAATGTCTCGCAAGAAACAAATACCCTAGCAGATATCTAGCAAATGCTTCACATGAAGTAAACAAAGGATATAACTATCCAGTCAAACACATGCAATCAATTGATCAAGTTGTCTTATCAGTGGTATCATATCCATATCAAGTGATCATTATCTTGTCTCAAAAAGAAGAGGATACACTCAAAATCAAACAGGTCAGTCTTAAACGAGATCCACAACTTTCTGATATCAGACATTATCAACTATCACATCAAGCAACTGAGAACGAAGGCACAAGATCGGTATAGCTGTTGAATTTTGTCTAGGTCGGTCTTCATCTTTTATCTTTTGGCAACAGATTGTGTTCCTATGCTACTCAAGGATGTCCACAAGTGACTAGAGGAGTCGGGATGGTCATGATCTTTTTCTTTGTTTGTTGTTTGAGGTGTGAACCAATGAAGTTTTGGGGTAATAGTTCCAGTGGGTGTCTATGTTAGTACATTCATTCAACAAATATCCTATGCAAAAGTCATGGATAGTTATGCTTGTGACTATCGCACATACATTGACCCCTAGCATTATTCTCAGAATGGAGGGTTTCACTCCTTGTCTGCTACGTGTTTGTTTCTTACACGAGATATCTTTACATCTTGGTTCCTTATACCCTGATGTGCTAAGCTCCATTGTTCAATAATAAGGCTCAGTGATGAATATATATTGCGCAATAAGTAATGGCACAGGTTTGTGAAACAATCATTCTCATTTCATCTCATTTGCTTATTGTTAGTTTGCTGATTATTTTCTCATCATCTCTTTCTAAATCATTTTCTATCATCTAACATTATTCTATTTCATTCTAAGGTTCATTCTCTCATACTCTATCTCAGTATCATCTTCACATCACCTATCTCTATCTCTAATCAACTAACTATTCTATTATCTCACATTCTTCTTCATTTGAGAAATCATTCATACCTTTAATGCATAAACAATCTCTCGAGGGGCATCCTACCTCCATAACTGGGGCATACTGGAGCATAAAAAAATTTCTTTTTTTTTTAAAACAACATCATTCTGACATTGTCTCAAAGAGGGGCAAATGTAGACACCTAAAAAGTATCTCATTGATCATTTACTAATTATTCCTCTAATTGATTAAATAATTCTTTAATTCTTCAATTAAATTAATTAATTTTATTCTTCTAAATTCATATTTCCTCATCATCTTACTATTTTTTTCTATTTCAATTATATCATCGTTTAATCATTAAACCATTTTCTAAGATTAATTAAATATTTATTATTTAATTAATTAATTAAAATAATCTTTATTATTTAAATAAATTCATTCTCAATTTCCATTTCTCATCAATTAATCATTAACCATTTTCTAAATATTAATTATATATTAATTATTTAATTACTTATAATTTTAATCCTTTAATTTAAATAATCTTTATTATTTAATTAAATTCAATTTCTAAATAATTAAATAGTTTCTTTAAATTATTTAATTAACTAATTAATTCTTCACGTTTCAAATTCCAAATCCCCAAATTCTAATTTCATATTTCTTCCAATTTCATTAATTCTTTAATTCAAATTCTAATTCTTCTAATTTCAAATACATGTGGATGATTTAAAAAATCAAACTGAAAATCAAAGTCAAGTTCTAAATATATTCAGATAATAAATATAATTTCAAATAAATTCAATATTTGAATTAAATCTCATGCAAAGGTTAAATTGAAAATCAAAGTCAAGTTCTAAATATATTCAAATAACAAATTGAATTTAAAATAAATTCAATATTTGAATTAAATCTCACGCAAAGATCAAATTGAAAATCAAAGTCAAAGTGCAAGCACATGCTAAATTAATTAATTAACTAAATCGTTATCTTTTCAATCTCTATTTCTATCTTCCACTTTGTTTTTTTTCCAAAAAGCTTTCAATCAGTTAACTTCATCTTTTCTTTAATTCTCTCCAATCATTCTTTTTCTATCTTCTAGTTAGCTTTTTCTAAATAAAGCTTTCTTTGTCATCAATTAATTATCCTCCAATCATTCTTTTTCATCTTTCAATCAGCTTTTTTCTCAATCAGTTAACTCATTAATCTATTCAATCTATTATGTTTCACCTCCAAATCAGCAGTTCAACTATCAATCACCAAGTGAGCTCACCTGAGTTCCACCTCTTGATCAATCTGTTCCACCTCTCAATCAATCCTTTCCAATAATCTATAAATTGAGCATTCAATCTCCATTTTCAACAATCACGATGAATCACGAACTTCAAATCTTTGTGTCCCTTGCAGGTTGCCAGCACAATATCTGAGAGACATCATACCACAAAGAAGAGAAGAACAATGGAAGCAATATGCAGTCATCGAATAGGAACAATTAATTGATTTATTTTATATTCCTATTTGATTGATTGTATTATTTCATTGGTTTATTTAGAATTCTTTGATTAGATAGGGATTCATGATTTCCTTTTTGTTTCTGATTAATTTGATGATGAATTTTCAATATGACATTTTGGTGAACCTGACGTGAAACAACAACTAATTAACCTTCTCTATTTTATGTGTAATTTTTGCAGATCGTAAGAAATTTTTATTTTTTTGTAGGTTTGTACGGATTGCACAACAGATTCAACAATCACGCAATCACATAGACAGGACCACACAATCGATAACTTAGGGTCACGCATTTGTGCAGAACCCATCACGCAATCATCTAGATTCTGTCACGCAATCAATCAAATCCTGTTATGCATTTGTTAGTTGGTTTATGCATTTTCTTTTTCTTATTTTTCTCATTATTTACGATTTGTTTTGTCTTGATTCTATAGTAAATTTGTTAAATCTGAATATGGTTTACCCTTATTGCATGCTTTAATTATGACATCTTATGGCACATAAGGTACAATTCAGGATTTCAGGTGCCAAGAGGACAAAGGAACAAATAAGACAAATCAGATGCTATCAGCGAATCCCAAAGGCAGAAAAGCAGATACGAGATCTAGAGGACCAACCAACCATTGATAGATACAACAGCCTAGTTCTCTTGTATAGAGTAAAATATGATTTGCATAATATAGAATGGATCATGAGAAATCTTGCTAGGGCATCAGAATCTGTTTTGCAGGTTCCAAATCAGAATTAACTTTTTATTTTATTTTTTTGTTTGGCTTATCTGTGTTTTATGAAATCTCTCTGACAGTATCACGCATTTGCTTTCTCAAAATTAGGCATTCACTTTTTCATTATCACGCATTCGCTCAAGTATCATTACGCATTCGTGTTTTTCATAGTTTAGTTTTTTGTTTTCTATGGGTTTTTTTTGGTTACTGATAATCTATCTATAGCATGTGGTGAATTTATAGAGGAGTGGATTATTACTAAATCATAAACACTCATGTTATCACACTTCAATTTTGGGCTTAAAATAAACCTGGTTAAAATGGAAATGCATGTTATCACACTTCAGTTTTGGGCTTAAAATAAACCTGGTTAAAATTGGTATGCATGCTTTCACACTTCACTTTTGGGCTTAAAACAAACCTGGTTAAAATTGACATGCATGATTTCAGACTTGAGTTTAGTGTTCTAAAATTGACATGCACACATGCGTATCTCACACCTAAGTTTGGATTTTAAAATGAACGTGAATCGGGCTTATCAATAGAATAACTCACACTTCATTTTTTTAAAAAGGGAAATAACTTTTCATCATGTTTGGGGTGGACCTACTGTTGCATCAACTACCTTTCCACCCACCTTTGGGGTCTTGGGAGAAAGGGAGAAGGTGATAACAACACCCAATTTTTTATTTTAGTAATGAGGGGTATCTTTGACTAGGAATTTCATCACCCCAAAGAGGTACTTCAAATTGAGATGCGTTGGGGATATCATCTCTCCTAGCATACTCTCGAGTGGGTTTTTTGAGCCACTATATAAATATATTGGTCAGGTGGCTAGAGTGTTGAGTGAATTCGACGTATGTGGGGGTCTTCCCTGTACCGATAAGCTTAACTAAAGTCTTAAGTGGCTTGCTCTTAGAATCCGTCGTTAGATCATAACCCCTCAAAATTTACAATAAGAACAAACTTAGTAGCCCAAATCCTACATTTAGTGATTTCAGGAGTGTGGATCATACCCCACAAATACCCCTCATGTACCTTTAATTATGAGACAGAAATACCTCGGTGATAATATCTTCGGATCTTCGAAGTAAGAGAGTCTGGCATGCTCGAGAAGTGTGTGTCGTGGAGTGAAGCCAGTGCTGCCAGACCCACTATCTATTCGTCTTGTTTCGGTATTTTCTGTGGGGGCCTCATTCAATGGTGTCCACTTTCCAGCCTAAGATTGTATTTTGTTCTTTTATATGTATCATTGTACCAGACTAGTATTGAGTTAGTATTTGGGCTATTTCAAGCCCTATCTTACGTATCTTTGAATTCTCAAAGTTGGTCAGAACATAGTTCAGTCAGCTATACCTGTCTTCAAACAATTATTCTCACATTTGGAAAATAACAAACTTGTCCTACAAACAGAATTACTGGAAACAAAGTTTATCTTAAAACATCAAACGGTTTTACAAACTCAAAAATTTTACATACTTGTGACCATAGGCAGTCTTTGCATAGTCCTCATTTAAAACATTATTATCATCCTCATTTACGTTATTATTATCATCCTCATATATGTCCTTAGAAGTTTCGTAAGTCCTTGCATAGTCTTCATTTGCATCCTTATTATCGTCCTCATTTATATCATTATTATCATCCTCATTTACGTCCTTATTATTGTCTTCATATATGTTTGTCTTTATCTGTCATCCAAATCACAATCATCCTAGAAAGTTATACCCCAAACGTCCAAATCATAATTAGAGGATCAATCAAACTCAACCTCAACTCAAACAAGTTTGTCAAGTACAACAAATCAAACATTGTCACATTCAGAGAAATGGAGAAAACATCTTACATGTTGTGATCCTAGGTCCAAACCAATCAAAAAAACATCATGAATTGACATTATACATTTCATAGGGAAGGTGGGGAATTCATCCCTTCTATTTCTATTCCATCGCCATCCATAGAAACCTTAGCTCAATAGATCAAGACTTTGTAACAACAAATGATAGACATGACTAGTCCTAACAACCATAGGGGCTGGTTAGAAAAAATGATGAGAGAAGTGATGACCATGAGGGAATCAGTATCAGGCCAACCTTCTTCTTCTTGTGAGACCATTCAAACATTCGAACCATCATTCTTCAACAAAATTGTTCCTACCTTAGTTCAACCAACATTAGAGTCATGTAAACCTTCTTTTTCTTTCAACCCAATATATCAATCATACCAATAATATCAACCCAACAATCAAACCCCTTTCAACCAAAATCAAACCCCATTCAACCAAAGTCCAAAAAAAAATTCATATCAACCCAACAATCAAACCCCTTTCAACCAAAATCAAACCCCATTCAACCAAAGTTTGAAACAAAATTCACATCAACCCAACATTCAAAGTACCTCTTTCAACCAAAATCAAACCCCTTTCAACCAAAAGCAAACCCCATTCAACCAAAGTCCAAAATCAAAATTCACACCAACCCAAAAATAAAACCTCTTTCAACCAAAATCAAACCCCTTTCAACCAAAGTCCAAATCAAAATTCATTCAACCAAAATCAAACCTCTTTCACCCAAAATCATACTCCTTTCAACCAAAATTGAATCCCTTGCAACCAAAGCCCAAATCAACCATACATATCCACCATTTCATCATCCCCTGAAGTCACTCAAGACCAATCCATGCCATCTCTATCCAATAAAACAACCTCCAAAGGGTTATCGATCGTACAAATCCAATCTAATTCAAGTCATGATTTAGAAGATATCATTCAAAATCCATTCTCATCAAGCCAATGTGTTGAAACATTCCAAGAATCTCCCATCCATATCCAAACTCCTTCCCCGTGTCAAGAGGATGATCCAAAATTAGAAGAAATGAGTCCTGAAACTAATAAAGATCAAGAACAACCACTTCCATCCTACCCAATTTTTGATCAAGATCCTATTGACCAAGAATCTTATGATGATCCCCTCGCTCTATTCTATTCCATTTATAATGATACCCTTTTGTCTCAAGAACAAAGTGTCCTTTCAAGTCCCATCCAACATACACCTCCTAAGCAAGATCAGGATATCCCTTCTATCCTTCATAATAATCCCTTTCCAAGTCAAGATCAAAGTATTCCTTTACCTTCATATCCTAAACAAGATCCCATTATTTCTCCAAATCCTTATCGAGATCCCTCCATCCCTTCATCTCCATGTCATAATCCTCCATGTTCCTCATAAGATTCCCTCAAAAATATAGTCACTCATGATCCCCATCCCTCTAAACAAGTTTTGCATGAACTCCTTATCAATGAAATCACCAATCCTGATCATTCTGCAGAGAACAATTTATCAATGATTGTGTATGTGTCATTTTCACATGCCAATGTGGTGACATAAACAAGCATGGCACCAGCTAACGAAGTCAACACCCAAATAATTCCATCATCTTCTTCAAGCACAATCATAACACCAGTTAATGACATCAACTCTTGGTTGGCTTCATCGTCCTCTTAAAATGCATCAATAAAAATAAACATAACACCCGCTCATGTCACAACTTTAGAACCATAATTTATTTGCCTCATACACCCACACTTGATAGATTGGGGTCAAGATAATCTACCACGGTTGGATTGCTTTAAAAATGATAAGGCTATAGCTGAATTCATGGGTTCCAGAGTTGGATTTCCCTTTGATGATCCACAAAATCCAAAAACTCTCAAAATTAACATTGGAGATGTCAAACATGTACACTTAGCTGAGTCCTTATATCCTATTGCAAAAGACATCTTTATCCGACTCTTCAAATAAAAACCAATGAACTACCTACACAAAACTCCCTGACCCTATGAACAACATGCACCTTAAATGATATTATATCTAAGGGTTGGGTTAGTTTAGGTTTCACTTTCTGCATTGCATCTCATTTTATTCAAAGCATTACATCACATATAGTTTATTTTTCAAATGCATTGCATTCACAAAATATATGCATTTACATATAGCAGCATCAATAAAACAAGGGAACTGTCCAAGTTTATCATTCATTTGCATTCAAGAGAAACAAGGGTTGTCTCCTTTCTTAGATATTCAGACATGAAGTATTTGAGGTCCTAAGGTTATTCATTTTCAACATTAACCTGAGATGACGCTTTACTTATGGTTGGGTAGTGATTTCACTCTTTGAGACTTGTTAACCCAAAATCTATCAATTGCTATATCTCAAACACATTAACAAAATCTCTAATTCATTCGAGACACCTACTTGATCATATGACTGGTGAAAAATCTAAAATTCTACTTCAACGCCACTGTAATTGTCACACCCAAGTAGGTTTCATTACTTACAAGTCAAGGAAAGAAAATATAAAAGAAAAAGTGTTATGCCAAATATTCATCTCAAGGCAAAAGAGAAATGATATATAACTGAAATATCACGCATACAAAGTGAGACAAAAAAAACTTGACTATGGGAACATGCAAGTAACTCCATCAGGGCTATGAACGCCCACTAGCAATGCAGCAATATTCGAGAATTTACAGTCTATAACCTCGTCGAAGCTCTAAAAGCTTTCTAGTAGCAAGGCTCTATTCAGGATGCTTTTGAAGTTAGAATAATCCACATAGCTAGTCATATAGGATGCTAAGGATCTTTAGTGAACACAAGAGTGGGAATTAACTCATTTGCACACACATGGGCAAAAGAAGATCAAAGTTTCAAGACCCAATGGGGAAATTTTCCGCTTCTCCATTTGTAAATCCTAGTCACTAAGTGTGTTAGTTTGAATGTTCCAAGGGACCTTAAGGATCAATTGACCGCTTATCTATGAAATGTTTTGTACCTCCAGTTCAATTGGTGTATTACAAAATGCTAAACAAAAACAATCAAACTTTGTCGAATAGGAAATATGTCTTCATTATGCATATTGCATTAACATAGGTCATGTCATAAATTCATTGTCTCCACATTCATTATGCAAATCATCATGTCATACAGGTT
The DNA here is from genome assembly GCF_030272615.1 of Cryptomeria japonica. Classification (NCBI taxonomy): domain Eukaryota; kingdom Viridiplantae; phylum Streptophyta; class Pinopsida; order Cupressales; family Cupressaceae; genus Cryptomeria; species Cryptomeria japonica. Next base: position 595,118,407 of record NC_081411.1, read on the forward strand.
TGCACACTAGGGGTATAACTGAAAAAAATCCAAAAACATTCAAATAAAGTCCTGAAAAAATCCAAAAATAGTGAAAAACATTGAAAAGCAAAACATACCAAAAAAATCCAGAAAATGTCGTGAAAAAATCAACCAAAAATATTCAAATATCGATCCATAAAATACATAAACAATCAAAAATCAATGACAAAACTTGCAATAAAATGTCTTGTGAGAAATAATTACCCTAGGGTGAACTCACAATGTTGGTTCCCACTTTTTGGTACATCTTGTTTTTTGTTGAAATCATACATTTTTTAGAAAATATAATGTTTTAAGCTTTAAGAGGTCCCATTTGAAGTAATTAATTGAAGAGAGTTAGATCAAAAGCTCTTAGATCAAAATTTCTTGGATAGAACCTCTCTACTTCTTAATCATACTTGCCATGGAGTCTTCTTTGCATCTATCAAATGCAGATAAAAAAATAATTTTACATTAGCTTTTGGGGGATCAAATGAATTCATTTAGAAGTTTTGTTTTTCTAATTATTGAGTCCTTATTATAAACTTTCCAAATAGTATAATTTTTAATATATTTAATTTCATTAATATATTTTTATTTTATTTCCTATGAATATAGGTTTTTTACCGAACATGAACTTCTTTGTTCAATGCATTGGAAAAAATAGTAAATTAATGCTAAAATATTCTAAAAAAATCTATGCACTAGGTATTGATGTCTTCTTTCTAACAAAAAAAATAAAATTGTATTTGTATATATATAGAACAAGTTATGTGTTCAAGCGTACAACTATAGCTAAATTATAATTAGTCGGACTTCAAAACTAAATAAAATAAAAAATATTGAACATATCTCTATCAAACCAGTTGCATGCCCTGGGTATTGATGGTATAAACCAAAATTCAAAAGAACTAAGATTTTATCATTTATAGAATAAAAGTTATGTGTTTCGGGATGCACATCACTCTTAAAAAATGTTATTTGTTGTAAAAAACTAATTTTTGAGGGAGATGGAAAAATCAATAAAATTTTATTAAAAAAAAATTGAAAAAAATATATTTAGAATCTACAAACAAGATGTTACAAATCACTAGTTTGCATGATCTCCAAATTCTTCACGGTTTAAAATTTATAGGTGTTGAAAGGTGAAGGTTTTTTTCAAAATGTCCATATAAGTGTCAAAATTGGTCAAAAAGTGGGAACCAATATTGTGAGTTCACCCCCTAGAAAATATCTAGCAAACGCTTTGCATGAAGTTAACAAAGGATACGACTATCCAGTCAAACATTTGCAATCAACTGATCAAGTTGTCTTATCAATCGTATCATATCCATATCAAGTGATCATTATCTTGTCTTAAATAGAAGAGGATACACTCAAAATCAAATAGGTCAATCTTAAATAGAATCCATAACTTTCTAATATCAGACATTATCAACTATCACATCAAACAATTGAGAACGAAGGTACAAGATCGGTATAGTTGCTGAATTTTGTCCGGGTCAGTCTTTATCTTTTATCATTTGGCGACAGATTATGTTCCTATGCTACTCAAGGATGTCCACAAGTGACTAGAGGAGCCGAGATGGTCATGATCTTTTTCTTTATTTGTTGTTTGTGGTGTGAACCAATGAAGTTCTAGGGTAATAGTTACAGTGGGTGTCTGTGTTGGTATGTTCATTTGGCAAATATCTTATGCAAAAGTAATGGATAGTTATGCTGGTGACTATCACACATACCTCGATCCCTGGCATTATTCTCAGAATGGAGGGTTTCACTCCTTGTCTGCTATGTGTTTGTTTCTTCAATGAGATATCTTTACATCTTGGTTCCTTATACCCTGATGTGCTAAGCTCCATTGTTCAATAATGAGGCTCAGTGATGAATATATATTGCGCAATAAATAATGGCACAGGTTCATGAATCAATCATTCTCATTTCATCTCATTTTCTTATTTCTAGTTTGCTTATTATTTTATCATCATCTCTTTCTAAATCATTTTCTATCATCTAACATTATTCTATTGCATTCTAAGGTTCATTCTCTCATATTCTATCTCAATATCATCTTCACATCACCTATCTCTATCTCTAATCAGCTAACTATTTTTTTCTATCTCACATTCTTCTTCATTTGAGAGATCATTCATACCTTTAATGCGTAAACAATCTCTCGAGGGGGCATCCTACCTCCATTACTGGGGCAAAATATTTTTTGGTTTTCTTTGAAACAACATCATTCTGACATTGTCTCAAAGATGGACAAATGTAGACACCTAAAAATGTCTCATTGATCATTTACTAAGTATTCCTCTAATTGATTAAATAATTATTTAATTAAATTAAGTAATCTTATTCTTCTAAATTCATATTTCCTCATCATCTTACTAATTATTTCTATTTCAATTCTATCATCGTTTAATTATTAAACCATTTTCTAATATTAATTAAATATTTATTACTTAATTAATTATGATTTTAATCTTTCGATTTAAATAATCTTTATTATTTAAATAAATTCATTCTCAATTTATTTTTCTAATCAATTAACCATTAACCCTTTTTCTAAATATTAATTAAATATTTATTATTTAATTAATTAATTTAAATAATCTTTATTGTTTAAATAAATTCATTCTCAATTTCCATTTCTCATCAGTTAATCATTAACCCTTTTCTAATATTAATTAAATATTTATAATCTAATTAATTGTGATTTTAATCCTTTAATGTAAATAATCTTTATTATTTAATTAAATTCAATTTCTACATAATTAAATAGTTTCTTTAAATTATTTAATTAACTAATTAATTCTTCAAATTTCAAATTCCAAATCCCCAAATTCTAATTTCATATTTCTTCTAATTTCAACTCATTTCATTAATTCTTTAATTCAAAATCTAATTATTATAATTTCTCATGCAAAGATTAAATTGAAAATCAAAGTCAAGTTCTAAATATATTCAAATAATAAATTGAATTTAAAATAAATTCAATATTTTAATTAAATCTCATGCAAAGACCAAATTGAAAATCAAAGTCAAAGTGCAAGCACATGCTAAATTAATTAATTAACTAAATCGTTATCTTTTCAATCTCTATTTCTATCTTCCACTTTGCTTTTTTTCCAAAAAGCTTTCAATCAATTAACTACATCTTTTCTTTAATTCTCTCCAATCATTCTTTTTCTATCTTCTAGTTATCTTTTTCTAAATAAAGCTTTCTTTGTCATCAATTAATTATCCTCCAATCATTCTTTTTCATCTTTCAATCAACTTTTTTCTCAATCAGTTAATTCATTAATCTATTCAATCTATTATGTTTCACCTCCAAATCAACAGTTCAACTATCAATCAACATGTGAGCTCACTTGAGTTCCACCTCTTGATCAATTTATTCCACCTCTTAATCAATCCTCTCCAATAATCTATAAATTGAGTATTCAATCTTCATTTTCAACAATCACGAACTTTGAATCTTTGTGTCACTTGCAGGTTGCCAGCGCAATATTTGAGAGTCATCATACCACAAATAAGAGAAGAACAATGGAAGAAATATGCAGTCATGGAATAGGGAAAATTAATCGATTTATTTTACTTTCCTATTTGATTGATTGTGTTATTTCATTGGTTTATTTAGAATTCTTTGATTAGATAGGGATTCATGATTTCCCTTTTGTTTCTAATTAATTTAATGATTAATTTTACATATGACAAGGACCTTGGTGATGTTGTCAAGAGTAGGGGCCCATGGTTTAGGTGACAATTTTTAGGGTATTACGTTTGCCTCTCTTTGAATTAGTGTGCGAGCAACACGTTGGTTCAAATAATAGTTGATGTCAAATAGATATCAATTTTGAACTTGATGGATCACAAACCAATGAAGAGAAAGATGTTTAGCTTGATTTGAAGCGATGAAAGTGAACAGATTGATTAAATAGATACCGATCCTGAACTTGATTGAACAAGAATCGATAAAGAGCGAGATACCATTCTTGAACTTGATGGATCAAGAAACGAGCATCGATCTAAAACTTGACTGAACTAGATTGAGCGAAGAGACGAAACCGATTCCAAACTTGATTGAACAAGAATCAACTGAGCAAAGCAATAAAATTGATTCCAAACTTGATTGAACAAGAATCGACTGAGCAAGAGATAAAACCGATTCCGAACTTGATTGAACAAGAACTGATTGAGCAAAGCGAGAATGCCCACCTTGATTTGATGTGATGAAACTGAACACCGATTTGAAAATTGATTTAGATAAGGACAAAAAATGTTATGCCCCTAGAGATTACTTTATTTGACATCGAATAATCTCAACTAAATATGAGGTGATTTAGTTAAGATGCCCCTAGTAAGAAGGTTTAGCTGATTTTCTTTGACTAAAAAGATTTATGTTTGACTTTAGATGAAAATTTGAAAAATTTCTTGACTTTTGAATAATGATAATCACTGAAAAGATGTAATGAGTATGCCTCCTCGGGAGCAAAATCGAAAGATAGTGAGGGTACAACGATTTTAGGCAAATTTGACAAGCTAAAAAGTTTTAGCTGTGATAATTTGAGCACAAAGATTGATGTTGAATATTTAAAATCATAATTGATTTGAGTGAAAAATGATGCGAAAAAGCAATCGGAAGACGAAAATACCAAATGGTCAATATTGTGAAATTTCGACTAGAAAATTGACTTCAGATTTTGATTTCGATCCCGAAAATGGACTCAAGACAGCGATTTAGGCAAGGGTACAAACTCTTCAATAAATCATTGCATGCCTGGTTAGATAGATATATCATGAATATACAAACCATAACAAATTGAGCTATTGCCTTATAAAAGATGCAAGTATAAACTTGCTCTCAGATTTGTCTAAGCAATACCAGTGACTAGACTACACCAAGATGAAGGATTTATGAGCACAAGATTTAAGCTAAATGGATGCAAGATTAAGCTAGATGAATTCAAGCAATCATGATTAAACTAAGTATGCAAAAAGATAAACTAAGATGCAATAATCCCAAAACGCAATATTTTCAATGACTCTAGAGCAAAAACTGCATAACAAGAATAAATCTCCAGGGTATCTTGAATGAGAAATGAAGGCTGAATTTATAGAGACTCAAAAGAGAGACCAACGGTCAAGATCGATTAACAATGAGCAGTTGAGATTCCTCAAGAAAAAGCACAATCCAAATTAATTGAAATAATTGAGAAATCAGACTATGTTAATCTTGAGATAGATTCCAATTATAGCTTGATTGAATGCATTCAGATTATAAGTCTAAGTTTGCATTGGAGATAAAATTAATTGATTCCATGCACTTGAGATAAAAGTAGTTGATTCCATGCACATTTCTTTAATTGGCTCAAAAATTTTATTTAGAAAAAGTCTTTTCAATGCAATTGAATCTCTTTCCTCAAGAAAAGATTTTGAGTTTTAATTTTAGAGAAAATGATTAATTCAATTTAGTTGCTTTTAATTTTAGAGAAAATGATTAATTCAATTTAATTGGTTTTAATTTTAGAGAAAATGATTAATTCAATTTAATTGGTTTCCTGAAATTTCTCAAGTTATCTCAATTTTAGAAAAAGAAATATTTGAAGTTTGATTTCTTCTCTCAATTTAACTCTTTTTTTTGTAAATTAATTCTTTTTTTTAATGATTAAATGACAAACTGATTTATTAATTAAATATGCTAGGATATTTGATTAAATAAATAGAATAATTGATCAAAATGATTTACTTGGAATGATTTAATTAATTAATTAAATATTTAATTAATATAGAGTGATTAATTTGCCATGTAACATTAATGATTGAAGAATTAATTAATTGGGCGCTCAAGGTTGATTTAATTTCCTTTGGTTAGGACCTTGGTGATGTTGTCGAGATTAGGGGCCCATGGTTTAGGTGACCATTTTTAGGGTATTACACAAAGATGACCGAAAGGGGATGTGACAGAGGTAGGTATGTAGAGTAGGCAATGATAATGAGGAGGATGTTGAACTGAAAGAGTTTGGAGGCAAACTAGAAGAAATAGTGTGTATTGCAAAAAAAAAGAGAAATGTGTTGCAGTTAGTGTATAGGTGTTGAAGCTCTGCAAAAATACAGAAGTAGAGAACATGAGTGAAAAGGGGTTGTAGCAGTAAAGTGTTTCATGCAGGTGTATATAACACGATGCCAGTGTAAGCATAACATTATAGAAAAAGAGTGCATATAGTATGTTTAGAAGACTATGAGGAGATAAGAGCTAGCACGAAGCACATGTAGAGAGTAGGAAGATAGAGGAAAAAAGAAGCGAGCAACATACATAAAAAGATTAGAGAGTGCAGAGAAGAGACAGATAACACTATGAGTTATATGCACTGTGAGAAGCAAAGAAGGAGAGATCAAGACATAAACCAGAGAGTTGCTTTCAAAGAAAAGAAGAAGACAAAGAGCAGAGCACAGAGGTGCAGAGCAAAAATCAAAAACCATAGAGCAGTGAGCAGTGGTAGATAACATAGTGTGTTAGTCACACAGAGGGGCAGAAAAAGAAGACTGATTTGTAGAGACATGAAGGAAAAGATAAAACATCAGGAAGACATCATTCCTGTGCAACAGTAAGGTGTTACAAAACTCATTTGTAACAAGGTTTTTCATTGTATCAAATTGTTTATTTACTCATTGTAATAATTTGAGTGGGTGCTCAAATCATGGGTTGGTGCTCCTTTAGGTTGGCACCCATAAAATCTATAGGTTGGTGCTCCTTTAGGTTGGTGCCCATAAACTTTAGGGGTTGGTGCTCCTTGGGTTGGTTCCCTAAACATTGTAATCAGTTTATCATTGTGAGGTTGGATTAGAGTAGTAGACTCCAGCAACATTTCTCACTGAGGTTTTTTCCCACCATGGGTTTTCCTTGTATCTCTGGTATTATGTGTTTCCCTTGTGTGTGCGTGCAAATGTGTTGAACATATCTGCTCATAAGTTTCTTGATGATTGTTGTTTGAGCTTTGATTATTTAGAATAGTTGCATGACTTATGTGATGAAGGTTTTAATCATTCATATAGTTCAATTTTTTGTTTACCACTGATTCACCCCCCCTCTCAGTGGTCTAATGTGTTCCTTCAAGATTCACCCACTCACTTAACTTAGAAAGTCTTCCCCTGGTCTACACACCTTCATTCTTATCACCAATAATCTAATCCTCTGAGTCATTCTTTTGAACATACTTTGATAGAGTCTTAGGGACCTTCTCTAATTCAATTTCTTTTGTTCCCTTTTCTTCTTTCGCTTCATCTTGTTCTTCTATAATTCAAGGAGCACCTTCTATTCTACAATCCTCGGGATCTTTTATGGCCTAATTCCAACTTTTGAATCTACTCTTACATTTGTTCTTCCAACTATCTTCTTGAGTCTCTTGCCATAACATCTATAAGTCTTGCTTATTTTTAAGTAACCAAGGAAGATTCCTTCATTAGTTCTTGAGTCAAACTTTCCAATATCTTCTTCATCTCTTTTGATGTAACATTTTCTTCCAAAGATTCTAAAATAATTCATAGTAGCATTTATTCCATATCGTAGCTCAAAGGGGTCTTACAATTATTGAACCTTACCTTCCATTTGGTTACAAATATAGACAACAGTATGAACAACCTCTTTCCAATACACATCAAGCAAATTAGTATCCCTTAACATTGTCCTATCCATCTCTTGAACTCTTTAATTTTTCCTTTTTGCTACCACATTATGCTAAGGGGTCCTTAAAGAAGGCGAATGTTTCCTAATACCATTATCATCACAAAATTTATTAAACTCATTTGATGTAAATACACCTCCTTTATCAAACCTCAAGCATTTGATCTTATCATCTATTTCATTCTCAACCATGGACTTGAAAGCCTTAAACTTATCTAGGGCTTCTAATTTTTCTCTTATAAAAGTAACCAATGTCATTGTAGAGTAATCATCAACAAGTAGCATAAAATGCCTTTCAACATTTAGTTATCTTGTCCTGGTAAGTCCGCATAAATAAGAATGCATCATCTCCAAGGGTTTTTTAGTAGAATACTCCTTGCAAGATTGAGTCTTGTCTTTATCTACTTTCCCATCTGACACTCCTTGCACAATGTGTTTCTAGGCTTGATAATCTTTTGCATATCTCTTACTGCTTGTGTAGAGTTAATCTTCACCATGTTGTCAAAATTGATGTGTCCCTTTCTCTTATGCCAAAGCCAACATTCACTTCCATGGGCCACTAGACAACTGTCTCCTTTAGCTTCTTTTAGATAATATATATTTTTATTAGTCCTTTTCCCTTTTGTAATCGGCCTTCCTAAGCTACCTTTCTGGATTTCACACCCTTTCTCATGAAACGTAAGTTTGTATTCTTTTTTTCACATTTGACTAAAACTAAGAAGATTATGTCTCAATCTCTTAACATAGAGAGCATCCTCTCTCTTTTTCTTTCCAATAGTAGTTATGGTTCCTTTGCCACAAATCTAAGAAAACTCTTCACCATCAAACTTAACTGATCTACAATTCCACTTTTCAAGATTAATGAACTTTCTTCTATCATCAGTCATATGATTAGAACACCCATTGTCAATCACCCAAGCATTCGATTCTACCTTTGCATGAAGAGAAATCCACAAAATTAGTGATCTTTCCCTATTTTCATCACTACATAGGGTACCAGACTTCTTGCATTAATCAACATTATCAAACCATATGATCTATTGATGAATGCAAGGAGTCTGGTACCATTATGACTTAATTGGCCAAACCATACCAATTCCCTTAAAACACAAATACAAATCACATTGTAATGCCAAATAGATTATATAGCATCATGCGAAGTATACAAGGATATTCCTTGAACATCCAAAAACATTCTGAAATGTTTCCTTCCAACTACCACATCAAAAACATGTTGGCACAACACAACTCATACAAAACACTTCATTCGAGAGGACTAGAATTCTCAGTCATTAACATAACATAATTATCACCTCTTGCAAACCACATCAACACCTAGAACATGAATCAGGACAAAAAACAAACATTATAGACATGTCCACAAAGCCACATCACATGAAACATCCATGTGGAGAAATGCAGAGTATTTTATAGACCAATCTTGATAGTCAGCCAAACATCTAACTATTGAAGTTAAATTTGAACTCCAAAGAAATGTCCTGAAATTTGTTAGTCCATCATACAATATAAAAATGAAAGCTACATGAACTTCAACTAGTGAAGTAACCTAAAGTAAATGAAATAAACAATATTATACCTTCCATGATTTACACCTCATTGTGTCCTAACTCCACTATTCCCGATTGCAGATGTTTTGCTCTCCGACAAGCATTGGTAGCTTCCAAGATGGCATATGAAGAATGGACTGATAGTTAACTAATACTATGATATGCATATGCAAATAATTTAAACTAACATCTAATTGCTTCAAACTCAAACTAACGGATGCAAGATAAAGACTCCTAGAATGACCATATGATTAGCTATTAGTCTATTAGTTTTAAAATGGCTCAAGAGACCTCTTTTTATAGATTTTCGAGTGCATGAGCTTAGGTGGCAGAGATCAACAGTCATGATTGAATCTTGCAAATTGGATGGCTATGAGCAAGAAGTTGAAGGTTGAGAGAAAGGGGGAAGGAGAAGACAAGTGTCACTCATCTCACCTTGACTGAGTTGAAGACTTGAGAGGATATAGGATAGTTGGAGAAGATGTAAGAATGAGCAGACAAGTGGACTCAAGTCCTCCGAAGATATAGGGATGTTGGAGAGAATATAGAAGAAGGTTAGGAAATATGTGTATGTACACAATATTTCATTTATTTTGGAAGTTGGAAATAAGTGGCTAATAAATGATTTTATTTTATTTTATTTTGTTGATTTAATTTAGCCACATGATAGATGAGTTGGGAAAGGAAAGATGAAGTGGAAATAGAAGGTGAGTTGGAAAAGGAATTAAATAATTAAGAAATTATTTCATGAATGAGACTATAGGATAGTAGATAGAGGAATAATTAAATATTAGATATTTAATTAATTGATTAGAAGAAAAAGATATAATGAATTAATTAATAAAATATTTTAATTAAATTAATTAATAGAAGGACATGAAATGAATTAAATAAATTAATCTTTTCAAATTAACTATTGAATAGAAGAATAATTATTAAATAAATCTAAAATATTTATTTAATTGCTCATAGCAATTTTTATGTGTATACATTTCACCCCTCTTTGAAATGATGTTGAGACAAAATTGTTTCAAAGATTAAACCAAGTCTCAATAATGCACCTAATGGAGATAAAAATCCTGATTTTGTGCCCCCTCGGGATATTGATCGTGAAATTGTTTGAAAAAATTGAATGATTAATCTCACGATAATTTAAAAGGTCCCTCAGTTAAAATCATTTGTGAAAATAAATAAAATTTCCCCACTTAAAATCATTAATTACTCTTTCAAATAGTAATTATAAAATTAACCTAGGTTAATTCTATCCTCATTTGCATCCTTGTTAGCTTGTGGAGTGAAAAGAATTTTCTTGTTGAGCTGGCAAAATGGTTATCCCATTTGAGAACCATCGATTTGAGTGTGTATGACGTTATCAGTGACCTCCTGAGTATGGTTATCTAGTATGTACCTTACCTTGAGCTTGTTTGCAACTTTTCGTACAAATTTCCTTGTTTTTTGCCACATGTTAGGCTATTTTAAATTTTTATTTATTTTTGCCATTTTGTTTTAGTGCTTTTGTCTTGTATGTTTGTGCATATGCATTTTATGTTAGTGCTTTTGATAGTTTAATGCAATTGTTTGTTTTGTTCATGCTTTTGTGATGTATGTTAGCGCTTATGCTTTGAGTGTTTCCACTTTCATGAAAAAGGTTAGCATATTCGACTATTTTCACGCTTTTACTCCAAGTGTTAGTGCTTTCGTGAAAAAGGTTCACACATATGTGTGTTTCAATGCATGTGCTTAATAGAATAGCACTTTTGTTTTGAGGAATAGTGCATTTGGTAAAAAAATAAATTTGTTTGATTTTTACTATGTTAAAATTCATTTAGATGATTTGATTTCATATTTTGATGCATGAACTTGATAGATAGGTATGTGGATTGATGTTTGATTGATAGAGAATTTGATAAATTTGATTGATAGAATAAATGATTGATTGATTTGATTGGTATATTGATAGATTAGCTCTAAAAGACCGATTCAATCTCTGATAAAGAACTTGATAGAGTTAAATGAACTCAGTGATTGATAGAAAATCATTTGTGATGATTTAAAAGTTGATTTGATAGCCCGCTTTTCTTTGTAGAAAAGATTTGATCGATTATTAATGTGATTAATTGTTTGTTTGATAGATTGATAGATTAGCAATCTCTTAGATTTGATAGATAGATAGATTATTGATAGAGATTAAATTCTCTTGTTAAATAGAAGAAACTTGATGTTCTCCAGTGTCGAGAGGAATTCCTGGCCATGCGCCATTTAGTGTCAGAGCTTACACAGGATGAGATTAGACATATAGATGCTTGTGGATTATGCCATTTTTTGTATATGCCTAATATTACCCATAATAGGGATTTGTTGACTACCTTAGCAGAGAGATGGCATAGCAAGTATAGCACTTTCCTCCTACCCACTAGTGAGATCAATATTACACTCAAGGATGTCTAAAGGATTCTACACATCCTCGTGATTGGTGACTTAGTCCAGTATGATTTTCAGAATCTTGTAGGGACAGAGGCTTGCAGAGCCATATTTGGTGATGAGAGCATTTTTGAAGGAGATATCCGATGGGAGGATATGATCATGTACTATGAGACTCTCCCAATTATTCTTGCAGGATTGATTGGCGGATTCATCTGTCCAAATAGGAGATCTCAAGGTTTCATTATTGGTTGGGGTGATATTATATAGAGCATGATGCAAGATCAGACTCGATATGCATGGGGTGTTTGCATGCTTTCTCATTTATATCATGATCTTTATCGGGTTGTCTTTGATGATGGTACTACTCTATCTACAGGATGTACACTTTTACAGATCTGGTGTTGGGGGCACATTGTTGTTACTCAGCCTATCCATCATAGAGTTCATGGTGATAGGTAGCCATATGTCTATTTATATGCAGGTATCCTTACTAAGCATAAGTTGGGTAAGATGGAGTATTGGCGTTGGGTTCTGGATTCACTGGATAGCATCATTTGGAGACCCTATATCGAGTGTGAGCCATGGATGGATGATGCACGGACATTACCATATATTTTGCAGGGTAGATATTTGATTGGTCATACTCCATACATTGTTGAGCAATAGTTGATTGGTTGCATTTTGAGACAATTTGGTATCATTCAACATATTCCTACTAGTGTTGCCATGTATGCATAGCGATACAAGGATAGGCAAGATTGGGGACCTTCTTTGCCTTTTGAGATAGCACATGCAGAGTTTTTGGTTGCTCCTATGGTAGCTTATGATTTGAGATTACACATTTTGGATCCCGCGGTCAGTGCGGATTATGCTCAGTACATGTGGCCACACCCTTTTCCTCGTATCACTGATCTAGCAGACCCTCCTCATATCTCAGGACATGAGGAGAGTGATTCAAATAATCCCAACATTAGGAGACAGAGACAAAGATAGAGACGAGAGCTTAGAGCTGCTCAAGAGGTTGGAGATGATGGAGATGAGGGAGAAGATGGAGGCAGTAGGAGACCTGGTTGGAGAGGAGGTCGATTGAGAGTCCATGGAGGACCTTTTGGACCAATTGGCTGGGTTGGGAGACCACTTCTCATGGGAGGGAGAGATGCAGGATGGATTGGGAGGGATATAGGTAGGGAAGGTATAAGATCAATGAGAGGATTACCCTCTACTGGAGGAGGCAAAAGTACAGGATTGGATAGGGGCCAAAGGAGAGGCATTGATTTTGGTCAGATTCATCTAGATCCTAGGGTTATTGCAGCTCATGAAAGAGGGGATGACATGGAGGAGGATTCAGAGGATCAAGTTCCTCTCATTAGACGATGGGTCTTGAGGGCTACTTGGGTTGAGATTCCTAGCAGGTGGAGAGGGAGGTGGAGATGAGGGGATTCAGGATGCACCTTAGTAGTATGTGCCAGAGAAAGAGACCTTGGATGATCTCAAAGCATAAATAGATCAGCTTAGGGCATAGGTGCAGACACTTATGATAGAGAGAGATAGGATTGTTAGGAGATTGTGGGATACTCAGGCCCTTCTTGATCACATTTAGTAGGTTGGATCTGGCACTCTCTTAGCCGATACCATCAGAGCACTATTTCGGGATGGGAAGGAGACAACACACTGGCGATGATCATATGAGGATATAGTCTCAGAGAGTCAGAGAGAAGGGAGATATCAAACTACTGTGAGGATGGCAACTAGCAGTGGTGGGGTCATGGGACCTCCTCAGAGGAGGGGAGATCGGGGGGACAGCCATCTGAAGGATCTTCTTACCCACAACCATAGAGATGGATATAATTGTTAGGACCCAGAGACAACTAAGAGGGGGGGGTGAATCAATCATCTATTAATTTCAACCCAAATATAACTTAATCAAACTTGATACATAATACCAGTAAACCAGACTTAATGTTGGTTAACAGATTAACAATTAATATTAATACCAATGAAACTTAATGCATGAAACTGAAAGAAAAACAATATCCACAACACATAACACAAAGATTTGTACGTGGAAACCCTAATAGGGGAAAAACCATGGTGGGAAACCTTACCCACAATTAGATGATACTTCTGCAGATAGCATGTGTATACAAATGGAGTTTGCACATGCAAAAAGGCCAACTGCCTAGAGCTCACTGCTCAATCACAACATGGGAGTCTTACTGACTACAATTGGATGATTAAATCCAATGATAATGTACTCTCAAAGTAGAATCTTCAATGATGGGTTTAGTACTGGTTAAGCTCTGATAATCTCCTTCAAACCTTCCCTGAACCTTCTCTATGGTTTGCTCATATGATCTTCAATATTTGCACATACCATGTTACAATACCATAACCTTACATACCATGTCCATACATCTCACAATTGAGATCTTACATATATACCAAAACCTAACACCAAATGTGTAGGTCGGCTCACTAAGAATATTACAATTAAATCATTTACAAATAAGTCAATATGCGATGCATGATGTCATCTCAATGTAATTACAACAATTTCCAATTGATTAAATCATCTCTATAATGTGTTGTGCTGATATGGAATAGATAATGCATGTTGGTCCATAACTTAGACTAATTTGCCGGTAAGAACAAATATGTCAACCCGATTAGACCAATAACCAGAATACCAAAACCAAGTGATCTCCAAATGATAAAAAGTCATCCTAAGTGTCGGTGAACCAAATACCGATGATTGTGCATAAGTCACTGAACTTGCCGATGAACATAACCAAAGATCTCCAGAAGGATAAGTGTTGATAAGTGTTGACATCAATGACAAAACCAATGCAACATATCCATTATACCAACAATCTCCCCCTTTGGAATTGATGGCAACACAAGATGGAAAAACCATCTAAGTGCCAAAGCAGAAATGCCAAAAACCAAAAACCAACAATCTCTCGAATAGATCAATACTAGAAATCAAAATACAAATGAAGAGAGTAAAAATCTCTCCCCCAATGAATAATATCTCCCCAAAGGATAATGTTTTTCCATAGATATCTCTCCCCCTTTGACATCAAATGCCAAAGAAATACAAATACCAGATATAACCAGTTCATAGAACCAATTACAAATACCAACAGTTATAACCAACTACTCCCCCTGAGAAGTAGCTCTCCTCCATCAAAGCCAAAAAAAGGTTTCTCTATAAATTTTTTCGGTTTGATGCCAAACATCAACTGTCTAGGTCTCTACCGGTGAGGGTATAACCCCAAGCTACTCTTTGAGATATTCAAAAGTTTCCTTAGGCAAAGGCTTAGTAAAGATATCTGCAATCTTCTCTTTAGTATTCATATAAACCAATCTCACTTCTTTTGCTTCAACATTCTCTTTCAAAAACTTGTATTTGATAGAAATATATTTAGTTTTAGAGTGAAATACCAAAGTCTTAGATATATCAATTGTTGTTGAATTATCACAATAGATGATTATAGGTTCTTTGCATTTTACTTTTATGTCCTTCAACATTTTCTTAATCCATAATACCTGAGTACAATTAATTGTTGCTGCAATATATTTTGATTTTGTTGTTGATAATGATGTACAACTTTGTTTCTTGCTCAACCATGAAATCAATCTGCTACCAAGAAAGAATGACTTGTCGGTGGTGCTCTTTCTGTCATCTACATCTCTTACCGAATTAGCATCAGTGTATGCACATAAATCAAAATTTTCATCTTTAGGATACCATAGACCAAGATTTGTTGTGCCTTGTAAATACCAGAAAATCTTTTTCACTGCTGATTCATGATTTTCTCTAGGATTACTCTAAAATATTGAAACAATACACATTGCATTCATTATATCAGGTCTTTTTTGTGTCAAATACAGTAAACCTCCAATCATAGATTTGTATCTTATCAGATTAATAGGAGCTGAATCATCCTTCAATGATAGTTTATCACTTGTAGTCATAGGAGTACTTACCGGTTTAGAGTTTTCCATACCAAATTTCTTCAGTAGTTCCTTCAAGTACTTTGTTTGACATATGAATATACCTTTATCAGTCTATGAAATCTGCAATCCTAAAAAGAATCTTATCTCCCCAATCATAGACATTTCAAATTCTTCTTGCATCTTATTAGAAAAGTCTTTACACAATCCATCTTCTCCTCCAAAAATGATGTCATCAACAAAAACTTCAATAACCAAGATGTCTTTATTAGTCACTTTAAAATATGAGTTATTTTCAACATTACCTTTAGTGTAACCAAGCTTCAAAAGATATTTGTCCAATCTAGCATACCAAGCTCTAGGAGCTTGCTTCAATCCATATAAAGCTTTCCTTAATCTACAAACCATATCTTTATTATTTGTCAATGAAAATCCATCAGGCTATTCAATGTAAACTTCCTCTTCAAGATCACCATTCAGAAATGCACATTTAACATCCATTTGATATACTTTATAGTTCTTGTGTGCTGCAAATGCAAGAAATAATCTAACTGCCTCAATTCTAGCTATCGGTGTAAAGGTTTCATTGTAATCAATTCCCTCTTTTTGTGAATATCCTTTACACACTAATCTTGCTTTATTTCTGATTACCTTGCCATCTTCATTAATTTTATTTCTGAATACCCATTTAGTTGCAATTACATTTTTATCTTTAGGCCGAGAAACCAATGTCTGTGTATTGTTCTTTTCAATTTGTTCTAATTCATCTTCCATAGCTTTAATCCAATGTTTATCTTCACATTCCTCAATAACAAATGCTAGTTGAATTTGAGAAATTAAACATACCTCTTCATTTTCCAGTCTTCCTCTTGTCATAACTCCTTAAAACTCATTCCCAATTATTTGACTTTCAAAGTGATTCAATCTTACATACTTGTGTGTGTTCACTTCCGCTATTCTTCGGTCACTGTGGAATTCTCTGACGATGCCAGTGTGACTGGTGATAACTCAATGATGAATGAATAGTACCAAACTGGTACTAAGAGGGGGGGGGTGAATCAATATATACAAAATAGAGACCTAAACTGGTTTAGCAGCAATCACTCCAAATGACTGGCAAACAGTGACACCAGTTTGAAACAAAGTGCAACCAGTAAAAATTAGAACAACTAAAACAATCATAAACTGGTTACTCACTGAGCTTTCCACTCAACTCAGAACTACACTACCATTTCACCCTTATGTATGAACAGGTAATCTATCATCATATCTTCACAATAGCTAGTTCAACATGTTTTATTGACAGGCATAAAACACATAACCATCATATGCTTAACAAGTAATAACAAAGCATCACAAGATAAAAGCATCACACATGACACATATTTTTCACGTGGAAACCCATATGGGAAAAACCACAGTGGGGATGAATACCCACAAGCTTTTTGTTGAACTCTTTGGAAGTCCACTTTGTTAGAAGCCTTGTCCAGTTAAAGACATTACAAAAGGTTCTGCTAGGAACCGATCCTGTTAAAGATCACCCGGTTAAGGGTTAAACTCTGTTAAGGGTACCTTGTTAGAGGATTTCAAGAACTCAATAGCTAAAGGATTTCTAGAGCTCTCTAGCTTTCCAAATCTCAATAACTTTGAGTTGCCCTATTAAGGGATTTACAGCAAGCCGGTTAAGGCTACCCTATTAGGGGATTTTCCAACTGTTGAGGTGGTTAGAGATCAACAAGTATTTCAATGATCTGGTAACATCACTCAATGCCAATATAGATCTGCTTAAGCTCCTCTTCACCTTCTGCACTTACACTCTGCAGGTATCACTTCTCTCTTTTGGTCTAGCAAAGATCTTGTATCCCTTCTCTTGGATACTCACACACAGCTTTTGCCAACAACCTCTGAAAGAATCACAACATCGACCTTATAGGACAACAGATAGGTCGGTAGCATAAACCCTAAACCCTAGACTTGTTAGGTTAAGGAATTCAAATAGCTCAATCCTAATCATTGATCATACTATATTAAATGCAGCATATCTTGAATAAATCTCAAGACATTCTCCATCGTTCATTATCCATCGATTTCATGGAAGCTGATAATCCATCATGCGTTTTCACCATTTACAAACTTCGCACATTCCCGAGGTAGATAGGGATAGTCTTCTTCATGCAAGATCCTTCACGTGCACAAGGCTGACGTGGCAACATGATCTGTTCTTTTATATACTGCTTACTTATTACACAAAGATCACCAGTTGAGCCATACAGGCTTGAAGCACTTCAACTGAAAACCCTGAAGTTGACACTACCAACTGGTAGTCATACAATACTTCCATGTGTTGGTTCCCATAACTATATGCCAATTCATCTTGAACAAGCACACCACTTCACTTTGGCACAAATTTTGGTTCACAATGTTATACCGGTTCTCATATATGTCGGTTCCCATAACCATATGCAGGTTCATCTCTCTTCAACATATTGACATCAATGACAACATACAATGTCATTATGTCCACATACCAGTTCACATAATGCCAACAATATCCCCCTTTGACATTGATGGCAATATACAAAGATATCTCTCCGCTTCACATCTTCTCCCCCAATTTCTGTAGATATCTTCTCCGCTTTACATCTTCTCCCCCTTTGACAACAATACCAAAGTGGAGGCACAAGCTTCCCTATTCCATTATACTGCTCCCCCTGAGGAGTAGCATCCTTCAACACATCAATCCTAAAGAAATATTTGACTATGCAATACATGACAGATGTGGAGAATATACCTTTAGTTCACCTCTTGAAGGGGCAGTACCCCTAATTCACCTAAGTGTGTAAATGTAGTCTTTTGGAGAGGCTTGGTGACTATGTCTGCTAACTGCTTCTTACTGGACACATGCTCCAGTGCAATCTCTTTGTTCTAAACCTTTTCCCTCAAGAAATGATACTTAAGCTCAAAGTGCTTGGTTCTAGAATGTAAAACCGGATTCTTTGAAATATTGATAGCACTTGTGTTATCACATAATATACTTACCAGTTCAGATACATGAATTTTGAAGCCATCTAATACATGTTTTATCTAAATTGTCTGAGTGCAGTTCATGAAAGCTGCAACATACTCTGCTTCTGCTGTAGACTGAGAGATACAACTCTGCTTTTTACTCATCCATGAGACCAGTCTACCACCAAGGAAGAATGCACCACCGGTTGTGCTCTTTCGGTCATCTACATTACCAGCCCAATCAGCATCTGTGAACACTTTCAAGCTAAAGTCCTTGCTAAATGGATACCACAATCCATAGTCAAAAGTTCCCTTCAGATACCTAAGAATCCGCTTGACTGCAACCAAGTGGGATTCTCTTGGACTTTTTTGGAACCTTGCAGTAATGCCAACTACAAGTGCAATATCCGGTCTGCTATGCACTACATAATGCAACTTACCAATCATTGATCGGTATTCCTTCTCATCAACCAATGCAGAGTCATCCTCTTTTGACAATTTGCAACCGATCACCATCGGTGTACCAACCAGTTTGCTATCTTCCATGCCAAAGGTCTTCAACACCTCTTTGACATATTTGGACTGAGTGATAAAGATTCCATCTTTCATCTGTTGGATCTGCAGTCCAATGAAGAACTTAATCTCCCCTATGAGTGACATCTCAAACTCTTCCTTCATCTCATCAACAAACTCATGACTCATCTTGTCATCACCACCCAAAATAATGTCATCAACAAATACCTCATAGATCAGGATCTGATCTCCTTCAGACTTCAAGTAGATATTGCTATCTTCACTTGTTCTCTCAAATCCAATCTTCACAAGATGGGAATGTAGGCCCTCATACCATGCCCTAGGTGCTTGCTTTAGACCATATAAGGATTTATGTAGCCTACATACCATGTCACTATCTTCAAATAGGGAAAACCCATCTGGTTGCTCAATATACACCTCCTCTTCAAGTACACCATTTAGGAATTCAGATTTTACATCCTTTTGAGACACTTTGAAGTCTTTAAAAGCTGCATATGCAAGAAGCATACGAACTCCTTCCAACCTGGCTACAGGAGAAAAGGTTTCTCCATAGTCTTCTCCTTCTTCTTAAGCATATCCTTTGCATACCAATCTGGTTTTGTTCCTAATCATTGTGCCAACCTTATTCAGCTTGTTTCTGAACACCCATTTGGTGCCAATGACATTTTTTTGCTCTATCATGGGTACCAAGGACCATGTACCATTTTTCTCTATCTGGTCAAGTTCCTCTTCCATTGCCTTGATCTAGTCTTCATCTTTATGAGCCTCTTTGAATGATTTAGGCTCAAATTCAGAGATCGTACATGATTTTTCTCTGATCTTTCTTCTTTTAAGGACTCCTACATCCTTATCTCCTATGATCTGCTTAGGATCATGATTCAACTTGACATACCGAGGAATGGTCTTGACTAGTTCTTCTTGCTTTTCCTCTTCATCCTCATCTTCATTAGTATCAGCATTCACCGGTTCAGGAACACTATTACCGGTACTTGGTTGACTGACAACCGGTTCCCAGAAAGTTGCAACCGTTTCATTTACAGCTTGCTCACTGTCGATTTCCTTAGTTTTCTCAAAGGATTCATCAGCTCTTACATTGATACTTTCCATAATTCTTTGAGTCCTATTGTTGTAACACTTGAGAGCTTTACTCTTGGTGGAATATCCTAGGAATATTCCCTCATCGCAATTAGCTTCAAATTTGCCCTGATGTTCACTTCTCTTGATGTAACATTTGCTACCAAATACCCTAAAGTAGTTAACCACAGGTGTCTTACCGGTCCAATACTCATAAGGAGTTTTGCCCTTACCTTTCTTGATGAGTACCCGGTTCATTGTGTAGACTATAGTGCTCACCGCTTCTCTCCAAAAGGTGTGAGCTACCTTTCCTTGAATCAACATGGTTCTAGCTGCTTCAACCACAATCCAGTTATTCCTCTCTGCTAGGCCATTCTGCTATGGAGTCCAGGGGGCGGACAGTTGCCTCTTGATGCCAAATTCTTCACAATACTTGTTGAATTCACCGGAAGTGAATTCCCCTCCTTGATCAGTTCTGAAACACTTGATCCTTTTACCGCTTTCCTTCTCCACTAATGCTCTAAAAGCTTTGAACTTTACAAAAGCTTCAGACTTCTTTTTCAAGAATGTGACCCACATCATTCTTGAGCAGTCGTCAGTGAGAATCATGAAGTACCTATCACCCTGCACACTTCTAGTTTTCATAGGACCACACAAATCAGTATGCACAAGATCAAGCAAGTTGTCAGCAGTGAAAGCTTTACCTTTAAAGGTTGAGGAAGACATTTTCCCCAATTGACACTCTCTGCACAAGGTATTATCTGGTTTGCTTAGCACCGGCAACCCTCTAACTGCCTTGATCTTATTAGCCTTCACAATGTTATCAAAGTTTACATGGCAAAGTCTCCTATGCCATACCCAACTATCATCAAACTTAGACATAAGAAATGTACTTATATTTGCATTCAGATGAAATAGGTTACCTTTGGTATGCATGTTGGTGGCCACCAATTCACCATCTTTTCCTTTGATTCTGCAAACTCCATTCTTGAATTCCAAAGTGAGGCCACTGTCATTCAGCTGGGCAACACTCAGAAGGTTGTGTCTGAGACCATCAACCCAGTACACATTGTCAGCACTGCTCTTTCCATTCAGAGAGATGGACCCTCTGCCTTTGACCATGCATGGTGCATCATTGCCAAAGCGAACCACACCACCATCATACTCCTCCAGGGATAGAAACTTGCTCCGGTCACCAGTCATATGGTGAGAACAACCACTGTCAATGATCCACTCATTGAAATTATCAAACTGGGAGACAAGAGCCTTCTTGTCTGACACATCTTCTTTGACAACAACAAACACAATATCTTCATTTTCTTCATCCTCTGATTCTTCATCTGTGACAACTTCATCAACTGCCACAAAATAATTTCTCTGATTTCCTCCTTTGAATTTCCTGAACATTTCTAGTTTGTCCTTGTTATCGCCATTAGGATAGTTTATAGCAATATGTCTTATCCGATTACAACAAAAGCATTTCAAAGGTAGCCTACCTTTGTATTTACTAGTTCCTTTAGGAAGCTTCCTGGCAAGGAGAGCTTCAAATGCCATTAAAATCTCCTCATCATCCATTTCTCTGCTCTGTCTAGGTTCACCACTAGTGCTAGCTTCTTTTCCTTTTCTAGATGGTCTAGCAGAGGCTTTAAAAGCTGATTCAGTCTTTTGAACACTACCATCAAAACTATTTAGCTCATAGGCTATCAACTTGGCTATGATGGAGTCCAAGGATACCTTAGTCTTGTCTATTGATCTCAGCACCTGAATAGCAGCAACCCTTATTGCATAGACCGGCAATAGGGATCTCAAGACTTTGCTTACCACAGTGGAATCTTCTATTTTACCACCTGCACTCTTGATTTCTCCAACAACTATTTTGATTCTTATTCCATACTGCTAAATGGTCTCACCTTCAACCATCCCATATCTTCAAACTTCCCTCTCAGGCTTTCTTCCTTGGCCTGTTTAACATGTTCATCGCCACCATAGATATTTTCAAGAGCATCCCATACCTCTTTGGGATTTACCTTGTCCTGAGCATCAATAAACTCAATGTCAGATAGACTACTAATAACAGCTTCCATGACTTGCCCATTTTCTTGTATCTCTCTCTTTTGGTCGTCGGTGAGAGTACTGGTAGGGACAACATAGACATTCTTGACATAACTCTAGTGTTGAGCACCCATGCTTCTGATGAATATCTTCATCCTATCTTTCCATATACCAAAATTTTCCCTGTTAAACTTTGGAACTTCCCTCTTCATCATTTGACTGGGATCTTTACCTCAAGCGGTTAAGCTTACAACACAGAGGACCTAGAGGACGCTCTGATACCAATTGATAACTCAATGATGAATGAATAGTACCAAACTGGTATTGAGAGGGGGGGGGTGAATCGGTACAGACAAAATACAGACCTAAACCGGTTCAACAATAATCACTCCAAATGACTGGCAAACAGTGATGCCAGTTTGAAATAGAGTGCAACCAGTAAAACTCAGAACAACTAAAACAATCATAAATTGGTTACTCACTAAGCTTTCCACTCAACTCAGAACTACACTACCATTTCACCCTTATGTATGAACAGGTAATCTATCATCATATCTTCACAACAGCTAGTTCAACATGTTTTATTGACAGGCATAAAACATAGAACCATCATATGCTTAACAGGTAATAACAAAGCATCACAAGATAAAAGCATCACACATGACATATATTTTTCACGTGGAAACCCAACTGGGAAAAACCATGGTGGGGATGAATACCCACAAGCTTGTTGTTGAACTCTTTGGAAGTCCACTCTATTAGAAGCCTTGTCCGGTTAAAGACATTACAAAAGGTTCTTCTAGGAACTGATCTTGTTAGAGATCATCCAGTTAAGGGATGGCTACAATACCTAGTTAAGGGTTAAACCCTGTTAAGGGTACCTTGTTAGAGGATTTCAAGAACTCAATAGCTAAAGGATTTCTAGAGCTCTCTAGCTTTCCAAATCTCAATAACTTTGAGTTACCCTATTAAGGGATTTACAACAGGCTGGTTAAGGCTACCCTGTTAGGGGATTTTCCAACTGTTGAGGTGGTTAGAGATCAACAGGTATTTCAATGATATGGTAACAACACTCAATGCCAATGCAGATCCGCTTAAGCTCCTCTTCACTTTCTACACTTACACTCTGCAGGTATCACTTCTCTCTTCTGGTCTGGCAAGGATCTCGTATCCCTTCTCTTGGATACTCACACACAACTTTTGCCAACAACCTCTGAAAAAATCACAACATCGACCTTATAGGACAACAGATGGGTCGGTAGCATAAACCCTAAACCCTAGACCTGTTAGGTTAAGGAATTCAAACAGTTCAATCCTGATTGTTGATCATAATGTATTAAATGCAGCAGATCTTGAATAAATCTCAAGACATTCTCCATCATTCATTATCCACCAATTTTGTGGCAACTGATAGTCCATCACGCGTTTTCACCGTTTACAAATTTTGCACATTCCTGAGGTAGATAGGGATAGTCCTCTTCATGCAAGATCCTTCATGCATGCAAGGCTGGCGTGGCAACACAATCTGTTCTTTGATATACTGCTTACTTATTACACAAAGATCACCAGTTGAGCCATACAGGCTTGAAGCACTTCAACCGGAAACCCTGAAGTTGAGACTACCAACTGGTAGTCATACAACACTTCCATGTGTCGGTTCCCATAACCATATGCCGGTTCATCTTGAATAAGCACACCACTTCACTTTGGCACAAATGTCGGTTCACAGTGTTATACTGGTTCTCACATATGTCGGTTCCCATAACCATATGCTGGTTCATCTCTCTTCAACATATTGACATCAATGACAACATACAATGTCATTGTGTCCACATACCGGTTCACATAATGCCAACAACTAGATCTACATTCTATGCCAGTGCATTCTGTATAGGTTCATTTATGATCATCTCAACTGCTGGTTCAGAAGCCATAGACCTTGAATTTCCTCTAAAGTGTTCATTTAATTTCACATTTGCACTTTCAATGGTTTTTTGCAATCTTTTATTAAAACATCTATATGCTTTTCTCTTAGATGAATAACCAAGAAATATACCTTCATCACTTCTAGGATCAAATTTACCAATATACTCATCTCTCCTAATGTAGCATTTGCTTCCAAATATTCTGAAGTACTTAAGAGTAGGAATATTACCAAACCATAACTCTTAGGGTGTCTTACCGGTTTCACCTTTGATGTGAACTCTGTTGAAAGTGTAAACCGTTGTATTCATTGCTTCTCTCCAATACATATGAGGTAGATTTGCTTCTAATATCATGCTTCTAGCTACATCCAGAATAGTTTTGTTCTTCCTTTCCACAACTCCGTTTTGCTGAGGTGTCTGGGGTGCTGATAGTTGTCTTCTAATTCCATTCACTTCACAAAATGTATTGACCTCTTTAGATGTAAATTCACCTCCTTGATCTGATCTTAAACATTTGATTTTCTTATCGGTTTCATTCTCTACAAGTGCCTTGAACAATTTGAATTTCCCAAAAGCTTCTGATTTCTCCCTGAGAAAAGTAACCCAACACATTCTAGAATAATCATCAATAATTAGCATAAAGTATCTATCTCCTTGTAGACTTCTTGTTCTTGCCGGACCACACAAGTCAGTATGAATTAAATCAAGAACATCACTAGATTTCTCAGAAATACTCTTAAAAGTTGTTCTAACTTGCTTTCCCATTTGACATTCCTTACATACCAGATTATGAGGTTTTATAATCTTAGGTAAATCCCTTACTGCCTTAGATGAACTAATCTTCACAATGCAATAAAAATTCACATGACAAAGTCTTTTATGCCATAACCAACTTTCATCAATATGTGCAATCAAGCATGTCTTGTCATTGTTATTCAAATGAAAGATATTACCTCTAGTCTGATTACCGGTTGCAATTTCCAAACCAGTTTTGTTCATGATTTTGCATTTACCATTCTTGAATTGTAACTAAAATCCCTTTTCAACTAATTGACCATCACTCAAAAGATTATGCTTCAACCCTTCAACATAATAAACATTGTCAGTATTGTGCTTACCATCAAAAGATATAGTGCCTTTTCCTCTAATCAAACAAGCTTTGTCATCTCCAAATCTTACTAGACTTCCATTGTATTCCTGAAAAGATAAGAATTTAATTTTATCACCAATCATATGATGTGAACATCCAGAATCTATAATCCATTCATCCTTTTCTTCAATTTTAGCTGCCAGGGCCTGCTCTACCGATGGAATAGTAGGTGCCGGTTGATCTTCTATTATTGCAACAAAAGCCGATCCATTGTCTATCAGTTCTTCATCAGAATCATCAGTAACTCCTTCATCAGCATAATAACATGATTTGTCTATATTCTTCTTAAATTTGTATCTTTGATATTCAAGGTTAGGCTTGTATAATCTTTTAGCTTCTTCTCTTAATCTTGCATGTCTATTAGGATATCTAGATGCTATATGACTAACTTTATTGCAGTTAAAACATTTAAAAGGTTCTTTACCTTCATACTTCCAATAGGACCTTTAGGCATTTTCCTTGCAAATAGTGCTTCAAGTTCTTCAAATTCTTCATTTTCCCTCCTGATATCTTCAAGTTCTCTTGCATAAAGTGCTTTCCAATCAAATTTATTAGATGATGATGATGATGCAGATAATGATGCTTTGAAGGATAAATCTGTTTTAATTGTTGCAACAGGACCAAATTCCTCAAGCTCAAATGCTGAAAGTTTTCCAACAAAGGTATCTCTAGATACTGATGTATTAGGCATTGTTCTCAACTCATTAATAGCAGTTACTTTCATTTTGTATGTCAGTAGCAATGCTCTCAAAACTTTAGAAATAATTTTATCTTCACTTAAGGAACCTCCACAACATTGTATTCCCAAAACAATTTCATTAACCCTTTCCATAAAAGCAAAAATTGTTTCATCTTCTTCCATTTTCAAATTTTCATACTTGACCCGGAAGCATTCCAGTTTTGCAATTTTGACAGTGGTATCACCTTCATTCAATGTCTCCAATTTATCCCAAATAGATTTAATAGTAGATCGGTCTAATAATCCCATGATTTGCTGATCTGACAAGGTGCCCAAGAGTGATTCTCTTGATCCTTACCCAATGTAGGTAGATTAGGTTAACCTGGTGTAGGACCAACATAGCCATTTTGTGTAACATCCCATATATCTCTTCCAATGCAATTTGGATGTGTCTCCATTCTGATCTTCTATTTACCATAGTTAGTTCCATCAAGTTTCAGACTGTTCTTCCTAAAAAACTTTGTTGCCATAGAATCTCCTCAAGTTGTTAAACTTCTGCAAAAAGAGGACTAGGCTCTGATACCAATTGTTAGGACCTAAAGGCAACTAAGAGGGGGGTTGAATCAGTTGTCTATTAATTTCAACCCAAATTTAACTTAATCAAACTTGATACATAATACCGGTAAACCAAACTCAATGTCGGTTAATAGTTTAATAGTTAATATTAATACCAGTGAAACTTGATGCATGAAACAGAAAGAGAAACAATATCCACAACACATAACACATAGATTTGTACATGGAAACCCTGTAAGGGGAAAAACCATGGTGGGAAACCTTACCCACAATTAGATGATACTACTGCAGATAGTATGTGTATACAAATGGAGTCTACACATGTAGAAAGGCCAACTGCCTAGAGCTCACTGCTCAATCATAAGATGGGAGTCTCACTGACACAATTGGATGATTAAATCCAATGATAATGTACAGCTCAAAGTAGCATCTTCAATGCTGGATTCAGTACTAGTTAAGCTCTGATAATCTCCTTCAAACCTTCCTTAAACCTTCTCTATGGTCTGCTCATATGATCTTCAATATTCGTACATACCATGTCCATACATCTCACAATTGAGATCTTACATAAATACCAAAACCTAAGACCAAATGTGTAGGTCAGCTCACTAAGAATATTAAAATTAAATCATTTACAATTAAGTCAAGATGCGATGCATCATGTCGGCTCAATGTAATTACAACAATGTCAAATTGATTAAATCATCTCCGTAACGTGTCGTGCTAATCTGGAATAGATAATGCATGTCAATCAATAACTTAGACCAATTTGTCGGTAACAACAAATATGTCAACCCAATTAGACCAATAACCAAAATACCAAAACCAAGTGTCCAAACCATGTCTTTGACATAACCAAGTGATCTCCAGATGATAACAAGTCATCCTAAGTGTCGGTGAACAATATAACCTGCTGGTGAACCAAATACCAATGACTATGCATAAGTCACTGAACTTGCCAGTGAACATAACCAAAGATCTCCAAAAGGATAAGTGTTGATAAGTGTTGACATCAATGACAAAACCAATGCAGCATATCCATAATACCAACAATAGTTAGGTGGTAGTGGACAAGACAACCTTCACTTGTAGACGTGATTTATATTGATGAGGCACTTGTATTTTATTATTGATTTGAAATCATTGTATACTTGGACTTTTTATTGTTTTATGATGATCTATATGATGATTATCTATGGTTTATTATGCATGCTACTCTATATGATGATGATCTATATGCTTCATGATTCATATATGTAGTGATTAGATGGATGATGTTATGATGATCTTTTCTTTCCTTTATTCTATGATGATGATGTTCTATATGATGCAATGATGATGAAATGAAAATGCTTTTGATTTTTTATTTTGATGAACATGGATGCAAATGAAATTAATTCTATAATTCTTTTTTTAAATGATGCAAATGCAATTGTCTATATGAGAATGCTTCTAATGATAAATGAAGCTTGATTTTTGTTACTCTTAATGTGTATGCATATAATGATTTGAAATAAAAATGATCTACATAAAAAGTTTTTAATTTTGATGATTTAAAAATGCAAATGATGATTATGAAGTGCAATTTATGGATGCTTATATGTAATGCTTATAATGATAAATAAATCTAAGTGCAAAGATGCAACTAAATGACTTTAATGGACAAAAATGAACTAAAATGATAATGAACCTAATGCAAATAATAATGATGATATACTACATGATTATGAAATGCACATAATAGAATGCAAGCTAATGAAATGATTGAATGTAACTAAATGAAATGAATGATAATAACTTAAATGATTCTAAAGATGAATGAACCTACAATGATCAAATGCAAATTGTTTTTTTTTTGTCCAAGTATACTCAATCTTTATTTATGATCATTGATCTCTGAATGAAATGAAATGATTTTAATGCAAGTGACAATGAATGCTTATAACGTAGATGAATAATGAGCTAATCTAAAATGATCTAACTAAAATGATACTTCCATTCTTCATATGTTGTCTTATAACAATGCTTGATTTCATCATTGAGATCTTGAATGTTGTAAGAAAATACAAGCAACTTGACATAATGGTTCAAGTTGACCTGAGTATTTGTTACATGGATTTTGATATAGCAAGTTTATACAAGTAAATTTATATGATAAATCAAGCTAACCTGAGTATTTCTTGCATAACAGATAAGGATTATCCCCTTTCATGCATGACTTGAAACATCCTCATTGATCTTTTTCCGATCATGTCCTTAGACAAGTACATACCTTAATAAGAGATAAACCACAGACAACAAACAAAGAAAAATAATCATGCCCCATCATAGCTTCTCTAGTCATGGACATCCTTGAGTCGCATAGAGTACATGATTAACAAAAAATCAAGATATAAACACTCTCGTATGTCATTCACATGTTCTCATGGTCATTAATTGATATAATCATCTTTGATGAATGATCATTGATAATCCTTCATTACTTCCTAATTTATTCCTTATTTTCAAAGTTTCACAATTTAGTTGTTACAAAATGCCTTGATCTTTGTTGCTTTGTTTCTCGTTATTTGTTTCAAAACCCTAGGTGTTTTGATTTTTTCTGACTTTCCAAATGTTTTGGATTTTCAAATATTTGAAAGATCATCTTAACAAAAGGAATTAGGATTTTTCCCCCAGCAGAAACAAAACTTTATTATGGATGTACGAAGAATGATCCAAACCATGGCAGGATATAACGCAAATTGATCGATTCTGATAAAATCTAAGACAATGACTACACTAAGTATGTCAAAGATTGATAATTGTTGGTAAGCTGCATATTTCCTGCTAAATGGTTCAGAGTAATGGATTTGAAAGATGAAATGGATAACCTAGGATAGATGGAAGCAATAGATGCAATAGGATGGATAGATAGGATAGGATGGATAGATGCGCAAAGCAATATCATAGATGGAAGAACCCACTTTTAGATAGCACCTGTTTACTAGGTTTTCACTATCTAAATTTATTGCATTTTTTCCATATTTGATTTTTTTTCTTCTGTTTTCATTATTTTATGCTTTTTAGGGATTTTTTGTTTTTCTGGTTTTTACTAATTTCTTCAAGACTCTACATCTCAAGCATAGAACTTCTTGAGATGGGTGGAATTGATGGGCTCATCAAACCAATCACCTTCAAGGGTAGATAACTTGTATGCTCCTTAGCCATATGCTACTACTATAACAAAATGACCTAACTAGTTTGATTCAAATTTTCCCTTCTTTTCTTGGTCTTGCTGATTTCTCAGATTCTCCCTTAGAACTATATCTCCAATCTAAAAAATGTGTGGCTTAACTCTATGATTATAACTTCTCACCATTCTATGCTGATATGCCTTCAAATGATCTATTTTATTTTGGCGACATTCCTGAATTAGTTCAAGTTCTTGAAGTCTAAAGACTCATTCTTCTTGTGGTATAAGACCTTTCAAGGACACTCATACAGAAGGTATCTCTACTTCTATTGGTAATATGGTTTCTGATCCATAGACTAAGCAATATGGAGTTTCCCTCATTGGTGTGTGAATGCTGGATTGGTATGCCCAAAGAGCAGGATTTAGCTAAATGTGCCAGTCTTTACCAACTTCATTGACTATTTTCTTTAGGATTTTCAAGATTGTTTTATTTGATGCCCTGGCTTGACCATTTCCCTGTGGATAATATGGTGTAGAAAACCTATGTTGGATATGGAATCACTAACATAGTTCCTTCACATCTTGATTCTTAAATGGTCTTCCATTATCAGTGATAACGGTCATAGGGACTCCATAGAGACAAATTATATAATTCAAGATGAATGATGATATTTTCTTTCCTGTCACTTTTGTCAAAGGGACTACTTCAATCCATTTATTAAAATACTAGGTAGCAGTCAGAATGAACTTGTGTCTATTAGAGGATGAAGGGTTTATCTTACCTACCAAATCAAGACCCCATTGGGAGAATGGTCATGAACCTGCCATAGGATGCAATTCTTGTGTTGGTGCATGGATGAGATTCCCATGGATCTGGCATTGTTTGCATTTCTTGGCATATATAAATGAATCTCTCTCCATAGTAGGCCAATAGTAACCCAAATGAATAAGTTTCTTAGCCAACATTAATCCACTTGAGTGTGTGCCACAAGTACCTACATGAACTTCATTAAAAACTTTCTCAGATTCTTCTTATTCAAGACATCTCAATAGAGTGCTATCCAGACCTTGCCTATATAAGGTATCAGCAATGATAGTATAGTGGGATGACTGGTAGATAAAATTTCTTCTCTAATTGTGGGATAGGTCTGGAGGAAGGATATTCTCATTTAAGTATTGATAAGTTTGGACGCATAAGGATTGATCGGTTCCAGATATATGGAAAATCGTGTGGGTATTTTGGGATTCAATGGTAGGATTCAAGATATCTTCCACCAAGAGTTCATAATGTTGTTGATTCTCCTGATTCTACAAAAGAGATGCTATCGTAGCCATTGCATCTGCTTCTTTATTCTCATTTCTTGGGATCTGAGGGAATGATATCTCTTTAAACTCTTCAACTGACTGTTTGTAAGGCATGAGCTTGTCATCCTTAGTATGATAATCATCATTTATTTGGTTGATTATAAGCTATGAATCACCATAAACATGTAATTTCTTAATGTTCCATTCAATAGCCATTTTGAGCCCAATAGTCAATGCTTCATATTCTGCAATATTGTTTGTGCATGGAAACCATAGTCTATATGATTTTGGAATTGTGTGTCCCTGAGGTGTGAAGAACAAAATTCCAGCACCTAATCCATATTGTGTATAAGAACCATCAAAGTACAACTCCCAAAATTTTATGCTTATTGTCAGAATGTCTGCATTAGGAAATTCAATGTGCAATGTTGTGTCATCTTGTAAGGGTGCTTCAGCCAATTGATTAACAATGACCTATTCTTTGATAGCTTTTCAATCAACATATTCTATATCAAACTCACTTAGTACCATAACCCATTTTGCTAGTCTACGTTTCAAAGCTGACTTGCTCAGCAAATACTTTAGTCGATCTATTTTTGCTATCAGTTTCATAGAATGAGTCAGCATATAATATCGCAATTTCTGATTTGTGAATACAACTGCTAGGCATGTCTTCTCAACTGATGTATAGTGTAATACACTTCTCTTTCTTTCCCTTCTTCATCATGTTGTGCTAAAAGAGATCCTAGTGATACATTTGTTGTTGAGATATAAAGCAAAAATGGTTTCCCTTTGATTGGTGATACAAGTACTGGAGGGTTCATCAAATATTCTTTGATTTACATAAAATCCTCTTCACACTTCTGATCCCATTTGAATGGAACATTCTTATGTAAAATATGAGTGAATGGATGACATCTATCTGCTAATTGAGAGACAAATCTTCTGATTGATTGCAATCTCCCTTGTAGAGAATGCAATTGACTTATGTTCCTAGTTGACTCCATTTCCATGATGGCTTTGACCTTTTCTGGATCTACTTCAATTCCATGAGATGATATAATTTACCCAAGAATTTTTCCAGAGGTTATTCCAAATGCACATTTCTTTGGATTCAATCTTAACTAATATTGTTCAAGCCTATCAAAGATCTTGCCCAAGATGTTCAAATGTTCTTTCCTTATATGAGATTTTGCAAGTATGTCATCTACATAATCCTCCATAAATGTATGCATCATATCATGGAAAATTGTTGGCATGGCTCTCTGATAAGTTGCTCATGCATTCTTAAGCCCAAGTGGTATAACATTCCAGCAGTAAGTACCCCATGCACAAATGAATGATTTCTTTTCTTGATCTTCAGGGGTGATTCTTATTTGATTGTACTCGAGAATCCATCCATTAATGAAAACATATCATGTCCTTCTGATAAATCTACAATTATATCAATATTGGGTAGTGGGAATCATCTTTGGGACATGCCTTATTCAAATCTCTGAAATCGATGCACTCTTATACTTTTATCTGGATTTGACACTAGCACAAAGCTTTAAACAAATTCTAGATAGGCAACAGGTCTTATGAAACCCACATCCAATAGTTTCTTTATCTCTATTTTTACAAGGAGAGTGATGTGTGGATGCATCTTTCTTAGTTTTTGTTTAACTAGTTTTTATTTTGGATCCACATTGAGATGATGCATGATAAGATCTAAATCAATTCCTAGCATGTCTGCATAGGACCAAGCAAAATTTATCTGTCTTTTTTTTAATAATTCTATATATTCTTTCCCATCTTCATTTGGTAATGGTGCATTAGGATGAAGGACCTTGGGATCCTTTGTTGTGCCAATGTTTATTGCTTCTATTGGCTCTATTAAAATAGCAGTTCTCTCCTGAAAATATGCAGGGAGGATGTCAAACTTTCCATCTTCTAGCGCCTCAAAGAGGTTTTCACTGTCAGATACATCCTTTATTTTTCCTCTTGATTGATCTAGTGTTGCCATGAAATGGTTTTCAGCACTAGGTCTTTTTCCTTGTTTTATTTCAATTTTGCGACTGAAAAGTTTGGCATTCTCATGACTGCAAGAAGCATTACTCAATTTCACGGTGGAAGATATCTTAGGTGTCATGGGTTCGACAATATTAAGATATACAACTAAATCATGATCATTGGAAAAGACATCCAATTCATGGTTTTCAAGGTTATCCCAATCAATTAATTCGGGATGAAGTAGGGGTA
The DNA here is from genome assembly GCF_030272615.1 of Cryptomeria japonica. NCBI lineage: Eukaryota > Viridiplantae > Streptophyta > Pinopsida > Cupressales > Cupressaceae > Cryptomeria > Cryptomeria japonica. Next base: position 595,151,754 of record NC_081411.1, read on the forward strand.
AATCATAGTCATCGTCATTATTAGGCATTTTAAGGTTCATGATGTAATAGTCATAATTTGGCATAGAGTAGGTAATTTTATTGATGAATAATGATGAACAACAGATACCCTAACTGGTACTGAGAGGGGGGGGTGAATCAGTACATACAAAAACTTCTCCACTACTTATCAAATTAAAACAACACTAACCAGTTGTCTTCATTACTGAACTTAACCATGGCAATACTAGTTAAACATAGTAAGACTTCAGACAGCATAGATCGGTAAGTCTGAACACTTCAAATACATTTAATACTTGATAGCTACTTCACCCATAAACATATGCATGTGGTGTGTCACCAATACCATAACCATTAGCTCTGCATGCATAATCACTTAAACAAAGAATACTTAATCATCACATGAAAAATGCACAACTCATGACACATAGATTTTTCATGTGGAAACCCAAATGGGAAAAACCACGATGGAGATGAATACCCACAAGCTTGTTTTTGAACTCTTTTGAAGCTCACTCTGTTAGGAGCCTAGTCCGGTTAAAGACTTTACAATAAGGTTCTGCTAGGAACCGATCCTGTTAAAGATCACCCAGTTAAGGGATGGCTATATACCCTGTTAAAGGTTGAAACCTTGTTAAAGGTTACCTTGCTAGAGGATTTAAAGAACTCAATGAACTTGAAGCACCTAGTTAGAGGATTTATAGTAAGCATGTTAAAGCTACCCAGAAAAGGGATTTTCCTTTTGTTGAAATGGTTAGAAGACAACAAGTAAAGCTTTGATCTGATAACAACACTATATGCTAAGGCAGATCCTTTTCAGTTCCTCTACACTGCAATCACACTTTGCAGTTTTCTCTCTTACTGGTCTGGAAAGTATCTCATCACTCGGATACACACACAACATTTTCCAACAACTTATAGTAACAAACATCATCGACCTTATAGACAACAATTAGGTCAGTAGCATAAACCCTAAACCCTAAGCATTTTAGGTTAACAATACAAGCGGTCCAATCCTGACCGTCCAACACTTTGCATAGAGCAATACAATTTCAAACAGATCACAAGACAATCTGCATCCTCCATTCTTCACCACACATAGAAATCAGTAACTCATCATGCTTTCTTCTCATACCACTAAGAAGAATGTTCATTCCCAAGGTAGATATTTAATGCAGTCGATCTTCTCATGCAAGATCCTTAAGGAAATCCTTAACATGCACAAAACTGACATGGCATCACGATCTCATCTTCATCTCTTAGCTAACTCATCATAGAATGTCATTGGTTGTATCGCACAAGCGAGATTGCCAAACCGAAAACCCTAGAGCTAAGACTACCAACCGGTAGTCACACTCAGTGAAACCCTGACACTGGTTCATTGCATCTATTAGTTCTTCCATGGTTCTTCCATACCTTGGTATTTCTTGCTCAATATTTGATAGAAATGTGATATTTTGTTGATCTTCTGATATTTGATCAATAATTGTTTGTGTTTCTTCTGGTGCTACCTCTTGATCTTTTTCATCCCCTTTCTTTTGTTGTTTTTCATATGCCTCTTTCCTCTGAATTCTGATTTCTTCTTGTCTTCTTTACAATTCTATTCTTTGTTTTGTGAAAGATGAGTCTTCATTTGTAATAATTGCTTGTTCTTCATCCTTTTCTTCACTTGATACACCAAATGATAGATCTGGGCCCCATTCATATTCGTTTGAATGTGTTTCCTAACCATTATCAAGAATTACACCACTATATCTAACAGGAATATTATATGGTGAGAAAATTCTTTGATTTTGGCCATCTATTCTTTCACTGCTTCTGGAATAACTTGACCAGATTCAACACTTGATTGTATTCCTTGAACTTGTTTGCAAGATTCTTCTTCTCTTTTGATTGCAAGTTCTTCCTATTGTTTCTCATATTCTTCTTGTTTTTGTTTGTTGGCTACTATTTCTACTGCTTGGTGTAGCTTTTCTTGCCATGGTTCTTCTTTAGGGACTACTTTCTTTCTCCACCTTGGATGTTGATAATTGTATGTTTTTTTCTTTGATTTAGGATATCCAAGTCCTGATTTATTTTCTTTAGATTGTGTGTGCAGATAAATAAGTCCTGAAATACCTTCTTGTCACTTACCAATTGGTCCTTTTCCTTCATATCCTATTTTTTGCATGATCTTATAAGCATTGTCATATTGTTCTATGGGAATATTGACTTCTTCATCTGTTGCTATAGTTTCATTTTCATCTTTGTACAACCAACTAAGAATGTCTTTGTCTTTGGTTTCTTCTACAAGTGTTCAAGCTCTAACAAATGCTTCATCAAACATTTCTACTAATTTTTTTGAGATCCGCGGTTGAACATTTGTAGGCTTTCCATATGATTTAGGTGAAAGTGGCAAGCTATGTAAAGAGTATTCTCCTATTCCTTCATCATTTAATTTGAGCTTTTTCTCAAAGGTTTCCCATATTTTTTCTTGAATTTATTTGGTGGGATAGATCGATTCTCTGTTATGTGAAACTCTTGTATCTTGTGTTGGTTTCAGATTATTGCAATATTGACTGGAGTCTGTGACTATAGTGACTTCTTGTCCCTCATGAGGAAACTTTACACACTGGTGATATGTAGATAGGGACTGCTTGCATGTTGTGAATCCATGGTCTTCCTAGAATAATGTTATAAGACAGATTCAAGTCTAAAACCTGGCATAATGTATTCTTTTCTACAAGTCATATTTTAATTGGTAACACCACAGTTCCTTTAGAAGAATGCTCATCTTCATCATAAACCTTAATAGTTATTTTCTTCTTTGGATCTACGACATTTTCTAGATATCCCAAAGCCTTTATTAAACTTAATGCACATATGTTTAAGCCAACTCCACCGTACACGTTGGACAAGGGTTTTATGAATGGTGACTTCAAAATGTAAGGGAGCATTGTGAGGGTGTTGCAAGGATGCGTCATCATTTTCAGAAAAGGATAAGCAATGTGGGGTTATGAGGTTTCCCACCATGTTTTGAAATTGATCCACATCTAGGTCTTTTTGAACTATTCTTTCAGTTAGAGATTTCTCCAATATTTCCTTATGCATAGGTGAAACTTTTAAGAGCTCCAAAATTGATATTTGAGCAGGTATCTTTTGCAATTATTCCACTAAATTGTATTGTCTTGAAGTGGATGTTGATTTGTTTGTTATACCCAAAAATGTAACTTTCGCTTTGCTTCTTGTAATAATGTTGATTGGTTCTGAAGGTGCCTTGTCTTTAATGATGATGACATTTACCACACCATCATATGTGTAAGTGTAATTACCTTATTTTTGCCTCTGTCATCTTTTTATTTGGAGTGTTCACCTTTTTCATAGTTTGGAAGTGGAGTTTTGAATACTAGATGCGATTCATTTGTCTTATGACCATCCACTGTGATAGTTCCATTATCGATTAAATCTTGAATAAGGTGCTTCAATATTTGACAATCATTAGTTTGGTGTCCTTTGTTTCAATGATAATTGCAAAAATGATTATCATTTCACCAATTAGGTTTGACTTGAGGTTCATAATTTCTTGCTTCTAGTAAAGTAATCATTTTATTTGCAAGAAGAGTTTTCAGAGTTGATTCCAAGGGTTCCCCAATGTTTGTGAATTTCCTATGAGGATTGGAGAAGAAAGACTTGGATTTACCGTTCTCTTGATTGTTGTTGTTTGGTGGTTGACTTGATAAGCTGAATATTGGTTGTTGTTCTGATTAATTAAAAAAGTAGGTTTTCAAGACCCGAAACCTTTAACAAGAGATATTAAGATAAGTCACCAACAGTTCTTAAGAACCACATACAAAAGGACTAGAAAAAAGCTAGTAAACCAAAAGGACAACAAAACAAACAACAACAAAGAAACTGAGAGGGCACTACACAGTAATTTTCTTCAACAAGTCCTCCGTCTTCATCACCAGCTTGTCATAAGTAGCCCCGACAGCTTTAAGGTCTTCCAGATCCTTGTTTGGGTTTTTGTCCTTCTTTTTGTCTCTAGTACGAGTTCTGGGACCTTGAACTTCCCCCGTTGCTTCCGTTTCTGAGTCAATGTCCAAAATTTCCTTATCATCATCCAACTTGCTGATGAGAGTGTTGGTGTTGTTGGCTAAAATCTTCAAGATGTTGAGGCTCTATTCGGCAATGCTCTTCAGACACTCCTCTATTTTACCAATTTTGATAACAGTATTCGTGAGAATGTGGTCGTTGGTGTCAGCAAGATTCTTTCTTTCCAGCAAATCCTTCTCAATTTTTTCAAACCTGGGATTGAAAGCATCTCTTATGTCTGCAGCTTTGGCAATGGTACTTTTTAGGTCCTCAATTAAGTTTGCCAGGGTTTTCCCTTCCCTTGTATTGATGGTTTCTAGGATCAGGATTCTATTATAGAGTTTTTTATTTTCATCCACAACTTTCTTGTAACCATTGATGAGCCACTCGATTGTTTCCATAAAAACATGCAAACACTCGGGGGGAAGATTAGATGGGTGGTCAACTTTTTCAGGGGTACCCACTTCCACTTTAGGGGTGTGTAGGGTGGTGGTGTCAACAACCCTAAGAGCCTCTTCTAATGTCTCCTTTTCTGAATTCTGGTTGTTATCTGGGTCCCTAACCTACTTTTGAGCTTCCGGTTCCTTAATAGTCTCCTCTTTCTTCTTATGCATTTTTTTGGCCTGGGTGTGAACTTTAGTCCTCTTCTTTAGCCACCCTTGAGGGTACTCTTCCTCAGAGTCATCTGAAGTCTCCTCTTCCAAATAAATTCTAATCAGGGGTTTACCTTTGGGATTTTTGCCCTTGGAGGATGAGGGTCTGGTTTTGTTGTATTTCCTCTTCTTTCCACTATCATAATCCAAGACATCCATGTTATCCTCAGTGTCAGTCGTGGGGTCTCTTTCAGATTCCTCATCCTCTGAGAAGGCAAGGTCAGACCCCTCATCCTTAGTATCCATAGAGGGTTGCATGTGAGCAATTTGGTTGGCCTTAAGATGGTCATAGATGAGGACCATCAGGCCTTGGTGCATGGCCGTATCACCCCGTGGGTTCTCTTTGTGGGCCTTAAGGGACGTATTCATCGAACAAAGCAGAAAATAAGGAAATTTTACCTTATCATTGTGCCTAAAGTGGTTTAGTAGGAAAAAGTGATAACCATAGACTTTGGTGAACCTACCATCTAGCATGATATATCGCACTAAAACAAAGAGAACTTCCCGCCAGGGTTTGGCAAAAGCCCTAGGCGGGTAGTAGGTTTTTCTCAACTTTACCAGTCATTTCTTCTCTTTCTCCATGTCCGAGTATCTTTCTATAGCTTCCCTACTAACTTTCCTATCTCTATAGAAGTTGCACCCATCTCTTGTGAGGCCCGTAGCTTAAGCAATTAGATCCTTGTCGATTTCCATAGTCTGATCTCCCATTCTCAGCATTCCCTTCTTCCAGTTTTTACAGAAAAAGCTGGTGACCATGCCGTCATGTCCATGGAGTCTTTCCATGAATTTTGAGAGGCCACCCTTCCACAGAATACCCCAAACCTCCTCCTTTTGTTTCCATTCTTTACAGCTACTTGGTTCATATCGCCTCCTGTTGCCACCCATTTTGTCATTATTCAACACTAGATTTCAAAACTTGCAGAGAAAATTAGCCGGAAATCTTTTCAAAACAATAAGAGTCACCCAGAAAGCATGGGAACTTATTGTGATGATAACATAATTAATGAATATCTCATTATTACAGTGACTCGAAGTACTCAAATCAATTCTTTTCATAATTTTCCTGTCCATCGAGAATCTTAGGAGTACTTCTATAACGATCATGACAAATGATTTGCCTGACATCTTTGGGGAGTACATGTTCTCCCGTCCATGTGGTCATTACTTCCTTATTAACTATCATGGTGGTGGCCCAGTCAACAGAACCGTTGGCCTCCCGGTAAATGTGGGAAATGTAACTTTTTTTGAAGGTGCAAATGAGGTCTCTGGCAAAGGTAATAATGTTGTTGATCAACCAAGAAGGTTTTGAGACCCCCTTAAGACAATTTATGATATTGTTTGAATCCCCTTTGATCCAAAGGTAGGGACAATTCCATTTTTTGGCTAGGAGGATACCTTGGAGTGCAGCCATTGCTTTAGCTTTATGGTTAGTTTGAACCCCAATAGGGACAACAACCATTTCCTTGCACATTCCTTTGTCATCTCTTAGAACAGCTCCATAACCTAAAGAACCCAAGTTACCTTTGGCAGCACCATCAAAATTAACTTTGAACCAACCTTGGGGATGAGTTTGCCAAATAGAATCAAGCCTTTTATTATGAAATAGGTTAGAGCTATTAGAACACTTCATATTCCAAGCCCTAAGAATGATAACTTCCTGAAGGTTGTTCGCAACACAAGGACCCTCATTGATCTCTATATTCTCCTGAATAGCCCATTGGATTTTCTAGAACACAATATCCTGGTTGAGTGAAACATCCCTGAAGATTCGGTTATTTCTTTCTTTCTAAAGACCCCACAGGATGTGAGGAAGCGAGAGCTGCCACAAATAACTCAAAAAAGAGTTAGACCATTTTATGTTCTAGGAGGAGAACAAATTTGAGATGGTTTTGGGGAACACCCAAGTAATACTAAAACTAATGAGGAACCTTTCCCAAATGGAGGCTGAGAAGGGGCAGTGGATGGCCAGGTTATCCACAAACTCTTCTTCCTGAAGGCAAAGAGCACATCTATTGGGGAAAGCAAAGCCTCTACATTTCAGGTTGTCAAGGGTTAAGATTTTGTTGTGAAGGACGGTCCAAAAGAAGACATTGATATTGGGGGTAAGGCCTCTAACCCAGACTTTAGACCAGATGGGATTCATTGAAGGATCAAGGGTTAGGATACCAAACATGGAAGAGATAGTGAGGGTACCTTTAGGATTATGTTTCCAGATCAAGGAGTCAGCTTCATTGTTCAACCAAACCGCAGACAGATGAGTCTTAAGCTTAGAGAGGCTTGGGTGAATGCTTTCAATATTTTGCCATTCATTGCCAATACAATACTCAGCAACTAAGGATCCTTAAGATCTAATACAAGAGGGAACAAAGGGGGCCCATTCATTGATTTCTATTAAAGGTTTTTCAAAAATCCAAGGATCCTCCCAGAATTGAACTTTCCTACCATTTCCAACTTTCTCGATCACTCCTTTAGCTATACTTTCTTTACATTTTGAAGCATAATTCCATATGTGGGAACCATTAATACTAATGTCAGAGTTGATAAAAGAAGACAGGGAAGAGGAAAGAAGAGAGTACTTACTTCAACAAATTTTAGACCATTCAGTATCAAGATGGAACATTCTCCAGACTTGTTTGGACAAAAGTACTTCATTCAGAGTACGGACCCTTCTCAGTCCCACCCTACCATGTCTCTTCGATTTACAAACTTGATCCCAAGCCACCAGGGATATTCTTTTCTTGTCCTCCACCCCAGACCAAAGGAATCTTCTTTGGATTTTCTCAATAGCATCAGCATACTTCACAGGAATTCTAAAAAGGCTAAGCGCATATATTGGAATACTTTGAAGAGAAGCTTTAAGAAGTTGGAGCTTGCCAACCTGACTAAGGAGGGCTCCTTTCCATCTAGCTAACTTTTTCTAGAATTTGTCCACTAGAGAGCTCCAGAAGGAGTCAAGAGGAGCAGTGCCCATAGGGAGACCAAGGTATTTTGTAGGAAGATCAGCAATCCTACACTCCAGGATTCTACTGATTCTTTATTATCTTCTCTTCGAAGTGTTGATGAAAAAGACTTCTCTTTTGGTCCAATTGATAAGCTGGCCAAACGCAGAGGCAAACTTGCAAAGATTACTCTTCAAAATTTTAGCTTCAGAGATACTAGAGTCCCCCATGATAATAGTATCATCGACAAATTATTGATGAGAACAAATCAGATCTGCAGAGGATGGGTGGAGGCCCTTAAAGGAGCCTTGCAACACCAAAGTATCCATACTCCTTCCAAAGCATTTTGCCATAATAATAAAAAGGATAGGGGAAATAGGATCCCCTTGCCTCAGACCTCTGGAAGATTGGTTGTTGTTTGGTAGCATTGTTGTCAGCATTTCCCCCATTGGTAATGTACACACATAAAAATGGCTATGGGCGATTAAATAAATATTTTATATTTATTTAATATTTATTCTTCTATTAAATAGTTAATTTAAAAAGATTAATTTATTTAATTCATTTCGTGTCTTTCTATTAATTAATTTAATTGAAATATTTTATTAATTGATTCATCTATCCTATTTCTCTAATTAATTGAATACCTAAATGTTTAATTATCTCCTTCAATCATTTGAATATCTAATACCTAATGATTATTCTTCTATCCTATAGTCTCAAATATTAAATAATTTCTAAATTATTTAATCCTTTATCTAACTCATCCTTCCATCTCCACTTCATCTTTCCTTTGCCAACTCATTAATCATGTGACTAAATATATTAATATTTCTTAAATATTAATTCATCATTTATCTCCAACCTCCAAATTTAGTGAAATATTGTGTACGTACACATATCTCATAACCTTCTTCTATATTCTCTCCAACATCCCTACATCTTAAGAAGGACTTGAGTCCACTTGTCTTCTCATGCCTAAATTTTCTCCAACCATCCCTAGATTCCCTCAATCAACAACCCAGTCAAGGTGAGATGAGTGACACTTGTCTTCTCCTTCCCCCTTTCTCTCAACCTTCACCTTTGCTCATAGCCATCCAAATCTACATATATGATCATGATCATTGATCTGGAGCACAACATCTTATCCTCTCAAAGTCTATAAAATCAGGAGTTTGAGTTGAGAGAGAGTTAGTCTTCAAGTTAGTCTTCAAGTTAGTCTTCAAGTGAGTTTTCAAGCTAACCATTTGTGAAAACTTATGCATCCATGAGTTTTAATCTTGAAGCAAATAGAAATTTAGCATAATCATTTAGCATTGCATATCATAGTATCAGTCCATCCTTCATATGCCATCTTGGAAGCTATCAATGCTTGTCTAGGAGTGCACCATTTACAACCAGGAACAGTGGAGTTAAGACACAATGAGACTTAAATCATGAAGGTAATAATAATGTTTTTATTTTATATGTATTTCATGTAGTTTCATTGGTTGAGTTTGGATTTCCTGTAGAATTTCCTTTGTATTTTGTGAAGCTAACATGTTGTAGGCAGTATTCTGATGATGAAATTCAAGTTGACACATTTTCACACCCACCATGGGGCTTAGAGCCTCGCATATTCTTTCTAATATCCTATCTAATTCTCACAAAAAGAAAATTTAATGCATTTGTAATGCAGATTCACGTCTGTGTGAGTTATAACAGCGCCTTTATTTGATAGGTTAGCGCTTTTGTCTTCTAGGTTAGTGCATTTGTCATTTAGGTTAGCACTTTTGTTTGTAAATCAATACATTTAATCTTCATAACAGTGCTTTTGTCCTTCAAGTTAGCGCATTTGTTAGTTTGGTTAATGCTTTTGTTAGAGAATTCTCGCTTTGTAGTCCACAAAGCAGTGTTTTTGTGTTTCAGGTTAGCGCTTTTGTCCTCTAGGTTAGTGCTTTTGAGGTGAAAGACAACGCATTTTTTAGGATAGCGCTTTTATTTGTAACTGACAGAATTTTCTTGCAGGTCTGAATGTCCAAGAATTTAAATTTTTCAAACTACTGACATGCATGTGTAGGATTTTTTTAAAAGAAAATTTCATACATTCCCTCACCTAGTTAATTAAGAGTTCTATTTTGGAAAGTAACATGTCATGTCATGCTCATTTAGCTTAACTAAGGGGGATAAATTAACAACATGCAACTTGCATTTTGAGTGACTTATTTAAAATAGTTGCACATAGATTTTAGAAAAGCTAAAATGGACTTGTGTTTTCCGTGCTTGATGAAGTAGTAAGTATGCTCTCACCATCATACGGTGATTAGAAAACCAGACCTACTTTCTTTTATGTATAGCCTTTAGAGGGCATGCCCTCTTGAGCTACCTTGAGGGGGCCAATGAGAGGGGAATGACCCAAAGTAGAATGGGCTAATACCGAGTCCTTCCAATCCACTCTAAATAAATCGTATTTGTGACTAAAGTTACAAGCAACACATGTTGATAAGTTCATACTGACACTATGTTTCCCCATAAACCCTATGGAGTGTAACCTCTATAGGCTACGAACCTTCTATATTTACAGAGCTGAAAGTGTCACATGTATGGCCACATGACTGCAAGCCTTTACTAAAAACCACTTGTACTAGTTGCCAAAATCCTTCTAGTTGTTGGTGTAGGAGGTCGGACCTCTGAAGCGGATCACACACATACGGTTCTTAGTTCAGATATAATTTTTTTCATGGGGATTTTTCATGGAAACTGGTGCTTGGCTGCCCCGGATAAGTGAGTGTCGAGGGTGGAGCTAGTGGGGTCAAACATCTAAATATCTGCTTTGAATAGCATAGCCTCGGGGGAAACCCCATGTGAGATTCAACAATTATTGTCTTAGCCTATCATAGGATTTGTACTTGCTTATGCATTTTGTTTCTTAGAAACATTGTGTCTTCTATGTCTATGACATGTTCAAAATGGTCAAAAATTGAAGAAAATCATCATCTAAAAATGAGCAAAAATCTGACAACTTGCTGAAAGATTTGAGTAGAATCCTTGAAACATAATCAGAATAGTGCTTTTAAGAAACAAAATGGTACTTCTATCCCATAAGTTAAAACTCTTTGTCACAAGAGTTAGCACAAAGGATTTTTCACATCTAAAAAGCATATCAAACCAAAATTTCAACATCAGTATCAAAACACTTCTTGAGTAGATTTGTCTCTAAACCATCACGCATTTTCAAACTAGTTCAATAATTGGGTCACTAATCCAACAGGATATTCCCGAAAGGTTTCCATAAGCATAAACATTCAACAAGCTATTGATTCAAACATTTTAAGTGCAAAAAGCAACATCATTGTCAAGTTTCTCATCAGGATATATCAAATCCTCCATCATGTAGCTTGATCAATTTATCATGTGTTCATTATCTTGGATATATCTTTCCTATTTTGAACATAGGTCATATCAAAATTAGAATTGCACCAACATTGGAATCAAACAAACTTGTAAACTGTCAGATGCTTATATGACTTTTAAGTATCACCTTAAGAAAAGAAAACCCAATTATAAAGCTACTCAGAAAAGAATAAGATTCTTGTATATCAATCGCAAGATCTTATTAAAACATAGGACATTCCTACACCATTTTTGTCACTATTTACACAGTTGTGGGACAGAGTTTGATGGAGAAATTTTGCGAAGATGATCTTTTCAACAAAGAGACACTTTATCACAATGAACCAACAATAGTGGTAAAATCAACAAAGTATATCTTCCTAAACCAATAATCACCTATTGACTTGTCCTTTGGAAATTTCAAAAAATTTGAAACAATCACATGCCAGATTGGACTAGAGCTCAATACGAACAACTTAGAAAACAACAAAAAACAAATGGAGGAAGAAGATAATCCAATATTCCAAACTTTTGGGTATACTGTTGTTGACGAAGAAGCAGTCAATAACACCATTAGAGACCTTGAGAAATATTTCAAATTTGATAGACTAATGAAAAAATTATTGGCAAAACAAAAAGAGAAATATCTTTTGATGTTGGCAAAATCAGGAGCTAAATTTCCACAAGATTTTAACATAGAAAGCTTGAAGCAAGATGCAGAGACAAGTAACACCCAAAACACAGATGATCCAAACAACTAAGATGTAAACAAAGAAAGTCATGAAGAGATTAGAAAAGAACGAGATGACACAAGAAAAGAGAGTAGTGATAAAAGAACTTACGAAAAAATAAGGAGAAACTATATGGATAATCCATTGTTAAACCTTACTCAACAAATTCAAACTCTACAACAATAGATACAAGATATGCAAAATGGAACAAGCTCCAAGAAGTATTCATTGGAAGATATCTGCCCATATCTTTTCGATAAAAAATTGAATATGGTACCATTTCCACAACATTGCGAGATCCCTAAATATGACAAATACGATGGAAAATCTGATCCTCAGGATCACATTAGGGAGTTTTGTACTATGAGTATGGAATTTGTGCACGATGAAACTTACCTGATGTGTCTTTTCCCTAGGAGTTTAAATGGACAATCAATGGAATAGTTTTCAAGATTACCATTCGGAATCAAATCTTTTGAAGAACACATGAATAGATTTATTTCACAATACTCCTACAATGTAAGGAATGAGATAACAATGTTGGATTTATGCAATGTTAAACAAAAGAATGGTGAATCTTTTATGATCTTCTTGTAGTGATGGAAACAGATGTTTAATAGGTATCCAAGAGATGTACCTGATAAAAAAAACATGGACATATTCATTGATAATCTTATCAGTGAAATGAGTTATCGACTAAAAATGCAATGTCCTCCCTCCTTCGCTAAGATGATTGAGAATGGTCTAACAATAGAAGACGTGATGGTAAAGAAAGGAGAGCTAAAAATTTACAATAATTCTTACAACAACAACAACAACAACAACAATAACAATGACAAACCCAAGTTCTGGTCAAATAATAGGAATGTCATCAATGGAGGAAATGACGATAATAGTGCTACAAAATAGCAACCAATTTTTAATCTATCAAGTCAAATCCCAAACAATAACAATCAATAAAATGATAAAACCAAGTATTTCTTCTCCAATCCTTGCAGGAAATTCACAAACATTGGAGAACCATTGGAATCAGCTTTAAAAACTCTTCTTGCCAACAAACTGATTGTTTTACTAGAAGCAAGAAGGTATGAACCACAAGTCAAGCCTAATTGGTGGAATGACAATCATTTTTGTAATTACCATTGGAATAAAGGAAACCAAACAAATGATTGTCAGAGACTGAAACACCTTATCCAAGATCTAATCTATAATGGCACTATCACACTGGATAGCCATAAGACAAACAAATCACACCTAGCTTTCAAAACTCCACTTACGAATTATGACAAAGGTGAACCATCCCAATTAAAAGATGACAAAGGAAAAGCCAAAGTGAACTACACTTATATATATGATGATGTGGTAAATGTCATCATTGTTAAAGATAATCCACCTTTAGAGCCAATCAATGTCATTACGAGAAACAAAGGAAAGGTCACCTTTCTGGGTATAACAAAAGACTCAACATCCACTTCACAAAAATATAATTTAGTAGAGCAATTACAAAGAATACCCGCTCAAATATCAATTTTAGAACTTCTCAAAGTTTCACCTGTGCATAAGGAAATTTTAGAAAAATCTTTAGTGGAAACAATAGTTCCAAAAGACTTGAATGTAGATCAATTCCAAAACATGGTGGGACACCTTATATCCCATCTTTACTTATCATTTTATGAAAATGATCATTTTAAAATGATGACACGTCCTTGCAACATCCTCACAATGCTCCTTTACATGTTGAATTCACCATTAATAAAACTCGTGTCAAACGCGTACTCATAGATGGTGGAGTAGGCTTAAACATTTGTGCATTAAGTTTAATAAAATCTTTGGGATATTTAGAAAATTTAGTAGATCCAAAGAAAAAAACAACTATTAAGGCTTATAATGAAGCAAAGAGTTCTTCTAAAGGAACTGTAGTGTTGCCGATCAAAATAGGACTTGTGGAAAAAAATACATTATGTCAGGTTTTAGATTTGAACCTCTCTTACAACATTCTTCTGGGAAGACTATGGATTCATGCCATGCAAGTAGTTCCTTCTACATATCATCAATGTATAAAATTTCCTCATGAAGGACAAGAGGTCACTATAATTGCAGACTCTAGCCAATATTGCAATAATCTGAAGCCAACACAAGATACAAGAGTTCCACATAACAGAGAATCAGTATATCCTACCAAATAAATTCAAGAAAATTTATGGGAAACCTTTGAGAAAAACCTCAAATTAAATGATGAGGGAATGGGAAAATATTCTTTGCATAATTTTCCACTTTCACCTAAGTCATATGGAAAGCCTACAAATATCCAATCAAAGACCTCAGAGAAATCAAAGATGTGTTTAACGAAGCATTTGTTAGAGATGGAACCCTTGAAGAAGAAACCGAAGACAAGGACATTCTTGGCTGGTTGTACAAAGATGAAAATGAAACTATAGAAAGAGTTGCAGAAGTCAATATTCCCATAGAACAATATGGCAAGGGTTATAAAATCATGCAAAAAATGGGATATTAAGGAAAATGACCAATTGGTAAGCGACATCAATGTATTTCAGAACCAATTTGTCCCCACTCGCAATCTAAAGAAGATAAATAAAAACTTGGATATCTAAAATCAAATCAAAAGAAACATAATCATCAACAACTAAAGTTGAGAAAGAAATTAGTCTCTAAAGAAGAACAATGGCAAGAAAAGCTACATCAAGAAGCATAAATAGTAGCCAATAAGGAGAAACAAGAAGAAGAGATTGCAATCAAAAGAAAAGAAGAATCTTGTCAACAAGTTCAAGGAATACGAGCAAGTGCAAAATCTGAACAAGATATTTTAGAAGCAATAAAAATTGAGATGGCAGAAATCAGGGAACCTTTTATACCATACAACATTCATGTGTGGTATAGTGGTATAGTCCTAGACAATGGTTCAGAGACAGATTCAAATGAATATGAATGGGGTCCAGATGTATCATCTATTATATCAAGTGAAGAAAGAAATCAAGAGAAAGAAGCTATCACAAAGGAAGACTTCTGTATTACAAAACAAAAGATGGAGTTAGAAAGAAGACAAGAAGAACTTGGAATCCAAAGAAAAGAGACATATACAAGACAACAAAAGAAAGGGGATGACAAAGACAAAGAAATAACACCATAAGAAGCAAAAACAGATATGGATCAAGCATCTAGAAATATCACATTTCTATCAAACAAAGAGCCAGAGGTACCAAGGTATGGTAGAACCATAGAAGAACTAAGAGATAGTCAAGTAGGATTCACTATTAGTTTAGAAGAAGCTGAGTTTGAAAGAAGACAAAAGCTAACAAAAGAATTCTCTATATCATGTACACAAGTATGTCAACTTCAAAATGCAAATGAATTTATTAAAAATAATCAAGAAGGAACTTGCAGTACTAAAAACGTGTGTGTTGATATAATCCATTCGTTTAAGAGACAAACGTCGGATGAAGAGCCATTTGAGTGTGAACTACAAAATGCTAATACTGATTTTGTTAGAACTAATTGGAGAATACTTGGGAGAGATAATCCTCAAGATCATTCTATCTATGACATTACCTACTCTATGCCAAATTCTGACCATTATGTCATGAACTTTGAAGCGCCTAACGATGACAATGATTATGACTTACCCCTTCTTCATCCTAAACTAATTGATTGGGATAATCTAGAAAACCCTGAATTAGATGTCTTTTCCAATGATCGTGACTTAGTTGTGTATCTTAATATTGTCGAACCCATAATATCTAAGATATCTTCCATTGCGGAATCAAGTAACGTTTCTTGCAGTTAGGAGAATGCCAAACTTTCTAGTCACAAAATTGAAATAAAATAAGGAAAGAGATATATTGTTGAAAACCATTTCATGGTAACACTAGATCAATCAAAAGGGAAAATAAAGGGCGTATCTAATGGTGAAAACCTCTTGGAAGCACCATAATAAGGAAATTTTGACATCCTCCCTGCATATTTTCAAGAGAAATCTGCTATTCTAATAGAACCAACAGAAGCAATAAACATTGGAACATCAAAGGACCCTAAGATACTTCATTTTGATGCCTCATTATCAGATAAAGAGAGGAAAGAATACATAGAATTATTTAGACAAAGAAAAATTATTTTTTCTTCGTCCTATGCTAACATGCCAAGACTTAATCCAGATCTTATAATGCATCATCTCAATGTGGATTTAAAAGAAAAACCAGTTAAGCAAAAGCTAAAGAAGATGCATCCACACATTTCTCTTCTTGTAAAAGTTGAGCTAAAGAAACTATTAGATGTGGGTTTCATATGACCTATTGCCTATCCAGAATGGGTTTCAAGCATTGTACCAGTGTCAAAGCTAGATAAAAGCATAAGAGTCTGCACCAATTTCAGAGATTTGAACAAAGCATGTCCAAAAGATGATTTCCCACTACCCAACATTGATATAATTGTAGACTTATCAGTAGGACATGAGATGTTTTCATTAATGGATGGCTTCTCAGGATACAATCAAATAAGAATTGCCCCTAAAGATCAAGAAAAGATAGTATTCACCTGTGCATGGGGTACTTATTGTTGGAATGTTATGCCATTTGGGCTTAAGAATGCAAGAGCAACTTATCAAAGGGATATGACGATAATTTTCCATGATATGATGCATACATTTATGGAAGATTATGTAGATGACATACTTGCAAAATCTCATACAAGACAAGAACATTTCAACATCTTAAGCAAGATCTTTTATAGGCTGGAAAGATATCAGTTGAGATTAAATCCAAAGAAATGTGCATTTGGAGTAACCTCTAAAAAACTTATTGGGTACAATATATGAGCCTGTGGAATTGAAGTATATTCTGAAAAGGTCAAAGCCATCATGGATATGGAGTCACCTAGGAACATAAGTTAATTGCGATCTTAACAAGGAATATTGCAATCAATCAGAAGATTTATCTCTCAATTAGCAGATAGATGTCATCCATTCACTCATCTTCTACATAAGAATGTTTGATTCAAATGGGATCACAAATGTGAAGAGGCTTTTATGCAAATCAAAGAATATCTCATGAATCCTCCAGTACTAGTATCACCAATCAAAGAGAAACCATTGTTGCTCTATATCTCTGTGACAAATGTATCATTAGGCACTCTCCTAGCTCAACATGATGAAGAAGGAAAAGAAAGAGCAGTGTATTACATCAGTAGAACACTTGTCATCTATGAACTGACTTATACATCAATAGATAAGACATGTCTAGCAGTTGTATTTGCAACTCAGAAGTTGTGACATTATATGCTGACTCATTCTGTAAAGCTAATAGAAAAGATAGATCCACTAAAGTATTTGTTGAACAAGTCAACTTTGACAGGAAGATTAGCCAAATGGGTTATGATACTGAGTGAATTTGATATAGAGTATGTTGATCAAAAAGCTATCAAAGGACAAGTCATTGTTGATCAATTAGTTGAAGCACCTTTACAAAATGACATACCATTGCACATTGAATTTCCTGATGCAAACATTCTGACAGTAAGTACAAAATTTTGGGAATTGTACTTTGATGGTTCTTATACACAATATAGATCAGGCGCAGGAATTTTATTCATCACACCTCAGGGACACACAGTTCCAAAATCATATAGACTGTGGTTTCCATGCACAAACAATACTGCAGAATATGAAGCATTGACTATTGGGCTCAAAATGGCCATTGAATGGAATATCAAGGAATTACATGTTTATGGTGATTCATAGCTTATCATCAACCAAATAAATGATGATTATAAAACTAAGGATGAAAAGCTCATGCCCTACAAACAACTGGTAGAAGAGTTTAAATAACACTTTGTAGAAGTATCATTTACTCAAATCCCAAGAAATGAGAACAAAGCAGTAGATGCAATGGATATAATAGCATCTCTCTTGTAGAATAAGGAGAATCAACAGCATTACGAATTCCTCGTGGAAGATATCTTAACCCCTACCATTCAATCACAACATACCTACATGATTTGTCATATATCAAGGATCAATCAATCATTATACGACGAAACCTATCAGTACTTAAAAGAGAATATCCTTCCTCCTGACCTATCCCGCAAGAAAAGAAGAAATTTTATCTGTCAGTCATCCTGCTATACTATTATTGTTGATACCTTATATAGGCAAGGTCTAGATAGTACTTTATTGAGATGTCTTGAACAAGAAGAATCTGAAAAAGTTCTTAACAAAGTTCCTGCAAGTATTTGTGGCACACACTCAAGTGGTTTAACACTGGCTAAGAAAATTCTTCGTATGGGTTACTATTGGCCTACTATGGAGAGAGATTCATTCACATATGCCAAAAATGCAAACAATGTTAGAACCATGGGAATCTCATTCATGCACCAACACAAGAATTGTATCCTATGGTCGGATCATGGCCATTTTCTCAATGGGGCCTTGATTTGGTAGGAAAGATAAATCCTTCATCTTCTAATGGACATATGTTCATTTTGACTGCTACTGAATATTTCACTAAATAGATTGAAGTAGTACCTCTAACAAAAGTGACAGGAAAACAAATATCATCATTCATCATGGATTTTATAATATGTCGCTATGGAGTTCCTATGACCATTATAACTGACAATGGATGACCATTTAAGAATCAAGATGTGAAGGAACTCTGTGAGCAATTTCATATCCAACATAGTTTTTCTACTCCATATTATCCAAAAGGAAATGGTCAAGTTGAGGCATCAAACAAGACTATCTTGAAAATCTTGAAGAAAACAGTCAATGACGTTGGCAAAGACTGGCACATTCAGCTGAATCCTTCTCTTTGGGCATACTGAACCATCATCCACACACCAACGGGGGAAACTCCATATTGTTTAGTCTATGAATCAGGAGCCATATTATCCATAGAAGTAGAGATACCTTCTCTACGGGTTTCCTTGAAAGGTCTTATTCCAGAAGAAGAAGAACGTTTCTCTAGACTCCAAGAACTTGAATTGATTTAGGAATGTTGCCAAAATGCAACAGATCATTTGAAAGTATATCAATAGAGAATGGCAAGAAGTTATAATCATGGATTCAAGCCACACATTTTATCAGATCGGAGATATATTTCTAAAGGAGAATCCAAGAAATCATTAAGGTCGAGAAAAAAGGGTAAATTTGAACCAAATTGGCTAGGACCTTTTGTCATAGTAGCAGCATATGGCTCAAGAGAATACAAGTTATCTACCCTTGAAGGTGATTGGTTTGATGAACCTATCAATTCTATTTATCTCAAGAAGTTCTATGCTTGAGATATAAATTCCTAGAAAAAATCAATAAAAAGCATATAAAATCCTGAAGAAACCAGTAAAAATAAAAAAAAGTAGAAAATCCTTAAAAAGCATAAAACAGTGAAAAGAAAAAAATCAAAATATGAAAAGAGAAACAATGCAATAAATTTAGATGGTGAAAACGTGGTAAACAGGTGCTATCTAAAGAGTGAGTTCTTCCATCTATGAGATCACTTTGCGCACCTATCCACTTCATCATATTCAATCTATCGCTTCCTAGCTTATCCATTCCATCTTTCGCATCCATTTCTCTGAACCATTAGTAGAAAATATGCAGCTTACCAATAGTTATCAATATTTTCCATACTTGTCGTAGTCACTGACTTAGATTTTATCAGAATCATTCAATCTGCATTTGTATCCCACCTTAGTTTGGATCTTGATCAATTCATACATCCATAATAAATTTTTGTTTCCGTTGGGGGCAAAATCCTAATTCCTTTTGCAAAGGTGATCTCTTGAATATTTGAAAATCCAAAACATTCGGAAAACTTAGAAAAACCAAAAACATCTGGGGTTTTGAAATAGATAACGAGCAACAAAGCAACGAAGATCAATTCATTTCATGACAACTGAATTGTGAAACTCAGAAAATGAAGAATCAACCACCAAGTAATAAAGGATTATCCAAGATCATTCATCAAGATGATTATATCAGTTAATGACCATTAGAACATGTGAATGACATGCAAGATTCAATGTTTATTTCTTGACTTTATTGCTAATCATGTACTCTATGCAACTCAAGGATGTCCATGACTAGAGAAGCTATGATAAGGCATGATTAGTTTCCTTGATTGATGTCTATGGTTTATCTCTTATTAAGGTATGTACTTGTCTAAGGATATGATCGACAAAAGATCAAGAAGGATGTTCCAAGTCATGCATGAAAGGAGATAATCCTTGTCCATTCTACAATAAATACTCAGGTTGGCTTGACTCATTATATCAAGTTGCTTGCATTAACCTTGCTATATCAAAATCCATGTAAAAAAAACTCAGGTCATCTTGGATCATTATGTCAAGTTGCCTGTATTTTCTTACAACATTTTAAAGCTCAACGATGAAATCAAGCACTGTTACAAGACAAGCATATGAAGAATGGCAATATCATTTTTAGTTAGATCATTTTTAGATTAGCTTATTATTCATCTGCATTATAAGCATTCATTGTCTATTGCATTATAAGCATCTCATTTCATTCACAGATTAATGGTCATAAATAAAGATTGAGTAAACTTGGACAAACAAAAAAAATTTGCATTTGATTATTATAGGTGCATTCATTTTTTTGAATCATTTTAAATCATCATTCATTTCATTTAGTTACATTTTAATCATTGCATAAGGTTGCATTCAATTAAGTGCATTTCATTAATCATGTAGTGTATCATCATTATTATTTGTATTATCATTAAAGTTCATTAAAGATCATTTAGTTGCATCTTTGCACTTAGATTCCCATCATTATATGCATAAACATTAAAACAATCAATCATTCATTTGTATTCCCATATAGATCATTTCATCAACATATCATTTAAGTTAGTAATCATTTTGCATCCGCGATCATCAAAGATAAAAAATAAATAAACATTTATCATTGCATCATCATATAAAGCATCATCATAATGAAAAGAAAAGATCATAGCATCATCCATATAATCAATGCATAATAAAATATCATCATCATATAGAATCCATGTCTACATATAGATCATCATAAAATAATAAAATTCCAAGTATACAATGATATCAGATCAAAAATACAAAATGCCTCATTAATACAAAGTCAAGTCACGACTATCCTGTACCACTACCACCTAACTCTATCCGTCTCTATGGTTGTGGGTGAGAAGATCCTCCAGATGCCTATCTCCCATGATCACCACTCCTCTGAGGAGGTCCATTACTTCACCATTGCTAGTATTCATCCTCACAGTGGTATGATAACTACCTGCTCTCTGGATCTCTGCGACTGAATTGTCATATAATCGTCGCCAATGGTAAGTCTCCTTCCTGACCCGAACTAGTGCTCTAATAGTATCAGCTGAGAGAATGCCAAATCCAACCTGCTAAATGTGATCAAAGAGGCCCTGAGTATCCTATTGTCTCCTAACAGCTCTTTCTCTCTCTGTCATGAGTGTATGTACATATACTCTAAGCTGATCTAATTGTACTCTGAGACTATCCATGGTCTTTTGCTCTGGCACATCCTATTGTGGCACATGATCCCAAATACCCTCATCTCCACCTCCCTATCCACCTATTGGAATCTCAGTCCGAGTAGCTCTCAGAACCCGTCATCTAATGAGTGGAACATGATCCTCTGGATCCTCATCCTCTCCACCATGAGTTGCAATAACATTAGGGTCTGGCTGAATCTGACCAAAATCAATGCCTCTCCTACAACCCTCATCCAGTCCAGTCATCCTTCCTCCTCCTATAGTGGGAAACCCTCTCGGTGATCTCATCCCTGCCCTTCCATTATCCCTCCCAATCTATCCTACATTTCTCCCACCCATAGGAAGTGGTCTCCCAATCCTGCCAACTGGTCCAAACGGTCCTCCATGAACTCTCAATTGACCTCCCCTTTGTCCGGGTCTCCTACCACCTCCATCTCCACCCTCATATCCATCCCCTCTAGCCTCCTAAGCAACTCTAAGCTCTCATCTCTATCTCTGTCTCCTAATAACCGGATCATCAGAATCATCATCCTCATCTCCTGAGCTGGGAGGAGGATCTGTTGGATCGATAATACAAGGAAATGGGTGTGCCAGTATGTATTGAGCATAATCTGCAATAACCCCAGGATCTAGAATGTGCAATCTCATATCATAAGCTACCCTAGGAGTAGCCAAAAACTTTTCACATACTAACTCAAATGACAAGGAAGGTCCCCAATCTCGCCTATCTCTGTACTGTTGTGCATATATCGTGACACCAGTAGGCATGGGCTAAATAATACCAAACTGTCTCGGAATGTAACTAATCAACTGTCTCTCAATAATGTATAGAGTCTGACCAATGAGATATCTACTTTGCGGAATAAATGGTAATGTCTATGCATCATCCATCCATGGCTGACAATCGATATAAGGTCTCCAAACAACACTATCCAATAAATCAAGAACCCAATGCCAATACTCCATCTTACCCAGTTTATGCTGAGTAAGGATACCTATATATAGATAAACATATGGCTGCCTCTCTCCACGAACTCTATGATGAATAGGCCGAGTAATAGAAATGTGCTCCCAGCACCAAATCTGCAAAAGTGTGCATCATGTCGATAAACTAGCACCCTCATCAAAAACAACCTGATGAAGATCATGATACAAATTAGCAAGCATACAAACACCCCACGCATATCGAGTCTGACACTGCATCATTCTTTGAAGAATCTCACCCCAACCAATAGCAAAACCTTGAGATCTCCTATCTGGACAGATGAATCCACCAATCAAACCTATAAGAATCACAAGGAGAGTCTCATAATACATAATCATATCCTCCCATCGAATCTCTCCTCTCGAAATGCTCTCATCACCAAATATGGCTCTGCACACCTTTGTCCCTCCACGATCCTTAAAATCATAACGGAACTAGCTCACTGGTCACTGGGATGTGGAGAATCCTATAGACATCCTCAAGCATCACACTAATCTCACTCGTGGTCAAGTGGAAAGTGTTATTCTAGCTATGTCGTCTCTCGGCTAACGTTGTCAACAATCCCCTATTATGGGTAATATTAGGCATGTATAACAAGTGGCGTAATCCACAAGCATCTATATGTCTCACCTTTGCCTGTGTAAGCTCTGGCACTATGTGCCGCATTGACGAGAATTTCTCTCGACACTAGAGAATATAAAGTTTCTCTTGTTTACCAAGAGAATTCACTCATCAATCATCTATCTATCAAATCAAAGAGATCACTAATCTCTAACATCAACAATTGGTAAATTATTTCACATGAAGAAAATCAGGCTATCAAATAAATAAAAACCTATCAATCATGGTTTTCTATCAATCACTGAGTTCAATCAAACTCTGCTATGCTCTTCATCACAAACTAAATCGGCTTCTTATAGATAATCTATCCAATCAAATCAAATCAATCCATCGTTTATCCTATCAATAAACATTATTAAATCAAACAATCAAGTACCAATTCATCACAATTGTGCATCAAAATGCCTAAATCTAAACATCAAAGTGATTTTTTACTATGAAATCCATCAAACACATTCATCTGAAGCAAAAGCACTAATCTTTTTAACAAAAGCACTATTCTATTGAATGCAAGTGCTAAACCATACATGTGCATGAACCTTTTTAACAAAAGCGCTAAACCTTTGAGCATATGTGTGAAACAATCAAAAGCGTTGTTTTAAGCATCAAAAGCGCAAACACTCAGAGCACAAGTGTTGACCAAGCAAAAGTGCTAACATACATCACACATGCACTAACAAAATGAGCACATGCGCTAAGCTTAGCAAATGTGCCAACTTTACATGCAAAAGCACTAAAAAAGTAAATTAAAAACGCTAAACATACTTGCCGAAAATCGACAAATTCAAAATAACCAAAAACACGCTAAACAAATATGAAAAATCGTACGACAAGGTGCAAAAAGTTTGAGATAAGATACATACCAGATACCCATACTCAGGAGGTCGTTGATATCATCGAACGTGTTCAAATCGATGGTTCTCCAACGGGATCACCATTTTTCATAAATTTAATTGACGGATCTTTTTCAATTATCATGAGATCAATCGCTTATCCAAATTTTTCAACAAATTCATGATCAATCTCCCAAGGGGGCACACAATCAAGATTTTTATCTCCATCAGGCACACTACCGAGACTTGATTTAATCTTTGAAACAATGTTGTCTTGACATCATTTCAAAGAGGGGCAAAATGTATACACATAAAAATGGCTATGAGCGATTAAATAAATATTTTATATTTATTTAATATTTATTCTTCTATTAAATAGTTAATTTGAAAAGATTAATTTATTTAATTCATTTCGTGTCTTTCTATTAATTAATTTAATTGAAATATTTTATTAATTAATTCATCTATCATATTTCTCTAATTAATTAAATATCTAAATATTTAATCATCTCCTTCAATCATTTAAATATCTAATATCTAATAATTATTCTTCTATCATATAGTCTCAAATATTAAATAATTTCTAAATTATTTAATCTCTTATCCAACTCATCCTTCTATCTCCACTTCATCTTCCATTTGTCAACTCATTAATCATGTGGCTAAACATATGCATATTTCTTAAATATTAATTCATCATTTATCTTCAACCTCCAAATTTAATGAAATATTATGTACGTACATATTGTAGACGTATAAAATTGATCATATTCCTAAATGAATATTTTATGTTCATTTCTCTATTTGATTAAATCTAATTTAATTAAATTATCCACATTCTTTTATTTAATTAAGTAAATTACTCAATTTATTTAAATTAAATTCACTATACCCATTTAATGAATAAATCATTTTATTCAATTAAATCCCCCCTATCCACTTTTAATTAAATTCAAATTTACTTAAATAGTTATCCTAAATTGAATAAATCTAATTTATTTAATTTCCCCAAATTGCAACCAAATTGAATTAAATCATTTAAATCAATTAAATCCTATTATCCCTCCATCCACTTGCAAAATCATACATCTCCCACTTGCCTTCCTAAAACCCCTTTCTAATCCCTTCTAGAATCTTCTAATCGCTTCTAATTAACCTAACCCCTCTTCTAAACTTTGTCACATCCCTAAGCAAAGGGAAGTCACTTCTCAAACCTCAAAGTCTTTGATAACCATTAAAGGTTTTCAACCTTCAACAACTTAAATCCTCAAAGTCTTTGATAGCCATTAAAGGCTTCCAACCTTCAACCACTAAATCCCCCAAAGTCTTCAATAACCATTAATAGTTAACTCAAACCCTCTTACATGGTTAAAACATTTGTTTTAACTCAACCTTCATCCAACCCAAGGGTCTCATCAGGCCTTTAATGCTTTGACCATGATTATCTCTTAATCATTTGCACAAAGGTTTATCCTTGGATTAACTCTTAATATAGTGGATAATTCTAATTTAAGCTTGACCCTTACCCTCTAGATAACCATGAGGTCTCCTCAGGCATTTAATGCCTCCAACCCCTTCTCTCAACCCAACCCTATGTTGACACTTGTCACCATTTCATTGGTGCAAATTGTGCACATGGATCCCCAACTTTCAAACTCAACCCTTGATTAAATCTTTCAATCCTGACCATCCATTGCCCTATTTTTGCTATAAATAGAGCTCTCATTCCTCCATAATCATCATCCAAATTTGTAGTATCACACTTATGCTCAAATACATTCAAGCTTTCATATCATTTTTATGCTTATCATTCTAGCCTCTTTGAAATCAGGAATTAGTCTAAATATGCATGTTTAGAATAATTTATTTATTATTTAGCTCAATTATAGACTAATATATCATGTTAGGATAGTATTCATACTAATCTTGTCATCTTATCATTTAGTTTATTGCATTTCTAAGATCATGCATAGCTTAGCATACCTTTCATTCTAAAAATTATCAAAGCATCCCTCGTTCTTGCATTTGCCATCCCTAAACCATTTTGCTCAGAGATCTGAGAGCAAAAACATTGGTTCGAGGGACATTGTGAGATAGAAAACCATGGGACCCACCTTGGGAAGCTGAGTAATACGTTATTACTCTATAGCTTGCATCAAGAAGTCCTGTGTGTGTGTGTGTGGACAAGTATTTAACAATATTTTCACATATTAAGTTTTATTGACCCACTTTTCCCACATACATTTCTGGCGCCCACTGTGGGGCCCGACCCCGAATATCATATTGGTTTTTGAAACTAACCTCTTTTGCAGACATGCGGAAAAAATGGATTAGCGCGTTCAAATGACTGTTTAGCGCATCCAGTAAACAGCGTAGCGCATCTAGCCCACTGTTCAGTGCGTGGAGTCTCTACTATAGCGCGTAAAGTCCTTTATTTAGTGCATGACCCTCACTAAAACTTTTCCTGTAGGTCTCAACGCGGAATAAAAACAGAGTAGCGCATCTACAAAATCTATTAGCGCTTCGGATCTGTCAAACAACGCATCCTGTTTACCATATAGCACATTAAGTTCATCAGCCAACACATAAAAACTATCTTTTAGCGCATCAAATCAGTAATTTTCCTGCAGGTCTCAACGTGGGAGGAAAATAGAGTAGCGCATCCGGACCACGGTACAGTGCATAAAGATATTGTTTTAGCACATCAAAAATATATTGTAGCATGTACAATCTGTTCTGTAGCGCATCACAGATAAAAAAAAATTAAAAATTAAAATTGTAACAGCAATAGAATTTAGACTTGTAGAAGTCCACCGAAATCCAAATTTTCTAACTCGTGGATTGCAATTTTGCAGGATTCTGACGGTTTCTTACAGGTGGAGCGAGAAATTTTCTTTAAATGATTTCTTTTGTTGACCACCAAAACATTGAATTTACTTTGTTGACCAAAATTCCTTTTCATAGATTAGAAAATCATTGCTTTGAAAGGATAAAATAAACACCATGTTTTTGTGGAGCAACATGTCCACATAGATTTTAGCAAATCACTGAATTGAAAGGATAAAATAAACCAACTTGATTACTTTGTCTTGAAAGTGGAAGGAATATGCTCTTCCCTTAACTAGGTGATCAAAAATCCAGACCACTCTTACAGCTTTCTTTACTTCAAACAATAAAACCTTTAGCAGGCCTGCCTTCCCGAGGAGTTGCAATCAACTCTTAAAGTCATTTATGGTCGGTGTGAAGGGAACGACCTAAGTGGGGAACGGCTTTGATGCCAAGAATTCCAACCCACTATAATCAAATGTGGAAAGTGACGAAAGTCCTTTTCAATAGTTGTGCGCAATGATTAGCCTTCCCCCAGTATCCTTGAGATACGTAAAGCCTTTGTTCTAAAGGTTGGGAAGCCTCCTGAGGGAGTTTATCACTGACAGCCAAACAGGAAGCCTGATTACGAACCATAGAAATAGAAACTTTGAACTGAGTTAGTAACCAGACATTTATAACATCATAGTGCAAGGGTGGGGAAGAATCCACCGCCAAGATTACTCACCATATATCTCCCAAGATAACTACTCAACTGTGAAGCGATTCACTTTGAGTTAATTTATAGCAAAAGGCAAAAAAATGGGTGCCCTCTAGGGGGTGACACGGTTGTTTGAGCTGACGGAGTATCAAGACTAGTGAACTATGATGTTATTTACGACCCTTGACTAAAGAGTCTATCTGAAGTGTATTACTTGTATCAAAAACCTGTTAAAACATTGAGGATTTGAACACATCCTTGCAGAACGTACACTTTTTGTTAGATTAGGCAAAATGGTTTATACTTTTTATGCCGTGTTTGCATTTATTACTTCAGAAAATCATCCATAAAACTTGAAAAATTTGCAACAAAATTTCAAAATTCACAAAAATTGACCAACGGAAAAATCAGGGCAGTTTAGCACATAAGAGAAACCTATTAGAGCATGGAATACTTCTATTAGCGCATCCAAACCACTAGTTAGCGCATCAGGCTAAAATAGTAGCATTTTTATCATAGGTCAAATCAGTGTTGAAACTCTTTAGCGCATCAGAAAAACAGCCTAGCGCGTGGAAGCAACAGCTTAGCGTGTAGAGACTAAACATTAGTGCATAAAGTCCAATAGTTAGCGCATCGCAAACCCAAGATAGCGCATAGATTTTTCAACAGTTGGAAAACCAATTTTAACAGTCCAAAAACTTTAGCGCATGTCTAGGGGCAGCCTAGCGCGTGTGGTTAATGTTTTAGCGCATAGAGAAATTTCAGTAGCGCATGTAGACTCTGTTCTAGCGCGTGATCAAAAACAGAAAAACAGAGAGCAAAACCGGAAAAATTTTGAAAATTTCAAAAACATTTTCAGAAGCATTTTTCATCAACATCATTTTTCATCACACCAGAGTGACAAAAACAAACCACTAAAACTATTTCTTGAGCAAAATTTGTGTCAAAACGAACGTTGTCAGAATCCTAAAATGAATCACACAATAGAGGATGTCTCTCCTATCATAATCCAGAAATCTCATCATCAGTATCAACAGAATCCTTTACCATCTTACAGATTTTTATCTCAAAACACTTGTTTAAAAATCTCAAATTGTCAAATCAAGTTTCTAGATCGGGAGACTTTTAATCCATATCATTTGACACACTTTGTCATGAAGGGGCATCTAAACCTTCACTTTGATAGAGCAAGATTTGAAATTTTCAAAAACAAGAATCAACTGAATCCAAACCAATCAAAGGAAACCATTGATCACTCATGCATGACTAATCCCCTTATTTTGAGAAGAAGGAACCTTTATTGTAACATCACGTTGAAGAAACAACAACCCAGTTTTTCCAAATTCATCAAGAGAAACAAGTTCTTATACATCAATCGTCAACTCTTCAAATCTCATCGGGTATTCCTTTATCACGTCAAACATTATATTCAAAACAAATCTAGCAAATTTGATAAGGAACCCTTGAAAACAAGAGCATACTGTCAAAAGTCTGCTTTTAATCAAACCATAAACCGTAGCGGAAAGATCAATCCAGCATTCTTGCCCGATGAGTGCATCACGTATAACACATCTCGACCAGAACCACCCACCCCCGAGCAATGCATCGAAGAGGATTTTGTCCCCTTTGTCACCGAAAGTTTCTACTAAAATGTCTGTTACTCGCTCTCAAGCAACAAACAAAGCGAGACACACGCAAAATCAAGTATGAATCGCAGACTGTCAAATCCTTTTGAAGTTCCACAATCGGAAGAGCCTGAAATTACTGAAGCACTTCTCCAAGAATGTCAGGAAAACCCTTCATTCCAAAAGCTTGTAGAAAGGCTCATGGAAAATGACAAGGAAAAATATCTACTCATGCTTACAAGTAAAGGCGTTAAACTTCCCAAAGATTTAGACTCAAACATCTTTAAAATAGGATCTCGACAATATGCATATCAAGAACAACAAAGAGAAGAAGAAACCCATAACTTTGAACAACACATACCTGAGAAACGCATTCCAGAACAATGCATACCAAAAATGCGTATACCCGAACTAGAAACCCCATAGCAACGTATACCATTTACCACACCTTTTCAGCTGAGAACAAATACAAGGGAAGAACTTTTCCCTCGCCAAGAAAGTATACCTTTAGCTGCCCTTACTCAACAAATGCAAATGTTGCAAAGGCAAATACAAGATATGCAACAAGGGACAACAGTGCAGTACTCTTTAAACGAAATATGTCCTTATCCATTTGACAGAAGATTGAACATGGTGCCTTTTCCTCCAAACTCAGACGTTCCCAAATTTGATAAATATGATGGGAAAAGTGATCCCCGAGATCATGTTCGAGAATTTTGCACACTAAGCCTTGAATTTGCTCATGATGACACCTATTTGATGAGGTTATTCCCCAAAAGCTTGGGAGGGCAAACCATGGAATGGTTATCCAAAATCTCACCACCTGTCAGATCATTTGATGAATTGGTTAACAAATTCATAGCCCACTATTCCTACAACATCCAACATGCCATAACCATGCTAGATGTTTGCAACACCAAGCAAAAGAACAACGAAACATTCATAGTGTTCCTTCAACGCTGGCAACGCATGGTATCACGATATCCTTGAGCTATTCCCAAAAAGGAGAAAATGGAAATCTTCATTGATAACTTAAATTGTGAAATGAGTTACAGACTAAAACTTCAATGCATACCATCTTTCGCTAAATTGATTGAAAATGGCATTCAAGTAGAAGAAGCATGTGTCAAAAAGGGAACACTCAAATTCTACAAGGAAGGAACAAACTCATCAAACTACAATAACTAGAACAACACCAACCTTGACAAATCTCGATTTTGGACTCGAAACAAAAATGAAGGCAATAGTGAAACACATGATCTCAAATCTAAGCAACCAGTGCTTGCATTATCCGAAAATCCTCAAAACACGAAAAATCCTAAAAATGCTAATCCAAGTGCTAACACATATACACCAAACACTGATCAAGGACAACTCAATACAAACAACACCAATGATACTCAAAGCAAAAACATGAATCCAAGACCTAACAACAATTCACGCAACACAAATAATTTCCAAAAGTGTATCTTCACACCACTGGGGCAATCACTAGAATCAACATTCAGAGAACTTTTGGCAAACAAAATTCTTTCTTTGCCTCCAATCAGCAACTATGATCCCCCAATCAAACCACCTTGGTGGAATGATTCACACTATTGTGATTTCCATCACAACAAGGGTCATAGAACAAACGAGTGCATGAGATTGAAACACATAGTACAGGACATGATTGATCGAGGTGACTTAACGGTCGATGGTCTCAAAACAAATGGTGATCACGGAGCCTTCAAAAATCCTCTCCCAAATTACAACAAAGATGGAGCATCAACTTCAAATGATACACGTGGAGCTCGTATTAATCACATCTACAACAACACCATCAACCACATATCAGCTGACGATCATCAAGTAAATGTCATCACCATCCGAGATCAGCGTGATCATGAATCTGTCAATGTAACAACCCGAACTCAGAAATACGTCTTGAAAGGACATACTGCACCTACAACTACCACACCAAAAATCCAATATGACTTGGTCAGCCAACTACGCAAGACTCTAGCACAAATATCTATACTACAATTGCTGAAACTATCACCAAGGAACAAATACATATTAGAACAAACGCTATTGGAAACCAATGTACCTCAAAATTTGGATACAGACAGATTTCAAGCCATGGTCGCCCATATGACTGGACCGCACAACCTTACCTTTTCAGAACATGACGATGCTTCCTTAATCCATCCGCATAATACTCCTCTCCATATCGAAGTCATTGTTTGCAAACACCGAGTCAAAAGAGTCCTAATAGATGGAGGAGTCGGCCTTAATATATGTACTTTAAAGCTTATCCGTGCATTAGGCTTCTCAGAAGAATCTATTGATCCCTGCAAGAAGATTACCATAAAAGCATATGATGATGAGGAAAGGTCCTCTAAAGGAACTGTGATATTACCTATTCAGGTGGGACCAATACAAAAGGATACTATATGTCAGGTCTTGGACATAGACCTTACCTACAATATTTTGTTAGGGCGACCATGGATACATGAAATGTAAGCAGTACCTTCTACATATCACCAGTGTGTCAAATTTCCTTATGATGGACAAGAAATATCCATATCTGCTGATCACAATCCATTTCAACATTGCAACGCAATGGGGGCAGCCCAAGACAGTTTGGTTCCTCATAATAGAGAAAAGCAGCGATCTTCAACATCAGATCAACACACAGCAAAATCCGACTCCTTATGGGGAGACTTCAAACAGAAAATGGAAATCAAAGACCACGGTATGGGAGAATACTCTTTGGAGCCTTTATGTTTGGCTAAATTGCCAACATCACCTAGATCTCATGGATTTCCTACTACATCAACACATCTAGTTACTCAGCCCATCACCAAATTTGATGGTACTTTCATCCAACTGGGCACTCTAGCACATGAATCAAAGGATAAGGATACTCTTAGCTGGTTATACAAAGATGAGGAAGAAGCTCATAGAGCAGCCACTCTGGACATTGTTCTAACAACACACCTGTATGGAAAAGGCTACTTAATCATGAAGCAAATGGGATATGGCGGTAAAGGACCTATTGGAAAACGCAAAGAAGGAGTCACTGAACCTATAGATCTTCCTTCACAACCTAGCAGAAACAAAGCAGGATTGGGTTCTAAACTCACGTTCCTATTGAAACGGCCACCACTTCTAACTACCAAACCTCAATGGAAAGTAAAGATGAAGTACAAAGAAGAATCCTGGCAGGAAGCACTCTTTGAATCCGCAGAAACAATCCGCAAGGCATGGAAACGTCAAGATCAGAAGTTGCATCAGGAAAAGCTTCTAAGTCATAAGAAGGCCCTATCTACAGCAGTAGCTCATATTCAGACACCAATATCTCAAGAACAAATCATGTCATCTCCAGATACCGTTATTCCTCTCTGAGAAAGCATAGTCTATGAACAAATTCAGAAAGTAGAAGACGGATCTGACACAGAATCAACAAAAACCATCAAAATGGTATCCATCATCAAAGATTTGTTTTCACCATACAACATACCAGTTTATAGCATAGATAGAATCTGGGATGATGCCTATGAGACTGATTCCAATGAATATGAATGGGGTACCTGCTCCAATGCTACTACAGATATCCCTAGTGATACTGATTCTATATCTCTCTCCCAAAAAGAACATAATGCAGAAGATAGACTTCTTGAATTTGGACCACAGAATATCTATGACGTCGAGGAAAGCGAACAAGAACATTATGAGCAAGTATATGTAGAAGATGATACCATCGGAGACCTCGATGAAATTCGAAACTTCTTTAAAAACAAGAACCATCATGATGAAAACTCCGTCCTAACACTCACTGTAGCCGAACTTGATCCACCTAATGATTCCTTACCACTTGTCTTTCCTGACCTCATCGACTGGGATGAACCTGAAATCCATGATATACCAATTTTCCCAAATGATGAATCTATTATCCATTACCTATGTACCGTAAATCCGGAAACAGGCTCTACTAGTGAAGACAATAATGATGTCTACAAACCAGGGAGTGTCAAGTCTCTCAGCCACAAAAATGAACCAAATAAAGGATCTACTGCTGAAAACTAGTCAATGGCAGCTCTAGATCACAAAAAAGTAAAAATAAAGGATGCATCTGAGGGTGAAACCCTTTTTAAGGCACCTAATGATGAGAGACTTGACACTCTTCCTGAGCACTTTCATGAACAATCACCCATATTGATTGAGCCCACTCAATCAATCAACATTGGCACCATAGAAGCAGTTAAGAACCTACACCTTGCAGAATCTCTGACAGAGGCAGAAAGATCAGCATTCATCATTTTCTTTAAAGAACAGCAAATTAACTTTGCTTGGTCCTATGCGGATATGCCTGGAGTGGATCCACACTTAATCATGCATCATCTGTCCATTTCTATAGGAGTTAAGCTAGTCAAGAAAAAGCTACGAAAGATGAATCCACAGGTGGCACTCATGATCAAAACTGAACTAAAGAAACTATTAGATGTCGGATTCATCCGACCCATTGACTATGCAGAATGGATTTCCAACATCGTTCCAGTATCAAAACTAGATGGTAGTATCAGAATATGCACTGACTTCAGAGACGTCAACAAAGCTTGTCCAAAAGATGACTTTTCTCTGCCCAGTATCGACATCATTGTAGATCTCCCAGCAAGCCATGCAATGCTCTCACTAATGGACGGTTTCTCAGGCTATAACCAAATCAACATAGCTCTTGAAGATCAAGATAAAATAGCATTTACCCGTCCTTGGGGAATGTAGTGTTGGAATGTTATGCCTTTTGGCTTAAAGAATGCAGGGGCCAATTATAAAAGAGCAATGACAACAATCTTCCATGACATGATGCACACATTTATGGAATACTATGTGGATGATTTACTAGCTAAATCCTTCACCAGAGCAGAACATCTCAGCATCCTAACAAAGATCTTTGATTGATTGGAGAAATTCCAAGTCAGGCTCAACCCTAAGAAGTGTGTCTTCGGGGTTACATCAGGCAAGTTACTAGGCTACATTGTCTCAGCTAAAGGTATTGAAGTAGATCCGGCAAAGGTACAATCCATTATGGACATGCCACCACCGAAGAATATCAGTCAACTCAGATCTTTACAAGGATGACTTCAATCAATTAGGTGATTCATCGCTCAGCTAGCCGATAAAAGTCTACCATTTAACCATTTACTACACAAAAATGTACCCTTCAAATGGGAGGCCAAGTGTGTAGAATCTTTTTACCAAATCAAACAGTACCTGATGAATCCACCAGTTTTGGTACCACCAATCGCAGGAAAGCCTCTTATTTTATATATCTCAACAACAGATATATCGCTGGGGGCACTATTGGCACAAGAAGATCAACAAGGAAAGGAACGTGTCATATATTACATCAGTAGGGCATTGAATGGCTATGAACTCAACTATACATTCATTGAAAAGGCTTGCCTAACAGTGGTCTTCGCATCTCAGAAGTTCCGCCATTATATGCTAGCACACACCATCAAGCTGGTCGCAAAAATTGATCCTCTCAAATATCTACTCAGCAAGGCAACTATTACAGGCCGCTTGGCTAAATGGGTCATGATTCTCAGTGAATTTGACATTCAGTACACACAAAGATGAGCCATCAAGGGACAAGCCATTGCAGATCAGTTGGCCGAAGCACCGCTACCAGGAAAACACACCATGGAGATTGAATTTCCAGACAGGGACGTTCTTGCTCTTTCTACTAAACAATGGACCCTATACTTTGATGGATCCTATACACAACATGGTTCGAGTGCTGGCATTCTGTTCATCACTCCTGAAGGACACACTATACCAAGATCATATCGGCTTATGTTTCCCTGTACAAATAATGTGGTTGAATATGAGGCATTGGTTATAGGCATCAAAATGGCCATAGAATGGAAAATCACAGAGTTAAAAGTCTATGGGGACTTGCAACTGGTCATCCATCAAATCAACAATGACTATCAGACAAAGGATGACAAGCTACTACCCTACAAGTGAATGGTGGATGATTTCAAATAGTATTTTGTGCACATCACCTTCGAGCAAATACCAAGATTAAACAACAAAGCAGCCGATGCAATGGCTACTATCGCTTCACTACTACAAATCCCAGAGCAACAGAGTCGTTATGAGTTCCTGGTAGAGCAACTGTTCTCCCCTGCCTATGACCATTCTGAATCCCAAGTTATCTATGCCTTGACTGGTTCATATTCTCCGTTATATGGACCAATATATGACTACCTCAAACACAATATCTTACCCATTGACCAATCCCGTAACCAAAAACGTAACTTTATCCGACAAGCTGCCCGCTACACCCTTACCGCTGATACTTTGTATCGTCGAGGTCTAGATGGCAATCTTCTTCGTTGTCTTGATCGTAATGATTCTGATTCTGCTTTACACGAGCTTCACGAAGGTATTTGTGGCACACATTCAAGTGGTACTACTCTTGCTAAAAATCTTCTAAGGATGGGATACTACTGGCCTACAATGGACAAAGACTCGTATCACTTTGCTAAGAAATGTCCTAAATGCCAGATCCATGGTAATCTGATACATGCACCAGCATAGGAATTGCAGCCTTTTACAACTTCTTGGCCCTTTTGTCAGTGGGGACTAGACTTAGTAGGCAAAATTCATCCTTCATCTTCAAATGGACACAAGTTCATTATAACTGCAACGGATTATTTTACCAAATGGATCGAAGCAGTTCCCATGACCACAGTAACTGGGAAACAAATTGCCTCTTTTATCCTAAATTATCTAATCTACAGATATGGTATTCCAAGTTCAATCGTCACAGATAATGGATGACCTTTCAAAAACCAAGATGTACAGGAACTATGTGAAAAATTCAAAATCCAACATAGGTTCTCTACACCATATTACCCACAGGGCAATGGTCAAGCAGAAGCATCTAACAAGACAATCTTGAAAATCCTAAAGAAAATAGTAAATGATGCAGGCAAAGATTGGCATGTACAACTCAATCCAGCACTTTGGGCATACAGAACCAGCATCTGCACACCTACAGGAGCAACACCATACTCATTGGTATATGGATCAGAAGCCATTTTACCCCTAGAGGTAGAAATCCCATCTCTCAGAGTCTCTTTGAAAGGCTTAGTCCCAGATGAAGAGTATCGAGTTAACCGACTGCAAGAACTTGAACTCTTACATGAAAGACGTTAGCATGCTTACACTCATCTCAAAGCATATCAGCAGCGCATGTGCAGGAGCTACAATCATAAAGTCATCCCCCGCAACTTCAAGGTTGGTGACCTAGTCCTCAAAGAAAATCCAAGAAATCAGCAAGATCGGAAAAATAAGGGGAAATTTGAACCTAACTGGTTGGGTCCCTATGTCATCATATTAGTTTATGGATCAGGTGTCTATCAGCTAACAAATTCAAAAGGCGATGTGCTCGATGAACCAACTAACATCATTCATCTGAAAAGGTACTACACTTAAGTAGCCTAGTGCATAGAAAAAGCCAAAATAAGCAAAAAAATCAAAAAAATCCAGAAAAAGCACAAACAAAGTACAATAAAAACAAATGGTGAAAACCTGGTCAACAAGCGCTCTTGTGAAAGAATGGCTCCTCCATCTATATCCATACCATTTTATCCATACAAACACTATTGGCCATCGCCCGACACTTAGCACATATCCATTCAGGACATACTTAGTGTAGTCACTATCCTGATTTTCCTATATATCACTAATCCACCATGGCTTGAAAATCATTGTACATATTCACATCAAGAGGGACACTCGGCTAGGGGCATGTAAATCATCTCAATATTGCACACATTCAAGACATCAAGGCTATTTGTAAAACTCAACAACTTGACATCCAACAGGAAAAACTACGCTTCATCGCCAAACAAAACAAAACAAATCACAAAAATACCAAGGATGGATGATTTTTTGAAGTACTGAATGTTGCACTATAGCATAAAATCTCGACTAGTTTTGCATTTTGAACTTTTTGAATTATTGGATTCTCTCCCTTGCCTCACTAAAAAGCTTCACAGCTGAGTTCAAGGGGAACTTCCAATATTTTCCTAGTCTTCTGTCTAGGAGAAGATTGCTTGTACTATGTGAATACATGCCTTGGGACGTGATACATCGAATATCACTAAAGGCCTGATTCCGCTTCATGCATACAAATGATCTAATCTTGTCTGTTTATGCAATACGCACTTAGGTCGTCCTGGTTCAATTATACCTTGACGCTTGTGCTATCTTGCAAAATCAAATATCATGTAAATTTTTCTCAGGTCATCATGGTTCAATTATACCATTATGCTTGTATAAATTTTCAACATATCCTAACCAAATCAATGCTCAATGATGAAACCTACAAAGAAAGCAAATAACATATGGTTGTATCGGATGGCAAATACAGAATGAGGGATGCTCCAAAAACAATTAGTTGCATATCATTTTACAATTAGTTGCATATCATTTAACATCATTGCATATCATTTAAGCATGTTTGCATATCATTTTAACATCATTTACATATCATTTTACATTTAGTTGCATTTTAAAACATACATCTCATTTTCAAGATACATCTCACAGCATATAAAAACATACATCCTGCATCATACATTATACATTTAAACATTGCATCATCATAAAGAAACGAAATAGCTCAAATAAATGCATCCATATAAACACATCACATGATCAAAAATGGTGCCATATATATATATATATATATATATATATATATATATCTCAAAAATGATCCAAATGTACAAAATGTGTCACAACACTGTGTCCAGCACAAAGAATACAATGCTCAAAATACAACAGAGACCATGTCTCTCAAGTATGACTATCTCCTGACGGAGATGGTCTCGCTCCAGATGCACCCGCCCCTGGATCTCCAGGAGGGTCCTGTCTCAGTGGCCCCGTAACACCTCGACTCTCAGACCGTGACCTAGTAGCTCGAGATCAACTAGATCTCGACTGTGCAAAACTCTGTACTCCCCAGTCCCTGGGTACTGCCGCCTCATAGTGCCACCTATAATACTCCGCCTCCTGCGCTCTCAGCGCCAGCTCTCTCAGGGTGTCTCTCATCGGACCACCCGTCGCTGCTCTCTGCATGCTCAACACTACCTCCTTCGCTCGTCCCCTTCTCTTTATCTCGGTATCTCGCTCAGTCGTCAACTGAGAAATCTGCCGCTGATAGGTCAAAATCTGTGCCTGCAGCTACTGTACAGTAATCTGCAAGGTCCGCATCTGAGCATCCTCCATATGACCTGGGACTTGAACTCGTAGCAGTACCTGTGCTGGAGGAACCCCTCCC
This sequence comes from Cryptomeria japonica, assembly GCF_030272615.1. Taxonomy (NCBI): domain Eukaryota; kingdom Viridiplantae; phylum Streptophyta; class Pinopsida; order Cupressales; family Cupressaceae; genus Cryptomeria; species Cryptomeria japonica. The sequence goes on from NC_081411.1 coordinate 595,189,967, forward strand.
ACTCGACCTGCCCTCGATGCTGGAGGTGGGAGTACATCCATCCTCCTCCTCTATGCTGGTCGACCAGGCTCATCCTCACCCCCCACTGCAGCTAGCACCTCCCCCACTCTCCCCTCTCTACAGACTCCAATAGCCAATCCACCTCTCCCCCTATCTATCCTCCCCTATTGCACTTCTCTCTCCACACCCCTATCCCCTCTCCTCCCTCTATCTCCCCACCTCCCTCTGGCTCCTCTCCCTCGTCCTCCTCCTCCATCCTCCCCATCATCTTCATCGTCTCCCCCGTCTCCCACCTCCTCATCTGAATCAAAGGCTGGCCTCATCTCCTCAGGATAGATATCCTGGCCACCACCCGTGCAGCAAACAATTGAGAAAACTCATCTGTCATGCCCGCATCTTGAATCTCAGGGGCATAATCCCATATCTATCCGGCCAATCCCACAAACCCACAAACTCCTGCACCGCCACGGCACTATCAATGGTCAGCCCCCAATCAGCCACATCCTGCTGCCGCCATGCATAAAGGCACGCTCCCTGAGGAATACCCTGCTGGTGCCCAAACTGCCTCAAAACTTGGGTCACCACAAACCGCTCAATCATGAACGGGGTCCTCCCAATCAGGTACCTGGTCATAAATACAAAGGGCATCTCTAGCCCATCCTCGGCCCACACCTCACATCCTGTATACGATCGCCATGTGACCGTATCTATGTTATCCAGCACTCTCCTCCAATGCTCTAGTTTGCCTAGCTTACGCTGGACAAATAGACCCCTGTATCCGTAGGCATATGCACATCCTACAGGCCTATCTCTATCTGCTAGTGGCCTCGTTGCTGGAATGTGCTCCCAGCACCATACCTATAATAATGTCACGCCAGCTGACAAACTGCCATAACCAAGGTATACTACCTCATGCAGACCCCAGTATAAATGGGCTAGCATAGCTGACCCCCATGCAAATCTCTGCCCCTGTGTAACCATCTCCTCCAAAGCTAGCCCCCATTCCACCAAGAATCCCTTTGACCTGCAACCAGGACAAAAGAATCCACCAATGAACCCTGCTAGTATGACTGGCAGTGGTGCATAATCTAAGTCCAAAAACTCCTGCCATGGGATCTCATAGCTGCAGATGGTATCATCCTGAAAAATACGGCACACTGCCTCTGTACCACCCTCCTCTAACTGCTCATAGGGTAGGAGTGCACCTACTACAGGAATGCGCAGGATCCTGTAACAGTCCTCAAGTGTGACGGTCATCTTTCTAGTGGCAAAATGGAAGGTGTTTGTATCACTATGCCACCTCTCTGCCAAAGCTGTCAATAACCCTCGGTTCATAGTGAACCGAGGCATATCCAGGAGAGAAATCAATCCACATCTCTCAATAATGTCAAGGTCGACCTGCGACAACTGCGGTATCAATGTCCACGATCTGGGAAATCTCTCCCGCGACTGAACCACGCCCAATCGCTCCTATCAACAAGCAAAACAAATCTAATATTAGTTTCCACATCAAATCAAAGATATCAAAATCAAACTTACATCAACAAACATAAAACAATTTGCTCATCTACATCAAAGTTCAAAATCCTATCATTTCATATCAACTTGTAAAACAACTCAAGTTATCAAAAACCATATCAAAACTTGTAACACAACTCAAGTCTCCACAATCACATAAACTTGTAAAACAACTCAAGTTTCCCATCCATATTAGCTTGTAACACAAATCAAGTTTCCAACCCATATCGGCTTGTAACACAACTCAGGCTTCACACATTGAACTTGAAACAGAACACGCAAACAACTCATATTTTGATCAAAACATCACATTGATATCTATACATAACTTGAAAAAATTGCAAATCCAAACAAGTTATACCGACGCTCATATTGGACAAATCCATAAAATCATGACAATCAAAGCAAACAAATTTACAAATCGGCTCATCTCGCAAAAAATTTCCGGATGCGCTAAAACAGATACCCAATGTGCTAAAACCCCCCCACGCGCTAGGTTGTCTTTCCTACGCGCTAATCTATCTACCCTATGCGCTAGACTAACTCTACACGCTAACTCTTTCCCCCAATGTGCCACCTAACCTACCCTATGTGCTAGACTGATTCTACGCGCTAATCTACACCTCCTAGGCGCTACCAGTTTGACCCTATGCACTAGGTTAACCCTACGCACTAAACCCCCTTTACTATGCAAACCCCTACGACCCCTATGCACTAGGTCAACCCTACGCGCTAACCTATTGACTGGACACACTACCCGATGGTTGCTATGCGATATTCTACATGTATGCGCTAACCTATTAATTTTATGCGCTATCCTATCTTTTTCGGATGCGACCCCTAAAATTAAACTTGATGCGCTACTTCAAACTTCGTATGTGCTAATCTAGGCCCTAGACGCGCTAAACCATTAAACCCGAACTTTGAAAATCAAAAACCAACTAAAAACGACAAAATGAAAAGTCAAAAGAGGGTCAAAAAATTGACTTACTGGTGGTCCAAGCACTGCAGGTCTCCGGTACCTCCAAACGTGCTCGAAACGGTGTCTATGATACGGAATAGGCATTTTCTCTGCAGACCAAATTCTCTTTCTCCAAAGTCAATAAAACATAAATGAATCTAATTCAAGCCCTTTTCCCCTTCTATAGGAGGAAAATGAAATTAGGGTTAGCCGAATGGACCTGTAATATGGTCGCGGTCTCCCCTATACCAACATTTGTAACTTATCAGGAGATGAATCAATTTGCACACATTTTACATGCACGAAATCATACACATCATACGCAACTCATCAAATTAAATCAAAAATTTTCAAAATATTGATTCATCTCCCGAGGGGGCATCATCATCAAATATCGAATCTGGGGCATCACCATCAAATCAAATCCGGGGCACAACTTGCAAATCAAAAGAGCAACACAAAAATTGCATTTGATTATAAATCACAAAAACACCTCATTTTCTTTGAAATAACATGTGCACACACGTCACTTCAAAGAGGGGCAAAATGTAGACGTATAAAAATGACCATATTCCTAAATGAATATTTTATGTTCATTTCTCTATTTGATTAAATCTAATTTAATTAAATTATCCACATTCTTCTATTTAATTAAGTAAATTACTCAATTTATTTAAATTAAATTCACTATACCCATTTAATGAATAAATCATTTTATTCAATTAAATCCCCCCTATCCACTTTTAATTAAATTCAAATTTAATTAAATAGTTATCCTAAATTGAATAAATCTAATTTATTTAATTTCCCCAAATTGCAACCAAATTGAATTAAATCATTTAAATCAATTAAATCCTATTATCCCTCCATCCACTTGCAAAATCCTACATCTCCCACTTGCCTTCCTAAAACCCCTTTCTAATCCCTTCTAGAATCTTCTAATTGCTTCTAATTAACCTAACCCCTCTTCTAAACTTTGTCACATCCCTAAGCAAAGGGAAGTCACTTCTCAAACCTCAAAGTCTTTGATAACCATTAAAAATTTTCAACCTTCAACCACTTAAATACTCAAAGTCTTTGATAGCCATTAAAGGCTTCCAACCTTCAACCACTAAATCCCCCAAAGTCTTCAATAACCATTAATGGTTAACTCAAACCCTCTTACATGGTTAAAATTTTTGTTTTAACTCAACCTTCATCCAACCCAAGGGTCTCATCAGGCCTTTAATGCTTTGACCATGATTATCTCTTAATCATTTGCACAAAGGTTTATCCTTGGATTAACTCTTAATCCAGTGGGTAATTCTAATTTAAGCTTGACCCTTACCCTCTAGATAACCATGAGGTCTCCTCAGGCATTTAATGCCTCCAACCCCTTCTCTCAACCCAACCCTATGTTGACACTTGTCACCATTTCATTGGTGCAAATTGTGCACATGGATCCTCAACTTTCAAACTCAACCCTTGATTAAATCTTTCAATCCTGACCATCCATTGCCCTATTTTTGCTATAAATAGAGCTCTCATTCCTCCATAATCATCATCCAAATTTGTAGTATCACACTTATGCTCAAATACATTCAAACTTTCATATCATTTTTATGCTTATCATTTTAGCCTCTTTGAAATCAGGAATTAGTCTAAATATGCATGTTTAGAATAATTTCTTTATCATTTAGCTCAATTATAGACTAATATATCATGTTAGGATAGTATTCATACTAATCTTGTCATCTTATCATTTAGTTTATTGCATTTCTAAGATCATGCATAGCTTAGCATACCTTTCATTCTAAAAATTATCAAAGCATCCCTCGTTCTTGCATTTGCCATCCCTAAACCATTTTTCTTAGAGATCTGAGAGCAAAAACATTGGTTTGAGGGACATTGTGAGATAGAGAACCATGGGACCCACCTTGGGAACCTGAGTAATACGTTATTACTCCATAGCTTGCATCAAGAAGTCCTCTGTGTGTGTGTGGACAAGTATTTAACAATATTTTCACATATTAAGTTTTATTGACTCACTTTTCCCACATACACATATATTTCATAACCTTCTTCTATATTCTCTCCAACATCCCTACATCTTAGGAAAGAATTGAGTCCACTTGTCCTCTCATGCCTAAATTTTCTCCAACCATCCCTAGATTCCCCCAATCAGCAACCCAATCAAGGTGAGATGAGTGACGATTGTCTTCTCCTTCTCCCTTTCTCTCAACCTTCAACTTTTCTCACAGGTATCCAAATCTGAAGATCTGATCATGACCGTTGATGTGGACCACATCATCTTATCCTCTCAAAGTCTATAAAATCAAGAGTTTGAGTTAGAGAGAGTTAGTCTTCAAGTGAGTTTTCAAGCTAACCATTTGTGAAAACTTATGCATCCGTGAGTTTTAATCTTGAAGCAAATAGAAATTTAGCATAATCATTTAGCATTGCATATCACAGTATCAGTTAACTATCAGTTATGAGTCCATTCTTCATATTCCATCTTGGAAGCTATCAGTGCTTGTCTAAGAGCACACCATCTGCAACTAGGAATAGTGAAGTTAGGACACAATGAGACTTAAATCATGAAGGTAATAATAATGTTTTTATTTTATATGTATTTCATGCAGTTTCATTGGTTGAGTTTGGATTTCCTGTAGCATTTCCTTTGCATTTTGTGAAGCTAGCATGTTGCAAGTAGTATTCTGATGATGAAATTCAAGTCGACACAGGTAACATTCTTATTCTTTGACCAAAATTTAGGTTTGTCATTGTTATTGTTGTTGTTGTTGTTTTTGTTGTTGTGATTGATTTTATTGTAGGAATTTTTGTAAAATTTTAACTCTCCTTTCTTTACCATTGCATCTTCTATCTTTAGACAATTTTCAATCATTTTAGCAATAGAAAGAGGACATTGTATTTTAAGACGGTAACTCATTTCACTGATAAGGTTGTCAATGAATATGTCCATTTTCTCTTGATCGGGTACATCTCTTGGATATCTATTGAATATTTGTTTCTGTAGCGTCCTAAAATTGCGACACTTGCAATTTCGACTACATTTGGGTCTTCACGATGGCGGCGCAATGTTGAACCTGAATGCAGACCCTGAAACCTATTTATGACACCAAAAACTGCATTTTTCAGCACCCTGGCCTAATCCTCCTTGCACCTTGTTGTCCCGGGAGGTGGGACCATGGTACCCAGTGCCCTGGTCCCTGGCCCTATTTTGGGCCCGGTCTCTTTTGGGCATCGGGTCTTTAAGTTTGCAAATTGGGAAATAATGTTTCCTGGTCGGCCTAAGGTCGGAAAAATCAGTCTATCAGCCCTAATTGACAAGTATATAAACTACATTTCCCCTCCCATTTGAGGAGGCAAGGAAAAAGAGGAAAATATATGCAAGCAAGAGGCGGAAGTGATATTCAAACATTCAAACATTCAAGCATTCAAGCATTCCTTCAAGCAATTGAGCATTCTAAGTCTCCATTCAAGGCTAAGTGTTGCATTCAAGACAAGGATTCAACCATTGAAGAGGAGATCACTTACAACATACAAAATACAAAATTCATTACACCTTCGCATGTAAGAATACAAACATTCTTACAACAAGGTATTAGTACTTGTTTACATTACAAACATTTACATTTACAACATTCTCATTTCTTGGTTAATTCCAAAACCGGGGTTTGACCTAAAGGAAAACCCCTAATCCCTAACCCCCCAATCATCCTCTCTTTTCTGTGTGTAGGTTGCAGGTACGCAGCTGTAATTGAAGATCTGGAATCCTTGTGCAGAGACGAACAGATCCCCCTTCGTTTCGTGGATTTTTCGGAGGACCGTGTGCACGCCGGGTGCCATCGTCCCATCAACTTTCGCCCGAATTTGCAGAATAGCATCATCTCGACATTTTACTGCTAATTCCAGGTTCGTAGCTTCATCCCATATCCCTATCTCTGTTTACAAGCGAATCTTTCTTACGTTATATGCATTCCTAGTTCAATCTTTCTATCTACATTCTTTACAAAAGAGGGTATCCTTGATGTCTCAACCCTTGAAACTCATTTAGAATCCAGTCTTGCATTGTGTGGGATTGGATCTTGTGGGCTTCAACCCCTCTTTTGAATGTAAAGTCCCTCCTAAGTGAAAACCGTCAATCCTAGTGACCCCCTTTCTCCTTGGAGTGGGGGAGAACACCTAGGGTTTGATTTTCCGCTTTACATTTTGGTGAACCCGCCGTGAACATCCTAATTCTGATTATTCATGGTTAGATCTGAAAAATTTGCTTCTTTAATTACATTTTCATGTTTGATCTTTTACAAATTTTAGAGGTTAATTGTATAAAAAAACCCTAAAATTTTCTGTTTAGTAATTGAGCTTGTGAAATGTTTAATTGTTAATGCTTGTTTCAGATCTACCTTTCTACTGCAAATTATCAAATCATATCTGTGCTTTAATTTTGAAAATTAGGTGGTTAAGTGTTAAAACCCTAATTTTTAAAACCCTCTTGATTCAGCCTTTGACTGATGATTTCACTGATCAAAACACCTCTAAATCGGCTGTAACTTTGGATTCCGCAACAAAATCATAATATCTCTCATCCCTGAAAATTTGGAAAAAAGTTGCGAGGACCGTGTGCACCCCGAGCGCCATCGTCCTCGACATTTTTTCTGAAATTTCGGGAGCTAGATCTTACTGTATTTTCCTGCTAAAATCCAGAATTTTGGCTGATTTCATCAAGTCTAACACTTTCAAAATTAAAGTCAAAGTTGGTCTAGCGATTGCTTGGATTAAGGCTTCTAATCATTCAAAAATTATTGAAATTAAAATTCATGTCAAAATTGTGCTTCTTACTATCCTAAATCTGAAAAGTGTGTTGGCATTCATTCGAAATTTCAGTACTTTATTCAAATTTTTGCAGTTTGTGACTTTTGAAATTAAATGTTTAATTGCAACAACCTTGATTTCCACTTTCAAAATTGAATTTTGTGTGAAATTGAGTCAATTTTTAATTTTCAAAACCTGCATTGCTTTTAGTATTCCCTCTAAAATCATAAAATTCAAAATTTTAGTTTCCCTCTCTTTTTCAAAATTCAAATTTTGCATTTTTCAACAAACTTGGTAGGGTTCAATTTTGAGATTGCAACTTTAATTTGGCCTATCTACAGATCGTAAAATTAGCTCTAAAATCATCATAACTTTCATCCCTGAAAATTTCAAAAAAAGTTGCGAGGACCGTGTGCACTCCGTTCGCCACGGTCCCGGACTTTTTTTCCGAAATTTCAGGAGATTGTCCTGATTGTATTTAACAGCTTAAATCTAGGAGATTGGCTGACTTTATTGAAATTTGCTACCTCTAAGATACAAAATTTTCTCCCTCTCTTTAGTGCATGAGTTTTACAACAATAAGCCCTACTTACACTATTCCCGTTAGACGAAGCCTTAGAATTAAGTCTTTCCAAGGTTTAATTACTGAGGAGATGGAACCTAATTTGAATGGCCTTTTTAATGAGGACACGGGTAATTCCTCTAATCCTCCTAATGATGAAGAAGCTCTCCATGAGGTTTCTGAAGAACAACTTTCAAAATTGGATAACCAATTTGATGATTTTCGACAATGGATGTCTCCAGAATACCCCGATAGTCAAGCTCTTCCCTTAATTGAGGGTCTAAAACGTATGGTTCAAAATGATAAGAATGGAATTGATATTTTGCGTAGTATTGCACACATTGTGGATTTGAATGTGATGCCTATAAAGAGTTGTGCTGAAACTTTAGGTTATACACAACCTCCTACTCAAGTCAATCATTCTATCCCTTTGACAACTTCTATTGCTAGTATACCTACTTTTACATCAAACATAATGACTACTTCAATACAAGACATTCCACCTCTGATCACCAGTCATGGGGGCAATCCTTCTTCTTCAATTAACCCTCTTCCTTCATTTAATTTGACTTCTTCATTCATTCCTTCAATAAGTGTTCCTATTACATCTCCACAAATGAACCTGGTGCAAGGGGGCAATTCATTTAACCATTCCATTCCTCCTTGTAGTGTTCCTCCTTTCCAATCATCTCCTATGAATAACTATCATAGTGTCCCGCCACCTTACTCTCAATCAATACCTTCTTTCAATAACATAATACCTCCTTCACAATCTAACACGTCTAATATGGACTCTTCGATTGAAGCGACCATTAACAATCTTGCACAAACTGTCTCTTCTTTACAGCAACAAATTGCCTCTATGAATCAATCTAAATTTAGTGTGCCCACATTTGATGTTGCGAGCCCACTTTCTCTTGACATTGTTCGAGCTATTCCCCCTAAGCATGTTGAACTCCCACAATTGGAGCTTTACAATGGTAAAGGTGATCCTCTAACACATGTTAAGACCTTTCAAACAATATGTACTGATTTTGCTCATGACCAAAGGTTGCTTGCAAAACTGTTTACTAGAACATTAAGAGACAAGGCTCTACAATGGTATTGCTCGTTGCCTTCCTATTCTATTACTTCTTTCCAACAACTTGCAAATGCTTTTATTCAACAATTTCAAAACAATATAAGTCCTAAAGTTACTTTGATTGATTTAATGCATTGTAAACAAGGTGTTAAAGAAAAAGTGACTGATTTCATTGGTAGATATAAGCATTTGTATGCCCAAATTTCTTTTCCAGTACTTGACAATGATATTCAAAGAATCTTTATTTCTAATTTACAAAAAGATATTAGAGAAAAACTTTTGTTTTCTGAGTTTACTTCTTTCCAACAGTTGTGTGCAACTCTTCACAATTATCAATTGACTGTGAGTCAAATGGAACAAGAAAATCCTATGGCTCCGAGTGATAAGGGTGATAGTAGTCAACAACCATTTGGGAAGTTTAAACCAAATAGAGAGTCCATTAAATTCAATGAAAACATCATCAACAACAATGTGAATGCAGCATCAGGTGTGCCTCCTATTTCTAAGTTTTTCAAGAAAGAAAGAAAGTTTACTCCTTTGAATGAATCATTGCATAGTATTATGAATAAGTTATTGGAACAAAATGTGCTTACTCTTCCTCCTATAAGGCAAATAGATCCTGCAAAGATTAATTCACCCTATTTTGATAACAAATCTTTTTGTCAATTTCATCGTCAACCTGGGCATGATACTGAAAAGTGTTTTGCTTTAAAGGGTAAAATTCAAGATTTGATTTATAATAATACTATCTCTGTTTCTGGTGTGAATGATAAAGGCAACACATCTGTAGCTCCTCCTAACCAGAATCTCAAGATTTTTACTGATCCATTACCTTCCCATACCTCTAATGCGATTGATACTAATGATTCCTCTGTCTCACCTGATGATCTTGTGTCTATGACTCCGAATGTGATTAACTTTGTAGAGCAGCAGAAAATCCCTAAAGAACCTTCCATCACATTTGATTCTAGTGAAACTATCAGGGCACCTGATGGTCCTTTATATATAGTTGCAAAAGTCAAGAATACACCTTGCCGTGGAGTGCGTATTGATCCTTCTTGCATGGTTAATGTCATTACTGAAGAATTTCTTTTCACTTTGCAATTGAATCAAGTGATCTATGACGAAACAAATGTGGTTGTGAAATTATTTGATGCATTTTCTTCTCCTGCAATTGGTTCTATTACATTACCTATTGAGGTCCATAATAAATCCCTTGATGTGAACTTTGCTATTATTCCATCGTCCAAACAATTTCGTGTGAAGCTGGGCTATCCTTGGCTATCTTCCATGAAAGCTATTGCTTCTCCTATTCACAAGTGTTTGAAATTTCCCCATAATGGTGAAGTTATTACTATCAATCATAGTCTCTTTAAACCAGCTGAAAGAACTTCTAGCGTTCCTATTGATTACTTTTCGCCTAAACAATTCCAATCTCTTCCACCGCGAAGTGATCATCTTTTCAAATCTTATCAAAAGTGGAAAAAAGATATGATCCTATCTCTAAGTGAACCTAGAACACCCAAACTTGATATTCCTATCATTCTTGAGAAGGAAGTTCTTCCTTTGAAAGATAAAACTAATGTCTTTCCTCAAGAAGATTCCCAACCCATCCCTACGGATGTGACTATGTCTATGCCTAATAAACTTTCTAAAAGTAGACCTATACCTCCTCGTCATGATGGACTTGGTCTCCTTCCTAAATCAAATATTCTTCCTTTATATGGAGCAGTTCCTCCTCCTTCTTCTTATAGAGAGAAGAGACCTTCTTCTTCTCCTATTATCCAACCTAAGAGACCACAACCCAAACACCCAAGTGATAAGGATGAGAACATTCCTCCTCCTCAATCTTCTCAACTTCCTACTAAGACTAGACAAAATCATTCTGCACATGAACGCCGACAAAAGCGTCATCTTAGAGCTCAGGCAGCTGCTTCTCAAACTTTGCAATCCCCAGAAACACCTTCAGCTAGCATTATTCCATTTTCTCCTCAGCTAGAAATTGAGCCAAAATCTCCTAAACATAAGATGCATGATGGTCTTGATCCTATGCGAGTTAAAGATCCTATTTTTATAAATCTTGATGATGATATAGATGAAAATGTTATTCATGATGAAAATGTTACTTCTTTTCATTCTGATAGTGAATATGAATATGTTAATGTTGATAACCATTTATCTAACGAATTTTCTAAAGCACTTATCCTAGCTCCTAGACAAGAACAACGTGGCTTGGAACATGAACATAGCCCTTGTTTGGATCTTGTGATAGCTCCGTCTGTTGTGTTGGATGTTCCTCCTCTAGCGTGTTTCCTGCCTTCCCAAAATGTTGATCAACAAGATCGGGGGGTAGATGACGTGCTAGACTAGTTCATTAGCATAGCAGACTCTTTCCTCCTCTCTTTTGTTACTTCTTCTATTTGTTATTCTCATTCTTCTATTTGTTGTCCTTAGTGTTGTCTACTTGAGGATGATGCAAAGCATTGAGATCTCTTTTGGTCTCTCTCATGTTGACTCAAAAGACACATGTGTTCTCTTCTTCTAGGTAACCTTCCTTGATTGGGGAATGAAGAACAATTATGCATACATACATATGATATACATGAATTATCATACAACATACTGACCCTAAGGAAAGTGAAGTCACCTTGTGCTTTGTGTTTTGTGTCTATTATCCTTGGGCTTATCTCACACTTGGGGGCTAAATCCTTGTGATAACATGCTCCTTTCCTTCTCATTTCCTATATGTATCACTACCTTAAAGCAATCACCCCCGATGAGGCATGTGCGATCGCTTTAACGTAGGGGGGCATACACCCCGTTCATATCTCTTCAAGATACTTGAAAATTTCTTGATAAATTTAGCTTTGTCTTGAAAATCTTTCTTGCATGACTCATAGTGAGGGAACCTTACTACTGACAGTCATGGTTCTCCCTCGTGATCTTCCCTTTTACTTTGTCAATCGAAGTCATAAGATCCTTAGTCCACTGAGGGCTTGGTATATCTTGCCTTCTTGACGTGGTGAAAGTCTTTCAATGTTGTTTCCTTGTACTTTACCGGAAGTATGGGCATACGCTTATACTCCAGCTAAAGTGGGGGCTAAATGTAGCATCCTAAAATTGCGACACTTGCAATTTTGACTGCATTTGGGTCTTCACGATGGCGGCGCAACGTTGAACCTGAATGGAGACCCCGAAACCTATTTACGACACCAAAAACTGCATTTTTCAGCACCCTGGCCTGATCCTCCTTGCACCTTGCTGTCCCGAGAGGTGGGACCATGGCGCCCAGCGCCCTGGTCCTTCAGGACTAGGGCGCCTAGTGCCCTGGTCCCTGACCCTATTTTAGGCCCGGTCTCTTTTGGGCATCGGGTCTTTAAGTTTGCAAATTGGGAAATAATGTTTCCTGGTCGGCCTAAGGTCGGAAAAATCAGTCTATCAGCCCTAATTGACAAGTATATAAACTACATTTCCCCTCCCATTTGAGGAGGCAAGGAAAAAGAGGAAAATATATGCAAGCAAGAGGCGGAAGTGATATTCAAACATTCAAACATTCAAGCATTCAAGCATTCCTTCAAGCAATTGAGCATTCTAAGTCTCCATTCAAGGCTAAGTGTTGCATTCAAGACAAGGATTCAACCATTGAAGAGGAGATCAGTTACAACATACAAAATACAACATTCATTACACCTTCGCATGTAAGAATACAAACATTCTTACAACAAGGTATCAGTACTTGTTTACATTACAAACATTTACATTAACAGCATTCTCATTTCTTGGTTAATTCCAAAACCGGGGTTTGACCTAAAGGCAAACACCTAATCCCTAACCCCCCAATCGTCCTCTCTTTTCTGTGTGTAGGTTGCAGGTACGTGGCTGTAATTGAAGATCTGGAATCCTTGTACAGAGATGCACAGATCCCCCTTCATTTCGCGGATTTTTCGGAGGACCGTGTGCACGCCGGGCGCCATCGTCCTGTCAACTTTCACCCGAATTTGCAGAACAGCATCATCTTGACATTTTACTACTAATTCCAGGTCTGTAGCTTCATCCCATATCCCTATCTCTGTTTACAAGCGAATCTTTCTTACGTTATATGCATTCCTAGTTCAATCTTTCTATCTACATTCTTTACAAAAGAGGGTATCCTTGATGTCTCAACCCTTGAAACTCATTTAGAATCCAGTCTTGCATTGTGTGGGATTGGATCTTGTGGGCTTCAACCCCTCTTTTGAATGTAAAGTCACTCCTAAGTGAAAACCGTCAATCCTAGTGACCCCCTTTCTCCTTGGAGTGGGGGAGAACACCTAGGGTTCGATTTTCCGCTTTACAGTTTCCATCGTTGTAAAAAGACCATGAAAGATTCACCATTCTTTTGCTTGACATTACATAAATCTAGCATTGTTATCTCATTTCTTACATTGTAGGAGTATTGTGAGATAAATCCGTTCACAAGTTCTTCAAAAGTTTTAATTCCAGATGGTAGTCTTGAGAACCATTCCATTGATTGTCCATTTAAACTCCTAGGGAATAGACGCATCAAGTAAGTTTTATCATGTGCAAATTTCATACTCATAGTGCAAACTTCCCTAATGTGATCTTGAGGGTCAAATTTCCCATCGTATTTATCATATTTAGGGATTTCACAATGTTGTGGGAATGGTATCATGTTTAAAATTTTGTCAAAAGGATATGGACAGATGTCCTCCAATGAATATCTCTTGGAACTCCTTCCATTCTGCATATCCTATATTTTTTGTTGTAAGGTTTGCATTTGTTGAGCAAGAGTTAACGAAGGACTATCCATATGGTTTTTCCTTGTATCCTCATAAGTTATTCTATCACCACACTCTCTTCTTGTATCATCATGGTCTTTTCTTGTTTTATCTCCTCTTATTTCCTCATAATTTACTCAATTTACATCCTCATTATTTGGATCATTTGTGTTTTGATTGTTACTCGTCTCTGCATCTTATTTCAAACTTTCTACGTTAAAGTCTTGTGGCAATTTAGCTCCTGATTTTGCCAACATTAGAAAGTATTTTTCCTTTTGTTTCTCCAATAAATTTTCTATTAGTTTGTCAAATTTAAAATCTTGTTCAAGGTCTCTAATGGTGTTATTGACTGCTTCTTCATCAACATCTATGTATCCAAAAGTTTGAAACATTGAATTATCTTCTTCCATTTGTTTTTGTTATTTTCTGAATTGCTCGTATTGAGCTCTAGTCCAAACTGGCATGTGATTGATTCAAAAACTTATCAAGTTTTTGTCCTTCTAAATATAACTCAATAAGTGATTATTGGTTTAGGAAGATAAGATTTGTTGATTTTACCACTGTTATTGGTGCGTTGTGATAAAGCGTTTTGTTGTTGAAAGGCACGTGCTTGCAAAAGTTTTCTGTCAAATTTTGTTCCGTAACCACGTAAATAGTAACGAAAACGGTGTAGGAATGTCCTATGTTTTAACAAGATCTTGTGATTGATATACAATCTGAGTAGCCTTATAATTGGGTTTTCTTTTCTTAAGGCGATATTGAAAAGTCATATAAGCATATGATTGTTTACAAGTTTTCTTGATTCTAATGTGAGTGCAATTCTGATTTTGATATAACCTAGGTTCAAAATAGGAATGATATATCCAAGATAATGAAAAAAAGGTGGATATGATCAAGTTTCGTGATAGAGGATTCGATATATCCTAATGAGAAACTGATAATGATGCTGATTTTTTGCACTTAAGATGGTTGAATCACTTAACTTGTGAATTGTATGCTTATGAAGCCTTTGGAAGTAGCCTATTTGATTGATAAAACTTGATTATCGGACTAGTTTGAAGGTCTATGATAGTTTAAAGACAACTCTACTTGAAAAGGGTATCTGAAACTAGTTTTGAAATTTTGGTTTGATATGCAGAAATGCCCTCTGTCTCATATGCGATAAAAGGTTTGTGCTAACCTTTTTGTCAAAAGTGCTAACTTATCGGACAAATATGCTATTCTATTGCTTGAAAGAGCTGCTATGTGATAATAAAAGTGGAAAATTATGTTACAAAAGCACAGTTTTATGCTTAAAAGCATTAATCTGTTGATTAAATGCATGAACCTATGACATAAAACTGTCGTACTATTGTTTAAATGCGCTATTTTGCACAACAAATGCATGGTCTTGCACAAAAAAGTGTTGTTCTGACTGTGTTACAAGGATTTTTCAATTTTTCTAGCAAGTTGTTGTTAGATATTTGGTTAATCCCAAAGACACTAAGAGGGGAGGGTGAATCAGTGTCTGACTAGTAGATGAATTATTTAAACTTATTTGCAACTTTACAACTGAAATTAATATATCGGTAAGAAAATAATAATGCAGTAAAGAGAAACAAAAGAATAAGGATCAATGCACACCATAACACAAATATTTTTGGTGAGGAAACCCAGTAGGGGAAAAACCTCGGTGGGATTTGTGACCAATATTTACTCACTGGCCAATATGAATAAATATTACTAAGTACAATAGGGGCCTACAAATGCAGGAAGGCCAACTGCCTAGAGCCCACTGATCAACACAAAAATGGAGTCCCACTGACTACAATTGGATGGTTAAATCCAATAACAATGTATTGCTTCAAAATAGCATATGCAATGTTGGATTCAGTACTGGTTTAAGCTTTGTCTAATACCTCTGCCAAAACCTTGCTGGTGAATGATTCTGCTTACATAGAATAGTCTTCGCTCTTCTCTTCTCTTATTCACTCTCAAGATAAATACATCAAAATGCATATACAATTATTTGCTATCATAACCTATCACATATTACCACTTCCTTAAATTACATATCATAAGTTCAAATGACCTACAAGATCTCATACATATATGAGTCTTTACAATATATCATGTCGGCCTTACAAATATAATATTACATTACAATACATTTCGCATAAACAATATTATTTCCAAGTCAGCTTAGACTGCCGGTATAATTTGTTGCTGGTGTAACTGGATGCTGGTGTGAATAAACCTTGCAGTGATAGCCAGTGCTGGTAGGTGAAGTATGTTGTTGGTAGAACCTATGAACCATGTTGAACCCTATTACCAGTTGTTTGCCATAAATGACAACATTAACCATTCTCATCTAAGTGTATAATACCAACAATCTCCCCCTTTGGCATTGATGGCAACACTCATGAGAAAAATCCAAAACTAATATGCAAAATAAAGTCCAAAAACTGAAAGTGCTCCCCCATGAGCAAATGATCTCCTTCTTTATATTTTTCTCATTACACCACTTCCCCTTTGACATCAATGACAAAGTATGTAAAAATAATAAAAAATTCAAAATTTACCTAGAAACCTATAGCCGGTTATGTACAATCTAAAAAATATCCGCCAAAACCAAGTTAAGACTCTGCATAAACTTTGTGCTGTCAGAAATTACAGTCTCTGTCTGTCGGATCATCCCGATGAGATAATGCATATGTTTCTCTAGTGATCTTTCTCCTTGAATAGTTGCCTTGGTTAGCTCATTCCGATGTGTTAACAAATTATCCAATATAGGACCAATTTTGTTCTTTAACTCCTGAGTTTTCATCTTCAATCTTGCTTTCTCCCTTTCCAGTTTATCAATCTTCTCTTCATAAATAGCCATCTCTTGATCCAAAACTGATGTGAGTTCTGAAGAACCAATCATATTGTCAGCAATGTCATCAATCTCTTTCTATGTTTTCCTTATTTGCTCATCAATATCTTATGTTAGATGGTGAGGTTTGCATGCTTCCCTATACAATTCCTTGTATTCCAGAATGGTGGAATTCAGTGCTGGTAACAATGAATCAATCTGTCTTGTACAATCCTTTATTGTTTTGTCAAAGAAATTTTCCTTTTCCTTATTAATTCTTTCCTGAATGGTCTCCTCATTTATTTTATCTACAATTTGAATGTTAGAAGAAATGAATTTAGACAATGTGTCCAATTTACCTATAGACCCAACAATGTGATCAACCTTGCATGTCGATGCAATCATTTGCAAAATTGGTAAAGAATCGTCAATAGACTTAAATGATAAGGTATTGCATTCTATTATCTTCTTAATGGAATCTAATAATACATCAGTAACATTTGTCGGTCTATAATCCACAGTAGAAGTACTGGGAGGAGTGCTAGGTTCTACAATAATTTAATTCTCTTCTCTAGATACCTATTCAGTTACCTTCACCTCTTCTTTATCCACTTTCTCTTCCTTATTTTCACTCTTATTCTTTGTCGATTCAAAATGTGTCTATTCTTGTTCTTTTTCTGCTTCTGTCGGTATCTCAACATTCAGCTGAGCGTCAACAAGAATGGATTATGATTTCTTTTCCTCAGCAGTTTCTTTATCATTACAATATTGATGTCTCGAGTCTCAACATTCATTGTGAATAGAATGTCTGACTCAGGATCAACATCATCTTCTTTCACTTCCTCTGAATTCTCTTCTTTAGGCTCATTTTCAATTTTTGTCGGTGCCTCTAATACCACCGATGGGGTGTCATGTGTCGGTGGCGGTGAGTTATCCTTAATTGTGATGTCAGGTACACTACCAGCCTTACTCTTACCCTTATCTTCTTTCTGATATACCTTAGTGAAGGATTTGTCAACTTTATGTCTATCTTTCTCTTCTCTCTTCTCTTTCTCAACAAAGAATATATCCCACTTATCTGTTGTTTTATCTGCAATCTCTTTTACTCTATTGGCCATAAGACTAACTTGTTGGTGACCACTCACAAAAACATTCCTATTAGCTTCAGATATTAAATCATCTATTTCTTGCTTAGATTTTACAAGATGAACTTCTAACAAAGCCTCTACCTTTAATTTCTTATCTAACTCCATAATAGACATTCTTTTAGCTTCAAGTCTCAAGTATAGATCATTAGGAAGAACATCTATAACCTCAATAAGAACCATCTTATATATATCCAGATACAAAATTATACTTTCCTCAATAGTATCCTTATCAGAATCTTTAAAAGAATGATAAAACTTATTAACATTACCGATATTTCCTTCCTAAGTTATTTCATTTATCAGCTCTTTCGATGAAAGAGTGTTAGGTTCCTTTAGTTCTAGTTGCTTCTTTGGTGTGAATTTCTTCTTGGGACAACTGGGCTCTCTCACAACCTGTTGTTTCTTTCTAAGTGTTTTTTATTTCTTCGGAGATGGAGCACGTGTCGGTGAGGGTTTTCTTTTCTTCCTTTCCACCCTTTTGAATTCAGTATCCTTATCACTATTAGAATCGAATGAGGTAGCCACACGAAAAATATTTGCTACCGATTGTTGTTCTGATTTTCTTTCTTGTGCAGCAACACCCCTCATTGGATCAAGTTTTAATAAGCCCTTTTTTAAAACTTCAACAAACTTTGAAGCATATTTTATTACTTTGTCTCTTTTCTTCCTTTGCTTCTGAACTTCAATCACCTTTTTCAATAGTTTTGGCATTACAAAAGATCTTCTCAGTGGGTTCCTATGGAGCATCTAAAAGTGTCTTTGCATAAGATTCTAGAATGTGTGAGTCCACTTCATAACCCATCTGGGTTATCCAGACAGATCTAGGTGTAACTGTCTCCATCCATATTTCATCTCTGTTCACAACAAATCATATTTGTTTGTCATATTTGTCAACAATGCTTTGAGGGATTCTTTCCCTTTGTCTCATTTTTGCTTGAAAATATTTGAAGTATTCTTTTACCTGTTTGTCACCATCTGAACCTATGCTGGTAATTGCCTCCTTAATCTATTTTCCAACAGAAATATCATACGCAAAGTCCTTGTGGCCTATACCAGGAATCTCCTTTGAGAAATATAGCATTAAGCATACAATCAAATTCCCAAACTTGAAAGTTCCCTTCTTATCACCCTTAATTTTATCCAAATTTTCTAACAGTTCATCTTTCAGCCATTCATAGATGTCAATTTTAGCATTGTTCATTATCATTTGATAGGCACTATGAATGCATAAACTTGAAACAAAATTCAGCCTATTAGTATGTGCAACTTTGTATCCAATAACCATACTTGCATATTTGACATTGTTATCAGTTATATCACTAACACTAAGTGATCTGTTATCTGATGTTGCATTAGTTAGGTTCATAACCTCTTTGTTTGGAATTTTCTTTTTCTTATCAGGCCTAGTGTTGGTAGAAGGTAAACCAGTAACAGCTCTAATCACTTTCTTAGTGATCTTGAAAACTGAATCTAACCACAAAAATTCACCATGAACTCTACTAAGAACATAACAGACAATCTCATCTAAAAACTTAGGCATGTGAAGGATGTCAATGAACCCTAAATATTCAACAACCTTGTGTTTCGGTTTGACTATACCTTGTTTGTTAGTGGTAACATTCATGAACATGTTCTTTAAATCCACGGACCCTAAATCTTCAATGTTACAGTGAATGTATGCCCTAGGGTCTTCAACAAATGCAACTCCTTTCGGGATTTTTGAAAATGCACCAATGGAGTCAACCAACTTAGCTATCTTAGGGATTATCTTAAAGATTGGTCTAGGATGCTTGATATTTTCCACAATAGTAGGGTTTGCAATGAATTCAGGAACGAGAGATGAGGAAACCATTTCATAAGATAAATGCCTTTTACTATCCAATGCAAGTGAAAACCTTGGATGCCTTGAAAAACATTTGTTTCTTTGCTTCTTGAATGCTAGTGCTCTACTTTTATGCCCTTCAAATTCTTGAATGCTTTGGTCAGTCGAAATGAGAAATTCAAGTGCTTTATAACCAAAAAGTTAACTTACAACCGCATTAAATGCATCGGTTAAGTGAATACTCAACATATGTGCAGGTAAAGAAAAAATATGACTTCTTACCACCATCTGAGGATGAATGCATGATCTTCAATTAGTTGTCTTACCCCTAAGGATTATTCCTTAATTAGATGAAGAATATCCTATCAGTGCAGGATTACTCTGTTCTACCGGTGCAGAGCCAGATTCTTCATTCCTCTAATCTCTCTTCCTGATCCATTGTTTAGAAAATTCTTTCTTGATTTAATTTACCTTTTCTTTACCTTTATCATTAGATCCTTTGTTGTTTGTCGGTACATTCTTGCTTCCGCAAAGTCTCGCAATATGCCCAATCTTGTTACATGCATAACAGGTTACATTGTTTCTTTGAATAGATTTTCCATAACCTTGCCCGGTTTGAGCTCTGCATTGATTAGATATATGTCCAAATCTACCACAAACATAGCATTTCACATTCATTCTACAATTGTCTAAGTTATGACCATTTTTATTGCATTTGGAACATTGATGGGTGGATGAGTTTGTATTCTGATTATTCCTAAATCTACACTGATTTTCTCTATGACCAAATTTGTTACAATTAAAACATTTGCCATTGAATTTATAAGCATTAGGTTACCTTACTGGTTTGTTGTGATCATGATTGTTTGCAGTTCCAAAACTTTCTCCATGTTCAAATCCAAGTCTAATTGTTTCTTCGTCAGGTTTTTGACTTTTCAGCATATCATCAAGCTTGTCTGAACTCTTCTTGAATTTTTCCTTGTATTCATTTGCAGCGACCAACTCACTTTTTAGAGTGCTAACTTGTCTTGTAAGTTCCTCTTTGTCATGTTGCATGTGAATCAAATCTATTTTAAGCATATTATTTTCATAACTAAGCCTTAGATATTCATTTGATCTTTTATTAAGTCTTATGGCCAAATCGTCCTCATTCCTCTTTCTATCTTCAATATCCTTGCATAGTCTCATGGTTAAATCTTGCATCTCATTCCTCATGTTACTATTCTCTTGTCTTAGTTTCTCTGCAATATCTTTGAGAGTTTATTTTTCTTCATCATCTTGGTTTTGTAGTTGCACAGTTAATTCTTTTCTCTTATTCTTTGCTATGACCAAGTTTTCTTGAAGTGCTTTGATGACTTCCCGAGCAGATCTAAGTTCACCTTCCAGTTTGATATTCTTCAATTTTTCTACATCAAAATCTTCAAGAGCTCCTTCCAACTATTGTCTCAAGCTTTCCATCAGTACCGGTTTCAGAATCTTCCTCAAGTTGTTAGGCTTCTGCAAATAGAGGACCGGGCTCTGATACCAATTGTTAGATATTTGGTTAATCCCCAAGACACTGAGAGGGGGGGGTGAATCAGTGTCTGACCGCTAGATGAATGATTCAAACTTATTTGCAACTTTACAACTGAAATTAATATACCGGTAAGAAAATAATAATGCAATAAAGAGAAACAAAAGAGTAAGCATCAATGCACACCATAACACAAATATTTTTGGTGAGGAAACCCGGTAGGGGAAAAACCTCGATGGGATTTGTGACCCACAATATTTACTCATTGGCCAATATGAATAAATATTACTTAGTACAATAGGGGCTTGCACAGGCAGGAAGGCCAACTTCCTAGAGCTCATTGCTCAACACAAAAATGGAGTCCCACTGACTACAATTGGATGGTTAAATCCAGTAACAATGTACTGCTTCAAAATAGCATCTGCAATGCTGGATTCAGTATCGATTTAAGCTCTCTCTGATACCTTTGCCAAAACCTTGTTGGTGAATGATTTTTCTTACACAAAATAGTCTTCGCTTTGCTTTGCACTTATTTGCTCTCAAGATAAATACATCAAAATGCATATATAATTATTCGCTATCATAACCTATCACATATTACCACTTCCTTACATTACATATCATATGTTCAAATGACCTACAAGATCTCATACATCTATGAGTCTTTACAATACATCATGTCAGCCATACAAATAATAATATAATACAATACATTTTGCATAAACAATATTATTTTCAAGTCGGCTTAGACTGCCGGTATAATCTGTTGTCGGTGTAACTCGATGCAGGTGTGAATAAACCTTGTAGTGACTGTCAATGCCAGTAGGTGAAGTTTTTTGCTGGTAGAACATGTGAACCATGTTGAACCCTATTACCAATTGGTTTCCATCAATGACAACATCAACCATTCTCATTTGAGTGTATAATGTCAACAGTTGTCAGATTTTTGCTCATTTCCAGATGATGATTTTTTCAAGTTTTTGACCATGCTGAGCACGTTATAGACATAAAAGACACATTGTTTGAAAAAAAAAATGCACAAGCAAGAACAAATCCTATGGTAGGCCGAGACAATAATTGTTGAATCTCACATGGGGTTTCCCTTGAGGCTATGCTAGTCAAAGTGGATATTTAGATGTTTGACCCCACTAGCTCCACCCTCCGCACTCACTTCTCTGAGGCAGTGAAGCATCATTTTCCATGAAAACTCCCCATGAAAAACTTCATATCTCTAGTAAGAACCATATGTGTGTGAGCAGCTTCAGAGGTCCGACCTTCTATGCCAACAATTAGAAGAATTTTGGCAACTAGTACAAGTGGTTTTTAGTGAAGGTTTTTGGTCATGTGGCCATACATGCAGCACTCTGCACTTTATAAATATAGAAGGTTCCCAGCCTATAGAGGTTATGCTCCATAAGGTTTATGGGGAAACATAGTGTCGGTATAAACTAATCAACACATATTGTTTATGACTTTCGTCACAAAACACAATTTATTTAGAGTGGACTGGAAGGACTTGGTATTAGCCCATTTCCACTTGGGTCATTCCCCTCTCACTGGCCCCCTCAAGGCAGCTCGGGAAGGCAGACCCTCCAAACATTACACATAAAATAAAGTAGGTCT
Organism: Cryptomeria japonica; assembly: GCF_030272615.1. Taxonomy (NCBI): domain Eukaryota; kingdom Viridiplantae; phylum Streptophyta; class Pinopsida; order Cupressales; family Cupressaceae; genus Cryptomeria; species Cryptomeria japonica. Next base: position 595,212,621 of record NC_081411.1, read on the forward strand.
ATTTTTTTTATCACCGTATGTGTTGGTATTTTGGTATGGTTTTGTCATTGATGTCAACACCTACTGAAACGCTAGCACTTTGGAGATCCAACAACATTCACCGACAAGCAAGTAACTATTGTACAGTTACTGGTATATGGTTCACCGACAGGATATAATGTTCACCGGCACCTGGAATGATATGGAAGACACTTGGTAATGTCGAAGACATCATGTGGACACTTTGTTTTGAAAAATTAATCATTGGTATATTCATATTTGCATATTTTCTTTTATCGGCAAATAGGTCTAGGGCTATCTAGGGTTACACCGATAGGTTTATCTTTTCCAGATCAGCATGGCACGCTATGGAAATGATTTATTATTGTTGTAAATGCATTAAACTAACATGTTTAATTAGTTATTGCATCGAATATTATATTGTATGTAAAATATTTTTATTGTAATATCTTGTAGAGTCGACCTACTAAAATTGGTCTTAGGTTATGGTATAAATGTAAGATCTTATTTATAAGATCAAATGTGGAATGTGAAAAGATTTGTGTGAAGGTATATGCAAGATTAAGTAGATGTATATATGAAGACATCATTTGAAGGTGAAGCTAGCTTTTTGTAGAAGCATATCAGCATTACACCAGTACTGAATCCAGCATATGAAGATGCTATTTTGTGAAGTACATTCTTATTGGATTTAACCATCCAACTCTAGTCAGTGTGACTCCCATTTTGTGATTGAGCAGTGAGCTCTAGGCTGTTGGCCTTTCTACATGTGCAGACCCCATTTATGTACACTTACTATCTGCAGTAGTATCATCTAATTGTGGGTAAGGTTTCCCACCATGGTTTTTCCCCTTACAGGGTTTCCACGTATAAATATTGGTGTTATGTGTTGTAGATGACTCTATGTTTATGTTTCATGCATTAATCTCTATCGGTATAGCAATTTACTGTTAACACTGTCTACCGACACATTTAACTAGTTTACCGGTATTAAGCATTAAGTTGGTTAAATGATTTTTGGTTTAAATTCATTAGACAATTGATTCACCCCCCCTCTCAGTTGTCTTCGGGATCTAACAATTGGTATCAGAGCTTAGTCCTCTTTTGCAGAAGTTTAACAACTTGAGGAGATCCAATGTCTACTAATTATTTCAGGAAGGACAGTCCTAAACTTGATGGAACCAACTATGGGATATGGAAGATCGGGATGGAGACACATCTAAATTGCATCCGTAAAGACATCTGGCAAGTTACAAAGAATGGTTATATTGTTGTTGTAGCTGGTCAGACTACTCCAACTACCTTAGCTAAAGATGAAGAAAATGATTGCAAAGCAAGAGAAGCACTTTTGAGCGCATTATCAGATCAACAAATCATGGGACTATCAAATAGGTCTACTGCTAAAGCTATTTGAGATCACCTGGAAACACTAAATGAAGGAGATTCCATAATCAAGATTGCAAAACTTGAAAGCTTCCGAGTCAGGTATGAACATTTGAAAATGGAAGAAGATGAAAGGATTTCTGCTTTTATGGAAAGAGTAAATGAAATTGTTTTGGGTATTAAATGTTGTGGAGGAACCTTGAGTGAGGATGAAATTATTTCAAAAATCTTAAGAGGATTGCCACCGGCATATAAAATGAAGGTTACTGCTATAAATGAGTTGAGGACAATGCCTAATACATCAATAACTAGGGATACATTGATTGGAAAACTTTCAACATTTGAAATTGAGGAATTTGGTTCTATTGCTACTATAAAAATTGATTTGGCCTTTAAAGCATCAACATCATCTGCTCCATCATTTGACAAATCAGACTAGAAAGCCTTTTATGCAAGAGAACTTGAAGAAACCGGGAAGGAGAATGAAGAACTTGAAGAACTTGAAGCACTATTTGCAAGGAAAATGCCAAAAGGTCCAATTGGAAGTAAGTATGAAGGTAAATCACCCTTTAAATGTTTCAACTGCAATAAGATTGGTCATATGGCTTCGAGATGCCCTGATAGACATGCTAGACTAAGAGAAGAAGTTAGAAGAACATACAAGCCTAATCCTGAATATCAGAGATACGGATTTAAAAAGAACAAAGACAAATCTTGTAACATTGCTGATGAAGGTGTGACTAATGATTCTGATGAGGATCCACCAGACAATGGATGGGTTTTTGTTGCTATAACAGAAGATCAACTGGCACCTACTGCTCAATCGATAGAGCAAGCCCTAGCAACCAAAGTTGAAGCAAAGGATGAATGGATCATTGACTCGGGATGCTCACATCACATGACAGGAAACAAAGGTAAATTCTTGAACTTTCAAGAATACAATGGAATTTTAGTAAGATTTGGAGATGACAAAGCCTGTTCAATCAAAGGTAAGGGTTCAATATCTCTTGATGGTAAGCATAACACTGACAATGTCTACTATGTTGAAGGATTAAAGCATAATCTTTTAAGTGTTGGTCAATTAGTTGAGAAAGGATTTCAGTTACAATTTAAAAATGGAAAATGCAAAATCATGAATAGAACTGGTTTGGAAATTGCAATCGAAAATTAGACTACAGGTAATATCTTTTATTTGAATAACAGTGAAAAGGCATTCTTGATTGCACATATAGATGAAAGTTGGTTATGGCATAAGAGACTATGTCATGTAAATTTTGATTGCATGGTAAAAATCAGTACTTCTAAGGCAGTTAGAGATCTACCTAAAATTGTGAAACCTCATAATACAATTTGTAAGGAAAATCAATTTGGAAAACAAGTTAGAGCTAGTTTCAAAAGTATTCCAGAAAAATCCAATTATGCTCTTGATTTGATTCACACTGATTTATGTGGTCCAGTTAGAACTAAAAGCTTACAAGGTGATAGATATTTCATGCTAATTATTGATGATTATTCTAGAATGTGTTGGGTTACTTTTCTTAGAGAAAAATCAAAAGCACTTGGAAAGTTCAAACTGTTCAAAGCAATCGTTGAGAATGAAACCAGTAAGAAAATCAAATGTTTAAGATTAGATCAAGGAGGAGAATTCACATCTAAGAACTTTAATACATTATGTGAAGTGAATGGAATTAGAAGACAGTTATCAGTACCTCAGACACCACAGCAGAATGGAGTTGTTGAAAGGAAAAATAGAACTATCTTGAATGTAGCAAGAACTATGTTATCTGAAGCAAATCTACCGCATGTCTATACATTCAACAAAGTTCACATCAAAGGTGAAACTAGTAAGACCCCTCATGAACTATGGTTTGGTAATACTCCTACTCTTAAGTACTTCAGAATTTTTGGAAGTAAATGTTATATTAGAAGAGATGAGTATATTGGCAAATTTGATCCTAGAAGTGATGAAGGAATATTTCTTGGTTATTCATCTAAGACCAAGGCATATAGATGTTTTAATAAGAGATTGCAGAAAATTGTTGAGAGTACAAATGTAAAGATTGATGAACAATTCAGAGGAACTTCAAGGTATATAGACTCTAAACCGGCAACAAAAATTGTGACAAATGAACCTACACCAAATCCACCGGTACAGAATGAAGATCCAGTTACCTCGATATCATCAGAGGATTCCACAGTAAATGAAGAACAACAACAAACTAAGACACCCCGGTATGTAAGATTGAATCATTCTGAAGATCATATAATTGGAAACAAATTTAAAGGAGTTATGACAAGAGGAAGATTAGCAAATGAAAAGATATGTCTTATTTCTCAAATTGAACCATCATCAATCAATGAGGCATGTGAAGATGAATTTTGGATTAAAGCTATGGAAGAAGAATTAGGACAAATTGAGAAAAATAATACTTAGACATTAGTTCCTCGGCCTAAAGATAAAAATGTAATTGGAACCAAATGGGTATTTGGAAACAAACTTAATGATGATGGTAAGGTTGTCAGAAATAAAGAAAGACTAGTGTGTAAGGGATATTCTCAGAAAGAAGGAGTTGATTACAATGAAACCTTTGCATCGGTAGCCAGAATTGAGGCAGTCAGATTATTCTTGGCTTTTGCAGCTCACAAGGACTACAAAGTTTATCAAATGGATATTAAATGTGCATTTTTGAATGGAGATCTTGAAGAGGAAGTATATATTGAATAACCTGATGGATTTTCTTTGACAGATGATAATGATATGGTTTGCAGGTTAAGAAAAGCTCAGTATAGATTAAAACAAGCCCCAAGAGCTTGGTATGCAAGGTTGGATAAGTATCTTTTAAAGATTGGTTTTACTAAAGGAAATGTAGATAGCAATTTATATTACAAAATAACTAATGATGACATCTTGATTATTGAAGTATTTGTTGATGATATAATCTTTGGAGGAGAAAATGGATTATGTAAGGAATTTTCTATTAAAATGCAGCAAAAATTTGAAATGTCTATGATTGGAGAAATAAAATTCTTTTTAGGATTGCAGCTTTCACAGACTAATAAAGGTATATTTTTCAGTCAATCCAATTACATGAAATAATTACTAAAGAAATTTGGGATGGAGAACTCTAAACTGGTAAGCACACCTATGACTACAAATGACAAATTATCTCAAAGGGATGAATCTACACTTGTTAATCCAACTAGATACAAATCTATGACAGGAGGTTTACTGTATTTGACACAAACCAGACCTGCTATTACGAATGCAGTATGTATTGTTTCTAGATTTCAAAGTAATCCTAGGGAAAATCATGAATCAGCAGTAAAAAAAAATTTTTGGTACTTACAAGGCACAGCAAATCTTGGATTATGGTATCCTAGAGATAAAAATTTTGACCTATGTGCATACACATATGCAAATTGGGCAGGAGATGTGGATGATAGAAAAAGCACCACTGGAGGAGCATTCTTTCTTGGAAAAAGATTAGTTTCTTGGTTGAGTAAGAAACAAAGTTGTACATCTTTATCAACAACAGAATTAGAATATGTTGCAACAGCAACTAACTGTACACAGGTACTATGGCTTAAGCAAATGTTGAAAGACATAAAGGTAAAATGCAAGGAACCTATTACTATATATTGTGATAACACTGCAGCAATTGATATATCTAAGAATCCAATATTACATTCTAAAACAAAACATGTTTCTATCAAACTGAATTTTTCTAAGGGAAAAAGTTGAAGAAAAAGAGATCAAACTAGTTTATGTGAATACTAAAGAATAGTTTGCAGATATTTTCACAAAACCTTTGCCTAAGGAGACTTTTGAATATCTCAGAGATCATCTTAGAGTCATACCACCACCGGTAGAGACTTAGACAGTTGATGATTGTCATCAACCGGCAAAATTGAAAGACAAATCTTTTACTCCGGTCTTTGATGAGGAAGCTACTTCTCAGGGGGAGTAGTTGGTATTTTGTATAAACTTGATTTTTGTAACTTTGGCATTTGATGTCAATGGGGGAGAGATATCTATGGAAAAACACATTATCTTTTGAGGAGTGATTGGTATTGAAGATTAATCTTTGGATAATCACATGTTGCTCCCAGGGGGAGAAATTGTTGTTTAAAGGAGATTGTTGGTTTTTGGTATTTGGCATTTCTATTTTGGCACTTTTATCATTTTTCCATCTTGTGTTTCCATCAATGCCAAAGGGGGAGATTGTTGGTATTTTGGTATGGTTTTGTCATTGATGTCAACACCTACTGAAACACTAGCACTTTGGAGATCCAATAACATTCACCGGTAAGCAAGCAACTATTGCACAGTTACTGGTGTATGGTTCACCGGTAGGATATAATGTTCACCGGCACCTGGAATGATATAGAAGACACTTGGTAATGTCGAAGCCATCATGTGGAAACTTTGTTTTGAATAATTAATTATTGGTATATTCATATTTGCATATTTGCTTTTACTGGCAAATAGGTCTAGGGTTATCTAGGGTTACACTGACAGGTTTATCTTTTCCAGATCAGTATGGCACACTATGGAAATGATTTATTATTGCTGTAAATGCATTAAGCCGAAATGTTTAATTGGTTATTGCATCGGATATTATATTGTATGTAAAATGTTTTTATTGTAATATCTTGTAGAGTCGACCTACTAAAATTGGTCTTAGGTTATGGTATAAATTGAAGATCTTATTTGTAAGATCGAATGTGGAATGCGAAAAAGAATTGTGTGAAGGTATATGCGAGATTAAGAAGAGGTATACATGAAGACATCATTTGAAGGTGAAGCTAGGTTTTTGTAGAAGCATATCAGCATTACACTGGTACTGAATCCAGCATATGAAGATGCTATTTTGAGCAATACATTCTTATTGGATTTAACCATCCAACTGTAGTCAGTGTGACTCCCATTTTGTGATTGAGCAGTGAGCTCTAGGCTGTTGGCCTTTCTGCATGTGCAGACCCCATTTATGTACACTTACTATCTGCAGTAGTATCATCTGATTGTGGGTAAGGTTTCCCACCGTGGTTTTTCCCCTTACAGGGTTTCCATGTACAAATATTGGTGTTATGTGTTGTGGATGACTCTATGTTTATGTTTCATACATTAATCTCTACCGATATAGCAATTTATTGTTTACACTGTCTACCGGCACACTTAACTGGTTTACCGGTATTAAGCATTAAGTTGGTTAATTGGTTTTTGGTTTAAATTAATTAGACAACTGATTCACCCCCCCCTCTCAGTTGTCTTCGGGACCTAATAGTATGAGGGTGAGAGCATACTTGCCTACTACTTCAACAAGCATGGAAGACAAAAGTTTATTTTAAGCCTTCTAATCATCTATGTGCAACTACATTAAGGAAAACACTCAAATGCAAGTTGCATGTTGTTGATTTATCCTCCTACTTAAGTTAGATGAGCAAAATATGATGTTTTACTTTCTAAAATACTCCTGATTAACTAGATGTGAATAAATACATGAAATTTGCTTCAAAAACAACCCTGCAAACACAAATGTCAGTAGTTTGCAAAATTTTAAGTCTTGGACATTCGGACCTACAAAGATTGTTAGTTTTCAGTTTATAAAAATTCAAATTTAAGCACTGTCGGGACAGAAGCGCTAAAACAACAAAAGTGCTATCCTAATAAGCAAAAGCACTAACTTGTGCAATGAGAGCACTATACTATTGCTTAATTGTGTGAATTCATGTTTAAAAGCTCTTTTTTATTTAACACAAACATTAATCTAAGCAACAAAAGTGCTAACCTATCTAACAAAAGCGCTATCAAATTTCACAAATGCGTAAAACTGATTTACAAAAGCATTAAAATAGCTCTGGGAGAATAAAACAGGATATTAGAAAGATAATTTCAAGGCCTGAGCCCCACGATGGGCACCAAAAATGTTGAGGTTAAAGTTGAACTCCAAAGAAATGTCCTGAAACTTGTTAGTCCATCATACAATATAAAAATGAAAGCTACAATAAACTTAACTTCAACCAATGAAGTAACATAAAGTAAATGAAATAAACAATATTATACCTTCCATGATTTACACCTCATTGTGTCCTAACACCACTATTCCTGGTTGCAGATGTTTTGCTCTTAGACAAGCACTGGTAGCCTCCAAGATGGCATATGAAGAATGGACTAATAGTTAACTGATACTATGATATGCATATGCAAATGATTTAAACTAACATGATATTAAGCTATGATAAGAATTCTAAAATTGCTAATTGCTTCAAACTCAAACTCACGGATGCAAGAGAAAGACTTCTAGAATTACTATATGATTAGCTATTAGTCTATTACTTTTAAAATGGCTTAAGAGACCTCTTTTTATAGATTTTTGAGTGCATGAGCTTAGGTGGCAGAGATCAACGGTCATGATTGAATCTTGCAAATTGGATGGATATGAGAAAGAAGTTGAAGGTTGAGAGAAAGGGGGAAGGAGAAGACAAGTGTCACTCATCTCACCTTGACTGAGTTGAAGACCTGAAAAGATATAGGATAGTTGGAGAAGATGTAGGAATGAGTGGACAAGTGGACTCAAGTCCTCCTAAGATATAGGGATGTTGGAGAGAATATAGAAGGTTAGGAGATATGTGTATATACACAGAATTTCATTTATTTTGGAAGTTGGAGATAAGTGGCTAATAAATTATTTTATTTTATTTTATTTTCGTGAATTAATTTAGCCACGTGATGGATGAGTTGGCAAAGGAAAGATGAAGTGGAGATGGAAGGTGAGTTTGAAAAGGGATTAAATAATTAAGAAATTATTTAATGAATGAGACTATAGGATAGTAGATAGAGGAATAATTAAATATTAGATATTTGATTAATTGATTAGAAGAAAAGGATATAACGAATTAATTAATAAAATGTTTCAATTAAATTAATTAATAGGACATGAAATGAATTAAATTAATTAATCTTTTCAAATTAACTATTTAATAGAAGAATAATTATTAAATAAATATACCGATCAAAAAAAAATTAGTAAATAAATATAAAATATTTATTTAATTGTTCATAGTCATTTTTATGTGTATACACTAACAAACTATAATTACCAACCACATTAGCTGCAACATGAGAGACCTTAAAAGATAGGAGTACGATATCCACATACCATACACATTATATCCAATTCTACAAGACCATATCATCAACTGTAGAGGAATGTGGAGCATTCTTCCAAACAATCTTCAACACACATTCTTGCAACAACTTCATCAAACTTCCAAGGACCGAAGTGATCTAGATGTTAAATTCTATGAGAAGAAAGAATTGAGCCAGGATCTGATGTCGGTCATAGATCACATGCAACTCCAAGCAACAGATGATCGAAGATCAAAATAGCTGAATGAAGATAAATTTGATATGAGAGAAAAATAGAGATAAAGAAGAGAATTTAGAGAAGACTCTCACCGAGCTATCACTTCCTTTGTGAAGGTGAGAGTATATTGCTTATTATATAGAAAAATAATAGCATATACAACCAAGAGGTGCATTAACTCCCACCTCCATAAAAAGTGGGAGGTTTTACCTACTACCCCATAAAAGGTGGGAGGTTTTTACCTACTTGGTAAATGCCAAAACATGTGGAATAACCTCCTTACATGAAAACAAAAAAGGAGTTATAAGAGGTGGCACATAAGGCCAAAAGAGGGTGAGAAACCCAACTACCCCATAACCCACTTAGGAAATGACAAAATAGTGGTTATGAGAGGTGGCACAACAAGCCAAAAGAGGGTGTGTAACTCAACTACCCATGTGAGGTGGAGAGTTACACATGTAGCTAATGTATTCCGCCACATGTCCTCATATTAACCACACCTAATAACCTAAGCAAGCTTAATAATATATGTGTAGGAAAAATAAATACCCCCTAACATAAGGAAAATAAAAAAACCTACACTAACACCCCCCCTTAAGCGTAGCTTAGGTGAGTGAAAAGATGGGTCCCGGCAAATGAGGCCATGTTAGGTACCCATGTACATAAATATCCCCCCCAAAAGAAGAAGCCCCCCATAAGAGGAATAGACCCCCCCTAAATAGAGAGAGAAAGAATGAAGGACTAAGAAGCCCCTCTTGAAGTAGACACCTTTTGCATCCCAAGCAAAGATCGCAAATGAAGGAAATTGCTTTCGATGAAAGGTTTGGTGAAGATGTCCGCAGTTTTCTCCAATGTAGAACAATACTTAAGATCAATGATGCCTTCCTGAATGAGCTCCCGAATATAGTGCATATGTATCTCAATGTGTTTCGTCCTCTGATGATGAACTGGATTTCTTGAGATCTGTATAGCACTCTGATTATCACAAAAGATGATGGTAGGCTTTCTGACTGGAATACCAAACTCAGTAAGAATATTTTGAAGCCAAATAGCCTCAGTGGTGGCATTGACTACCCCTCGATACTCGGCCTCTGTCGATGAAAGAGAAATTGCAGACTACTTCTTGCTCGACCAGCAAACTGGACTAGAACCAAGTGAGAAGCAATACCCAGAAGTAGACTTGCGATCTTGAGAATCACCTGCCCAATCTGAATCCGTACATCCTACCAAGTCAATATCCACACCTGCTACATACTGAATTCCATAATTGTGAGTACCATGAATGTAGTGGAGGATCCACTTAGCTGCTTTCCAATGCAACTCATGTGGCTCCTGCATGAATCTAGAGACCATGCCCACAGCATAAGAAATGTCGGGTCTCGTATGAGTCAAATAAATGAGGCTTCCAACAAGCTGTCGATATAAAGTGCCATCAACCAAGGGTGAAGAGCACTTAGCCTCAAGTTTGACCCCTGACAAAAATGGAGTAGGTGCAGGCTTACAATCAGCCATGTGAAATCTAGAGAGCATATCAAGTGCATACTTGGGTTGTCCAAGGAAGATTCCTGAAGATGATTGAGTGATCTCAATTCCCAAGAAGTAATGCAGAAGACCCAAGTCTGACATCAAAAATCTATCATGTAGAGCAATTTTCACTGCTTTGATGGTGGATGAGTGACTTCCTACGAGTAACAAGTCATCAACATAGAGAACCAAAAATGTGAGAGTTTCATCCTGTTGCAGAATGTATACTTTCGGATCATAATGGCACCGAGTGAAACCAACTGTCAGAAGGAATGAGTCCATCTTGGCATACCAAGCTCGAGGAGCCTGTTTGAGGCCATAGAGAGACTTTCGAAGTCGACACACAAGTGAAGGATCCTGAACAAACCCCTGTGGTTGCTCCATGTAGATTTCCTCCTGAAGGTCACCATGAAGAAATGCACTCTTCACATCCATCTGATGAACTTCCCAACGATGGGCTGCAGCTATAGCAAGAACAAGTCGGATGGAATTCATCTTAGCAACTGGAGCAAAAGTCTCAGAGTAATCAACCCCTGGAACTTAGGAAAAACCTTTTGCTACCAAGCGAGCCTTATACTTATCAACCGACCCATCCGCTGCAAATTTTGTTCGATAGATCCACTTGCATCGAACAAGTTTCCTTCCCTTAGGAAGAGGAACTAAATCCCATGTGTGATTCCTTTCCAAGGAATTGAACTCTTCTTGCATTGCAGCATCCCACTTAGGAACACCTGATGCTTCTCGAAAGGACTATGGATCAGAAGCTGAAGCAATGAAGAGATGTGGAGCTTGCTGAAATTGTGACCTTGTTCTTCTAGTATCTAATGGATCACCAAGCCAATCTCCTGCTGACTCAAAAGTTTGTCGAGCCCAAAGAGGCACTAAGGTTGGAGAGTCTGGGGGAGAATCATCAGCCTCTGAATGATGACTATGAGAGGAATGTGAATCCTCATCATCACTATCACAATCTGAAGTAGAGGAAGAAGACTCCTCATCAAGATTAGGAGGATTAAGATCCTCTGAAGAACTGTCATCATAATGCAATTTCTCCAATGTGATAGTGGATGGAGAGGTGGTATGAGAAGAACTAGAAGAACTCTCCTCAAAACGAACACTCCTCTCAATGAACAACTCATGAGTAGTGGGATGGAGAAGCTTATACCCTTTGACATCATCTGGATATCCAACAAATATGCAAGGCTTACTCTGCGGATCCATAGCCTTGCGTTTTTCAGCTGGAATGTGGGCCCATGCAAGAGAACCAAACACTCTAAAGTGTTTAACTGTGGGTTTTCGACCAGTCCAAGCTTGAAAGGGAGTTACCCCCTTCACAGCTTTATGAGGAACTCGATTCTGGATGTAACTCGCACAGTTGATGGCCTCTGCCCAATACTGAGGTGCCAAAGACTTGGAGTGAATCATACAATTAGCCATCTCCTTCAAGGACCTATTTTTTCGTTCTGCTACACCATTTTGTTGAGGACTATATGGAACTGTGTGCTGCATGTTGATACCTTCTGAAGCACAAAACTGTTCAAACTGATTATTAACATATTCACCCCCATTATCTGTACGCAGAATCTTGATGAACTTCCCAGATTGTTTCTCTGCAAAAGCTTTGAAATCTAGAAAATTTTCAAAGACTTCAGACTTTTGTTTGAGAAAGTAAACCCATGTATATCTGGAAAAGTCATCAATAAATGTCAAGACATATCTAGCCTTGCTGAAAGATGGTTGTGGAAATGGTCCTGCCAAGTCACTATGTACCAACTCCAATAGTTGTGTAGCTCTCCAAGCTTTACCTTTATCATACTTCTCCTCTGGATGCTTACCAAGAATGCACCCCTGGCACACTCCATCAGAAAATCGAATAGAAGGCAACCCTGAAACCATTTCTTGTTGACTGAGTTGTTGCAAGTAACGGTAGTTCAAGTGGCCAAACTGTTGATGCCACAAACAACTCACCTCATCTGCATGAGTGAGTAAAACTATCGAAGGAGAGTCAGGAACAAAGTGAGAAAACTGATATAATCTAGAATGATGATCTGCTTTTCCCACAGCAACAGTAGACCCATTATGCATTTCGCTGATTACCACTGCATCTGGTGTGAACTCAACTCGCTTGCCAGAACCAGTGTGAGTGATCTGATAAACAGATAGGAGATTAGTTGATAAAGATGGAACACAAAGGACATCTTGAAATGTTCCTTCACCCACATCAACAGACCCTCTCCCATGCACTTCAACAGGAGTGTCATCACCCATTAGGATGGAAGGCATAGAACATGGCTCTAAAGATGTGAAATCATCTTCTGAAGAAGCCATGTGGTGTGAAGCACCTGAGTCAATTATCCAAGAATTTGGTTGTGAAGCAATAGCAACTAGGGCCTTACCCTTTCCTTTCCCCTTACTCTTATCTATGTCCTTAGAAGATCCTTCCGATGAACTCTGTTTGACTGAATCAGGAACTTTGATATTATTCTTTTCAAGAAGATTTGAAAGATGATCAATTTGTTTCTTTAAACACTTATGTTCATCATGACCAGGCCTCTTACAATAAGAACACTTGACCTTCTCCTTCTTAGGTTGTTCACCTTTTGATGAAGAGGTCTCATTGTCTGCTTTTGAAGTAGCAGATTTCTGATCTTTCTTCTTCTCTCCTTGGTTCTTTTGTTTCTTATCTTGCTTACTAGACCCTTTATGTTCTTTTGTGCCTTGATTTACAACTAAGGCATGTGACTTAGAGGGCTTTATTGTACCCATTTGAACCAATTTGTCCTGCTCCCTAGTGAGTTCTGCAGCAAAATCATCTAAAGAAGGCATTTTGAATGTGGTACCTAGGGCACATTTGGTAGCATAGAATGTAGAAACAAACACTGAATAGTTAGGACCAAGCTTAGAAAGAACACTCAAGATCAGTTGCTTATCATCTTTCTTAGTTCCACACTGTTCCAACTGCAATCTTATAGACTTAAGTTTAGTGAAGAAGTCTTGTATAGTATCAAAATTGGTTGGATTCAACCCTATGAGTTCATTCTCCAATTGATGACCTCTTAGTTCATCCTGCTTACCAAAGAGGTTTCCCAAAGTAGTCCATACTGCATTTGGTGTAGTAGCAGATTCAATGTGAAAAAGCAGGTCAGGAGAGACTGACATGCACAATGTACCAAAAGCTTCATCACATTTATTAAACCATTTAATCTTTTCTGCAACATCTTGAGGTTCAGTTTCAAGTCCCATAGTAACACGATGATATCCATGTCTTTTCAGATATATTATCATCTTAGATTTCCATTCAAAGTAATTATATGGTGTTAAAAGTGGAACTGTAGATGCATCCATGATAGCAGAAAAGAAGATTGCAAAGAGTCAAGAAGAGTGCAAGAAAGAAGACACAAGAGACACCCCCCCTTTTCACTAGTCTTTGAAATCACCCCCCCCCAAATATTACAAGGTTGGCACTTTATAATTAGTGCATTTACAAGGCTTTTATCAGATTACAATGCTTTCTAAGGCTTTAATGGCCAAAATAGAAAGTTTAAATACATATAAATTTAACACAAAATCTGAAAAAATTAGCCTTATAGCTGCTTAATGTATCTTAATACCTTTCCAACAACTATTCGTTTTTGTAAAATAGAGTTGTGAGAAGAAAGATATGATCTATAGAAGGGAAAAAAAAACATGCAGCTGATTCAACCTGCAATATCTAACAAAGAAGGGTAGAATATTTCAATAAGACCTGCAATTATGAAGAGTGCTCATTTCTAGCTTTCGGTCAAGTACTCTGATTTTTTTTTACTGTGTTCTCCAAACTCTGAATTTGGTGAAATAAAAGTCACTTATGATTTTCACAAGCCTTCTGGACACTCTGGAAATGCTAAAGAAGCCTCCAATATTACCAAAAATGCTGCAATCACCCAGATCTCAAAGAACACATATATAAAACCAGATTTTACTAGAAGCTTATTTTCCTTTAAACTGTTCTGATTCTCCAGATCACACGAAAATGCAGGAGAAGAGCATACTTGGTTTTTAAGAAAAATATTAGCTATCTAACAATCTCAAATCTCTCAAATAAATCAGAAAAGCAATGAGCTATACCAGACAACACGGCTCTGATACCATGTTAAATTCTATGAGAAGCAAGAATTGAGCCAGGATCTGATGTCGGTCATAGATCACATGCAACTCCAAGCAACAGATGATCGAAGATCAAAATAGCTGAATGAAGATAAATTTGATATGAGAGAAAAATAGAGATAAAGAAGAGAATTTAGAGAAGACTAACACCGAGCTATCACTTCCTTTGTGAAGGTGAGAGTATATTGCTTATTATATAGAAAAATAATAGCATATACAACCAAGAGGTGCATTAACTCCCACCTCCATAAAAAGTGGGAGGTTTTACCTACTACCCCATAAAAGGTGGGAGGTTTTTACCTACTTGGTAAATGCCAAAACATGTGGCATAACCTCCTTACATGAAAACAAAAAAGGAGTTATAAGAGGTGGCACATAAGGCCAAAAGAGGGTGAGAAACCCAACTACCCCATAACCCACTTAGGAAATGACAAAATAGTGGTTATGAGAGGTGGCACAACAAGCCAAAAGAGGGTGTGTAACTCAACTACCCATGTGAGGTGGAGAGTTACACATGTAGCTAATGTATTCCGCCACGTGTCCTCATATTAACCACACCTAATAACCTAAGCAAGCTTAATAATATATGTGTAGGAAAAATAAATACCCCCTAACATAAGGAAAATAAAAAAACCTACACTAACACTAGAAACATCATTTTCTTAAAAGATATATAACCACTATCTTGTAGCATGCACAATATCAACACAAACACCTCCATTCAATTTTCATGCTTCTAATCCTCATATTAATACTTATGAATGCATCTAATCCTCATCTTAATATTATATCATCATCATGCTTCAATACATCATATTAAGTGTAGACATCTAACACCGAGAAAGTGGACATCCACAACACAAAGTAACTGCAACCATTATCCACTTATACTTTGTACATCAGTGACAACAACATCCAATAAGCTCCCCATACACAAATAATCATCATACCAAACATATCATCAATGACAACACACAACCACTGTCAACAATCAAAGGCAACCAATATTGTTAGACATTAGGCTAACATCAATGACATCACATATTGCCAATATTATTTTGCTACACAAGTATGATTGTACCTAAAATTGTACCACCATGAATGACAATGATCCCCCAAAAGGTAAACTTCTAATGTCACATAGTGAGGAGCAACATAATAGGAACTTAGATGTTATTTAAAATGTTCATAACAGAAGTGTTGCCTATTGTCACTTGTCATTTGAATGATACCAACACCGATAAATTGTTGAATTTTATTCTCTAAGGATTGTGATTCATTAGTGGAGTGGCCATGTAGTTGATGGTGCACACAAAAAGAAGAATTATCAATATTGTATATGTTTCCTTCTTCATTTGGACCAAATAAGGGTAATCAACTTGGCTTGAATAAGGTCAAACAAAACACTCTTGTTTTGATGAAAAGTTAAAAGTGAAAGACAAATATTTTAGACAGTGGGGGAGGGGATGACAAAAAATGAGGAGGTTGGAAACCTAAACATTCTTTAGAAAAGTGTGATGTATATTTCTCATGAGCCTCAAAACTTCGCTACACACATCCTAAACCATGTCCATTGTATCCATGTTTAGAAAGACTTTTGAAATGAACTACATAGTATTTTTCTGTCAAGTGTAGAGTTTCAATGGATGTTGAAATGTTAGGAGGAGAGGTTTCACTCTTATTTTTAATTGGATTAAATTTTAATGAGCCCCAATCAACATCAATAAATGGGTTAGAAGAAGTTGGAATGAATTAAGAAGAATCTTGAATAAATGACATACTAGGATCATTTGAGGCCTGAGTCATAGATTCAGGAACACTATATTCACCACAAAAGTAGGGTGTGAAGTATAATGATTCCCAACCATCCTCCAAGAGTACCTCTTAAAGTGAAGGAGTATCTTTAGTAGGAGATGGTACATTTATCTGCATTGGATCTAAAGGATTGACGAAATTGAAGAAGATTGAGATTATGTTTCTAAGTTTTTATCGACTTCTAAAGTATACATGTGGTTATCATAAATAAACTTGTTTTCAATGAAGAGTAGAAGGGACCACTTGCATAGCATGAATACAAAGTATACCTAGAAGAAGGTTATATATGAAAGTATCAAGCATGACATTGAGAAGCATGGATATAATCATAGGTCCTATTTAAATAGGAAATGTAATTGTACCTAATGACAAATTACCAACATTGTCAAAGCCACTAATAGAAAGACAATTAGGTTGAATAAGAGAAGTATCCGCATTAATTTTATACAACAATTCAAAGCTACAAACATTAAGACTTGAACCATTATCAACTATAGTACATCTTATAGAAATACCATTGATGATGATAAATAATCATGAGGAGATGGCATTGATTTTGAAATTCCAAGAAGGGTAACTTATGTTCGTGGAATGCAATGTTCACCTATGTTTCATGCATACAATCAAGAACAAGTGTTTCCTTATTTGTTCTAGTAGGAGGTGAAGTGACTACCTTCTATAAGGCTTCTTGGAGCATCTCATGGTACATAGGAAATTTTTGAAGGAAGTCCTAAAGGGACATCTTAGCTAGAGTATTCTAAAGTGGGTCAACAAGATCATACTCCTTACAAACATGACGAGGGGAAAAGAATTGTTGTTATATGTGTGAGCCACTGCATGATAATCACGTTGATGATTCATCCTACCTTTAAGAACAACCATTGGTTTTTTTAGGCTAAGTGACATCTTGATGAAGGTGGACAATAATTTTAGGCTTATTATAATAAAAAACATGAATGGAATTGACTTGACCTTGGTTGAGTTTATATTTAGGAGAGAGAGCATTATAAACATTAATAGTGATATCTTCTTCTTCCACCAAAATATATTCATGACTAGGATCAATTTTCGGAGAAGGCTTGGTGTGATTCATCATTACTTCATCTACAAATAAAGTGTCTTCAAAGTGAATGGTAGGAAAATTATCATGAAGGGAAGTCTTAATGGTATCATCCTCTTGCTCCAAGTTATCTTCATGAGTAAGACAAACTTTAAGAGTGGGACAAACATAACTAAGTAATGCTTCATCTTTAGAAGGAATGTCATTGAAATGGAAAGAAGGTAAGCTATCACTAGGAAAAGTATCAATGAAACCATCCTCTTGTACCAAATGATCCTCATGGTGGGGTATATTTTAAGAGAAAGACCAACATCATTCTTCAAAGAATCATCCTTAAGAGGCATATTTTTGAAAGAAGTGTTGATAGTCTCTTCTTGCAAAAAGATGTCCTCATGGGAGAGATATTTTTTGGAGATGGTAAATAATAACTATGGATGAAATAAATAGCTAAGTTATCATCATATGCAAAAAATAAAAGATCATGATCATCTTGGATAAAACTTGAAATTGAACTAGCAAAAGATAATAACAACTTTGTTTATCAAATGCAATTATGATCAAACAAGATACTCATATGCCATATAAATCAACAATGATGTAACCAAATCAATGTTCAACCAATGTATGCAATGAATTTCTTTGAATTTCATGCAAAAATAAGATTTGGAAATGCAAATTAAGTAATGCAAATGTCAGAAGAGTCGGATTCACCAAAACGTAACATAAGGAAAGTGGGGAGGATTGTACCCTTGGACCTTACCAAGAAATGATGTCAGGGGAGGAGAAGATTAAAGGGGTGGGTGAGAAAAATTGTGCTTCGTGAAAGTCTATGGTGATGGATTTGGATGCTGTGAGGAACAAGGTGATAAAGCTAAAATAGAAAATGGTGAGAATCTCCAAGTTTAGTTTGCAAGTGATGAAAATTTGGCCACCTCTATGTGTCTGATGCAAGAAGAAGGTGCTTGGTAAAGATGCGGATAATGAAGAGAACTACAAGGAACTGTTTAAGTTCCTTACTGAAGACTAGAGCAATGTGATCAAGTAGGATAATTAGGCTTTAGGCTTGTTTTTTAATAATATTTTTGGTGGTCTCTTGTTATTTATAAGACTGGTTCATTGTTTTACTATGGTTTTTTATATATGTTGTTAAGACTTTATACTCTCAGTACTTTAGCTACTACTAGTTTTATGCTAATGTGCTATTACTCTTAATGTTGCCTATGGGTTGTTTATGTAAGGCCTAACACCATTGTTTTGTTGCTTACTAATATAAAAAACATAAGGAAAGTGAGACTCACTAGCCTAACATGCAAACTAGTAATCAAACTCAATCTCATCAATTACAGTAGAATTATTGGTGAGAGTTGGACACTTATGGTTTGATTGTTCTCATGTTGATTGATTTGAATTGATAAGATAAATTGACTTTAAAGAACTAGATTAAAAGGTGAAATAGTGGAAATAATCAACATAGACAAAAGCAGAACTAATAATTGGATTACAAACCCAGATCTAGAAAGGGCGTGCAAAGAGGAACCTGTCTCAAAAATTTGAGCCAAAAATAAGTGGACATTGTTACTAGGTAATATAGTCCTAATAGTTGTCTAGGTGTAGATTAGGGATCAAACTAAAATCTAGAGCCAACATTTCATCTAGTCAAAGTTCAAGTTGAACCGCTTGGACTATAGCGCTAGATGCAAGTGTCTTGCCATTTTTGCTTAATTTTGTCTCGCTGGTCCTATCTTTGTCTACACTATTCTCTTGTGTACTCTATCTAAACCCAAAACCTATTTCCAATCCTAGATCTACATAAAATATGAGAAAATTGGTGTTTGTATAGTATAGGGGCTTGTCTCAATCAAACCTCGGGTTAGAATTAACTCTACAACAATGATGAATACGAAATAGAAATCTGAAATGGAATACTTGAATTGAAATGCTTGATTGAAATGCTTATAGATTCAATGGATGATGCAATTCTCTTAGAATAAGCCTTCAATTTGTTGATGCAATAATATGATAAGTCATCATGGAAACATAATAGAAAATGCCTTGATGTAGCTTGTTGCTCCTTATACTCAAATATACCCTTGAATCATAATAATTTCTCTTGGAATGAGACTTGTAGTTGTTAGGATGAGATAATAATGAGAGGGTGAAATGGATTAGGAGTGATGTCTTACATAGGGATCTCAAAGTAAAATCATCTTTCGGCCAACTTAAAATAATCATTTTCACATATGGAGGATAGATTTGGAAATGACAAGACCGTCATATATCCTCCTAAAATTTTAGCCAAAAAAGCATTGATCAACGTTGCTAAGTGACATTGACCCAATAAAATAGTCTCAAATATTTAGGATCATGAGATAATAGGGTTCTAATACCATAATCATAATTTAAATAGAAAATGACAATATTTAAATGAGGGAAAAAGTGCACTGAACTTTAAAATCACATAGGATCCATATAAACATAAAATAAAATAAAATAAAAAGATAAAGACCACATTTAAAATAAGGGCCCAAATAAGAAAGTATTGGTGTATTAAAGTAAAATAGGACTCATAATATTGAATTAAATATTAATTTCATGCAATAAAAGGTCATATAAAGCATAGAGAAATGGAAAAATTAAAATAAGTGATAAGAGAGTGACATTGGACTTCATAATCAAAGGAATACAATTTATGATGCTACAATTGGTATCTCATATTTTAGTATAGAGATGTATAACTTTTGACTTGCAATAAGATGTAAAAAAATAGTAAGACTATTCACACTTTTTATCAAATGGGCCACCTACTAAATTTTACATATGATTTCTCTAATAGATATAGATTATCTCGGGTCACAAATTAAGTTTTACATAGTTTCCTATAGTCTAAAACATACATAGTTCTCTCCTAAGATTTTTTCACAAGAATGTTCTTTTCATCCAACATGTGAAGAATACTAGATAAAGTTAAGAGTGTCTTTATATCACTTCACATATGTAAGATGTCAGGAGATTTTTGTCTTGTATTAGTATTGTAGACGTATAAATCTAACCACTTTCCTAAATAAATATTTAATATTTATTTTAACCCCATTCCTCCTATTAATTAAATTCTATTTAATTAATTTCTTCATTTTCATCTATTTGATTAAATGAATTACTCAATTTATTTAATTAAATTCACCTAAGCCTTTTCTAGCCTTTAATTAAATAAATCACTTTATTTAATAAATTCTCTTTTCTCCCTTTTTAATTAAATCTACATTTAATTAAATTGATCCTTCCAAAAAAATAAATCTAATCTAATTATTAAAGCCCCCACTTGTATTTATGCAAGTTGCATCTATTTTAGTTGAAATAAAGTAATTTAATTTCAATTAAAATCATTTTTCTTTCATCCACTTGCATTTTCCTACATCTCTCACTTGCGTCCTAAACCCCTTCTAGATTCTTCTAATCACTTCCAATTTAGCCTAATTCATCTCCTAATCATTGTCACATTCCTAAGCAAAGGGAAGTCAATTCTAAAAGCCTTTAAAGTATTCAATAACCATTAAAGGCTTTGTGTCTTCAAATGGTTAACCTATAAAGTCTTCCAAACCATTAAAGGCTCTTACATAACCATTTATTGTTAACTCATCTTTGACCTTTGGTTAGAGACTTTCCTCTAACTTAACCATCCTTTTGACTCAAGGGTCTCATCAAGCACTCATGGCTTTAACCTTGGTTATCCTATTAACCTTTGCACAAGAGTTTACCCCTTGGGTAAAAGCTTTATCCATTGAGTAACCCTAACCTAACCTTAACCCTTATCTCCTAGGGTAACCTTCATGTCTCCTCAAGCATTTAATGCTTCTTGCATCTCCTCTTAGGAAACATCTTGTTGACAATCGTTATCATTTCATTGGTGAAAATTGTAAACACGGATTGATTAACTTTCAATCCTAGCCCTTGTTAAGATTATTCAATCTTAACCATCCATTGCCCTACTTTCCCTATAAATAGAGCTCTCATTCTTCATTTTTTATATATCCAAGTTTCATGCATCTACATTATAGTCTAATTTACTAAGCATTTTAGCCTCTCTTTGTTAAAATATCATCATAAACATTTAAAAGCATTTCATTTTCATGTCAATAGTATACCCATGCTAGTATATCATAATTAGAATAATTTAGCAATATCTTTATCATATCACTATCTTCAGACTAGCTTAATCATCATAAGTTTTAACACATCATATAGATCTTAGAATGCATTCATGCATATAGATCACAATATCACTCATTCTTGGAGTTGTCATTCCTAAGTCATTTGCTCAATGATCTGAGAGCAAAACATTGGCTTTAGGGATCCTGTGAGATAGAGAACAATGGGACACCCCTTTGGAAATTGAACTAATTCAATTAGTTCATATACTTGCACCAAGAGTCTCATTGGTGTGTGGGTCTTCTGATCTCAAGTTACTCATTTTTGTCACCATATTTTCCCCACATACATTTATGGCGCCCACCATGGGGCTCATCCCCAAAAATAACATCATTTTTTGTGCAGGATAAGGATTGCAAACATGCTGGAACACTCTTTTAGCGCATCTCGAACATACTGTAGCACATCTGTGGCAAACCTTAGCACATAGGACCCTTTTCTCAACGCATTTAAACTTCTTTTTATCACATAACCTTTTCTGATAATGAAACGCATATGAGTATCAGTATAGCGCATTTATGCATTAGAGTAGCGTATTTATGCATCAAAGTAGCGCATAGGGGTTTTATTTTAGCACTTTAATACCATTCTATAGCACGTATGTGCAGAAGTTTAGCGCGTACATCTGACAGAGAAAAAGAAAAGTTTGTAACAAAGGTAGAAAAATTAGGCTTGTGTAAGCCCACCATATGTTTTTTTTTTTTCTAACTTCTTTTCTTGTAGATTTTAATAGTTTATTGTAGGTTGGAGGAGTTAGAATTAGGATTTATGATTTATTTCTAGCTTTTTAAAGTTGGATAAAAAGAACTTATTTTTCCTTTAGATTAAAAACAACCTCATCTTCCTTTTGGGCTTAAAATCAACTACATTTTTTTTTTAGGTTTAAAAAGAATCAAATTTGCAAGTTTAAAAGGAACAACAAATTCGCATTTGCTTTATTGCAAGATTAGGGGAAAATACTTCATTTTGGGCTCTAAAAAGAACAACAAATTTTCAATTTTCTTGCAAAAGGTAAAAAGAACAATCCACATTTTCTTGCAAGATTAAAAGAAACAATCAACTTGTCCATTTCTTACAAAGCAATTCACTTTCAAGCAACGTGCATTATTTTAAGTTGAACAAGATTTCATTTCCTAGAGTAAACAAACAAATTGCTTTGTAGTACTAAAAAGAACACCATGTTTTTTGGAGCAACATCTCCAAATAGGTCTTAACCAATCATTCCTTTGAAAAGGATAAAAAGAACATTGTTTGCCTTGTCTCGAAAGTGGTAGGTATATACCCTCCCCTTAATAGGGTGACCAGAAAACTAAATCACTCTTTTATGCTTTCTTTTACTTCAAACAATTAAATCCTTTAGAAGGTTTGCCCTCACGAGTTGCCCTTAGGGTGCCACTAAGGCCGGTGAGAGGGGAACAACCTAAGTGAGAAACGACTTTATTGCCAAATGTTCCAACCCACTATAATCAAATGTGGAGGCTGACAAAAGTCCCCTCCAACGATTTTTCTCAGTGATTAGTCTTCCCCCAGTATCTTTAAGATACATAAAGTATTTGTTCTAAAGGTTGGGAATCCTCTCGAGAGAGTTTATCACTAAAAACCGAACAGAAGCCTGATTAAAAACTATAGAATTAGAAGCTTTGAGCTGAGTCAGTTACCAAACATTGGTAATATCATAGTGCAAGGGTGGGGAATAATCCACCCCCAAGATCACTCACCATATATCTCCCAAGATAACTACCCAATTGTGGAGAAATTCACTTTGGGTTAACTTATGGAAAAAGATAAAAAAATGGGCGCCCCCTAGGGGGTGACAAGGTTGTTTGATCTAACGGAGTATCGAGACTGGTGGGCTATGATGTTGTCAATGACCCTTGAATAAAGAGTCTACTTGATCTATCTTTTTGTAATCCAAACTAGTGAAAACATCGAGATTTGAAAACATCCTTTAAATGACATACACTATTTGTTTAGCATGGAAAAGTTGTTATCTCTTCTATCTGTTGTGTTTTCAAGTCATTTTCAGAAAATCATCCATCAAAATCACAAGAGTTATTTTTCAACATCACAGCAAAAACATCAAAACAAAATTTTCAAGGCAGTTAGTGCATAGGAGAAACATCCTAGTGCATCTCAGCCATCTAATAGCGCATTCGAACCAACAATTAGAACTTTCATCACTCACATTAGCGCATAATTAATATCATACTAGTAGGAATTCAGATAGTTCTTGTCAACATCACTGTAGTGCATAAAAGATCAACCTAGCGTGTCCAAACCATATTATAGCCGATGCGTACTAAACCTTAGCGCGTGAAAGGGACATATTAGCGCATGACCTATCCAACAATTTTATTGTCAAACAGTATGAAATAGTGCATTTGAGAAGCAGCATAGCACATCTGGAACATTCTATAGCGCTTTGAGAACATCCTTTAGCACATTAGGTCTCTATCTTAGCGCATGATCGAAATTAGTTAAAAAAAAGAGCAAACCAGTCACCTGGTGAATTTTTTATCAACAGTTTCAGATACCCTTTTAGGTCCTTTGATAAATCCAGCAATAAAAATTCAAAAGGGAATCATAAGTGAGAAAATTCCAAATCTAACAAAGCACTCTTAGAAAGAGTTTTCAAATCTTCAACTAGCTTGAAATCCGATTCCATCCAACAAAATTCAGGAGTATCAGAATAGTGATCAAAGTTTCCACCATCCTATCAAAACAATATCTAGTTAGGTCCTCAAGTTGTCAAATTAAGTTTCTACATCAAGAAACTTGACTCATATCATTTGACACACTTTATCATGGAGGCAAATCAAACTAAACCTCTACTTGATAAAGTAAACTTGAGTTTCCAAACAAAGTATCCATATCCAAACATCAACATCAAACATTGATCATTTATGTATGACCACTCCTCATATTTTGAAAAGAAGAAGTCTTCATCAAAAGACTAAGTTGAAGAAGAGACAATCTAGTTCTAAGGCACTTATAAAAAGGAATAAATTTCTCTATATCAACCATCAACTCTTTGCATCACATCGTGCATTCTTGTGTCATGTGTAGTTGTATATCCAAGGAAAAACAAATGAATTTGACAAAGAGCCTTTGAGAAGTAGGGCTTACATTCAAAAAGTGACATTCAAACAATGCCTTAATAGTGGAGGAAGGATTAACCCCGCTTTGCTCCCAAATTTTCTTATCACTTACAACAAAGCTCAACCTAAGCCACCAACTCCACCAAGAACCCCAATAGGAGAAGAAGAATTCATTACAGTAGAGATATACTAATGCCTGTTGTCACTCAATCTTAGAGAAACAAAAAGAAGGAATCACAAACAAAATAAAGTATGGCTTGTAGAGTGTCTAATCCATTCGATGAATATGCAAATATGGGAGAAACAAAGATCACCGAAGAACTCCAAGAATTTCAAGAGAATGCGTCTTTCCAAAAACTCGTAGAAAGACTTATAGAAGCAAATAGAGAAAAATATTTACTCATGCTAACTAGCAAAGGGGTCAACATTCCTGAGGATTTTGACACAAAAAACTTAAGGAATATAGATGAGAGAATTTCAAGAACAAGAGCAAGAAACTATGCCTATCAAGAACAACAGAGAGAGGAAGAGGCACATGATCAAGAAAACATACACAACCAAGACCACACCCATGAACAAGACAACACTCATGAACAAGACCATGCTTGCAATCAAGACAATCTAAATGAACAAGGGGAAGCTCCCCATCTAAGGAAAAATGCACCCATGGCTACTCTTACACAACAACTCCAAACACTTCAAAGAAAAATACAAGACATGCAACAAGGGACCATGGTATGATACTCCTTGGATGAAATTTGTCCTTGTCCTTTTGATAGGAGATTGAACATGGTACCTTTCCCCCAAATTCAAATATACCAAATTATGACAAATACGATGGTAAGAGTGATCCTCATGATGACGTTCAGGAATTTTGTACCATGAACTTAGAGTTTTCTCACAATGACAAATACTTAATGAGATGATTCCCAAGAAGTTTGGGAGAGAAAACAATGGAGTGGTTGTCAAATCTCACACCTCCCATTAGATCATTTCATGGGTTAATAAACAAATTCATAACACAATACTCCTATAACATCCAACACGCAATCACCATGCTAGATGTGTGTAACATGAAACAAAAGAACAATGAAACATTCATGGTGTTTCTACAACAATGGAAGTGCATGGTCTCAAGATATTCACGAGATGTGCCTGAAAAGGAAAAGATGGAAATCTTCATAGACAATCTAAATAGTGAGATGACTTATCAACTCAAACTACAATGCATACCATCTTTTGTAAAATTGATAGAAAATGGTATCCAAGTAGAGGAAGCTTCTATCAAGAAAGGAACATTGAAGTTCTTTAAGAAAGGTGTTAATTCATCAAACAATAGCACCTTTAACAATCAAAACAATAACAACAATTCACACAAGTCTAGATTTTGGACAAGGAACAAAAACATTGTTAATGATGGGGTAATCGATGCCAACAATGTGAATTCTAAACAACCAGTGTTGACTTTATCAAGCAACCCACCATCCAATAATGATAAAAAAGTGCTAATCAAGGCACTAACACTTATCAGCAAAATACCAACTAAGGAGCTTCAACATCAAACAACAACAAGAATTACCAAGGCAATAACAACAAAAACCAAGAGAACAATACAAACCAAAAGGGAAACACTAATACTTTCCTGTATCGATGAATATACATGCCATTAGGACAAACCTTAGAATTAGCGTTTCGAGAGCTATTGGTGAATAAGATCATCACATTGCCAGCCACAAGCAACTTTGAACCCCAAGTCAAACCACCCTAGTGGAATGACTCACATTATTGTTATTTTCATCGAAACAAAGGGCATAACATAAATGATTGCATGAGGTAGAAGAACATAGTTCAAGACATGATAGACTAAGGCGGCTTAATAATCGATGGTCATAAAACCAATAGTGACCATGAAGATTTCAAAAATCTTCTTCCCAATTATGACAAAAGAGGAGCATCAACGTCCAACAATACCAAAGGAGCTCGTATTAATCACATATACGAAAAGACCATCAACAACATATCGGCATATGATAATCAAGTAAATGTCATAAAAATCAAAGACAAGCAAGAAAATGCGTCAATAAATGTGACCACAAGAGTGCAAAAATATGTCTTGAAAGGGAACACATAAACATCAATAACTCTCCCCAAGACTCAATATAACGTGGTCGACCAACAACAGATAAATCCCGCTCAAATATCTATACTTGAGTTGCTCAAACTTTCTCCAAAACACAAGGATATCTTGGAGCAAGCACTTATCGAAACAACCATTCCAAATAATCTGGATATTGATCAATTCCAAGCCATGGTGGCCTATATGACAATGCCACACACCATCTTTTTCTGAACATGATGATGTCTCCTTGAATCATCTGCATAATACCCCACTACATATTGAGGTCTTAGTCTATAAACATAGGGTAAAAAGAGTATTAATAGATGGAGGAGTTGGT
The DNA here is from genome assembly GCF_030272615.1 of Cryptomeria japonica. Taxonomy (NCBI): domain Eukaryota; kingdom Viridiplantae; phylum Streptophyta; class Pinopsida; order Cupressales; family Cupressaceae; genus Cryptomeria; species Cryptomeria japonica. The sequence continues at coordinate 595,239,673 of NC_081411.1, forward strand.
CTCAATATCTATACTCTAAATATTATCTTTGCATTGGGCTTCTCTGAGCAGTCTATTGATCCCAAAAATAAAATCACCATCAAAGCCTATGATGATGAAGAGAGATCATATGAAGGAACTATAATATTACCCATTCAGGTAGGTCATATACAAAGAGACACCATGTGTCAAGTCTTGGACATAGACTTGACATACAATATACTATTGCGTCATCCATGGATCCATGAAATGCAAGCGGTGCCTTCCACATACTATCAATGTATCAAGTTCCCTTATAACGGACAAGAAATTTTAATATCTGCAGATAATAACCCTTTTTCAGTATTGCAATGCTATGGGGGAAGCTCAAGATAGTTTGTTTCCGCACAACAGGGAGGCCCAAGCTTCCTTAGCATCCAACCATTAAGGAGAACTCAAGTCTCTGTCCATAGACTTCAAGCAAAAGATGAAAATAAAGGACCAAGGCATGGGGGAGTACTCTTTTGAACCCTTATGTCTATCTAAATTATCAACTTCACCAAAATCTTATGAACAAACTTCCACATCAAGACATCGGGAAACACAACCCATCACTAAGTTTGATGGTAAATTTATCCACCTGGGCATGCTAGCTGATGAATCAGAAGATAAATACATCCTTAGTTGGCTATACAAGGATGAGGAAGAAGTCAGAGCTGCTATCATAGAGGTGGTTGTACCAACAAAATGGTATGGAAATGGGTGCCAGATCATGCAACGAATGGGATACAAATGAAAAGGACCTAATGGCAAGCGTCAAGAAGGAATTATAGAACCCCTGTAACTTCCTTCACAATTTGCAAGAGACAAAACAGGACTTGGGTATGGCCAACATATTCCGCCTATGCAGAAGCAAAATCATCATCAAAAACCTCAATGGAGAGAAAAGAAAAAATATAAGGAAGACTCATGGCAAGAAGCACTGCACCAAGCAACAAAAAAGATGAGGAAGGAGCAAAAGCATCAAGAAAATGAGAAATGACAAGAAGAGCTCGCTATTCAAAAGGAGGAAGATTTTTATAAAAAAGTACATCATGTGCAAGAACCTGATCAAACCAAGGTGGAGCCACCACCTAAAGAAATTGCTACTCACACAAGGGAAACAGTGCATGAACAAATTCAAAGAGTACAAGAAAGCACCAATCTCGAATCAGAACAAGCTACTAAACTGGTGTTAATCATTAGTGATCTTTTCTCACCATACAAAATACTTGTCAGATACAGTGAGGTGACCTAGGATAGTGATTGTGAAACTGATTCCAATGAATATGAGTGGGATAGTTGTTCTGACATTATTGAAGATATTGAGGTGGATACAATCCACACATACACATCCATTTCTCAGGAGGGACAAGGCTCAGGATCTCAACCGCTTAAATTCGGACCGTGACATATCTACGAGGCTAGTGAGAATGAGCAATGACAATACAAACAAGGCAATATCGAAGAGAATACCATAAAAGACCTCGAAAATATCATAGACCTCACCAATATCCCAAATGAATATAACAATGATTTCATCATGACACTTACAATAACTGATCTTAACCCACCAAATGACTCCCTACTGCTCATATATCCTGATCTCATAGACTAGGAAGAACCCGAACATCATGATATACCAATATTTCCAAACGATGAATCCATCATCTAATACCTATGCTCAATCAACCCAGAAACATGCTCTGCTAGTAAACAACATAACAATATCTACAATTAGGGGAGTGACAAGTCTCTCAGTTGCAAAAATACACTAAACAAAGGATCTAATGGTGAAAACCTATCAATGGCAGTATTAGATCGCAAAAAAAGTAAAAATAAAGGATGTATCTGCAGGTGGAAATATTTTTGAGGCACCTAAAGCTAGGAGACTTGACACTCTTCCTGAAAATTATTAGGAAAGGTCACCAATATTGATTGAGCCAACTCAATCAATAAATATCAGCACTAAAGCAACAGTCAAAACTATAACATCTGGCAGAATCACTCACAGAAAAAGAATGACCAGATTTTATCAAATTCTTCAAGGAGAAGCAAATCAATTTTGCTTGGTCTTATGTTGACATGCCAGGGGTAGATCCGAATCTAATCATGTGTCACTTGTCCATTTCTCCTGAAGCTAAACCTGTCAAGTAGAAATTAAGAAAGATGGATCCACATGTGGCATTGTTGGTCAAAGCAGAACTAAAGAAGTTATTAGATGTCAGATTCATCCGACCTATAGACTATGCTGAATGGATCTCAAACATTGTACCAGATTCTAAACCAGATAAAAGCGTTAAAATATGCACAGACTTTAGGGATCTCAACAAAGCATGTCCGAAGGATGACTTTCCTTTGCCAAGCATCGACACTATTGTGGATCTAACAACAAGGAACACAATGTTATCATTAATGGATGGTTTCTCTGGCTATAATCAAATCAAGATAGCTCCAAAGGATCAAGATAAAACTGCATTCACTTGTCCGTGGGGAACATATTGATGGAACATCATGCCTTTTGGCTTAAAAAATGTTGGTACAAATTATCAAAGGGCCATGACAACAATCTTCCATGACATGATACATACTTTCGTGGAGGATTATGTGGATGATATTCTAGCTAAATCATTCACCAGAGCAGAACAACTGGGCATACTAGATAAAATCTTTCAATGATTGGAGCAATTCAAGGTCAGATTAAATCCTAAGAAGTGTGTCTTCGAGGTCACATTCAAAAAATTGTTGGGCTACATTGTATTAGAAAAGGGCATTGAAGTAGATCTAGAAAAGGTATAGGCTATCATGGAGATGCCACCTCCTAAAAACATTAGCCAATTACGATCTATGCAAGACAGGCTACAATCCATCAAGACATTCATCGCTCAGCTGGCAGATAAATGTCTACCATTCAATCATCTGCTTCATAAGAATATACCTTTCAAATGGGAGGACAAATGTGCATAATCATTCCACCAGCTCAAACAATATCTAATGAATCCACTAGTTTTGGTACCTCCAATAGCAAGCAAGCCACTCATTCTCTATATATCAACAACAGAAGTATCATTGGGGGCACTACTAGCACAAGAAGATCCAGCGAGCAAAGAAAGGGATATCTATTACATTAGTGGGACTTTGAACGAATATGAACTCATTTATACTTTCATTGAAAAGGCTTTCTTAGCAGTGATGTTTTCTTCTCAAAAGTTATGCCACTATATGTTAGCCCACACAATCAAGCTGGTAGCAAAGATCGATCCTCTCAAGTGTCTACTCAGCAAGGTAACTCTCACAGGAAGATAAGCTAAATGTGTCATGACTCTAAGTGAGTTTGATATTCAGTACACAGAATGACGGGCTATCAAAGGATAGGTAATTGTAGATCAACTGGCAGAAGCACCACTGCCAAACCAACAACAACTACAGGTGGAATTTCTAGACACGGATGTAATCACTATCACCCCCAAGCAATGGACCCTATACTTTGATGGATCCTATACACAATGTGGATCAGGTGTCAGCATCCTGTTCGTCACTCCAAAGGGGCACACAATTCCAAGATCTTACAGACTAATTTTTCCATGCACCAACAACATTGTTGAATATGAAGCCTTAGTAATAGGAATCAAGGTAGTTTTAGAATGGCAAATCACAAAATTGAAAGTCTATGGGGATTCTCAATTAGTTATCAATTAGATCAACGATGACTATCAGACAAACGATGATAAGCTAATTCCTTAAAAGAGAATGGTGGATGAATTCAAAAAATACTTTTTGCACATCACCTTTGGGAAAATTCCAAGATTGGACAACAGAGTTGCCGATGCAATGGCCACTATTGCCTCACTACTACAAATTCTAGATAAACAGAGTCATTATGAGTTCCTGGTAGAGAAATTGTTTTCCCTGGCCTATGACAATTCCGCATCCCAAGTCATCTATACCCTAACCGGTTTGGATTCACCTCTATAGGGAAGACCTATGATTATCTCAAAAACAATACTCTCCCACCCGACCTATCTCGCAACCAAAAAAGCAGCTTCATCCAACAAGTCACCCGCTATACCTTAACCGTTGACACACTTTATCGCCGAGGTCTAGATGGTACTCTTCTTCGATGCCTTGATCATAACGAATCTGACTCTGCCTTACATGAGCTTCACAAAGGTATTTGCGGTACGCATTCAAGTAGTCCTACTCTCGCCAAGAAACTTCTGAGAATGGGATATTACTGGCCGACAATGGAAAGAGAATCCTATCAATTTGCTAAGAAATATCTTAAATGTCAAATTCACGATAATCTCATACATGCACCAGCATAGGAGCTGCAACCGTTCACCACATCTTGGCCATTCTATCAATGGGGACTTGATCTTGTAGGAAATATTCATCCTTCCTCTTCAAATGGGCATAAGTTCATTATCACTGCCATGAAATATTTCACCAAGTGGATTGAAGCAGTCCCGATGACCACCGTAACTAGAAAACAGATCCCATCATTCATCCTCAACTATCTCATTTGTAGACATGGCATTCCCAGTTCCATCATCACAGATAACAGACATCCTTTAAAGAATCAAGATGTGCAAGAGCTATGCAAATGATTCAAAATCCAACATCGCTTCTCCACACCATACTACCCACAGGGGAATGGCCAAGCAGAAGCATCAAACAAAACAATCCTAAAAATCCTCAAGAAAATAGTAAATGATACTGGCAAAGTTTGGCATGTACAACTCAATTTGGCACTTTGGGCCTACAGGACTAGTATCTGGACACCTATAGGGGCTATGCCATATTCATTGGTGTATGGTTCATAAGCAATTCTACCTTTTGAGGTAGGAATCCCATCTCTCCGAGTATCTTTGAAGGGCCTCACACCAGATGATGAATTTCGAGTAAAAAAGTTGTAGGAACTAGAGCTTCTTGATGAAAAATGATGTGCCTATGATCATATCAAGGCATATCAGCAATGAATGTGCAGAAGCTATAATCACAAAGTCATCCCAAGGTCTTTCAAAGTCGGTGATCTTGTTCTAAAAGAAAATTCCAAAAATTAGCAAGATCGAGAAAAGAAGGGGAAGTTTGAACCTAATTGGTTGGGACCCTTTGTCATCATATAAGCCTACAGATCAAGAGCATATCAGTTGTCAACTTCAGAAGGGGACATTCTTGATGAACCAACCAACAACATCCATCTGAAGAAGTTCTACACTTGAGTCGTCCAATACACGGATCTAGCAAAAAAAAAAAAAAATCAGAAAAATACAAAAAAATGAAAAACATATCAAAGAGTGCAATAAAAACAAGTGACACAAACCTAGTAACAGGCACTATTTGTGAGAGAAAAATTCCTCTATCTATTTAGTAATCACATCATATCTTTGATCCATCTGGTCTAAGCCAATATCCATCGTTGAACACTTATACAAGCAACGTTATCCCAGACATACTTAGCATAGTCACTGTCCTTGATTATCTAAACAGTTTTCCATATCATATCTCACCATGGCTTGGTGATCAATGTATATATCCACATCGATGAGTGTACATAACTGGGGGAAACATTCATCTCACTTTAGTATTCATACAACAAACAAGGATCACAACATACTAGGGAAACCATTGTCAAAGCTCCTCATCGGACTAGAAAACAAGATCATTATCCAACCGCTACTTCAACACACACACGATGGATGATTTATTCTGAATTATGATTTATTTACATTTGGCATGAAGTTTTGACTATTTGTATCTTGATTTTTGAATCATTAGATCTCCTGAGCTACTCGAGGATGCACTACGCTAGAGAAGCAATGAAGGAATCTGGTATTTTCTTTGGTTTTCTGTCCATGAGGCAATCATTTGTATGGTACAAATTTGTCTCAAGACATGATTGGAAATATATCATTGAAGACATTTTCCATTTTGCATATAAAAATGGTTAACTCTTGTTTGTTTTATACAAGAAACACTCAGGTCATCTTGGTTCAATTATACCTCGACGCTTGTGTCATCTTGCAATATCAAAATCCATGTAAGTTATACTCAGGTCATTATGGTTCAATTATACCATGATGCTTGCATTAACCTTCAACATATCAAAAGCTCAATGATGATAAAAATATCACAAACAAGTGACTAAACGGGAATACAACGACATAATTAAAGTGATCATTTAGTTGCATACAATTGCATTAAGTAGCATATAATGTTAATCTTATATTAGATACATCCCATTACCATTATCATATATCTCATTTTCAAGATACATCTCACATCATTATCATTATCATGCATCTCATTTTCAAGATACATCTCACATCATTACTATTATCATACATCTCATTTTCAAGATACATCCCACAACATTATCATTATCATACATCTCATTTTCAAGATACATCTCACAAATCATAACATTCAGATACCATCACATCTCATATCAAATTAAAAACAAATACATCATCAAATTATCTCCCAGAACATCACAAATCATGCATTCACATCAACATATAATAATAAACATTAAGAAATCAAGAACATCATTATTATCTAAAACATATAATCATCCTCATAGTATCATCATATCAAACATAATGCTCATCATAAACTCATAACATCATCAGGAACACATCACATGTGGATCAGGGAAAATCAAAATCCATATATATATATATATATCAAAACTGTCAAAATGTACAAGGGATATCATGTTTGTCAACACAACAAAAGTGATCAATACAACAAAACAAGTATCTCAAGTATGACTATCTCCTAAGGCAGATGGTCTTGCAGTAGATCTCCCAACTCCCAAATCTCCACCAGATGGATCATGTCAGGCAGGCCCCGTAACACCTCTTCTCTTTGTCCTCGTATGACTATGGCCAGATCGAGTGGATGCCATTGTAACATAGCTAGGATCTCTATGATCTCAAGGGACCATCTCCTTGTATAAACACCTATAATACTCGGCCTCCTTGGTCGAGTACTGTATCTCTCTCAGTGTGTCCCAAAGTGGGGCACTGGTCGAGGCTCTCTCTAACCTTTCAAAAAGGGCCTCTGCTTGGCCCTAGCACTCTACTACTGTATCCCACTCTACCTGCAGCTGCGTAATCTATTGTTGTTGTGCTAACACTTATGCCTACAACTCCTACACCGAGAACTGTAACACTCTGATCTAAGAATTTTGTTGATGGGTGGGCACCCTGATCTGAACGGGTACCTGCGTCATGGTCCCCCCTACACCTATCCCTGTCTGAGGCACTGGTGGAGGTAGAATGTCAGATCTCCTCTTCTGGGCAGGTCGCCTGTCCTCCTCTATCCCTCCCACATCAGCGAGCACCTCACCTACCCTACCACCCCCACTTGCACCAAGAATGAGACCTCCTCTACCACCTCCACCTCTGCCATCCCCTCCACCTCTATCTCCACCACCACCTCCACCTCTATCTCCACCACCACCTCCACCTCTATCTCCACCACCACCTCCACCTCCATCTCCTCCACCACCGCATCCACCTCCCTCTCCTACCTCCTCTCCCTCTTCCTCCTCTCTCCGTCTCGGACCTGCTCACCTTTGTGGCTTCTCTTCCTCATCATCATCAAAAGCTGGCAATAGCTCTACCGGATCAAATATGTGTGCCACGACATGTGCCATAAAGTAGGCTGAGAAATCCTCTGTTATCCCAGCATCCACTACCCCAGCCCCATAACCCCAGATCTATCCTGCCAGGGACATGTACACATCTACAACTGCTCCGCTATCTAGGGTAGGTCCCCACTCCGGCACATCCTCTCGCCGATGAGCATACAAACAAGCTCCCTGTGGTATCCCCTATTGTCTACCATATTGTTGATGAATGCGGTTGTGCAAGAATCACTCAATAATAAAAGGCATCTGCCCAATCAAGTACCTCGACATATATACATAGGGAATCTCTAGCCCATCCTCTGCCCACACCTCACAATCCATATACAGTCTCTAGATGACCGTATCAATATCATCCAACGCCCTCCACTAGTGCTCTAGTTTGTCCAGCTTACACTGGACAACTACACCTATATACCCATAAACATATGCCCGACCAATTGGCCTATCCCTATCTGCAAGCGGTTTTGACACAGGTATATGCTCCCAGGCCCACACTTGTAAAAATGTCACCCCGACTGATAGACTAGTATATCTTAGATATACTACCTGGTGAAGCTCTTTGTATAGATGGGACAACATGAAAGACCCCCATGCAAACTCGCATCCCTGTGTCACCATATCCTCCATAACCAATCCCCATCCAATGGCTATTCCCTTTGACTTGCGATCGGGACATGGAAACCCACCAATGAAACTTGCTAATACTGAATGCAGTGGAGCGTAACCCAAATCCAAAAACTCCTACCACGGGATCTCATAGCCACTAATCTCATCATTCTGAAAGATACGGCGAAGAGCCTCTGTGGCACCCTCCTCGGTCTGCTCATAAGGTAGCAAAGCCCCAACCACAGGAATCCGCAGAATCTGATAACAATCCTCCGGTGTGACTTTCATCTCACTAGTTGCCAAATGAAAGGTGTTCATATCACTGTGCCACCTCTCTGTCAAAGCTGTCAGTAACCCCCGGTTAATGATATATTGGGGCATGTCTAGCAAAGATGATAACCCACATCTTTGTCAGCTTATGACAAGCGCGGGATAAGTGTCCATGGCCTTGAAAATCACTCTCGAGACTATAGTACACCAAGATCTACCTACAAATCAACACATACCCATCATCAGTTCCTGATTCAATAACATCTATCAAAAACACAAATCACCTTACAAATGAGAATCACATCAAAAACATATTCACATCATGTCAGTGAATCAATCAGTGCATCATATCAGAATCCATATCAAAATCAAATATCAGAATCCATATCAAAATCAAACCCATATCGAAATCAAACTCAAAGATCCATATCAAAATCGGACCCATATTGAAATCAAACTCAAAGATCCATATCAAAATCAGACTCAAAGATCCATATTGAAATCAGACTCAAATATCCATATCGAAATCAAACCCATATCAAAATCAGACTCAAAAATCCATATCGACATCAGGACCCATATCAAAATCAGGACCCATATCAAAATCAAGACTCATATCGAACTCAAGACTCATAACGCAATCAAGACTCCAATCAACTCAAAAATCCATATCAAAATCAAGACCCATATCGACAACTTAACTCATATCAAAAGCAACTCATATCAAAATTGAAATCCATATCAAACACTGACTCATATCGTTATCCGACAGCATATCAGAATTAGACATCATCACAAAACAGGACTCACATCAGATCATGAACCATATTAGACCAATCGACGCACCCATATCAACATCTACGCAACCTATCCAATCCATTTGATTCACGACGCATTTTTCACAACAATTTTTTTCTAACTTTTTACCCTATGCGCTAAATCAGGGCTCCAAAGCGCTAAGTTGCCACATGTGCACTAAACTTTTCCATAAATGAGCTATAATATAGACCCTATGCACCATCTTTCTATCACGCGCTAACTGACCTACCCATTGCGCTACCCTGTTTATCCAACGTGCTAAGCTATCCTAAGCGTTAACAAGCCTACCCATTGCGCTGCTATTAATACCCTATGTGCTAAAACCACCCTATGTGCTAACCTACCCCCCAACAATGCTACAATGTGGCACTCGGACGCTAAAACTCCTATCATATGCGCTAGACAACCTACCCTATGCGCGAAACTGGCAAAATCTGACCCAAAATTGAAAAACGTGACCAAAATAAATACACTTAATCAAAAACGAAGATGAATTTTGCCCACTTATTGGTGGGCCATATCCAGTGGGTCTTTGGTATCGCGTGACGTACTCAAAATAGTGTGAGTATAAAATCGACATCATCGTTAGAGCTCCAAATGTCACAATCACAAAGAGACAAGTGTGCAAATGATTTTTCAAAGTCACTTTTTACCTTTTTATAGGGTAAAATCAAAGGGTTAATAGGTGGGGCATGCATTTTACTCCCACTTTTTCATTTTTAACCTCATCAACATCATTTTTCGGGAGATAAATCAATAATGTGCATACCACATAGTCAATATTCTCATATCATAATTAATTCAAAAACGCTCATCAACTTGACAACTTTTCACTAGATCCTTGATTCATCTCCCAAGGGTGCATCATCAATATCATTCATCAAATCTACATCTAGGGCATCATATCGACAACTTTGGCATACAACATCATATCGATCAAATTTTGGCAGCATATCCAACAATTTTCTTTGAATCAACATGTGCACACACGTCACTTCAAAGAGGGGCAAAATGTAAACGTATAAATCTAACCACTTTCCTAAATAAATATTTAATATTTATTTTAACCCCATTCCTCCTATTAATTAAATTCTAATTAATTAATTTCTTTGTTTTCATCTATTTGATTAAATGAATTACTCAATTTATTTAATTAAATTCACTTAAACCTTTTCTAGCCTTTAATTAAATAAATCACTTTATTTAATAAATTCCCCTTTCTCCCTTTTTAATTAAATGTACATTTAATTAATTTGGTCCTTACAAATAAATAAATCTAATCTATTTATTAAATCCCCCACTTGTATTTATGCAACTTGCATCTATTTTAGTTGAAATAAAATAATTTTGATTTAATTAAAATCGTTTTCCCTCATCCACTTGCATTTTCCTACATCTCCCACTTGCCTCCTAAACCCCTTCTAGATTCTTCTAATCACTTCCAATTTACCCTAATTCATCTCCTAAATATTGTCACATTCCTAAGCAAAGGGAAGTCACTTCTCAAAGCCTCCAAAGTCTTCAATAACCATTAAAGGCTTTTTGTCTTCAAATGGTTAACCTCTAAAGTCTTCCAAACCATTAAAGGCTCTTACATAACCATTTATGGTTAACTCATCTTTGACCTTTTGTTAGAGACTTTCCTCTAACTTAACCATCATTTTTTACTCAAGGGTCTCATCAAGCATTCATGGCTTTAACCTTGGTTATCCTATTAACCTTTGCACAAGAGTTTACCCCTTGGGTAAAAGCTTTATCCATTGAGTAACCCTAACCTAACCTTAACCCTTACCTCCTAGGATAACCTTCATGTCTCCTCAGGCATTTAATGCTTCTTGTATCTCCTGTCAAGTAACCTCTTGTTGACAATTATCACCATTTTATTGGTGAAAATTATAAATATGGATTGATCAATCCTAGCCCTTGTTAAGATTATTCAATCTTAGCCATCCATTGCCCTATTTTCCCTATAAATAGAGCTCTCATTCTTCATTTTTTATATATCCAAGTTTCATGCATCTACATTATAGTCTAGTTTACTAAGCATTTTAGCCTCTCTTTGTTAAAATATCATCATAAACATTTAAAAGCATTTCATTTTCATATCAATAGTATATCCATGCTAGTATATCATAATTAGGATAATTTAACAATATCTTTATCATATCACTATCTTCATATTAGCTTAATCATCATAAGTTTTAACACATCATATAGATCTTAGAATGCATTCATGCATATAGATCACAATATCACTCGTTCTTGGAGTTGTCATTCCTAAGTCATTTTCTCAATGATCTGAGAGCAAAATATTGGCTTTAGGGATCCTATGAGATAGAGAACAATGGGACACCCCTTTGGAAGTTGAACTAATTCAATTAATTCATATACTTGCACCAAGAGTCTCATTGGTGTGTGGGTCTTCCGATCTTGAGTTATTCATTTTTGTCACCGCATTTTCCCGCATACAAATATTTTAAAAATACTCATTGTATTGGTCCATGTAAGGAGATCCATCTAGTATGAGAATCCTTAAGAAGTTTGTTTTTAGTGGTTATTTTCTCAACAAAATGTTGAAATTCTATAAATCGATTAACAATTTTTCAAAAATATGAGTAGAGCTCGCAAAGTAGGTCTTTAACTTTTGATACTTCAGAAAAATTGCTCACAAATTTAAATACTAAATTCATTATTTGGCTCATGTAGTAGATGGCAATCATGTATGGTGAAGAGGTATTTTGTAGTTTTATGAAAATGTTGATCCTATGACCTTGCATTACTCAAGCTTCATCAGCCCCTATACACACCAACATTTTGGCATTTGTAAAGTTATCCATACCTCCAATCCCATTCAATTTTTTAAAAATTAATTCAAATAATTTTGAGATGTTGGATTCTCTTTAATCTTATAAATAAGGTAGATAAGGTTGGCAGACATGTTTTCCTATAGTGTATGCATGCGTACATACCCTGGAAGGATTGTCTACTCTTATAACTTCATCCAAAGATAATGCGGTAAAAAATTTCTCTCTTAATTTTTCCTACAAATATTTTTTTTCATCTCAACAAGACAACTTGCCCATTCTTATCCATTATTTATTGACCAATGCTTGTTAGAAAAGTTAGGAGAACTCACAAAAGAAAATAAACTATTATATACTAGGTAGTTTGTAATAGGATTCCCTCTACTCAAAATATGAAAAACAACATTGAATTGAATAGTTTTTTCCAGTTGTGCTTCTACCACCATCTTTCAAAATTGAGCCTCAATTGAATCTCCAAATTTAGCAAGTTTCATTTTTCTTTTCATATATGCATCATATTTGAAGGAATGCTTAACATGAAAACATTCTTTATTTGTTTTCCATCTTATCACTATTTTTTTTCTTTTTGTCTATGATTTTTTTTCATAAACTTCACAAATATTTTTCTCAATAGTGTCAATTTTTAGCTACAACTTCTTGTCCCTTTTATATTTATAACTATAAATCTTACACTTGCATTCTATTAAACATTCATCTTTGTTTGCATTCTACACGAATCATCAATGAATGGGTACTTTGACACCCAATTAATTTAAAATTTCCTTGTCATATCACACTCACACCCTATTTTTTATTTGGTTTTTCTTTTTCCCTTTTGTGCAAGAACATTATCTATGACATTGCCATCCAAATAAATCAGCTTATTACAACTACCTTGGGCATCCCTTAGAACATCATATCCAACATTATCATTTGATTCAATTAATTTATAATGATCTTCCTATGTAGTATTCCCTTTTCTATTAATATTTGGTGCAAGTGTTAGTGTTGTAGCTCAATTCAATGGACCACAAACATTTCCAAAGTATGACATTATGGTTCTCTATTTTGATGATCTCCCTTCACCAATTTCAAGAATCTTATTCCTAATCAACATCTCTCACAAAATTAAATTTACAAAAAATATCATTTTATTTAAGAAGGAATTATAGAATATAAAATAAATTGATATTATGCTTCTCAATATTTTCTATTACCAATTTTAAGAGGTTTTAAATGGTCATTATTTTTTATGGATATGAATGATAGAAAACTCCAACATGCTTCTTATAAAGCTACATGGATTGTTTTAAAATATTGTTTAGTAATCCACGTTGAGCACTACCGGAAGTTGAGACGTGAAGAGTGAATCAAAATGTTCAAATACTTGAGATCATTAAGTTACTTGATCATATCTCCCCAGCAAAGTGGGTTTGTCCTTGGGAGGCAAATTTTGGACTCGATAATCACGGTCCATGAGAGTATTCATTCTCTTTCTAGGGCTAAAAAAGAAGGTTTTCTTCTCAAGCTTCACTTATCTAAAGCCTATGATAGAGTTGACTGGGGCTTTATGCATATTGCTCTTTCAGCCTTTGGATTTTGTTCAAGAAGCATTTGTCTTATTATGCAACTGGTTTCCTCTGCTTCATTTTTTGTGCTGGTCAATAGGTCTCCCTCACCCTATTTCAAGTCCTCCAGGGGTCTCAAATAGGGGGATCCTCTCTCCCTTGTTCTTTTCATAATCATGGCAGAATGCTTGGGCAGATTTATTGGAAAATTTGTTGAGAAGGGAGTTTAGAGGGCTTAAACCTTCATCTGCTGACCAAGTGTGTTCTCATCAACAATTTGTGGACGATTCAATTATTATGGGGAATTCTTCTATGAAAAAATCTAGACGCTTAAAGAAAACTTTGGATAGATATGGGAGTGCAACTGGTCAACTAATTAATAGGTCTAAAAGTTTTGTTTATTTCATAGACACCCCAGAGAGAAGATAGACAAAGATCAATAATATTTTGGGTAGCCAAATTGGGAATCTCCCTGCTTCCTATCTTGGGCTCCCTTTATGTCAGGTTCCTCCTGATACCTTCTGGAGTGCTCTGGTGGATAAAGTTCATAAGAAGTTAGCTGGATGGAAAGGCTCTTTGCTCAGTCAAGTGGGAAAGGTCCAGCTTCTGAAATCCACTCTCCAGAGTATCCCTCTTTATGCCATCAGTCTTTTTAGAATTCTTGTTAAGTTTGCAAAGGCTATTGAAAAATTTCAAAGAACCTTTCTATGGACTGGGGTTGAGGAAAAGAAGAGAATGAATTTGATTACATGGGACAAGGTGTGCAAACCTATAAGAAAAGGAGGACTTGGTCTTAGAAGAATTAGAGATATGAATGAGTTTCTCATGGCTAAGCAGATATGGAGAGGTTATAAAACTGAGGGAAAATGGAAACTGATATGGGATAATAAGTATAAAAGATAACTCCCGACCCTTTATAGTTTCCTCAAGGCTGAAGATATTCCGATTGGCTCTAACATCTGAAAAAATGTCACTAGAACTAGAGTGATAATACTCAAAGGAGTGAAATGGAAGGTGGGGAAGGGTAATTTTATTAAATTTTGGGAAGACACTTGGTTGTTAGACTCTCCCATTAGTGAGAATCCTGATTGGGGCAAGTTTCGGGATCAGTGTAAGGACAAATCTGGTACTACTGTGGCTGACTACTAGAATTTCGATCAGTGGAAGGACCTATCCACTGTTGATCCTTCTCTTGAGCATCTAAATAAAATTATGAATTCTATGGTGGTGGTTGATGACAAGGACCAGCTTATCAAGAAACTTACTGCTGATGGTAAATTTTTTGTCTCCTCTCTTTACTTTCAGCAATATTATAGTCAAGATAGTCCATGTTGGACTAAGACTTGGGTGAAAGGTCTTATTCCCAAAATTAATATTTTTTTCTGGACTATTCTTCAAAATGTAAAGCGGAAAATCGCGATCGAACCCTAGTTGCTCTCCCCTCTTCCAACTCCGAGGAGAGAGAAGGGAGATCACTAGGGTTGATGGTTTTCACTTAAGGGAGAGACTTTACATTCAAAAGAGGGGTTGAAACCCACAAGATCCAATCCCACACAAGGCAAGATTGGATGCTAAATGAGTTTCAAGGGTTAAGACAGCAAGGCTACCCTCTTTTGTAAAGAATGTTGATAGAAGAATTAAGCTAAGAATGCATAGAAAGTGAGAAAGATTCGCTTATAAACTGAGATAGGGATATAGGATGAAGCTGCGGACCTGGAATTAGCAGTAAAATGTCGATACGGCGCTGTCCTGCAAATTTGAGCAAAAGTTGACAGGATGATGGCGCCCGGCATGCACACGGTCCTCCGAAAAATCCGCGAAACGAAGGGGGATCTGTTCGTCTCTGCACAAGGATTCCAGATCTTCAATTTCAGCCGCGTACCTGCAACCTACCCATAGAAAAGCGAAGACGATTGGGGGGTTAGGGATTAGGGGTTTGCCCTTAGGTCAAACCCCAGTTTTGGAATTAACCAAGAAATGAGAAATTGTTGTAAATGTAAATGTACGTAATGTAAAACAAGTACTAATACCTTGTTGTAAGGATGTTTGTATCCTTATGTGCGAAGGTATAGATGTTGTTGTTTTTTGTATGTTGTATGTTGTATGTTGTAGCATGTAATGTGTGATCTCCTCTTCAATGGTTGAATCCTTGTCTTGAATGCAACACTTAGCCTTGAATGGAGACTTAGAATGATCAATTGCTTGAAAGAATGCTTGAATGCTTGAATGCTTGAGTATAGTTTCCACACTTTTTCCATCATATCAAATGAAAGAGGAAAATGCCATTTATATACTTGCCAATTAGGGTTAATAGACTGATTTTCCCGACCTTAGGCCAACCAGGAAAGTTAATTTTCCAATTTGCAAACATAAAGACCCGAAGTCCAAAAGAGACCGGGCCCAAAATAGGACCCAGGGACCAGGGCGCTGGGCGCCCTGGTCCTAAAGGACCAGGGCACTGGGCACTCTGGTCCCACCTCCCGGGACAGCAGGGTGCAAAGGAGGTTCAGGCCAGGGTGCAAGAAAATGCAGTTTTTGGTGTCGTAATCAGGTTTCGGGGTCTCCATTTAGGTTCAGTGTTGCGTCGCCATTGTGAAGACACAAATGCGGTCGAAATTGCAAGTGTCGCAATTTTAGGACGCTACATTTAGCCCCCACTTTAGCGGGAGTATAGGTGTACGCTCATACTTCCAGTAAAGTACAAGGAAACAATATTGAAAAACTTTCACCACGTCAAGGAGGCAAGATACACCAAGCCCCCAGTGGACTAAGGATCTTACGAATTCGATTGACAAAGTAAAAGGGAAGATCACGAGGGAGAACCATGACTGTCAGTAGTAAGGTTCCCTCACTATGAGCCATGCAAGAAAGATATCAAAAATTTTCAAGGCAAAGCTAAATTTGTCAAGAAATTTTCAAGTATCTTGAAAAGATATGAACGGGATGTATGCCCCCCTACGTTAAAGCGATTGCACATGCCTCACCGGGGGTGATTGCTTTAAGGTAGTGATACATATAAGAATGAGAAGGGAAAGGAGCACATTATCACAAGGATTTAGCCCCCAAGTGTAAGGTAAGCCCAAGGATAATAGACACAAAACACAAAGCACAAGGTGACTTCGCTTTCCTCGGGGTCAGTATGTTGTATGATAATTCATGTATATCATATGTATGTATGCATAATTGTTCTTCATTCCCCAATCAAGGAAGGTCACCTAGAAGAAGGGAACACATGTGTCTTTTGAGTCAACATGAGAGAGATCGAGAGATCTCAATGCTTTGCATCATCCTCAAGTTGACAACACTAAGGACAACAAATAGAAGAATGAGAATAACATATAGAAGAAGTAACAAAAGAGAGGGGGAGAGAATCTGCTATGCTAATGAAACTAGTCTAGCACGTCATCTACCCCCCGATCTTGCTGATCAATGTTTCGGGAAGGTAGGGAACACGCTAGAGGAGGAACATCCAACACAGCAGATGGAGCTATCACAAGATCCAAACAAGGGCTATGTTCATGTTCCAAGCCACGTTGTTCTTGTCTAGGAGCTAGGATAAGTGCTTTAGAAAATGCGTTAGATAAATGGTTATCAACATCAACAAGTTCATATTCACTATCAGAATGAACAGGAGTAACATTTGCATCATGAATAACATTTTCATCTATATCATCATCAAGATTTATAAAAATAGGATCTTTAACTCGCACAGGATCAAAACCATCATGCATCTTAAGTTTAGGAGATTTCGGCTCAATCGTCGGCTGAGGAGAAAATGGAATAATGCTTGTTGAAGGTGTTTTTGGGGATTGCAAAGTTTGAGCTCTAAGACGACGCTTTCGTCGGCGTTCACATGCAGAACGATTTCGTCTAGTCTTAGTAGGAAGTTGCGAAGATTGAGGAGGAGGAATGTTCTCATCCTTATCACTTGGGTGTTTAGGTTTTGGTCTCTTAGGTTGAATAATAGGAGAAGAAGAAGGTCTCTTCTCTCTATAAAAGGAAGGAGGAGGAACTGCTCCATATAAAGGAGGAATTTTTGGTTTAGGAAGGAGACCAAGTCCATCATGACGAGGAGGTATAGGTCTACTCTTAGGAAGTTTATTAGATATAGGCATAGTCACATCCATAGGGATGGGTTGGGAATCTTCTTGAGGAAAGACATTGGTTTTATCTTTCAAAGGAAGAACTTCCTTCTCAAGAATGATAGGAATGTCAAGTTTGGGTGTTCTAGGTTCACTTAGAGATAGGATCATATCTTTTTTCCACTTTTGATAAGATTTGAAAAGATGATCACTTCGCGGAGGAAGAGATTGGAATTGTTTAGGCCAAAAGTAATCAAGAGGAACGCTAGAAGTTCTTTCAGCTGGTTTAAATAGACTATGATTGATAGTAACAACTTCACCATTATGGGGAAATTTCAAACACTTGTGGATAGGAGAAGCAATAGCTTTCATGGAAGATAGCCAAGGATAGCCAAGATTCACATGAAATTGTTCGGATGATGGAATAATAGCAAAGTTCACATCAAGGGATTTGTTACGGACCTCAATAGGTAATGTAATAGAACCAATTGCAGGAGAAGAAAATGCATCAAATAGTTTCACAACCACATCTGTTTCATCTAGATCACTTGACTCAATTGTAAAGTAAAAAGAAATTCTTCAGTAATGACATTAACCATACAAGAAGGGTCAATAAGCACTCCACGGCAAGGTGTGTTCTTGACTTTTGCAACTATATATAAAGGACCATCAGGTGCTCTGATAGTTTCACTGGAATCAAATGTGATGGAAGGTTCTTTAGGGATTTTCTGTTGCTCCACAAAATTAATCACATTCGGAGTCATAGACACGAGATCATCAGGTGAGACAGAGGAATCAGTAGTATCAATCGCATTAGAGGTATGAGAAGGTAATGGATCAGTAAAAATTTGAAGATTTTGGTTAGGAGGAGCTACAGATGTGTTGCCTTTATCATTCACTCCAGAAACAGAGATAGTATTATTATCAATCAAATCTTGAATTTTACCCTTTAAAGCAAAACATTTTTCAGTATCATGCCCAGGTTGACGATGAAATTGACAAAAAGATTTGTTATCAAAATAAGGTGAAGTAATATTTGCAGGATCAATTTGCCTTATAGGAGGAAGAGTAAGCACATTTTGTTCCAATAACTTATTCATAATACTATGCAATGATTCATTCAAAGGAGTAAACTTTCTTTCTTTCCTGAAAAACTTAGAAATAGGAGACACACCTGATGCTGCATTCACATTGTTGTTGATGATGTTTTCATTGAATTTAATGGACTCTTTGTTCGGTTTAAACTTCCCAAATGGTTGTTGACTACTATCACCCTTATCACTCGGAGCCATAGGATGTGATTGTTCCATTTGACTCACAGTCAGTTGATAATTGTGAAGAGTTGCGCACAACTGTTGGAAAGAAGTAAACTCAGAAAATAGGAGTTTGTCTCTAATGTCTTTTTGTAAATTAGAAATAAAGATTCTTTGAATATCATTGTCAGGCACTGGAAAAGAAATTTGAGCATACAAATGCTTATATCTACCAATGAAATCAGTCACTTTTTCTTTAACACCTTGTTTACAATGCATTAAATCAATCAAAGTAACTTTAGGACTTATATTGTTTTGAAATTGTTGAATGAAAGCATTTGCAAGTTGTTCGAAAGAAGTAATAGAATAGGAAGGCAGCGAGCAATACCATTGTAGGGCTTTGTCTCTTAATGTTCTAGTAAACAGTTTTGCAAGCAACCTTTGGTCATAAGCAAAATCGGTACATATTGTTTGAAAGGTCTTAACATGTGTTAGAGGATCACCCTTACCATTATAAAGCTCCAAATGTGGAATTTCAACATGTTTAGGGGGGATAGCTCGAACAATGTCAAGAGAAAGTGGACTCGCAACATTAAATGTGGGCACACTAAACTTAAGATTGGTTCATAGAGGCAATTTGTTGCTGTAAAGAAGAGACAGTTTGTGCAAGATTATTAATGGTCGTTTCAGTCGAAGAGTTCATATTAGACGTGTTAGATTGTGATGGAGGTGTTATGTTATTGAAAGAAGGTAGAGAGTAAGGTGGTGGGACACTATGATAGTTAGTCATAGGAGATGATTGGACAGGAGGAACACTACAAGGAGGGATGGAATGGTTAAATGAATTGCCCCCTTGTGTCATGTTCATTTGTGGAGATATAATAGGAACACTCATTGAAGGAATGAATGAAGAAGTTGGATTGAATGAAGGAAGAGGGTTGATTGAAGAAGAGGGATTGCCCCCATGACTGGTGATCATAGGAGGAATGTCTTGTATTGAAGTAGTCATTATGTTTGATGTAAAAGTAGGTATACTAGCAATAGAAGTCGTCAAAGGAATAGAATGATTAACTTGAGTAGGAGGTTGTGTATAACCTAAGGTTTCGGCACAACTTTTCATAGGCATCACATTTGAATCCACAATGTGTGCAATACCACGCAAAATATCAATTCCATTCTTATCACTTTGAAGCATACATTTTAGACCCTCAATTAAAGGAAGAGCTTGACTATCAGGGTATTCTTGAGACATCCATTGTCGAAAATCATCAAATTGGTTATCCAATTTTGAAAGTTGTTCTACAGAAACCTCATGGAGAGCTTCTTCATCATTAAGAGGATTAGAGGAATTACCCATGTCCTCGTTAAAAAGACCATTCAAATTAGGTTCCATCTCCTCAGTAATTAAACCTTGGAAGGACTTAATTCTAAGGCTTCGTCTAACGGGAATAGTGTAAGTAGGGCTTATTGTTGTAAAACTCATGCACTAAAGAAAGAGAGAAGATTTTGAATTTTGGAGGTAGAAATTTTCAGTAAAACCAGCCAATCTTCCAGATTTAAGCTGTTAAATACAATCAGGACAATCTCCCGAAATTTCGGAAAAAATGTCCAGGACCGTGGCGCTCGGAGTGCACACGGTCCTCGCAACTTTTTTTGAAATTTGCAGGGATGAAAGTTATGATGATTTTACAGCTAACCTGAAAAAATTGAGTGATTTTACGATCTGTAGATAGGCCAAATTAAAGTTGCAATCTCAAAATTGAACCCTACCAAGATTGTTGAAAAATGCAAAATTTGAATTTTGAAAAAGAGAGGGAAACTGAAATTTTGAATTTTATGATTTTAGAGGGAATACCAAAAGCAATGCAAGTTTTGAAATTTGAAGGTTGACTCAATTTCACGCAAAATTCAATTTGGAAAGCGGAAATCAAAGTTGTTGTAATTAAGCACTTAATTTCAAAAGTCACAAATTGCAAAAATTTAAATAAATCACTGAAATTTCGAATGAATGTTAACACACTTTTCAGATTTAGGACTGTAAGAAACACAATTCTGACACAAATTTCAATTTCAACAATTTTTGAATGATTAGAAGCCTCAATCAAAGCAATCGCTAGACCAACTTTGACTGTAATTTTGAAGGTGTTAAAATTGATAAAATCAGCCAAAATTCTAGATTTTAGCAGAAAAATACAGTAAGATCTTGCTCCCGAAATTTCGAAAAAAATGTCGGGGACGATGGTGCTCGGAGTGCACACGGTCCTCGCAACTTTTTTCCAAATTTTCAGGGATGAAAGATATTGTGATTTTATTGCGGAATCCAAAGTTATAGCTGATTTGGAAATGTTTTGATCAGTGAAATTGTCAGACAAAGGTTGAATCAAGAGGGTTTCAAAAATTAGGGTTTTGACACTTAACCACTTAATTTTCAAAATTAAAGCACAAATATGAATTGATAATTTGTAATAGAAGGCCAGATCTGAAACAAGCATCAACAATTAAACATTTCACAAGTTTAATTACTTAAAAAGAAAATTTAGGGTTTTTATGCAATTAACCTCTAAAATTTTGCAAAAGATCAAACATGGAAATGTAATCAAGGAATCCAATTTTTAGATCTAACTATGAATAATCAGAAAGGATGTTCACGTCGGGTTCACCAAAATGTAAAGCGTAAAATCGCGATCGAACCCTAGTTGCTCTCCCCTCTTCCAACTCCAAGGAGAGAGAAGGGAGATCACTAGGGTTGATGGTTTTCACTTAAGGGAGAGACTTTACATTCAAAAGAGGGGTTGAAACCCACAAGATCCAATCCCACACAAGGCAAGATTGGATGCTAAATGAGTTTCAAGGGTTAAGACAGCAAGGCTACCCTCTTTTGTAAAGAATGTTGATAGAAGAATTAAGTTAAGAATGCATAGAAAGTGAGAAAGATTCGCTTATAAACTGAGATAGGGATATAGGATGAAGCTGCGGACCTGAAATTAGCAATAAAATGTCGATATGGCGCTGTCCTGCAAATTTGAGCAAAAGTTGACAGGACGATGGCGCCCGGCATGCACACAGTCCTCCGAAAAATCCACGAAACGAAGGGGGATCTGTTCGTCTTTGCACAAGGATTCCAGATCTTCAATTTCAGCCGCGTACCTACAACCTACACACAGAAAAGCGAAGACGATTGGGGGGTTAGGGATTAGGGGTTTGCCCTTAGGTCAAACCCCGGTTTTGGAATTAACCAAGAAATGAGAAATTGTTGTAAATGTAAATGTACGTAATGTAAAACAAGTACTAATACCTTATTGTAAGGATGTTTGTATCCTTATGTGCGAAGGTATAGATGTTGTTGTTTGTTGTATGTTGTATGTTGTATGTTGTAGCATGTAATGTGTGATCTCCTCTTCAATGGTTGAATCCTTGTCTTGAATGCAACACTTAGCCTTGAATGGAGACTTAGAATGATCAATTGCTTGAAAGAATGCTTGAATATAGTTTCCACGCTTTTTCCATCATATCGAATGAAAGAGGAAAATGCCATTTATATACTTGCCAATTAGGGTTAATAGACTGATTTTCCCAACCTTAGGCCGACCAGGAAAGTTAATTTTCCAATTTGCAAACATAAAGACCCGAAGTCCAAAAGAGACCGGGCCCAAAATAGGACCCAGGGACCAGGGCGCTGGGCGCTCTGGTCCCACCTCCCGGGATAGCAGGGTGCAAAGGAGGTTCAGGCTAGGGTGCAAGAAAATGCAGTTTTTGGTGTCGTAATCAGGTTTCGGGGTCTCCATTCAGGTTCAGTGTTGCGTCGCCATCGTGAAGACCCAAATGCGGTCGAAATTGCAAGTGTCGCAATTTTAGGACGCTACACAAAACAAGATTCTGACGACTGACAATCTCAAAACAAGAGGCTTTTGTTTGCCTAGCATTTGTCATCTTTGTATGCAGAATGAGGAAACCATTAATCACATGTTTATCCATTATCCTTTCTCTGTGGATATTTGGGCTAGATGTCTGGACAACTTCAATGTCAGATGGGTCTTCCTTGAAGCTGTCCAAGATGTCTTCAATTCCTGGTTCCACCCTTCGAAGAACAATTCAGTTAATCTACAATGGAAATTTTCTTTACCTCATATTTGTTGGGGAATCTGGAAAGAGAGAAATGATAGAGTGTTCAGAGATAAGGCATCAAAAGCTCAAATTATTTTTGAGAAAATCAAAAGATATATGGTGGAGAACCTCTACATCACCGATGGAATAATGAATCCCAAAGATCAAGGTGATAATATCATTTTTAGAAATTGGAGAATAAAGGGGAGTGAAATCATACATGCTAATCCTAAAGAAGAGGTGAGATGGGAATGCCCCCCTTAGAGATGGATGAAAATCAATTTTGATGGCACTTCCAAGGGTAATCCTGGTAATGCAGTGTGTGGTGTGGTCTTAAGAGATGAAGGGGGAATATGTAAAGCTATCAAATGTATTCCAATAGGTCACCAAACCAATCAAGTTGCAGAGGCCATTGCTTCTTATCAGGGGTTGGTTCTAGCTAAAGACTCAAATTGCACTAAAGTGTGGGTTGAAGGCAATTCTTTGAACATTTTTATCTGCTTGAATAATGTTTTCCCTCCCTCTTGGTCTATACACAATGCCATTGAAACACGAAGGATATTAGTAAAACCTTTGAAATATGTATTTTCACACATACATATAGAGAAGCCAACAAATGTGCTGACTGGGCTGCCAACCTGGCTTGCCACTCTGACAAAATTATTACCCTTTATGGTGAGAGTAATCTCAAGTGTGAGGCAAAATCTTTGATTGAACTACACCGGATCCAGATGAAGCAATCTGTCTTAGCTAGTCATAACCTCTAATGCCTTTTCCTCATTTGTCTATGATTGATAACAACAGCGACGAGCCTTGTTTTATTTGTCATATCATATTTATTTGGCACGGATTTTGGGTGGCTCTACATAACAACAATAAAATTGTTAGATTTTTTCTTAGCGCTCGTAGAGAAAATAATAGAGCTGCGATAAGGAAGAATTGGGAATTTAAGGATAAAATGGGAGGCAATAAAAAGAGGTTTGAACTAGCTTCTTGCTCGGAATGGAAGAAAAATAATGAAGTATGGGAGATTCTTCAAGAAGGAGGTTTGAATGTTTTTATGGAAAGGCTTTGTGGCAAAGACCCTACTGTAACTAAGCATTTCATAAAAAACTGGAAGAGTGGTAAGATTCTTGTTGGCACCCAGATGATGCAAGTGGATGAGGATGTCATTGCGGAAGCTACGAGTGTGGTGAAAGAAGGTATGCAATTTTATAGAGATCGAAGTGTGTCTGACAAGGCCGCAGATAGGTTTCCTATCACGGATGGTGAAAAAACGAAATTGGTGAAGGCGGATAATCCCTACTATTTCCCTAAGCGTATTTGCAGGTTGTGGAGGTTTGTGTTGTTTGCCACCATCAGCTACATTACTCTGGATGGGAGATTCACAAGGGCTTATGGGCATCACTTTGTGCTTCTCAACCACTTTCGTCATGGTGATAAGGTTAGTCTGCCTTACTATCTTGCTTGCTCTATGGATCATACTATTCGTGAAATGCAAAAAGATTCTCAAAGAGATCACGCCCTTCACCAGGGTTTAATGGTTTTAGTTTATAAGATGTTGAAAGGAAAATTATTGAGAAACCCATTAGTAAAGGAAAATAAATTAGGGATGATGATACTGAAAGTGAGGATAGTGGGTTCAATCTCTATTCTGAAACTGAGGGTGAGTCTGAAGATTTTAGCAACAAGGGGAAGGCCAAGGGAAAGAGCAAGGGGACTGCTGTGGACTCTGATCTTTCAGACTCTGAGGAGGAGACTTTTGATAATAAATTCATAAAAAGTGAGAAGAGAAAGGGAATGGGTAAGCAAACCCAAAGGATCAAGAAGACCAATAAGGGGATAAATAAGGTGAAAAGGAAGATTATTATTTCTTCTGATGAGGATTCTGAGGCTGAAAAAATGGACAAGAACAAGGGTAAGGAGGAAGATGAAATGTTGGATGCTAACCATGGGGAGAACCTGAACACACTGAGAATGCAGAATGAGGGTCAGGAGACTAACATGGGTAATCAAAATGTCTGCCAAGGGGCCATAGGTAATGATAGCATCAAGGGTTTCTGTGAGGTCATTAGCAAAATAGCGAAAGAGATTGGTGATTTGAAGACTGATCTCAATATGATCAAAAAGGCAACCATGGGTGAGAAGCCTCTCTCTGAGAATGTCAAAGAATTAATGGTTTCTATTAACAAGGCTGGGGCTATTGAGGAAATGGCTAGTAAAATTCTGGAAACGGAAAAGAAGGTGAAGGATCTGGAAGGAATCAGAGATGATAAAGGTCTGGAAATTAACCTGAACAACCTGGTCAATAGAGTGGATAAGATGGAGCTTACTATGAAGAGGATTGTTGAGAAAAATTTCCAGATCCTTAAGGCCAATGTTGACCATGTTAACATGATGATAAATAAATTTGAACAGATTAAAGGCAACGAAGATGAGAAGGATCATACAGAGAAGACGGGTCATGAAAAAAGAACAAGGGCCAACACCTGAAAGCAGGTGGGCATCAAGGAAAAAGAGATCGATGATATGAAGAACTCTGCGGTCAATATGAAGCAAATGGTGGTTCATAAGAAGAACTCATAAGAAACATCTAGTTTTCCTTATCTTTGTGTTGTCTCGGTGTTGTCTTTGTGTTGTCCTTAGGCTGTCTTGTGATGTTCTCTTTGTCTTGTGATCCCTTTTTGTTTATTTTGGATCTGATCTTTGTATGGGTGTCCATGCATTGTTATTTATTGCCACTTTAATGCTTTATCTTTCTCCTGATATGTAATCAAGGTTTCGGGTTCCTTCCAAAAAACTATTTTTATTTAATCAAAACATTCATCCAAACACTTATGCATAAAAGTAAGCAACTGAATCATCAAAAACATCCACAAAGGAACACCAAGATTTTTACATTGAAAACCCAAACTAGGAAAAACCATGGTGAGAATCTAACTCATAATATATATCAACTGTTTACAATGAATAAGGCTTCCTACCAAAGATCTTATAGCTCAGTACTTGTAGACTAAGGTGCACAACCTTAGGCAAGATACAAAACAAGGACTCACACAAATGAAGATCACTTGTTCAAGGCAAGATAGAAACTGTTGTCCAAATATAATAATAATAGACTAGACTGTATATAAAATAATATCTACCAAAATACAGATAACAGTTCATAGTTTTATACTCATTTGTCTACTCTACACAACTTGTGAACCACTGCCACATCATATTCACAATGCAATCATCGTGCCATATCAATACACACACTCTCTCATCTCTATTCTCCCATAAATACAACTAATTTATTCATTATATACCAACCAGATCCTTGATAATCTCTACTAGGTCAGCCAAAGGAAAAATGTAACATGTACATAGCATTGACCCAAAATATATCATCCGAAAGGTAGACAAGATGTGTGAGGGTTCACAACAAGTTGACACACCTTCCAATCATCATAAAAAATCTTTGCACGCAATTGCTCAGACCAATATGCATAAACCAGTACAAATTGATCTGCTAAATCCAAAGAGTCTTAACCCAGACCCAAAAAGAGAATAAGTGACCCACCACAAAATAAGTACAACATCATAAAAATAGTAACATTTGATATACACGATCATTTGAAGCATATCCAATACAAACATACATTCGGGATCATAACATAGTTCACTAGAGAAAACAACAAAGATAATAGCATAATTTTCAAACCAAGGCACATTAAAGCCTCCAAAAACAACTCGAATCAATATCCCATATCATCTAATCAACACAACATGTATGTGTAAATAACTCTGTAGCATAGCATCATTAAATCAGACATCTAGATCAAGAACGTACTGAACTACATACTTCCATTGTATATATCTTGTGATACATACTCAACATTGACATCATAATATATATCCAGATCAAAATTATCTCCAACATCCAGGTTTGACCTCAATGACAATAAATACAATCATAAGTGCAACAATCTCCCCCTTTGTCATTGATGATAAAACATTACAATTCTAGAAAAAAAACATTTCTCAACAATATTTCTCCCTAGCAATATTTCTCCCCCTTTGACAACAATGACAAAGTGCAACTCCTTAAACCAAAAACATACTAAACAAAACTGCAACTCCCCCTAATAGAAATATCAAGGAAAAACAGAAATACCTATCAAACATTTTCAAGCCAAATATCCTTGAATTCTTTCCTCAAACTCATAAGGGAAGAATTCCATGAACGAATAGTAGTAGTTATAATTTTTCTCTGACACTCACAATCAATGGACAAGTTCACCAAAACATTAAAGACACCAGCATTAACCACATTCTGTTCAAATTTTTCAACTTCAACCAATAATCTGAGAAAAGTAGACAATCACAATTCCATGGCATGCTTGAGTCCACAAACAATTTCATATATTCATCTATTTTCTTTTGTTGCAATGACAATTGAGAATGGAGATCCCAAATCTTAGATCTCAGTGCATCATTAGCATTATTGCAAATATTAAAAGACTGGACTAACTTACTAAGATGAGACTCAATGGATTATATCTCATCTTTAAATTTCTTTGTAACCACATACTACCTTAAGCAATACTTATACAATCCAACAACATTATCTTCCATCTTTATGAAACCAATCAAATTAAGCTTAAGATCCTGATGTGCCCTTTTAGGCACTTCTCTTTGATTTTCTCTATCGGGTTTCCTTTTGTACAGGGTTCACTAGAATCACTATCATCATTACCAACTATAGCCATACACTCAATTAACAACTCTATCAACAATTCTGAAAGAACATCAGCAACATCAGTGGGAACAAGATTATTCTAGAGAAAATATGTTGTACATGCCTATTCAATGGTATCTTGATCATAAGATGGAACAGTAAGATATGACTCAACAACACTTTTTAGATCATCTGATCTCCCAAGCATCTCAAGCACTTTGTCTTCATTAAAAGAAATTTCCTCTGAATAAACAAGGGAAGCAATCACCTTCTTTCTTGCCGCAACATTTCTTGACACACTAGCCTTCTTTTATTTTTCATTACTTTCGACAAATACTGCTTTTGCACACTCTTCTCTCACTTGTTTATATTTCAGCACCTTAGATGCAGAAGAAGAAGAAGCTTATATACATGATTTCCTTGCTTTCTTGCCTTTTGGCACATTCTCAATTTTGCTAGATTTCTTTCCAACACATATTCCCATAATCTCATCATATGTTCCAAATCTCTCTTCACTCAAATCCTTTTACATTTTAATAATTACCTCTACAATACTCATACATTCATCTATTGACACTTCATAAGGAAGCTTAACCACCCATGAAGTCCTCAAAATAAAAGCTTCAATGAAACATTTGTCTTTGTCAACTAAGAAAGTAATATCATCTTTGTACCATTCAACAAATTTTGAAGGAATCTGATTCCTCACAACCAACTCTTTATGAATACCCATAAAGAACTTGTGACAAACAGCATCACAATCAACCAAAATTTCCAAATATTCATTAATCTGAGCACCAACAGAAACATCTTTGTTGGCATTTGATGTTCTGATGATGCTCCAATGAAGATTGGTAGTCTCTGATGATTGCAGATGCTTAGGAGTTGTCATTGATGGCAACTTAGATTGTTGATTTGATCCAGTAATCTAGAATATGTCTTATGTGATTAGTTTGCCCAGTGAAGCTCATTGAACAGGATTGAGAGAACTTTTCATTTTTTCGTTGAAGCAGATTTTGGTTTTTGTGATCAGAGTTGATTGGTTAAGTATTAGAAGCCTATTATCATGCAAATCTACCCTATGGTATTGATTATGCCACTTATTTGAAGATTTGGTATCTGGTTGAGAAACAAAGTAGAGTATTCTTCATGTGTGATGATGTAGTGTGTGTCCAAATTGTTTAAGTTAATTTTGGTGGTTGGAATTGTGTTTGGGAGTTATGTGAGACCTATAGGAAGCATGTGATAATGTGCTTTGGGTCTGGTACATAGTCTTTGAAAAGATTGAAGCCGACTTGTAGCTACACGTTTCATGTTGCGTGTTATGAAACTTTTTGGAAGTTGACCTGTGGAAGATTAATCTTGCTAATCGGATATATATAAGACCGATTTGGATGATGCATTATGAGTGTAGTGTGATGTGGTAGACTATTTTGGAGCGATCAAGCGCAGTTTCACGTGCGCATTTTGATCTTGGTTGATCTGGTGAGCAGTTGCAAAGCAGAACAGAGCAGATAAGAAGATTAGTGCAGCAGATCATTTTGTGCCTAACTGGAACTGATATTTGGCATATTCAGATGCTATTTTCCAATTCTTCACTTATTTTAATCAATTTGTAAATCTCTTGTAAGGCAGTGAGCCTTCCTCTAGGGTTGTAGCCCTATTTTGTAACTTGAGTAGTGAACTATAGGCAGTGTGCCTAAATGCAAGTGCATTCCCCTAATGTAATATTGTTTTGCTACTGGCCATAGTGGAATAATATTGTGGGTTCAAATCCCATTGTGGTTTTTCCCATTTTGGTTCCACGTAAAAATCCTGGTGTTATGATTTTGTGGTTGATCATCTTGTGTTTATGCATTTTACTTTCTTGCATATGCTTCCGCTAGTTTCAAAATAAGTCAAAAAAAATATTTACCAGTAGATCACTAATTCACCCCCCCCCCCTCTCAATGATCTTTGACTCCAACAATTGGTATTAGAGCCTAGTTCCTCTAAGGAAGCCTAACCACTTGAGGAAGGTCCGGGAGATTGAATCAATGGATTCCGGTTTTCATAGACAACTTTTTTTTGCACTTGAGGATCTTGATGCAACAAAAAATGAGATAAGCTCCTTAAAGAGAAACCTAAATGCAACAGAAGATTTCATTAATGATTTGAAAGATCAGGTCAACATTTCAAGGGACAAGAGGAAAGAGTTGAAGGAGAAAGAAGATCAAAGCATGGAAAATCAGGACAAAGTCGATGAATTTGACAAGCTTGCTAGAGAGAATGTTGTATTGAAGAATGCAATCCATTGTGATAAAGCTAACTAAGAAGATTGAAGACCGGAAGAAGAATGAAGAGAATGTGACTCAATCATTGAAGGACAAAGAAGATGAATGCTTCGAGCTTACCTATGAGAATGATCAATTGAAGCTTGAGTTGCCACAATCAAGGAATAATGGTCAAGAACTTGAGAGACAGATTGTTGCCCTAAGACATGAACTTGCTACTGCAAATGAATATAAAGAAAAATTCAATGCTAGCTCAGCAAGGCTTGATGAGATGCTGGAAAGTCGGAGACATGGAAAGGACATGCGAGGACTTGGATTTGAGAAGGGAGAATCCTTTGGATCTGGACAAGGAAATGCAAAACCTAATCATAAGAAGAGCAAGCATCCTTTGGTAAGACAACCTAATGCTCATAAATTTAATGGTAGATGTTTTACTTGCAATAAATTTGGTCATATGGTGAATCAATGCAGAAGTAGGATGAATAATGGACTGAATAATATGAACAATGGCCCTATCTTTACCGATCAATGTTTCATATGCAATAATTTTGGTCACAAGTCAAACATGTGCAGTGTGGTAATGAACAATTTTTAGAATAAGAGATGTTATGCTTGTGGGATATTTGGACATATCTCTAACCAGTGTAGGATGAGACCCAATTAGATAAATTTCAGACCTATGCAGAGAAATATCGTTTATCGTACATGCAGCAAAACTGGTCACATTGCAAAGTATTGCAGAAGTAAGAATAATGATCCAATAAACAAAGGAACATTGGATGAGAAAGGCAAAGAAAAGGTAGAAGAGATCAGACACAAGCATGAGAAGATGTGGGTTAGAAAAGATGAATCCAAGACAGACAGTGGATTTGCACCTGAATCTAGTGCAATATCTTCATCTGGTAACTAAGGCTTTTTGGCCTTAGGGGGAGTTTTTCATGCAAATTCATAGAACCCCCTCTTTGGAGATTTGTAACTGATTTTAGTAGGTTTCAGAAAGTTTAAATCATGTATACAAATGTTATCTGGAATATTAGATGAATATTTGAGGCTCTGGTAAGTGATTTCATGAATATCATGGTAATAGGTGGAAGCATTTATTACAACGCAGAATTAGGTTAAAAAAAGACACTCCAAAAGTTCATTTCTCACAATACGACCAAGAGAATAGAGTAGTACAATGAAGTGAAGCGATTTGGCAATCTAAATCAAGCTTACAGTGATTCCAAGGTGAATTCTTCCACCCGGTTGTGAATTAAGGTATTTATCTGTTTCACAAAGCTATCAGTTTTAAACCCTAGATTCAAATGGCATCGGTATCAGGAATTCCTACCCCGTTGGTTGTTGAGATCAAGGATAGAGCCAGACCTATTTTCAAGAAACATCCTTTCAAGTCTGTTGAAGATGATCCGGAAGGAGCATTTTCTTTGGTACCCTACGGTGTCCTTCATAATGAGGATATTAAGGCATACAACCATTGTGATCTTGAGGAGCTTGGCAATGCTGATATGCTGACCTTATATAATAAACATTTAGTGAACAACTTGGAAAACCTCAAACCAGATTATAAGGTTCTTCAAGACAAGGGTTTTTTGCAGTTCATCCATTTTCCATTGTTCAATGAAGTAGAGTGGATCCAGTATATCCTCAGTCGAGTTCATCATGAGTTCATATGGATTGATAGGCCTCACAAGATCACTAAGCATGTAATTCAAGTTGTGACATGCCTCAGTGAAACTGATGAAGTACCTGGCTTAAGAAAGGTATCGAATAACACAGTAATAGCCACTACCGGTTCCAAGTTCAACAATAGAGCAATGGCTATCAAGGACATTTTGGAGCATGATGTGAGGTTTGCATCGCTAGTGGTTGGTTACAAAGTCTATCCATCAAGTAGATAGAAATCCATCTTCGAAACTACCATATATACAACATATCAGATGCTCAAGAATGACATGAGGTATGATCTGTGTATAGTCCTCCTAAATGAACTGATGAGTAATTTAAAGAAAATTAAGCAAGATAAAAAGCACACCTTTAAGTATGGGTCTCTTCTTATTTTCTTGGCCTTATATTTCTTGATGAGATACCCGATGTAAAAGGAAAGATCCAATAGGCCTATGATAGACCGATGGCAATGCAAATCAAAGAGGGGTTGTGGGGAGTAGGAGATGCCACAATGAGAATATCCACATTATGGGGCTATTTCATAACCTTTCAGGCCTCCATGAAGAGAAGAGAAAGAATCCCTAAGGAGATTGTGGAGAAGTATGATAAAACTATTTGCTCCATGGTTGATAAAGATCAATGTCAAATGTAAGTTGTTGAGCCCAGGACAGTCTGGATCATGCCCATGGGGTATGAAGTTGACTCTATCACACTCGAGGCATATGCTCAACACCTTTTGAGCCAACCGGTAGATCCAAAAGAAGAAAGATTTGGTACTTTCAAGGAGAAGGACTTAATCTTACATTAGAAGTTCTCTGAACTGGCCTGGAAGAGGAAGAGAAGTAGAGGCAGTGGTAGAAAAAATGGGACTGACAAAGGAAGTTGTGCAGAGGGCAAGAGCTTGGAACATTCTAAGGGGGAGGATGTAATTAAACCTCAACCGGTAAACCCTCATATGCAGCCTAAAGCTAAACCTAGTAAGTTTGTACTTGTCTTCGGTTTGAAGAAACCAGTCCCTCAACCTAAGCCTAAGCCTATAATATCAATCGGTGGAGAAAAGGAAAAAGGAGAAGCCTTCTAAGCAGTATGTTGGAGCTATGGAAGAAACAGAGTTGAATGAAGAAGTTCGAAAAGTCAAGAAGACTGAAACCTATGCTTGTGTAGTCCGGAAGCCATTCGGTGATGCTCCTCCTTCTAAGAAGACAAAGATTCAAGGCGAGCCATCCAGGAAGTCCAAGGGAACCAAGAAGCAAAAATCTGAAGCCTTGGAATCTGGTAAGGTTGAAATTATTCCTCCTAAGTCCCTAGAAGAAATAAAGAATGAAATCATTAAGGATGGTAACCTGAATAATCTTGTTGTATATTATGAGAATGCAGATGATAGGGTGAAAAGAGAAATTGAGGAAGCAATTGTACTATATATGAATAATTTCAGTAGAGCCTTAATTGAATTATCATCTGAGTTACCAAAGGAATTGTATGATATTTTGGAGAAATACCGCTTGCCAGAAAGATGAGGAAATGTAGGAGTATATTTTGGTTAATTATTGTTTAGATATTTCCACAGAAGAAATATGTAAATTATTAAAGTTGGCCAAAGAAAATTTCAGAAGTAAGAAAAGGGTCAACTGAATAATGATCGATAAAATTGATGAAGTTGCCAATGAGACTGAGTAGATTATGAGAGAATTTTTGCTTGAGCAGAAATATGAGGGACAAATCAACCTTAGGTTAGCACACACCCGACACAGGACATTCCTAAAGACACTTCCATTCCGGAAGTACATGCAGAGGTCTCTGGTGATCAGATGGACCAGCCATCTATTGAGCAAGTTGAGCAAGAAGCAGCACAAGATGTAAATCTAGTTGCAGATGTCTCCAGTGATGCTACTCAAGACCCTCCTGAGATTGAGGTAATTGCAGAGATGATAGCTGAGGAGATTTCCATAGGTGAAAAGAATCCGAATGCAAAGGTTGAGAGGGAGAAGAGTAATGAGAAAACAAAGAAACCTCTAGTAACCATGTCTGCGGAATTTGTCACCATCAAAGGTAAGGAGATTGATGGAGAGGATGACTTTTCTCATGGTCTAGTTGATTTGAGCACTCTTTCCCCTCTTCAAGTGTTGAGACTTGCTACCCAGGCTCAAATTAAGGCAATTGAAGATATGTTGAAATCTCAGTCAGAAGAAAAGGAAGTTATTACTCTTGCCACTAAGGTTTTGGAGAAATTCTTACCCAATTTTGATCAGGACTCTGATGCTTCTCCCTCCGGAAAGCTTGAAAACTTGTTGAATGTTGTTAACTAAAATTTTGTATCATTAGAAAAGGCTATGGATGAATCTGTATAGAAAAAGTTCAATGAGATAAAACTGCAAGAAAAGTTGAAAGATGTAGCGAGGGTAAAGCAAGCCTAAAGTCTACAATGAAGAGTGCAAAAGAGGCATTAGATTAAGGCAGATTTTTTTTAAAATTATTTATGTTTTTGCCCAAATTCACTGCAGACATTGATCAGAAAATAAGAGAACTTGAGGGTCACTGCAAACATTGATCAGCAAATAAGAGAACTTGAGGGTAAGTTAGCCAGTATAGGACATTCTTTCACACCTCAATTAGTTTTCCCGACTACTTTTGAAGCACAAATTTTGGATTACGCTGCTAAAATAAAGGGTTTGAATCAAGACAAGGATAGAATTTTGAGCAGAGTTGGTGAACTGAGGAGTATGATAACTCCCCGAATGGATACCTTACTAGGAGCACAACAAGCTACAATTAGTGTATTAAGTAAACTGATACCATCCAATCTTGCAAGTGTTGAGATTCATGCATTTATGTACAATGCTTTAATAAATGTCCTTGATTGTTTTTGATTAAGGAAAAAGTAGGTTTTGAAGGGGCCTCGAAACCCTTTTACAAGAAGAACTTAAACAGCAAAGCTACAAGAGACAGAAAAGAACAAAAACCACAAAAAAACCAGCGGAAACCAAAGAAAACCCAAAAAAGACCCAAAAAGCCAGCAAGCCTTCCAACATTCAGATTTTTTCCAGGGCTTTAGCCAAGGTGTTGCTGATATCATACAACTCTTTGATGTTGTCTTTGAAGTTGGGGGGGTCCTTTGCTAAGGCAGCCACAACTTTCTTGATACTGGCCCTGGTTCTCTTCATAGTACCGCCCACCGGATTAGCATCACCACTTCCAGTCTGGATGGTCTCTTCTTCTGGGTCAAGATCCATGACTGGTTTAGGAGTGCAAGTGTGATCAATGACCTTGGTGATGTCCTCCAGGTTTTTGATGACAGCAGAGAGGATACTTGGGATAACTCCCATCAAATTTTTCATCGCTTCTTTTCCCTCTTCTAGTAATTTTACCTTATTCTCCAATTCCTGCTTCCAATTAATCTTCTCTTTGTTTTCATCCTCCCTCTTTTCATCCATTTTAATCCCTTTCTTGTCCAGGTTTTTTAGGGTCTCATAGGTCCATCTATCAAAATCCATTCTGGCCTCAGAGAGCTTCTTGAGGTTATCCAGGATAAGCCCTTTACTAGCATTTTCCTTGACCTCGCTATCCCTATCCTTAGTCGAGTCCTTCTCAGAGTCTTTGTTCATTTCCTTCTCGGAGTTCCCTCCGATTTCCTCATTATCCTTGGGTTCCGCTTCTTCCATCATATGGTTGTTGTCCTTACCAGGGTGTTCGCTGAGGGTAGGGCTTTCTTGACCAGGCTCATTATTGCTACTTTCTTCCTCGTTGTCCAGCTCCTCATCTTTCCAGCTATCTTCACTGTTGGAGTCGTCCATCTCCATACCACTGCTTTCCTTGACAATGTCCTCTGTTTCCAACCCAGGGACGCTTTTCCTTTTTTTGTTGGAGGATGCCTTCTCCTTGCTAGTTTCTCCCTCTTCCATCTTTCTCTTGCCCGGAGAGGTGCAAATCCTCTTATTCTCCAACAGGGCGAGGGTTTTGCAATGCTCATAGATGAGCAGCAGAAGCCCGTAGTGGAGAATCGAGCTAGAAGGGTTAGTCTTATGTTTGTTGAGGGACCTGGAGAGGGACCGCAAGAGGTAGTATGGTAGGGACACCTTTTTCTCGTGTCTAAAATGGTTTAAGAGCACGAAGTGGTAGGTGTGGGCCCTGGAAAAATGGCCTTCAACCGAGATGTATTCCATAATTGTGTTCAAAACTCAGCCCCACATCTTCTTGATGTTTGCAGCTTCGTAGTAGCCCCCAATAGCCTTGCCAATTTTAGCTCTCTCTTTCTCTTTTTGCAAGAATAGGTTAACCACGTTGTTGGAGACCTTGAGGTCTCAAAAGAAATTAAGCCCAGAGTGGGGCATTCCGGTCACAGTGGAAATGAGCCCAGCGTCCAACTTAAACTTAACACCATAAAGTTTAAAAGAGCCATTAGACCAGTTTTCGGAAATCTTGGAAATGACTAAGTTAACCCTACCTTTGTCATAGTCCTCAAGTTTCTCCATGAAGCTGGTAAGAGAGCCCTTCTCCAATTTCACCCAGACATTAGGCATCGCTTTCCAGGTCGACGCATTGTCTGGTTCTTCCCGCCTTAGGTCTCCTCCCATCTTCAGATATGGGTTGTTTGCTCTGTTTCTCTGCAAGTTATCACCTTCTTTTCTGATGTTGCTAAAGTTTTCGAGTTGGGTAACCCACAAAGTGTGCGACACTTTATTAGAAGTAATAGAGGATCTACCGCAGTGCCATGTAATGATGGCCTTTCCAGCAAGGCATAAATGTCCTTGATTATTTCCTGAGAGCATGGAACGAGTATTTGAAGTCCTTAAAGGTGACTTACTCAAAAACCTTTAAGTTTATGTAAATAAGCACATTCATTCATTCTTTTGTTCATAAGTGTTGGTGGATTCGCACCCTTTGCCATTGATGTCAAAGGGGGAGAGAGCAGTGAAAAATGGAGTAATTGGTTTAGGGGGAGTCAGTATAGATTGAGTGTACAGAATTCAGATTTTGGTGTTAGCACAATCTTGGGATATTCATCATTTTTCATTTGTGTTGCCATCAATGCCAAAGGGGGAGATTGTTGGCATTTGATGTTCTGGTGATGCTTCGATGAAGATTTGTAGTCTCTAATGATTGTGGATGCTTAAGAGTTGTCATTTATGGCAACTCAACTTGTTGATTTGATCCGATAATCTGGAATATGTCTTATGTGATCAGTTTGCTTGGAGAAGCTTATTGTGCAGGTTTGAGAGCACTTTTCATTTTTTTGGTGAAGCAGATTTTGGTTTTTTGATCAAAGTTGATTGGTTAAGTATCAGAATCCTATTGATTATGTCACTTGTTTGAAGATTCGATAACCGATTGAGCAGCAAAGCAGAGTATTCTTCATGTTTGATGATGTAGTGTGTGTTCGAATTGTTTAAGTTAA
Organism: Cryptomeria japonica; assembly: GCF_030272615.1. Classification (NCBI taxonomy): domain Eukaryota; kingdom Viridiplantae; phylum Streptophyta; class Pinopsida; order Cupressales; family Cupressaceae; genus Cryptomeria; species Cryptomeria japonica. The sequence goes on from NC_081411.1 coordinate 595,276,889, forward strand.
TTCTGGTGGTTGGAATTGTGTTTGGGATTTATGTGAGACCTATAGGAAGAGTATGATAATGTGTTTTGGGACTAGTACATAGTCTTTGAAAAGATTGAAGTTGAATTGCATCTACACATTTCATGTTGCATGTTATACAACTTTTTGGAAGCTAACCCATGGGAGATTAATCCTGCTAATCGGATATATATATAAAACCTATTTGGATGATGCATTATGAGTGTAGTGTGATGTGGTAGACAATTTTGGAGTGATTGAGCACAGTTTCATGTGCACATTTTGATCTTGGTTGATCTGGTGAGCAGTTGCAGAGAAGATAAGCAGATCAGTGCAGCGGATCATTTTGTGCCTAACCATAACTGATATTTGGCATAGTTAGATGTTATTTTCCAGTTCTTCACTTATTGTAATCAGTTTGTAATCTCTTGTAAGGCAGTGAGCCTTCCTCTGGGGTTGTAGCCCTATTTTGTAACTTAAGTAGTGAACTCTAGGCAGTGTGTTTGAATGCAAGTGCATTCCTCTCATGTAATATTGTTTTGCTACTAGTCATAGTGGAATAATATTGTGGGTTCACCATGGTTTTTGATGGTATGATGAAATAATAAGTATCTGGTCAACTACTGAGAGGGGGGTGAATCAATACATAGAAAAATTGATACTAACTTCACCAATCTCAAAATCAATCTCTCAAAGTAAACTATCAATGTAATACCACTGTCAAGATAAAAACTCATAAGATAAACTAGTTGACTGTTACAACAAGCTAACCGTAAACAACTTCAAGCTCATAAACATCCAAATGTTTTTTCATATGTCAACAAACTTCATTTCTTAATGCTTCTAGTTATCATGACTTATCAAAGTAGTTAACGAAATCAACCATAAGAACATAACCACAAAAAACATTCACCACTTGACACAAATATTTTTGATGTGGAAACCCAAATGGGAAAAACCACGGTGAGATGAGACTCACAAGATAACTATTTGAACTCTTCTGAAGTTTTCCCTATTAGGAGCATAGCCTGTTAAAGCTTTACAAAAGTCCTATTAAGAACAAATCCTGTTAGGGACCACTCAGTTAAGGAATTGACTACAATACCTTGTTAGAAGCAATACCCTGTAAGAAGTAACCTCGGTAGAGGATTTGAAAATCCAAGCTAATTGATCACCTTGTTAGAGGATTTGAATAGCACCAAGCTTGTTAGAGCCTACCCGATTAGGAGATTTCAATTCTACTGTAATTGTTAGAAAACAACAAGAGTTTGCTGATCTGTTTGAATAGAACTACACTTGCTTGATCAGATCCTTTTCACGCTCCAATTTGCCTTTACTCAAACTGTAGATACATCATCCGGTTCGGTAACCACACACTCAACTTATCTTTGCCAACTCTGAAACTAAACAACTCATCAACCTTATAAACAAATCAATTAGGTTGGTAACACAACAAAAACCTAATTCTCATAGAGATTATAAACAAGTCGGTTCAAGTATGACCGTTGGATTACATAGAAATCTCAACACATCAATCAAGAAAACCTCGATCGCTCCTTGATCACTGCTTCATCAATATTAGTAACTCATCACATGCTTTGCATTATATGCAATATACTTGCTCATTCCCTAGACAAAAACTGTTACATCAACGCACCAAAATCACTTGAAATTGTCTTCATACAATAATCATACGTGTCATAATAATTACCGCTCATCATCAGATTGTAAACCAATATAGCCAATTCACCAAACTTAATCGGTTAGGGTTTACTGGTTACTGGTTCAACTCTCCAATATTTAGCAATACTGGTTCACTCCACAAATTCTTCCTACCAGTTATAGTTTCCTTCACTAGCTCATCCTACCGGTTACAAAACAATATTACAACAATATCAATAATATCATTACCGGTTAATTGACATCATTGACAACATAACATATCATTAATGCAATCTTCATGCAAATGCCAAATCTCCCCCTTTGGCATTGATGACAATACAAGTATCAATACCATTGATTGTTAATGTGATTGTGAATAGGAATCCTGGTTTACATTACCAAGTATTCACCATGCTCTCCATGTCTTCAGCTTGTCATTGGTTCTTCTCCCCATAATCAAATAATTCTTCTCCTCCTTTCACAACAATGCCAATTTGAAAGTAAAACATGTAATGTCAAATTTCACTATGCAACATCAACAACCTGCAACTTGATGCTCCCCCTGTAGAATAAATCCACTTCTACACCAATCCTTTTGCAAAATTCTGCAAGTAGCTCCGGGACTGATGTAATCTACATCATGCTTAACTAACCTCATGAAGGGGTACAACCCCTAGCTGACTTCTAAGATACTCAAAAGTAGTCTTAGGCAGATATTTAATAAAGATATATGCAAGCTGCTCCTTGGTAGAAACATGCTCCAAGATCACATCTTTACTCTACACTTTTTCCCTTAAGAAATGATACTTCAATTCAATATGCTTGGTTCATGCGTGCAAAACAGGGTTCTTGGAAATATTTATGGCACTTGTATTATCACATAAGATTTTTATAGGTTATGAAATCTTCATCTTAAAACCTTCCAAAATGTGCCTCATCCAGATAGCCTGAGTACAATTCATGTAAGTTACAACACACTCAGCTTCAGCAGTAGATTGTGAAGTACAACTCTGCTTCTTACTACTCCATGAAACAAGTCTTCCTCCAAGAAAAAATGCTCCACCAGTTGTGCTTTTCTGGTCATCAACATTTCCTGCCCAATCTGCATTTATGTACACCTTCAAGTCAAAATTTCCTCCATATGGATACCATAATCCATAGTCAACAGTACCTTTCAAATATCTAAAAATCATCTTGGTTGCTATCAGATGTGTTTCCTTAGGATTCTTCTGGAATCTAGCAACTAGCCCAACTGCATGAGCTATATCCGGTCTATTGTGAACAACATAGTGCAATTTTCCAATCATTGACTTGTATTCCTTCTCATCAACAACTGTGGATTCATCTTCCTTAAACAACTTACAACCTATAACCATTGGTGTCCCAACTGGTTTACAGTCACTCATGCCAAATGTCTTCAAAACCTCTTTCACATACTTAGACTGTGTGATGAAAATACTATTCTTCATTTGATGTATTTGCAAGCCTATGAAATTTTTTATTTCTCCCACTAAAGACATTTTAAACTCATTTTTCATTTCATCTGCAAAATTATTGCTCATGTCATCATTACCTCCAAATATGATATCATCTACAAATACTTCACTGACCAGTATTTTATCTCCTTCAGATTTGAGATATATGTTACTATCATCACTGGTTCTCAAAAAGCCTATCTTCATCAAATGTGTATGAAGCCTTTCATACCATGCTCTTGGTGCCTACTTTAATCCATATAAATCCTTATGCAATCTGCATACCATGTCTTTCTCATCAGTCAAAGCATAACCATCTGGCTGCTCAATGTATACTTCTTCTTCCAGTATCCCATTCAAAAATGTTGACTTAACATCCATCTGGTATACCTTGAATTTCTTATGTGCTGCAAATGCAAGTAAAGTTCTGACACCTTCCAGTCTTGCCACTGGTGCAAAAGTCTCACCATAATATTCTCCTTCCTCTTGTGCATAACCTTTGCAAACCAACCTAGCTTTGTTGCGAACTACAACACCATCTTCATTCAACTTGTTCTTGAATACCCACTTAGTACCTATCACATTTTTATTTACCGGTCGGGGTACTAGGGTCCAAGTGTAGTTTTTCTGAATTTGATCTAGTTCCTCCTCCATAGCTTTAACCCAATGATCATCATCAAATGATTCCTTAACAATTATTGGTTCAATAGTGGAGATATGCAAGAATTCTCTCTGATTCTTCTTCTGGTTATTACTCCAGCATCCTTATCCCCAATAATTTGTTCAAGACTGTGATTCAGTCTCACATATCTTGAAATAACATGATCATTATCTTCAGGTTCAGCTTCTTCATTATCATCATATTCTTCAGAATTTATTTATTCCAGTTGAACTAGTACATCAGTATTTGCTCTGCCAGTTTCAGATTTCATAGTTTCTAGTTCCAAAAAAAAAATGAAAGGATCTTCATCCTTTTTCTCCAAACTGGCTTCCTCTGAGACTTCAGGATATTCATCCACTCAAACATCAACACTCTCAATAATTCTCTGTGTTCGGTTATTAAAACACTTGTAGGTCTTACTCTTGGTGGAATAGCCAAGAAATATACCTTCATCACTTTTAGCTTTAAATTTGTTAATATAATCACCTCTCTTAATAAAACATTTGCTACCAAATATCTTAAAATAACTAATATTAGGTGATCTTCCATACCAGTATTCATAAGGAGTCTTGTCCTTGCCTCTTTTTACCAGAATCTGGTTCATAGTGTAGACAGTTGTGCTGACAGCTTCTCTCCAAAAAAATTTCGCTACACTTCCTTGTATCAACATCGTCCTAGCAGCTTCAACAACTGATCGGTTGTTTCTCTCTATGATACCATTCTGTTGTGGTGTCCTCGGTCTAGAAAGTTGTCATTTGATACCATTTGCTTCACAATATCTAGTGAATTCCTCAGACACTTTATCGTCTTACCACTCTCCCTCTCAGCTAAGTCCTTGAATGCCTTGAACTTACCAAAAGATTTTGTCTTATCCTTCAAGAATGTGACCCACATCATCCTTGAGATATCATTGGTGAAGATCATAAAATATTTGTCACCTTGAATACTTTTTATCCTTATTGGTCCACAAAGATCTGTATGAACCAAATCTAACAAATGTTCCACTGAAAAAGATTTGCTCTTGAAAGTTGAGGATGTCATCTTTCCCAACTGACATTCCTTACATAGAGCATTAACCAGTTTGTCCAACTGAGGCAAACCTCTCACTGTCTTGGACTTACTCATAGTTTATATGACAAAATATCCTATGCCAAATCCAACTATCATCTATCTTTGCAATTAAATAGTTGATGACTTTAGGATTAAGGTGAAACATGTTACCTTTAGTTTGCTTCCCAGTTGCAATCAATTCACCTTTGCTTCCATAGATTTTGCACATGTTGTTCTTAAACTCCAATGGGTATCCTTTTTCATTGAGTTGTACCACACTCAAAAGATTGTGCTTTAAACCTTCAACCTAGTAGACATCATCTGCATTGTTCTTTCCATTAAGAGAAATGGTTCTCTTATCTTTAACCATCCAAGGTGAGTCATTACCAAATATTACAACTCCGCCATCAAATTCATTCAAATAAATAAATTTGCTCCGGTCACCGGTCATGTGATGTGAACAACCACTATCAATTATCCAATCATCAGAGTTATCCATCCTGGATACTAATGCCTTCCGGTCTGATATCTCTTTTTTAATAGCTACAAACACAATGTCTTCATTAGCATCACCATCAGATTCTTCATCAGTGATACCACCATCAACAACAATAAGACAATCTCTTTTTCCTTTACCCTTATAGTTCTCGAATTTCTCTTATTTGTGCTCATTATCACCATTAGGATAGTTAGCAACTATGTGTCCAATCTTGTTGCATGCAAAACATTTCAAAGGTAATTTACCTCTATATTTACCAGTGCCTCTAGGCAACCGCTTGGCCAACAATGCTTCAATCTCAACTAAACTATCTTCATCATCAAATTCTCTACTGGATTTGGATTCATAACTGTGACTGGCATCTCTACTTTTCCTCATAGATGGGTTAGAAACAAAAGCTCTAAATGCAGACTCATATTTATGTACACTACCATCATAACCATTTAATTCAAAAGAAGTAAGCTTGCCAATGATGGAGTCAAGAGTTACCTTAGTTTTGTCAATGGACTTTAGCTCCTGAATGACTGCAACTCAGATAGCATAGACCGATAGTAGGGTTCTCAGTACCTTACTGATCACTATGACATCTTCCACTTTACCTCCTACACTCTTAATTTCACCAACTATCTCTTTTATCCTTTGACCATACTATTCAATATTCTCACCTTCAACCATCCACAAGTCATCAAACTTTCCTCTTAGACTCTCTTCTTTAGCAATCTTAACATGTTCATCACCGCTATAAATTTCTTCAAGTTTTTTCCATACCTCATATGCAATCTCTAGACCATGAGCATCTACATATTCTGCATCAGACAAAGAACTGATAATGGCCTCTAATTCTTGATTATTTTCTTGTTGCTCTTTCTTCTAACCATCAGTCAAAATTCCAGTAGGTGCAACATATTGAGTATTGACATGTTCCCAATACTAGCTTCCCAGACTCTTGATATAAATTTTCATTTTGTCACTCCATATCCTATAGTTCTCTCTATTAAACTTCAGACCTTCCTTCTTCATCATGATCTGCAAGATCTTTACCTCAAGTTGTTAGGCTTAGACCTTAGAGGACCTTATACGCTCTGATACCAATTGATGATATGATGAAAGAATGAGTATCTGATCAACTACTGAGGAGGGGGGGGTGAATCAGTAGATAGAAAAAATGATACTAACTTCACCAATCTCAAAATCAATCTCTCAAAGTAAACTATCAATGTAATACCACTGTCAAGATAAAAACTTGTAAGATAAACCGGTTGATTGTTCCAATAAACTAACAATAAACAACTTCAAACTCATAAACATCCAAATGCTTTTTCATATGTCAACAGACTTCATTTCTCAATGCTTCCAGTTATCATGATTTATCAAAGTAGTTAAGTAAATCAACCATAAGAACATAACCACAAAAACATTCACCACTTGACACAAATATTTTTGACGTGAAAACCCAAATGGGAAAAACTACAGTGAGATGAGACTCACAAGATAACTATCTGAACTCTTCTGAAGTTCGCCCTGTTAGGAGCCTAGCCTGTTAAAGCTTTACAAAAGTCCTGTTAAGAACAGATCTTGTTAGGGACCACCCAGTTAAGGGATTGAATACAATGCCTTGTTAGAAGCAATACCTTGTAAGGAGTAACCTCAATAGAGGATTTGAAAATCCAAGCTAAAGGATCACCTTGTTAGAGGATTTGAATAGCACCAAGCTTGTTAGAGCCTACCCGGTTAGGGGATTTCAATTCTACTGTAATTGTTAGAAAACAACAGGTGTTTTTTGATCTGTTTGAATAACACTACACTTGCTTGATCAAATCCTTTTCATGCTCTGCCTTTACTCAAACTGCAGATACATCATCCGGTTCAGCAACCACACACTCAACTAATCTTTGCCAACTCTGAAACTAAACAACTCATCGACCTTATAAACAAATCAATTAGGTCGGTAACACAACAAAAACCTAATTCTCGTAAAGATTACAAACAAGTCGGTTCAAGTATGACCGTTGGATTACATAGCAATCTATGCACATCAATCAAGAAAACCTCGATCGCTCCTTGATCACCGCTTCATCGATCTTAGTTACTCATCATGCGCTTTGCATTATATTCAGTATAATTGCTCATTCCCTAGAGAAAAACCGTTACATCAATGCACCAAAATCACTTGAAATTCTCTTCATACAATAATCATACATGTCATAATCATTACCGCTCATCATCATATTGTAAACCAATATAATCAATTCACCAAACTTAATCGGTTAGGGTTTATCAAACCAACAGGTAGGGTTTACCGGTTACCGGTTCAAATCTCCAATATATAGCAATACCAGTTCACTCCATAAATTCTTTCTACCGGTTATAGTTTCCTTCACTAGCTCATCCTATCGGTTACAAAACAATATTACAATAATATCAACAATATCATTACCGGTTAATAGATATCAATGACAACATAACATATCATTAATGCAATCTTCATGCAAATGCCACATTTTTTTCCATTTGGGTTTCCACGTAAAAATTCCAGTGTTATGATTTTGTGGTTGATCATCTTGTGTTTCTGCATTTTACTTTCTTGCATATGCTTTTGGTGGTTTCAGAATAAGTCAAAAAATTTATTTGTCGGTAGATCATTGATTCACCCCCCGCCACCCACCCGCCCCCTCTTAGTGATCCTTGACTCCAACAATCTCTTCTCCATACAACATTATTCATTCCAAGCAATGCGATAAGAAAATAAAATACCAAGAACATAATAAGAACTCCATACTAGAAGGGATACAATCTGAGTCTTTGTCAACCTAAGATTATCCAATAACTGTCTTCTCAACAATTCACATAGATCATAATCAACATTCTCTTTTACCATTTTATACACCACATTTATCATTGTGGAAGAAGATGAACCTTCCCAATTCTTGCAATACACCTTGTGTGAAACTCCTATAGTCATGTATATCACTACCAAGTCAACAATACTATAAATCTGAAGAGCTCTCTTATCAAACACAACAATAGTCAATTTGTTCACCTCATCATTCTTCACAAACTTTAAAGTATGTAGGATCAAATCAAGCATATATTGGTCATATTCCTTAGGACTTCCTATGAAATCAAATATGGTCGATCCAACCATAAACAGTCTTGATGAATTCTTCTTAGCACAATCTTAATTATCAAACATAAAAAATTACTCCAAGCATCCAAACCCTTATGCCCTGGACTAGCATAATCTACCTTAAATCTCTGTGCACCATCTACTAGATAAATTCTCTTACAATCATTAAAATTGTTGTGATTTTACTCTTCCAATAAAATATGAATGTAGCTGAAAAAATATTCTTTTAACTCACTTTGTCAGGAACAACAAAAAATGAACCAACAGGGTCGCACGTTGCCAAAATAAATGGTTGAATCTCAGCACTAGGACTTGTTTGACTATGAACACTAATAATCTTAGAATTTTCCATTAAAAAAATATCACAAACAAGAGAATTACCTTTGTTTGATCTCCTTCACACCTCTTCGTACTCTACAACTCTTCTATTACATTTGCACAAATAAATTCTAAATAAGCATTATATAATCATCATTTAGGTTTCCTCAAAAAGTCGATACACTGTTTGCCCAAAGTCACCAAAATAGTTATAGATCATAAATTTCACTTAGAATCCACTGGAAATATTTGTCATGTTGAGAAAAAATCGACACCATACCACGAGGGGACATGATGCAGGAGAATCACTAGTTCTTGGCAATCTTGCATCAACCAAAAGCATTTTCTTTATGTTTTACAGTTTCAACATTTCTTTCTGTGTTTCTCTGCATTTGTTCATCGGATCTTGCGGAGATGGATTTTGTTTGTGGACGTGTTCATCTACCTTATGCTAAGTCCTCGAGACATTTGGATCTTTTTCCGGCAAGTTATCGCTTTCAGAATCTGGGATAGTTTTCAAGCTCAACACATCGGACCGCTTGGACCTATTTGCTAATGGAGAATCTTGCAGATCTTTCTCATAGCTTGCGGAGCCTAATTTCATTGCTTCTAACGTTCATTGGCTTGCAGTCAACCTTCCCTTGGGTCTGCACATCATTCTATGTTTATTTCGGAGGGATTACTTTGGCCAAGACCGACCTGGTTGTTTTACACGTTACATCTTCTTCATCGGCATTTGTCCCATCTTGGGCCGACGTGGATCATCCTTGAGCTATGAATATCAGATAAATCAATGTAATCAAGTAGATAGACAGAAGTTTTGGCAAGTAAGATAAAGTGAGGATATCCAGAGTTGGCTCACGTTCTTGCTTGAGCCCGGATTCTGAATTAGAGCATGTTTGTAATCAGGCATGTGTGCTAGATCTTGTAAGCCCGCATGTTGTCGACCAGTTGTACTTGAATTTTGCATTGCCTCCATCACGTTGAGTTGTTTGTGTTGTGTTTCATTTGCTGCACAGTCCAGACTATTCTCTTTGAGGAATTACTCCTACCATGACTACACCAAGTGGTATCAGAGCGAGATTTCGTTCCGGAGATTGTAGAGTCCTATAAGATTTTTTTTTGTGGGGTGGTGGATTGAGGATCCAGCCTACAACTACAGAGGACTTGCATAAAGATGGCTCGGGGAAATGCTAGAGGTGGTGGATCATGTGGAAATGCAAACCCTGTTGTGATGAAAATGTTGAGAGGAATTGCAACCCTATTGGAAGCTATTGAAACGACCCAGAGAAGAGGTCGACATGTTGAAGATGTGGTGGGAGCAGGAGAACAAGGAGAAAATCCACTGACGAACGATCTGGATGAAGAGAGTTTCATAAGATCCTTGACAATAGTGAATACTATACCACACTTTAACCCACCGGATTATGATGGAAAGTTAAATTCAAATGAATTGCTCGAATGGATCACAGAGATGGAAAAGTATTTTAATTTTGAGAACACTATCAAAGACAAGAAGGTGAGATATGTTTGCACTAAGTTGAAAGGACATGTGTCTCTTTGGTGGGAACATTTGCAGGTAGATAGACAGAGAAGAGGGAAAGAGAAGATTAAATCTTGGGAGCGGATGGTTAACAAGTTGAAATCGAAGTTCATGCATGTCAATTATCAGGTAAATCATTTCAAAAGTTGTAGAACCTAAAGCAGAAGGAATATAGTGTGAAGGAGTATACTGAAGAATTCTACAAGTTGAATATCAGATCCAGACATACTGATGATGAGATTGAACAAGTTGCTAGGTACCTGAATTAGTTGAAGATGTCTATACAGGATGAACTCAGTCTAATCAAGTTGCAGAGTGTTGAGGAAGCTTATCAATATGCCCTGAAAATATAAAAGAAGTTGAACAAAAGACATGAGAAGAAGCAAAGACGCATAGGAGGAAGATTTAAGGGAGGAAGATTTCAAGGAGGAAGGACCTATATTGGAGGAAGAGGACCCTGTGCAGATTAGAACAAAGACAAGGAAGCTAAAAAAGATGGTAGTTTATACCGGAGGGATGACAAAAACTTTTACTAGAGAAGAGAACCTGATGGTTACTGAAATGAGGGTTATGAAATAGAAAATAGAAGACAAGATAAGAGAGTGTTTAGAGGAACCTGCTTTAAGTGCAGAGGAGAAGGTCATCATGCCTTTGAATGTAAGAAGGTAGAGAACAGTAGACGAGTAGCATTGGTGGAAGAAGAACCTACCAGATCAGCTAACAAACTAGAAGATGGAGAATTATTGGTGATGAGGAGAGCATTGTGCCACACCGAAGATGATCAGGAGCCCTTGTAGAGGAGAAATTTGTTCAAGACAAGATGTAAAGTAGCCGATAAGTGTTGTAAACTTATTATTGATAGTGGTAGTTCATATAACCTTGTTTCGAAGGAGATTGTGACTAAACTAAAACTGGAGAGACTGAAAGATCCTAAGCCTTATCAGATAGCATGGATTCAAAATGATCATAAGGTACTAGTAAGTGAACAATGTTTGGTAAAGTTGAAGATTGGATCTTATCCTGATGAAGTTTTAGATGATATTATGCCTATGGATATATGTCATATCTTGTTAGGTAGACCTTGCCAATACAATAGACAGGCAATACATGATGGAAGGAAGAACATATACACTATTGTTGCAAATGGGATGAAACAAAACTTGTTGCCCTTGGAGGAGCCTCTTAAGAGTGAAGTTTGTACGAGTGCTAGGATTTGTTTGGTGGATGGAAGGAAATTCCTAGATGGGATGAGACATGAGAATGTGTGTTTTTCTTTAGTTGCTAAGAAGACTAGAGATTCGGAGCCTGAAGAAGAAGAACCGAAGGAGATAACAGAGTTGTTAACAAAATATGGAGACATCATTTTAGATAATGTACCCGATGGATTACCGCCTATGAGAAGTATCAATCATTGCATGGACCTTATTCTTGAAGCTAGTTTGCCTAATACAGCAGCACACCGGATGACACCAACAAAGAATGAGGAGTTGAATAGACAACTGCATGAGTTGTTGAAGAAAGTTTTGATCAGAGAAATTTTGAGCCCTTGTGCAGTTCCAACAATGTTAACACCTAAGAAGAATGGATAATGGAGGATGTGCACTAACTCTAGAGCAATAAACAAGATCACAATGAAGTACAAATTTCCCTTGCCTAGGATGGATGACATAACTGATTGTTTAAGTGGAGCTAGATACTACACAAAGATAGACTTGAAAAGTGGATACCATCGTATCACAATCAGAGAAGGAGATGAGTGGAAGATAACATTCAAGACAAATAAAGGACTGTATGAATGGTTGGTGATGCCTTTTGGACTGACTAATGCATCAAGTTCTTTCATGAGGTTGACGAATGAGGTATTGAAGAAATTATTGGGTAAGTTTGTTATTGTGCACTTAGATGACATCTTGATTTTCAGTAAGACAAAAGAAGAACATATGTTGCATTTGAGACAAGTTTTGTATAGATTGAGAGAAGAGAAGTTGTTGATAAACATTAAGAAGTGCAATTTCATGAAGGAAAAGTTAGTCTATTTGGGATTTCTGATATTTGTGAATGGATTGAATATGAATCCTAAAAATGTAAGAGCAATTATTGAATGGCCTACACTGAAAAACATTGGGGAGGTAAGATATTTCATGGATTGGCTAGTTTCTATCAGAAGTTCATTAGAAATTTTAGTTCAATTTGTAGTCTTATGACAGAAGCAATGAGAGGAGATAGGAAGGATTTTAAGTGGACATTTGGAGAAAATAAGAGTTTTGAGTTGTTGAAGCAGAAGGTGATAGAGCAACTTGTGTTGGCTTTACCGGATTTTAGAAAAGTATTTCAAGTAGATTGTGATGAAAGTGGTATAGCAATTGGAGCAGTGTTAAGTCGGGAAGGAAGACCGGTAGCATATTTCAATGAAAAATTGAATGATGCCAGAAGGAGATATTTAGTGTGTGATCAAGATTTTTATGTCATAGTTCAAGCATTGAAGAAGTGGAAACATTATTTGTTGCCTAAGGAGTTTGTGTTGTATACCAATCATCAAGCTTTGCAATACTTGAATAGTAAGTTGAATCAAAGACACATGAGATGGGTGGAGTTCTTGTAGAGTTATACTTTGTTTTGAAGCATAGAAGCAGAAAGTCAAATAAAGTTGTTGATTCCTTGAGTAGGAGGAATTTGATGATAGAGATGAGAGTGGAGGTGTTGGATTTTGAGGAATTGAAGAATTTGTATCAGGATGACCCAGATTTTGCAGAACCTTGGAAAGCTTGTAAAGAACCGGTTATGGTGGATAGAAGCAAGTAGCTGGATTATTTAATTCAAGATGAGATGTTATTCAGAGAAATTCAGTTGTGTATACCTAAGAGCTCTATGAGGGAGAATTTGATAAAAGAGAAGCATAGTGGAGGATTAGCATGACACTTTGGTGTTGATAAGACAATAGCCTTGGTTAGTGAAAACTACTTTTGGCCTCATATTCATAAGGATGTCAGGAGATTTGTGCAGAGATGTATAATTTGTCAACTTGCAACATGTAGCAGTCTGAATATTGGATTGTATAAGCCTTTGACAGTTCCAGAGAGACCTTGGAAGGACCTAAGCATGTATTTTATACTTGGATTGCCTAGAACACAGAGAGGATATGAGTCTATATTTGTGGTGGTGCATAAATTCTCAAAAATGGCACATCCATACCCTATAAGAAGATGACAAATATCATGCATATAGCTGACCTAATTTTCAAAGAGGTGGTGAGACTATGGGATTACCTAAGAGAATAGTTTCTGACAGACACTAAGTTTGTTGGATATTTTTGGAGGACACTTTCGAAGAAGATGAAGACAAATTTGAAATTTAGTTCTACTTTTCACCCATAGACAGATGGACAGACATAAGTAGAAAATAGGAGTTTGGGAAATTTGTTGAGATGTTCAATTGGAGAGAAAACCAAAAGTTGGGACTTGATCCTTGCACAAGCAGAGTTTGCTTACAACAATTCAATGAACAGTAGTACTAGAAGAACACTCTTTGAGATTGTTACCAGAATACACACTAGAGGCATATAAGAGTTGAGAGACATTAGTAATGACGATAAACAAAGTGCAGAAGAGGAAGAATTTGCAGAACATATGAAGACAATACATACTCAGATTAAGCAGCATTTGGAGGACATGAACATCAAGTATAAGGAGAAAGAAGATGAAAAGAGGAGACACGAGGAATTTGAACTTGGAGATGAAGCGATGGTGTATCTGAGAAAAGAAATATTCCTAGTTGGAAACTCCAATAAGTTGAAGATGAGGAAGTTTGGACCTTCTATGATCTTGAAGAAATTTGGCTCTAGAAATGCATATGAAGTGGAGTTACCAGATACTTTGGGTATTTCACCTATATTCAACATTGCAGACCTACATCAATATCATGAGGAAGAATTCAGTGGAGACAGTGAAGCGGACTTGGAAAAGTTGATACCCCAGAGGATACCAAACCATATTGAAGACATTTTGGATAGTAGAATTGGGAGCAACACCCAAGGCAAACAATACAGACAGTATCTCGTGAAATGGAAGGGAAGACCAACTGAAGAATCATCATGGATTTCTCGAGAAGAGGCAGACCATTTTGGTTTTCCTTTGACCCCTGCAAAGTGAGGGACTCACTTTTTCATCAACCTCGGATGTCTGATGCAGGAGCATCCCTAGTTCTTGGCAATCTTGCATCAACCAAAAACATTTACTTTCTGTGTTTCTTTGCATTTGTCCACCGGATCTTGCGGAGCTGGATTTTGTTTGTGGACATGTTCATCTACCTTATCCTAAGCCCGCGGGATGTTTGGATCTTTTTTGGCGAGTTATCGCTTCTGGAATCTAGGATAGTTTTCTAGCTCGGCACTAGACTGCTTGGACCTATTTGCTAATGGAGAATCTTGTGGATCTTTCCCATAGGTTGTGGAGCCTAATTTCATTGCTTCCAACATTCCTTGTCTTGTGGCCAACCTTCTCTTGGGTCCACACATCATTCTATGTTGTTTCTGAAGGGATTCCTTTGGCGAACACAGACCTGGTTGTTTTACATGTTACATCTTCTTCATCGGCATTTGTCCCATCTTGGGCCAACACGGATAATCCTTAAGCTATGAATATCATATAAATCAATGTAATCAAGAATCTATAGAAATTTTTTTTGGCAAGTAAGATAAAGCGAGGAGATCTAGAGTTGGCTTGCATTCTTGCTTGAGCTTGGATTCCATATTAGAGCATGCTTGTAATCAGCCCTATGTGTCGAACCTTGTAAGTCTGCATGTTGTCAGCCAGTTGTACTTGAATTTTTGATATAATATAATTTTGATCATGTATTGCATCCATCACGTTGAGTTGGTTGTGTTGTGTTTCATTTGTTGTATGGTCTGGATTGTTCTCTTTGAGGACTTACTCTTTTCATGACTACACCAATACAAAAGATAAGCGTTAAGCTCTCCCCCTTAGACACAGTTGAGTGAGCTAGTTACTGAAAGAAGGGTCTACATCCACAAAAGGTGTTGATCCATCCTCAATCTTCTCTTCAGTCTTATCCTCTGAGTTTTTTACCCATTGCATATTTATCTTTTCCTTCTCTTTATTGATATCGATTTCCTTTTCTGGATTATTAGGCTTCTCAGTTTTTCTTTTGTAATATTTTATAATATATCTCATTCAGTTACAATTGTAGCATATCAAACCTCTCTTAGGTTCACTGCCATTCATTTTATCATTTTTGAACATCCAATTTGTTCTACAATTAATAGCTATGTGCCCATAGGCTTTGCACATATAATAGCATCCACCGAAATATTGAACACCTTTGCTAGAATTTGAATTTTCATTTCTATTCCAATTCATCCTACTTCTGCACTCACTTGCTTAGTGACCAAACTTATTATAGTAATGATAATTTACATTAAAAGATTGATTTCTAATTTGATTTCTATGTTCACTAGCTCTATGTCCAAATCTATTGCATGAAAAATAGTTACCATTAAAAGATGAATGCGTAGTAGGAACGGGAGGCCTCCAAACATTCTTTATATTTTTTAACCTTTGGTCTGGAACAAATATTTATATCTTTCTTAGAGTTATTCAAATTATCATCAATCTTGTCTTTTCTTTTATCCCTTCTTGAAAATTTTCCTTCTTCAAAGCCAAGTCCACTTTTGTCTTTACTTTGTTTCTAAGAATTAAGAACAACATATAACACTTCATTGCCACCTTTGAGTTTCAATCTATTGTCGATTTGTTCTTTTGCAATTTTCAATTCCTCCTTGAGTTTGGTAATTTCTTCTTCAAGCCTTGAACATTCTCTAGTCTTCTTATCAAGATTTATTTTAAATTCATCAATAACCTTCTTTCCTTTATCAAGCAAACTCTTTAGAAAAGAAATCTTCTCAACTATTCTTTTTATGTTTCTCTCTATTATCATCTAGGTCTGCCAATGCAGATCTCAATTTGTCGTCCATCTACATCATTCTAATCTATATCATCCATGTCATTCAATTCTTCTTCAAACATAGTATTCAAAATCCAAGATCTACCTCAACAGTTAAGTTGTCTCTTCAAGAACCAACACTCTGATACCAACTGTTTTACACTACCATAAGCTAAGAAGGGGGGTGAATTAGCATGTGCAAAAACTTGATTTCATTAAGTTACTTGAACAATAAAATTAATCCAAACACTTATGCATAAAAGTAAGCAATTGAATCATCAAAAACATCCACACAAGAAGACCAAGATTTTAACGTGAAAAACCCAAACTGGGAAAAAACAATATATATATATATATATATATATATATATATATATATATATATATATATATATATATAATCTCAATTGTTTACAATGAATAAGGCTTCCTACCAAAGAGCTTACATCTCTTAACTTGCAAACTAAGGTGTGCAACCTTAGGCAAGATACAAAATAAGGTTCGCATAACTGAAGATCACTTCTTCAAGGAAAGATAAAAACTGTTGTCCAAATACAATAATAATAGACTAAGCAGTATACAAAATAGCATCTGCCAAAATGTGGATAACAGTTCACAGTTTTATACTCACTTGTTTTCTCTGCACAACTTCTGAACCACCACCACATCATATTCGCACTCCAATAATCGCACCATATCAATACACACACTCTCTCATCTCTATTATCCCATTAACACAAATGATCTATTCATTATATACCAATCAAATCCTCAATAATCTCTACTAGGTTGGCCAAATAACTATATAACGTGTACATAGCATCGACCCAAATTATATCATCCAGAAGGTAGATAAGACATGTGAGGGATCACACCAAGTCGGCATACCTTCCAATCATCATCAAAAATCTTGCATGCAACTACTCCGACAAATATGCATAAGCCAATACGAACCGATCTACTAAATCCAATGAGTCTTAACCCAAACCCAAAAATAGAATTTAAGTGGTCCACCACAAAAGTACAACACCTTAAGAGCAGTAACATTTGACATATATGATCATCTGAAGCATATCCGCTACAAGCATACATTCTAGATCATAACATAGTTCACTAGATAAAATAACAATGATAATAGCATAATTTCCAAACCAAGTAAGAAACATTAAAGCTCTCAGAAACAACTTGAATCAATATCTCATCTCATCTGATCAACACAACATATGTCTACAAATAACTCTATAGCATAGCATCATTAAACCATACATCCAGATCAAGAACATATTGATCCACATACTTGCACTGTACATCTCTTATGATACATGCTCAACACTGACATCATAATACATATCTGGATCAACATCATCACCAACATCTGATCCATAAAACAGAGGTTTGACATCAATGACAACAAAGACACTCATAAGTGTAACAATCCATCTATAATAATTGAAAACATCTATACCAATAAATGATATATTTCAACATCTTTTAAATAAATAAACTTAAAATATTCATATTAGTGTAAAAATATTATATTCTTTGAATATCACTAGCGCATCCATTTTAGATATACATCTAAGTAAAAGACAGTACAAGATATTCTTCTTGAGGTATCTATTTTATTACACTTGTATATTGTAAATTGATTAAAAATAGGCAACTTGAAGGGTATCTCAGCATATTTTACATAGATTGTATGTAAAATGTTGAACATGCCATAGGATTGAGAGGGGGATAATGAATCAATTTGGACCTCTAACTACCCTACTTCTAAACTATTCAACTTCGAACCACAATTAGCTTATTACTGCAACTATGAAACATGAAAGCACAAAGCACAATAAACACGTTAACACCAGATTTATGTGGAAAAATTTAAACAGGTAAAAACCATAGTGAGAATCACACTCACAATATGAATAACTGATTACAATGTTTTAGGTTCAAGGCCAAGGATCTAACTGCACCTAATATGACTTGCACGACTAAGGCGCACAACCTTAGGAAAATATATAAAGGACTATACAAGCTATCAAAAGGAACACACCTTCTTTCGATAGGTATAGGCAATAGATGAAATACAATAAATAATATCTCCTAATCATATAATTGTCCTTGAACCACTATGTCAATCGACCAATACCATAGAAAACACATCTAACATCAAATGCTATCTCAAAACATTGTCACACTGAACATATCATCATAAAAGCTCTTCACAAACTGACTTTTGCACCAAATTTGCTTGCAAATCATTCACATCCACTTCACATCAACTCACGTACATTCCATACCTCAACTCATACAACTGCACATCTATATATAAAATATTGTTCATAAAAATTCTCAACTAGGTTGGCCACGAACAGAATATACAAAATTACATAAATTAGGCCACTTGGACCAATAACATCAAATGTAGTCCATTCCAAGAGGTAGCGAGGACCCAAATACATCACAACACATCCTTTTAAAATGATTCCAATGAATTGCACACACTAATACATCCTCTAAAGTTGACATCAAATGAAATGTGTACATAAATAATAAAGCATGTTATTAATCAACCTAAAAACATTCTTTAATGTAAAATACAAAATGTGGATCTACACATGCCACGGTGATGCCCCTAACAACATCCAAATTCAACCTTGCATATCCAAACCAAAAGAGCATTATCCAAATAAGATACACCACCTCAATTAGCCAAAAACTAAATGACTAACAACACTAAACACTAACAACATAATTGTACTTGCCAACCAAAATAGCACTAGAAAACTGAATTGGAACATTGCAAAAACCAAATGAACGTGTCCTCCAAGACGCAACACTTGAATCCACAGATCAATCACCAAGCATTCCCTAGACCAGTTCTAACAAATACCTCGTTGTTAAAAACAACAACGACCAACTATATCGGACCTGAAAACCTGATAGTCCAACATACACAGATCATAAACATTATATTTATAACTGCAATCCATAATCTTCACAAATCAGAGAAATGTGAAGCATTCTTCCATTGGGACATTAATTCCTACATATAAATATTGTATCTTGCATATTGAAACTTCCACTACACCAATCTTCTAAAGACACCTCAATATCAGCACCAGACCACATAACAATATCAAAACACTCACTTTGGACCATCTACAACACACAATGACATCAATGACCACCAAACAAGTTGACATCAATGACAACACAACTCAAGTTTCCAACATAAACATCATTTTCTTAATGAAGCAAACATTTTTGTTTCGGTAATAATAGTACAATAACTTTAGTAAATAAAACTAAAATAAAATTTATTTGAAAAATAAAAATTATTCCTAATGAGTACAAAATAAAAGAGAAAAAGATGAAGAGCACTATAAGTAATGCTACAACATTATAAGATACATTTATCATAATTATTAATGGATATATTTTTTACCAATTTTAAGAGGTTTAAAATGAATTTTTTTATAAAACGAAAAAGTAACACAATTTTTTTAAAATATCAATTAAAAAAACTCTATGCTAACACAAGGTGTCACATTGTTGCAATAGGAAAAGAGAAGCGTATCAAGAGGGGATCAAATCGTGGTTGAAAGGATTGATTTGAAGGTTGGAGAGTGATAAATATGATTACCCACCTTGGAAAAGACCATCCAGTGTGTGTCAAACAAATGGAGAGTGAATGCAACTACAAGGTATGAGAAATGATTGCCAAGGGAACCATGAAGAGAAAAGTTACCCCATATGTAACTTGGTTGGAAAGACTATCTATTGTTGACTTTGGCTTCACAATATATGTGATTGGCTAATGTGTTTGGTATGCAGTCAATCACAAGGAGAACCTCATCAAGAAGAGCTTGCAGATGCAAACTAGAAGTTAATCGTCTTCTAACTACATTGATGACAACTAAGGAATTGTCTTCAATCTCCAAATGGGTGACTTTGCAAACTTCATAGAGTTTAAGCCCATGGAGAGGGCTTGAAACTCATCCACATTATTGGTTCCCAAAACTAATGGAAGGGATGTTGTAAATATAATGTTACCATGTGAATCCTAAAGGATACATCTTGCCCTTAAGGTGCCAAGATTTCGCCAAGAGGCACCATCAAAATTTAGCTTCACACATCCAACTGATGGAGGTTGTCATTGAGGAAGAGACACAAGGGCTTGAGAATCAACTTCGCATGCCCCATTAATGGGGGATTTCTATCACCAATTTTAAGAGGTTTAAAATGGTCATTTTTTTATGGATATGAATGACAAAGAAAACTCCAACATGCTTCTTACAAAACTAGATGGATTGTTTTAAAATATTGTTTAGTGATCCATCTATAAGCATTGAAAACATCTATACTAATAAATGATATATTTCAATATCATTTATATAAATAAACTTAAAATATTTATATTAGTGTAAAAAAGATTAAATACTATAAATATCGCTAGCATGTCTATTTTAGATATAAATCTATGTAAAAGACACTACAAGGCATCTATTTTACTCAACTTGTATATGATAAATTGATTAAAAAATAAGCACCTAGAAGGATATATCAACATCTTTTAAAGATTATACATAGATTGATTGAAAATAAACACCATGAGAAATATATCTTTGTATCTTTTGCATAGATTTATCTAAGATATGAATGTTAATAGCATCTCTAATTGCAATATGTAAGCATCAATTTTGTTTGGGTAATAATAGTGCAAGAACTTTAGTAAAGACAACTAAATAATAGATTTAATTGACATAATAAAATTATTTCGAATGATTATAAAATAAAAGAGAAAAAGATTAAGAGCTAAGTAATGTAACATTACAAGATACATTTATCATAATTATCAACAAATTTTTTTTAATCAATTTTAAGAAGTTTGAAATGATACTTTTTACAAATCTATAAAATTAATTTAACATATTATTTATGAAAAAAACTCACACAATCAAATTCAGAAGCATTATTCAAATAGACCAATAGATTGTAGAAATCTAATAGCATTGATGTCCCAACATCTTTTACCTAATATTTAAATTAACTAAATTAAAAAAAAAAAAAAATTATTTTTTATTTTATTTAAAAACCATAACTATTGAACGTACGCTCTAAATTTAAAAAGAGAGCTAAATAAAAGACAAAGAACACGGAATAAGAGCTAAATAAAAGACAAAGAACACGGAATACTCTTATTTTCTTTCAAAAGCAAGAAAAAACAAAGAACATGTATAATCATTTTATTCTTAAAAAAAAGTCACTGGAATTCCCTTTTTATTAACAAATAAAAATAAAATAAAATAATATAGTCTGGAATTCCCTTTTTATGAACAAATAAAAATAAAATAAAATAATAAAGTCTGGAATTCCCTAGACTTCCTGGATATGTATAAAACTAAGGTATAACATTTAGCAGTGGACCCCACACCATGTTCCACCCCTCATCCCTTCTTCCTCGCTCCATCAAAATAAGCTTTCAAATGTCTAATTTGACTTGAAAAGACAAACCTCATAAAATCAATTAAATACACTAGGAAGGATACAAAAATCCTCCTTTGATTCCACTATTTCGCCTTTAACTTCTAAGATGGGGACATCTCTAGACGTGAATTGCACGACAATAATGCCAACAACTGGAATCCACAGAGCTTCACTTTTGGAACATTGGCCATGTCCTTGGAAATCATTATCTTTCACCACCATTAAAAACACATGTAAATTCTCCATCCTAACAAAAATTATTCACCAAAAATTTTAATGGCTAATTTGAAAAAGTTTTAGTCAATTTAAACTTCCAAGTTCAAGAGTCCAATAAAGATACAAAGTGAATTAATACATAAGCCTAATAAGAGTGAAACATTAAGTTCCTAAGTTGAATTGTAATGTTGTGGTTCTTGCCACCAAGGTTCAAACCTCTATTGATGTGTGTTCATGTGAGGGACGAGGTTCCGTATATGTGACCTCACTCCTCGCATGAATGTACAACATTAACAAGAATAGTCCAAACCCATGAGCTCAATCGCCCAATAGAGATACAAATCATGTGAATACACCGACCTAACAAGAGTGATGCACTAGATCACAAACTTATTGAACTATAATATGAGAATTTTTAGTTTGGTCCAAACAAAGTAAGGTCACAAATCGGGACAAGCCCCCACCACAGCAAGAGAAAAACCTCCCTCGTTTACTCAATTTTTTGTTCGAGAAGGTGACACCCATAGGGATGGGGTGGGGGAGTAGCTTAAGAGTGCCCTCAATAATAAGCAGGAGGGCGGGATTAGAGACTCAAAGAATTAGAATTGGGTGGGAGGTTAAGCAGGAGGGTGGGATTAGAGACTCAGAGGATTAGAATTGGGTGGGAGGTTAAGTCTGTAACCTTCACAATTGGCCTCATTCCTAGTATGAACGTACAACATGACATGAATAGTTCAAACCCGCAAGTTCAATAATCCAAGAAAAACACAAAACACATGAATAAACCGACCCAACAAAAACTTGATACACTAAATTTCTAATATGAACACTGATAACATCATGATAAAAGTTCAAACCCACAACCACAATTAAAAAACAGATTAATGTTCCCATGAGAATTGTCCATCATTCAACGTCGATACTTTTCTGTTCAGACTCTTCTTTGTTTCATATCTTGTGAGCCACGTGTCCCACTTGCTTGGCCCAACTTTATTCTCTGTGTAAATTCTTGTACTTGGTCTGTTTACATTTGTTTAATCTCTATTAGCCCACCTGGTTTTAAGTTGTAAGAATAAAGTAATCCATAATGAAAACAGGGGGTGTAATGAGAAACGCGGAGAGATGTTGAAATTTGAAGTGTGTTGGCAACAGCTGTGGGGTTGTGATAAGTACGCGGGATTCACAGACACAAAACACACTCACGAGACAAAGCTCATCATTTTCTCTTTTCTATCAATCACACGTCATCTTGCCATAATTCACTGAATCCATTTTGAGTTTTTGGTCAAATACATTTTTTAACTTAATTTTGTATTTAAGGAGAAGTGTGGGCTCTCTGACAGGAGGAATCCACGTGAGTGAGACTTTTTTGGGATATACAGAGTTCCTGTACAGCACCAATTCCCAACCATGTAAGGTGCAGATTCATTCCAGTGGGCTCGGAGTGCATCGACACCGTCCCTATGAATTTTGATTTGACAAGAAATTTGCAATCACATGTTAACACAGTCGGATGTATTGTAAGTTGCCTCTTAAATTGGAATTTAGACATTTGTTCTAATTTTTTAATATACCGTAGAGCTTGAAATTTGAATCCGTCGTGTAATTATTGATTCTGATGGGTGTGGAAAGAAGGTAAATGGCAGAACATGGCCCCGTCTAGAAATTTGATGAGTTTTGCCGCGTTACAGATTGGCATGGGCCAGATCAGTTCACAAATTGTGAGAAAAAATAAATGATAAAGTAAAGGTCTACTGGGTATTAAGCATTTATATATAGATGTCCAAATTTGCCATCCTCATGGAGTGTGAGACTCTTTCTACTTAAAGAGTGCCTGACCTGATATTTTGGTGGAGGAGGCAAAGACAAAATAGCCCTGGCTACTTGCAGTACTTGGGTTTTCCTTTGAGGCAGAGGCACAATCATATAATCCAGACATAGCAAGAAGTGAAGGCCTGCCATAGATGTAAGTTCACAGATAATTCTTATCTCTCTGTGTTTTAGAGGGCATTGGGTGTATGCATCTTGTAGGTATACCAGTAACAGAGGAAAGTGGAGAACTGTTCTCTTTACAGCTGTTGCCATCTAGAATCTTGGCTAACTTGCTCTACAAGGATAGAATAACTTTATTCATTTGGGATCATGCATTTGCTGTTTTCTTGATTTATGATGAGAACTCTCTGAGTGTAGTTTATAGAAATTGGGAGCACCTTGAAACATGGCATTTTTTAATAGGGTATTGCAAACTGAACTCTACTTGTTCAGATCCTCACACTTAATGTATGAATCGTTTTGCTTTTGTTACAACTTTGGTACATTGCTGTATCTGCATTGTTTGATTGCATTGTCTTCTCATATGGTGGAGGTTTTTAATACGCAGATTACACAGAACTCATCCATTCTACTGTGAAAAGAAGTAGGGAGGTCAAGATTTGGAGCATAGAGTTCAATGGGTTCCTTGTGGCGTTCCATTGCACATGTGTATTTCATAATAGCATTCATCAGTTCCTCTGCTCTAGCAGAAGATCCCTATAAATTCTTTACCTGGAATATTACATATGGTACCATATGGCCTCTTGGTGTTCCTCAGCAGGTGAGTTTTTTATTTCCCTGGTTTTTCCAATTTAAATCTACTTCAATGCGTTCCATTTATGGTCGTCATTGGTGACTAAGCACATAACTAATCTCTAATGCTGTTGCAGGGAATTCTGATCAATGGTCAGTTTCCTGGACCTGATATTGATAGTACGACAAATGACAACATTATTATTAATGTATTTAATAGCTTGGACCAAAAATTCCTATTGTCATGGTAGGTTCTGAATCTCCGCTCTTTCCATTAATGGCTTTTTTTAATCTCAGCGAGATTTTTGGTGATTTGTAGTCCAACATACATTTTCTGTTACAGGAGTGGGATACAGCAGAGAAGAAACTCCTGGCAAGATGGAGTTTTTGGAACCAATTGTCCCATTCCACCTGGGAAAAACTTCACATACAAGTTCCAGGTGAAGGATCAGATAGGAAGCTATTTCTATTTCCCGTCAATGTACTACCATAAGGCAGCAGGAGGCTTCGGAGGCCTTAAAGTTGTTAGCAGGCCCCTGATCCCTGTGCCTTTCCCTGCTCCTGATGGTGATGTCACTCTGCTGATAGGCGACTGGTACAAGAGAAATCATACTGTAAGTTCTCGGTGACCACAGTCAAAGGGAAAATTTCGCGTACATTGTAGAAACTAGTGGAAGGGCCTAATTCTTTTGAGGGAATCTGTTAGGTCTAGCTTCTTCTAGTGCATGTTGTTTCGGAAGCATTTTCTTGCATTACCATATTTTGTGACCATTCGATGATACTTGTGAGCAGATCCTTCGGAGAACTCTCGACTTCGGGAAATCTCTGGGTGCTCCTGATGCTGTTCTCATCAATGGCCGAGGACCAGATGGTTATGCATTGACAGTGGAGCAAGGTAAGATCTTCTTGTTGTTAAGTCGACTGCAAGTGATACCTTAAATATATGCTAGATCTGCTTGCTTCGCAAACATTCCTCTGATATCTGTTAGTTTGCAGGAAAAACCTATCGTCTTCGCATTTCAAATGTGGGATTGTCATCCTCTCTGAACTTCAGGATTGAGGGGCACAAAATGAAGCTTGTTGAAGTGGAGGGCTCTCACACTGTCCAAAATATCTATGATTCTCTTGATATACATGTTGGTCAGAGCTACTCTGTTCTGGTGACTGCGGATCAGCCACCTCAGGACTACTACCTCGTTGCATCTACTCGATTCACTAGTCCTATTCTCACGGGTTATGGAGTCTTCCGCTACAGCAATTCTCAGAAGGCTGTTTCTGGATCTATTCCGGGAGGTCCAACCATTCAGGTTGACTGGTCTCTTAACCAGGCAAGATCCATCAGGTTTGGCCCTGCTTCTCTCTTAAGGTTTAAATTCCTTCTGCAATTTCTATTATAGATATATGATAGTGTTTCTTGTTTGTAAAGAAAAAATTGTAGATGTGAAGAGTTAATTTTTTATAAAGAAATATAGATCTGGTTGTAGTCTTAACTTACAAGCCACTGACAATGGGATAGAGGCATAATATTGAAATATGGTAAGACATGGTGAATAATTTGTCTTACAATGGGAGAAGCACCCTAGTACTTTTGGCAAGCCAGCGAAGCATAAGGGCTGAAATAGGTTCTATATGTAGAACTTAGGGAGGGATTTAGAATAATCCGTATTGTTTTGATTTCTTAAAAAATTATATGGAATTGTTGTGCAGATGGAACCTGACAGCCAGTGCAGCTCGTCCTAATCCCCAAGGATCATACCATTATGGGAACATTACCATTACTCGAACCCTGAAGCTCGCAAGTTCTTCCGCCATAATCAATGGGAAACAGCGTTATGCAATGAATGGTGTTTCTTTCCAGCGTCCCGACACACCATTGAAGCTTGCAGATTACTATGATATTGGTGGAGTGTTCGCCGTGGGTGGTATTCCTGACAGTCCTGATGGTAGATCTGCTTATCTCCAGACTGCTGTGATCGATGGAGAGTACAGAGCTTTCATTGAGATTGTCTTCCAGAACTACGAAGACACCATACAGTCATGGCATTTGGATGGGTATTCCTTTTTTGTAGCAGGGTAAGTTACAATTTTCAATTTTGCAATTAGATCTTTACTAATGGGAGATTTGAACTGTCATTGCGCAAAACTCATTTTAAGGCATTATTTCACTTCTTCTTAGAAGATACATAGAATGGCCACTAGCCCTTGTCCCTAATACTACCAGAACAGAGCACTGTACCATGCAGTAGATGGCTTCAACACTTAACCATTGAACTCATTGCCTGGGTGCCACAAATCCGCTTTTCAGCAATAAACCATTGAACTCCTTGCCTGGGTGCCACAAATCCGCTTTTCAGCAATAAACCATCACTAATATCTGTCCAAAAAGATGGTTCTTTCAAATATGGGACCAGACCTGATTGAATTGAGAAAGCACTGGTTTTTTGTTTCCAATGATTTTGATTGAGTGAGGCTCAGAGCTTGATATTTTTTAAGGGCAGAAGAAAAATTCTAGAGCATGGAGTACACCTTCTCCCATTGATTACACCTATAACCCCACAGAAAAACCCTAACCGTAATCCTCTGCCTACCTGCCAGAGATCTTGCCCTGTCTTACTTAGGTTGTCTCTGTAAAAACCATTGTCCTTCTTTAGCTGCTCAAATTCTAGCCTCGCTAACTGCTAATTCAAATGTATGCTATTTAGTCCGTTTCATTTCAGTTGTCCTGACTTATTTGAAACCCCTCTTTAAAAACACGGACATGGCTTCCACCATTTTTAATCCCTAAACATTGATTTCCCCTTTTATCTTCCAAAATTTCACTGTGCTAAGACAAACAATACATTTATTGTGACGAAACAGAATGGATGGAGGAGAATGGACACAATCAAGCAGAGCGAGCTACAATCTGTTCGATGCAGTTTCTCGCTGCACAACACAGGTATACACAGATCTCTAAGATACAAAGAATGAACATCTAATGCCATTTTACAACCAAAGATTTTAATATTTACTGAACATCTAATTCCATTTTACAACCAAAGATTTTAATATTTACCTTGATAAATTGTTCAGGTATATCCAAAGTCATGGACTGCTGTTCTTCTAACATTAGATAACGCGGGAATGTGGAACCTAAGGTCAGAAACATGGGAAAGGCAGTACCTGGGCCAGCAAACGTACCTGAGAGTGAAATCTCCAGTAAAATCACTGAGAGATGAATATGACATTCCTCATAATGCTCTGCTCTGTGGCGCAGCCAGGGGCCGTCCCCGTACGCCCCAACCATAAATCCATCCATTATTCCATTACAATTCTTTCATTCGCCATGGATGCTTCTCTGGTACAGTCACAACAGGGTACAGTCACAACAGGGTGACTGATTAGTCATTAATTCTCATTACTGCAATGTCTCTCCATTGTAGCCGCAATTTTAAATTTTCGGCCCTTATAAATAAGCGAAGAGCTTCCTGCAGCAATGGAAGCCTTCTGTTCTAGTTTGAATTTAATTATTCGAATATTTATAAATTTTTATTATTTTCGGTACCGCCTAATTAATTTCATCTTTTTTTATACGGTTGCGTACAATATTCTTTCTTCATTGTTGCTTGTGTTTCTCTGAATATATGATGTCATTTTAAGCAATCAATGTTTGCGCGGACATTTGCGCAACTTCAGTATCTTTTAAATTAAAAAATCTAACAAACACTGCCTAGCCAATTGTAACCTTATAAACATTGGCAAATTGTTACATCATATAATACTTTACTAGATGCGTTTTAAAGATTAATTTATTTTAAAGTTATTTTAGCATTATATAAAAAATATTAAAATTTAATACTAAACATTGATAAATTGTTACTTCATATAATATCTTCTAAGTTTATTTTTAAAGATT
Organism: Cryptomeria japonica; assembly: GCF_030272615.1. Classification (NCBI taxonomy): domain Eukaryota; kingdom Viridiplantae; phylum Streptophyta; class Pinopsida; order Cupressales; family Cupressaceae; genus Cryptomeria; species Cryptomeria japonica. The sequence goes on from NC_081411.1 coordinate 595,305,342, forward strand.
AATTATAATTAATTCATATATTTATATTTAAAAATAAAAATATATTTCAAAGTTTATACTAAATATTGATAAATTGTTACATCATATAATATCTGGTTATTTTCATTATAATCCATTCATATATTTAAAAACAATTAAATAATGTTAGATTTAAATTAGAATTTAAAACTTACATCTTATATAGTGTTCTTTTGGTCAAACAATTATTTAATGTTCGATTTAAATCAAAATTTAAATAAAGGGTGTTCTTTTTGTCACAATTAATTAATGTTAGATTTAAATCAAAATTTAGAACTTGCATCTTACAAAGGGTGGTGTTGAATAAAGAATTCTCTTTTAGTCAAACCCTTGTTGTCAATTCAATGTTTTAGTAGTGATTGAGATCAATAAGCAAACATATTGTGTTGCCTAAGATGTTGTAAGTTGATGTGATATAGATGTTCTAAGATGATTCTTAAGTGATAATGCAAATTAAAATGATAGCTTGTGAGAGTTTCTTTAGATGCCTTGAAATTAATGAAGTTTTGTTTATATATACAATACCTTAGCACAAGTTGTCAATTTTTGCATTATGGTTGGCCCGTAAATATTGATGGGAATTTAATTGTAAATTATTGATAGATTGAGATGTAGAACACTTTAAGGTTATGTGATGCAAATATAGTTATATTTGTTATTATATATATAGTAGATTTTTGGATTAAATCGTGTGCAAGATTTTTTCATCAAAATTGACTAGAAAATAAAAAATAAAAAATAAAATTATATATATATAAAAACAAAATAAAAATCAAAGAAGAAATAAATAAAAATGTTGATAACTTGTGGAAAATGACAAGGAGAAAAAAAATATAATTCAAAGTAGTGAGAATGAAAACAAAGATTCAAAAAATAAGAAAAATTGAAAAATTATGAATATAAATATAAGATAATGAGAAAAATTTAAAAAAATGAAAAAAAAATAACAATTGAAAGATACTAAAGAAAAACTTAGAAAATGAACACAAAGGGGATGCTATAATTGTTCAATATGCAATAAGAAAGAAATAACATGAGATAATATACACATTATATTCGCATGAGATAAAAGGACAATAAAATTGTATTTATAAGAAACTACATCCAATACAATAAGTCTCTTTTGCATAACGTCTTAATCAATAGATTCCAATGTACAACCTCACAATCATGCCTCAAACCATCACATATCACACCATGATTAGACAACTTCTTTCCTCCCTCCATCCCATCTACATCAACAATTAAATATAAACATTGAACCATCATCATAGAATTTTAACTTAGTCACAACCATATAACTAATTATAGAATACCAACAATAACTATTTGATAAACATACCATGATGTCAGGCATATCACACATTATACTACACATGACTTGTCCTATTATCGATTGTTAGAGCATAATATTAACCTAAATAATAGAAAATGGTAATAACAATATGTATTTAATTAATAAATATATTAAATTTTTATTATTAATTGATTTATTGCTCGAAACTAATGTTTTTTATTAAGGCAAAAACAGGTTTTGAAGGACCTGAAACCCTTTACAATCATATTTTGAATGGATCTGGAACCCTCAACCATAATGTTGTCATAACAAAAGGAACATGAAAGCACCAAACAACCATGGGTTATTTTGGCTCTCATAGCCATATACATGGGTTTTAAAAATAGGCTCCCACAACCTAAAACAAAAGGTGCAAGAAGAACAACCAACAACTAGCCTAAAACCAGCCCCCAACCAAGAACCATCAAGATTTACATTTAGAGCTACTCTTGTGGGAGCAAAGAGTAATGCCAAAAGAGGGCTTAGAGAACTTAGCTTCCTTACCCTTAACAGAAATCCAACCCTCTTTAGCTTGTGTTGCCTTACCATGCCAAGCCAGTGAAAGGCCACCATTATCTTGAGAATGAATGCCTGCAGAAAGAGTATCCACCATCTTAGAGATATCATCAATTTTCCTCCCTACGGGCATGACATTGCCAGAAAAGCCACCATATTTGATAGCCAAAACGTTATCACCATAAATTATAGTCTAAGGCCCATTCTCTCTCTCTCTCTTTAGGGGTTTCAACATGATAATCTTGCATAGCTTCAACAACCCCACCATTTGTGGCATCCAAAGAGGATGCCCCAAGACCTTGTGAATCCATGACAACCACTTGAGAAAAACTCCTATGTTGCTCATATTTCTTCTCAACCGTATAATGTTGTTCAGAAGTGCTCGGAACTAATGTTATTATCAAAAGGCATGATAACTTCTTACATAGATGCAAATTACATATGAGGATTTTTTTAATTTAAGATTCCATATCTAGTGAAATTTTCACCATAAATTAGAAGATTTTTATAGGTCATTTGGAAGATGTAGAAAAGAGATTTCTTTGAGGTTCAATTGTTTGTAATTTTATAGACAATTATGTAAATTCTTCTAATGTACAATATTGCTTTGTGATATTTTTTATCTTATGTTTATCAATGATAATTATATATAAATATTCATTATTATATACTTCCTTTTAAATTATAAATTATGTCATTATTTGTACATTTACATATTTAATAATCAATATTGTATGTGTAGCGTTGTAAATTAGAACCTTGTACAATTTACACCACTTTTTTTGCCCCTACTTTAGCGTGTCCCATCTTAGCTCTCTCTTAGGTTCGTTTCCAGACTTTTTACCTCAAAATTGATGTTATCTTTCTACATAGAGAGTTGAACCTATGCCTTGGGTTGTATATTGTTATCTCTTGAGCTTGTTTGCCCTATTTTTGGTGGACCAAGGCATCCTAGTTTAGGACGAGGGCTCCCGAGGCATCTTAGTCCTCCTTAAATAGGACCTATATTGGGTAGATTAGTGCACTTCCCCTTCCCAGCAATTTCGGATCTCGATGTCTCAATTTGACCATTGGAAGTCGTCTTAATTGGTAAATTACCTTGAGAATCCTATATAAGAGCGCCCTTTTGATTCATTTTCATAAATTTGTCTTCACCCATCATTCATGCATCCATATCAAGCAACATCAAGCATCTTTAAGAATCCAAGGTATCTTTTTATCCCACCATATTCTTCAAGCATTTCAACATCATAGAGCAACACATCCACATCAATCTCCATGCAAGCATGTGTGTTTGATTAGGTCGTTCATGTTCATGTCATGTCAAGTCATTTTATTGCACTTGTGATTACATTCAAAGAGCATTGCATCATCATCCATTGTCAATTGCAACAAATATGAGGTATACACTTCAACATTTACTTCAATATTTTCATTTCAAATTTTAATTCAATTTAGGGTTAATTCCAAACCTAGGGATTGACTTAGGCAGACCCTTGTCATCAACACTAGTTCCCTTCTTTCTATGCAAGCGACAGATTCATAAGCTATGAACGAAGATTTTAACAGAGAATGCGACAATGATTAGATCCAGATTTTGCAAGAGCAAAAAGCAGAGGACCAAGTTGCCTAGAGCATCCCAATCTCACAAAAATTTCAACAAACTTATAGGAATATATTCTGAGCAAGATTCTAATTTTGAAAGTTTCTTGTTTGTTTGCATCTGATAGCTGGAGGACTAGGATGCCTAGAGCATCTCAGTCCTATACTTTCAAGCCAAACTTCCTAACACAAGTGTCCCTTTGTTCCTTTTGCTCATATTTAACTTTGTGTCTACATACTGCAATTGTATCTCACTATTTATATCATTCTACATCAATTTTGCATCATCTACCCTAGATCTAGCATTCAAATTACATCCTTTTAATTGTATTTTCAACTCAATCAAAAGGGGTACAATTCAATCTGCATTCATACCTCTTCCTAATAGAATTGATGTTGAATCTATCAAGTTCATTCTCCTTTTCATGTAATGTGTATGAAATGGGTTATTACATAGCTAAACTTGTGATCTCCTTTTTTCATACATTACATTTTGGTGAGCTCGATGCTTTTACACATTTCTAATTTGGTGTTTTCAAATCTAATTTTTCATAATGAAATTTATAAAATTCGATTGTGTAATGTGGTGAAAAATTAGGGCTTCATCCAATAATGTAGTTAAACCACTAATTTTTTCTTAGGGACCAATTACATTCAAGAGGGGTGAATCCAATAGATCTAGCCTCAAATCAGCAAGGATAGGGCTAAGAATTCTTATTAGGTTCACTAAATCAGAGATTGATACCCTCTTTCTAAGTTGAATTGTGAAAATGCTAAAATTAGGATAATGTGTTGAAATTGGAGAGATTATGTGTAAACAGTGAGCTACAGTTGTTAGACAGATCCACTAACCTAGATCTAAGTAATATTTGAGTATTCAAATTTGTTCCAAGAAGGTTGTCCTAATTTTTCAGGACTAGAATGCCTATTGCTTTGGTCCTCTACACTTTTCATCATTCAAAGGGGACCCTGTTCGTCTCTATGAATTATGTTGATCCTAAAATTTATAGCTTTGCACTTATTCTTGTGCATATTAGAGAAGGGGAAATGGTTGGGAATAGGGGTTTGCCTAAGTTAAACCTTGGTTTAGGAATTAACCTTGAATGAAATATTGCAAATATTGAAATAAATAATGGAAAGTTATACTGCAGATCTTCAATGGTTGATATGATGCTTTACTTCTTGAATGTAATCACATATGTTGTATGAAATGGCATGGACATGATAAATCCTAATCACACACACACATGCTTGCATATGAATGAAGTAATTTTGCTCCACAATGATTGAATGAAGAATATGCAGTCTTGAAGATCTCTGAAAATATTTGATGATGAAAGCACAAACACTTTAGGTTGAATACTTATGATGGATGGATAAAATTAGATTGATCCAATGTATTTATTTAGGGGGGTCTAGTTCATTTACCGATTATGTTGACCTCCAACAGTAATGCGAAGCACAAAGTTAATTTATTGCCAAAGAGATAGGACCATCTCTCATTTTGAAATAAGGCCCAACTAAGAGGGACCGGGGTGTTGGGCACCCTGGTCCTCTATCAAGGACCTTGTTTTAGCCCATGGGAGAAGGATATCACTCCATGAAATAAATTGGTGGGTGTACATGACATCAAAATTGGAGTTAAGGCACTCAACAAACCTAGATAGGAGATGAGGAGGAGACACATTAAAGTAGGGCACAAACATGAGGTGTACATTGGCATACTGACAATTTAGGATGCTACATTTAGCCCCCACTTTAATAAGAGTATGAACCTATGAAAATACTCATGGTAAAGTAGATGAAAGAGATGAAAGCAAGGAGCAATTAGAAGCATAATCACAAAGAGTATAAGAAATCACTAATTTTGAGGAACCAAGCCTCCAATATTAGGATCTTAACTTACTCAATCGCATGCAAGGGTACAGAAAACAAGACAAAAACAAAAAGGACAAATGAAAACAAAGAAAAAAGACAAAAGACACGCAACATCTTGTGTAAGAGTTTATTTTTGTTGGTTTCAAGAATGAAAACCCTATTTAAGACATTGCAACAATATAGTACAAAGAGGGCGATATGTATGCCCCCTGCGCCCTCACCTCCCCCCCCTCCCCCTCCCCAAGATGTCAACATAGCCCTATGTTGATGTCTTAAGGAAGCTAGAAACAAGGATACCCATCTTCAACACGAAGGAGATATCCTTTAAGCAACAATGTTCATAAATCCTAGCCAAAAAGGGAATACTCTTCAAGCAAGGATAAGATAGTTGAAAAAGAGATATCTTGCAACAAGTGTAAAGAGGATCCTTGGAGGAGAATAATTTTTTTTTCAAAAGATGTCTACCTCCAAGAGGATTTTATTGAACAAACAAAACATCTTCTACCAAAAGAAGGGAAGGAGAACAAGAATTCCTAACTTCCTCTTATTGCTAGGTGAAAGGGATTCTTAATGAAGGATGACATTATTTTGACCCAATGTGAGGGGTAAGTTTATAATAGGTATACATTTCCAAGTGAAGAAGAGGTTGTAATCAAGGATACACATCTCTTGCATAAGAGAGAAACCTTGAGAAAACAACAACTTCACACAAGGAACAACATCAAATCATAAGCAAACACTACTTAACAAAGGAAAAGTGGATCCTTAGAAAGGATAGGAGAGATCAATTCCCCCCAAGCATAGGGACAATGAGAATAATTACACAACTTCCAAAGAGAGATTATTCATAAGAGACATACCATCTCAAAAAAAGAATAGGTCCTAACCAAGGAACACACATGTACTCACATAAAGGATAATTCTATGCAAGAAAGGACATCATGTTATGAAAAATGCAACCCATAAAGGTATGATGAAATAATAAGTATCTGGTAGATTACTGAAAGGGGGGGCGGTGAATCAGTAAATATAAAAACTGATACAAACTTTCCCAATCTCAATCTCAATCACACAAAGTAAACTTATCAAATGAAATACCATTGTTAAGATCAAACTCATAAGAAACCCGGTTGACTATTACAACAACTTAACAATAAACAACATTAAACTTGTAAACATCCAAATGCTTTATCATATGTCAACATACTTCATGTCTCAATTCTTTCAGTTATCATGCCTTATTAGAAATAGTTAAGTAGTTAATCAAATCAACCAGAAGATCATAACCACAAAAACATTCACCACATGACACAAGTATTTTTGACGTCGAAACCCAAATAGGTAAAACCCACGGTGAGATGGGACTCACAAGATAATATCTGAACTCTTCAGAAGTTCACCCTATTAGGAGCCAAGCCTGTTAAAGCTTTTACAAAAGTCCTGTTAGGAATCACCTGGTTAAGGGATTGACTATAAATGCCCTTTTAGAAGCAAGTACCTTGTGAGGAGTAACCTCAGTAGAGGATTTGAAAATCCAATCTAATGGACTACCTTGTTAGAGGATTTAATAAGTAACCAAGCTTGTTAGAGCTTATCTGGTTAGGGGATTTCAATTCTGCTATAATTGTTAGAAAACAACAAGAGTTTGCTTGATTTGTTTGAATAACACTACACTTGTTTGATCAGATCCTTTTAAGCTCCTATCTGCCTTTACTCAAACTGTAGACTCATCATCTAGTTTGGCAACCACACACTCAACTAATTTCAGCCAACTCTTGCCAACACTAAACAAAACAACTTCATCAACCTTAAATACAAATCAATTAGGTTGGTAACACAACAAAAACATAATTCTCTCATTGAGATTACAAACAAGTCGGTACAAGTATGACCGTTGGATTACATAGCAATCTCTACACATCAATCAAGAAAACCTCAACCACTCCTTGATTACCGCTTCATCGAGCTCAATAACTCATCACGTGCTTTGCATTAGATGCAATATACTTTTCTCATTCCCTAGACAAACAAAAGTGCCAAAACATTTTGAACTTGTCTTCATACAATGACCATACGTGTCACCATCATTATCGCTCAACATCAGATCATAAACCAACATAGCCAATTGAACAACCTTAATCGGTTAGGTTTTAACAAAAACAACTAGTAGGGTTTACCGGTTACATTACATAGACAGGGTTCAACCTTTTACACCAGTTACCGGTTCTCCTTACAAACTTACATATCGGTTTACAATGTCCTTCGCAAATCTCTTCCTACCGGTTACAAGAAAATATCAACAATATCATTACTAGATAATTGACATCAATGATAACATAACATATCATTAATGCAGTTTTCATGCAAATGCCAACAATACTCAGATGAAGGATAATTATATGCAAGAAAGGACATCATGTTATGAAAAATGCAACCCATAAAGGAAAAAGTGAATCCCAATAAAGAGGAAAGAGAGAGGAAATTATTCTTGCCCCCTAGGCATAGAGACAAGAATAAATAGACTATTATGTTTCTTACTAAATATGATTGCACCTGAAATTATACCACAGTGAATGACAATGAGCCCCCAATAGGTAAGCTAACAATGTCACATAGCGAGGAGAAGCATAATAGGAACTTGAATGTTATTTGAAATGATTATAAGAAATATGTCATTCATTATCACATGTTACTTTTATGATACCTAAATAAATATAATGAATTTTTTATTTTCAAATCTTGACACTCATTAGTAGAATGACCAAGAATTTGATAATACTTGCAAAAAGAAGAATTTTCAAGATGTTGTCTATGTTTCATTCTTCTTTTAGGACAGAAAAGATAGATTAAATTGGCGTGAAGAATATCAGATAAAACATTATCTTGTTGGTAATACCATATTGGAATGAGAAGATGTAGATTCACTAGAAAATGGAGGAAGGGATATTGACAAAGGAAGAGGTTGGAAACCTAACTTTTCATTAGAAAAGTGTGATTTCTCATGACTTTCAAGACTTTGTGGCACACATCCTAAACCATTTCCATTTTATCTATGTGGATATGTTGAAATTTCTAGAGGAGAGTGTTCATTCTTAGTATCAAAATCTTAAGAGCCCCCATCATTATTAAGACATGTTGGAAGGAGAGGTGAGAATTGGTTTAGAAGAAGCTTGGATAAAAGACACAAAAGGCTCCTTCAAGGCTTGACTCTTAGATTGAGGGATCTTATAAACATTAAAGGAGAGTGTAAAGTCTATTATACCCTAATTCCTTGCTAGAGAAGCATCATTGATAGGAGATGGTGTTATTGAAGGAATCATAGTACTAAAGGGGGAAATATATCCCACTTCATCATGATTGAAATTATAAGGATTAGGATCAATCTTTATTGTGTGAAGTTAATTATTATATATGAATTTGATTGGGTGTTGAAGGGTAGAAGGGACTTCTTTCATAGCATGAATCTATGGTCAACCTAGAAGAAGGTTATAATTAAGATGGTTGGGCATGACATGAATAGGAGTAGGTAAAGTCACAGGTCCTACTTTTAAAAGTAATATGACTATAACAAGTGACTCTCTAGGAACATTATCAAAGCCATGCACACAAAGAGGTTTGGGTTGAATAGAAGAATAATCCTAATTTACCTTATCTAATAATTCAAAACAATAAATGTTAAGTGCTAGACCATTATCAATTAAAGTACCTCTTATATTTTTCTCATAAATGCAAGGAGTAATCATAAGGGGATCGTCTATATTTTTAACCTCTATAAAAGACAATTCATCTTGTGAGAATGTAATATCATTTGGTTTAGAAGAAGGATGAGGAACCACCCTTTGTAAGGCTTCTTGGATAAACATATGATGTGAAGGTGAAGTTTGAATCAAGTCCCAAAGGGAAATCTTAGCTAAGATATCATGGAGCTTCTTAAGAAGATTAGGTTCCCTATCAACATACTTCTTAGGATGAGGAGGGGAAATAAGGGAAGTGAAAAAACATTGGGATCTTTATTTTTGGCACAAGCATTAAATGTGTGATATATTTTAGAACCACATTTTTGTTCTAGTTTTCTTTCCATGTCACCTCTTTCTCATATGTATTTTGAAACTTTTAGGATATTGGGAGTTTTTTCGGGTCTAGGCTTCTCATAACTAGAAACATGAATGGTATTGAATTGATTAGGTTCTTTATTCTCCAATGATACATCTTTATAAGGGAAAGCATTAAGGAAATTGCTAATAATTTTATCTTCTTGCTCTAAGGTATCTTTATGGGTAAGACAAACTTTAGGAGAAGGACAAACATAACCCATTAATCCTTCATCTCTAGTGGGAAAGTCATTGAAATGATAAGAGGGTATGGTATCACTAGGAAAGGTAGTCATGATATCGTTCTCTTGCACAAAATGATCCTCATGGGGGAGGTAAATTTTAGGAAGAAGATGAATATATTCTTCAAAGATTCATTCTTAGGAAGGAGATCTTTGAAAGAAGTGTTCATAACCTCTTCTTGCACCAATGTGCCCTCATTGGTAAGACCAAATTTGTGAGAAGATGAATCAATTTTCGTCAACACTTTTCTCTATGAGAGGTACCATGTATGGAAGGTAATGTAACATTAAGGAAGGTGTTTATTATATCATCCTCTTCCTCTAAGATACTCTCATGGGAGAGGAACATTTTAGGAGAAATATCAACATCACTCTTCAAAACTTCATCCTTAGGAGGGAGAGTTTTGAAAGAAGGGTTAATGGTTTCTTTTTGCACTAAAATGTCCTCATGTATAGGAGGATCTTTAAGAGAGGGATAAAGTGAAACAAGAGAGGCTAACCCCTATTCATATCTATGAAATAAATGCATCATGACAACAATTTTTGTTTTTCAAATGGTAACATATGCAAAATACATGATCAAAATAGATAACAACGTGCAATTTTTATGATGTTTTAACTAATGCAAGTACATAAATAATGACTAAATGCATCTAAATCTAAACATAATATGTCATAACAATCAAATCTAAAAATGCAATTCAAAAATTATGCAACCCACAAAAAAAACCAAAATAAATTAGGGTTTTTATGAATTGAACCTCTAAATTTATGTAATTTGATTTAAAAATGAGATCTATGCTCATGCAAAATTGAAAAATTAAAATTCCAACAAATCAAATCTGAAATAATTAATCCAAATTAGGCAACCCACAAGTTCAATTTTAGAATTAAAAATTAGAGTTAATGTGAATTTTTTTGAATGTCCAGACAACTGAGAGGGGGGTGAACTGCTTTTGAAGTAAACTAAATCACTTCTTTGACAGGTCTAGAATAGTCAACTTATAAATTATTTAGCATGAATAGATGTAAACATGAAAGCACACATATACTCAAAGAAAGCATACACAATGAACACTAGATATACCATGGAAAACCTAAGAAGGGAAAAAACACAAAGAAGGGAAAAACCACAGAGAATGTTAGTTCTCAATATATAATTCCTTTTAGGGTGACACTGGTAAAGGTGATTTTTATAAAGGTGGCTCACTGCTAGAATGCTCATTGTAGGAGGGCTCACTACAAAGAAAGGCTCACTGCTAGAAGAGAAAGAAAGAAAAGAAATTCCACCACTATGATATAACTATCACAAACAACAAAGCCAAAATAGTCTCTCATACCCAAAAACACACCACACACCTTCGCACAACTTCTCTCATCAATCATTAGTTGGATTTAGCTTTTTAATCTAGCATATCTTCCATGCCTCATTCATTCTAATCATCCTTTACTTATACTATCCTCTTGACTACATAACCTTTCAAGTTGGGCAAACATAATTTGAAATAGGTCTACACTAAACATTCCCATGGTGGGAAGGAATGAGAAGTTGACCACACCACAATACACTTCATCAGTTAGATCAATACATTACATCAATCACAAATACTGGAGCCAAAATAAGATTTACATGCTACATAAAATATATTTATTACACAATCTCCAATTCCAGATCGGATCAAACCCAAATTAGCACTTCTCAACTTACAAAACAAGAATGGAACCAAGATAAACATAAATTCAAGCAATAAACATCGTATCCAGAAAACAAAGAAATCCAAATCACAACCAATGCTATCAATTACTAGTCAACACCAAATATCATCTAGAGCACAACTTCCAAAGCACTAAACAGTTCGAGAAACATATTTCAGATCACCAACTCAGAAAACAATATGTTGACATCAATGAAAAGCATTAATGACAACCATATCATCACCATCAACATCACATTTGCAACAATCTCCCCATTTGTCATTGATGGCAACATCCATCAACAACAAGCAAAAAAACTCACTTACTATATCTCTGCAACTCTACATCTCTCTTTGCATCATCATTTCTTTGCATTTCTCTTTGCATCATCATTTCTTTGCATCTCTCCCCCTTTAACATCAAGGACAAAGACGGGCACATCTCCCCCTAAGAAAATTACTTTTCTCCCCCTAAGAGGAAGCCCCCAAGCATTAGTCTAGAGAAGAATGATCATGTAATCTACTAGACCAATACACATCCAAATGCACATCAGTTCAAACTAGGAAGGGGTAATAACCCTAACTTCCATTGAAGATACTCAAAAGTATCTTTATACAATGCCTTTGTGAAGATATTTGCAATCTATTATTTCATAGGTACATACTCAAGCCTTACTTAATTATCCAGCACCTTTTCCCTCAAGAAGTGATACCAAATAGATATATGCTTTGTTTTGGAATGTTGTACCAAATTCTTAGAAATATTTATTGCATTGGTGTTATCACACATAATTGAGATAGGTTCATCAAACAACACATCAATATCCTTCAAAGTATGTTTCATCCAAAGTATTTGAGTGTAGCACAAATATGTTACAATATATTTAGCTTTAGTAGTGGATAGAGACACAAAATCCCACTTCTTACTTGACCAAGCAAATAACTGGGAGCCAAGGAAAAATTATCCACCACTTGTATTTTTTCTATCATCAACACTTCCTGCCTAATCTACATCTATATAAGTTGTCAAAGTGAAATCTAAATCTTTGGGATACCATAATCCAAACTCGTTTGTTCCCTTCAAATATCTGAAAATTCTTTTTACTACATGTGATTCTTTTGGTTCTTACTAAAATCTAGTTGTTAAAAAAACAACATACATTAAATTTGGTCTAGTTTCAGTCAGATATAACAATCCTTCAATCATTGATCTATATTTAATTTTATAAGCTTTAGGAGATTTATCATTTTTTGTTAACTTGCATCTGGTGGTCATAGGTGTACGCACCAGTTTAAAATTCTCCAACCCAATCTTCTTCAATAATTATTTGACATATTTAGATTGATAAATGAAAATTCCTTTGTATTTTGATTCACATGCAATCCAAGAAAGAAATTTAACTCATCGTTCATGAATATCTCAAATTCCTTCTACATCTTACCAATAAAACTTCTACACATACCATTATTTCCTCCAAAAATTATGTCATCAACATATACTATAACAATTAAGATTTTACTTGAATCAGTTTTGAAGTAAAGATTATTGTCCGCAGTTCCCTTTTAAAAACCTTGACCAATCAAGTACTTGTCTAGCCTTCCATACCAAGCTCTAGGAGCTTGTTTCAATTCATACTAAGCCTTCTTCAACCTACAAACAATATCCAAATCATCTCTCAACTTAAATCCTTCCGGTTGTTTAATATAAACTCCTTCTTTCAGTTCTCCATTCAAAAATGTTGATTTTACATCCATCTGATAAACTTTGAAATCCGTAAAAGTTGCAAAAGCCAAGAACATCCTAATATCTTCCATCTAAGCAACTGGAGCAAATGTTTCCTCGATGTTAATTCTTTTAACCTGAGTGTAACCCTTGAAGACCAACCAAGTTCTTTGTTTCTTACAACCTTTCCATCTTCATCCAACTTGTTCCACAATACCCACTTTATTCCAATTACATTTTTATCTGCCAGTTTGTGTACAGGTTCCCATGTCTATTTTTTCTCAATCTGGTCTAGTTCTTTTCTCATTGCCTTCATCCAATTTTGATCATTGCAAGATTCTTCTACTGACTTCGGTTCAGTCTAAGAAAGTAAGCATAACAAAACTTGTTCTTGAGTCATTTTACTTCTTGTGATAATTCCTTTGTTCTTGTTTCCAATAATCTGATCCTCAGAGTGATTCCTCTATACATACCTCGAGGTTTTTGATGTAGTTGTTAGAGCATCCTAAGTTTCATGTTTCTTTTCTTCTTCTTTATTTTCCTCTTCCCTTCTTTTGTCAAAGGACTCATCTGATTCATATCCTGCTAATTTATCAGAATCTTTAGAAATGTCTTCATCAACCTTCACATTTTCACTCTCAACAATTTTGTTTAGTATCTTGTTGTAACATCAGTATGCCTTGTTCCCTTTAGAGTATCCTAAGAATATGCCTTCATATGTTCTGCTGTAGCATCGTAAATTGTACGCACTTGCTAAAGTGGTACAATTTCACACCTAGTTTAGCACCCGCCTTGGTGCATTTTGCATTTTGCATTGCATTTCCCCTTTAGCACTTAATTAATTAAATTAATTAGGTCTAAGGTTCTATTTTATCATCTCCCATATCATAAAGTTGGGCCCTTTTCAGTAAAGTGTGCCCCTTTCATTTTATTCCTCTAATACATCATTTAATCAAAAACCCTAGTTAGGTCCTATTTTGAACTTGGGGGCTTGATTTCGGGGGTCAAAACATCTCGAAATCAGCTGTAACTTCGGATTCTCTCTAAAATCATCATATCCGATGGCCCTAAAAATTTGATGAAAAGTTGTCGGGACCATGGCGCCCGGAGTGCACACGGTCCCGGACATTTTTCTCGAAATTTTAGGAGCGCAATCCAATCATAAAATAAAGCTTAACCCCAAGAAATTGGTGGGAGATTCAATCTCTAGGTCAGCCAAAAGTTGAAATTAAGACCTAGGGTTTCATATATAAGAGCCCTCTTTTTTCATTTGAAAGGGGGGGAATTTTGGTTTTAAGGGCTTTCTACGCAGCGAAAGAACAGATCTTTGAAGACTTCAACAACATTCAACATCCATCCATCAAGCATTCATCAATTTCATTCATCCATTTAGGGCTTTGAAGACATTGAAGAGCAATAAGGGATCACCGACTGAAGATTGGCTTGTACCCATCCCTTGGGGTTGGGTATGGTTTCATGTTGTTTTCATATTTTGCGTAAGCCTCATTATATCATTTGTATTCATGCTTTAGATCACTTTGCATCTTGATTTAGAGCATTTACATTATCATTTGCAAGCAATTAGGGTTTACTTTCTAGGTTGCTCTAGTTTGCTTACTTGCATTTTAGGATCTTGCACACACACAAGGTCTGCACACACAACTTTTACTATACAACTTGGCTATTCGTGGAGGTGGAAATCACCAAAGTGGGGGTTTGACTAAGGCAAAACCCTATATAGCCTCCTACAACCCTTTTCAGACATAAGTGCAGATTTCTGAATTCGAAGGACACCGCAAGTTGCAGATCCAACGGGAGCAGACTGAGACGGGACAATACACCAAATTGCAGAGCAGAAACCTAGGACAGGGGCGTGGGGCACCCTGGTCCTGATAGGATAGGGGCGCTGGGCGCCCTGGTCCCTCAGACAACAACAGTTTTCAGCACTTTTCGACAGCTTTCAGGTTGCCAAAAGGAGCAGTTTCAGGTGCAGAATCAGGTCAGTGGCGCATGCGCCCTCGTCCCGAACATTTCCTCTTAGATTTTAACCCCAGGTACACATCTGCATTCTCCTTTTATCCTTGTGTTTACAGCTTTTCATCACTTAATCTCAATCTTGCAATCTTGTTACTAGTTCATACTTGCACTCTAGGGCTAGTAGTTGAACTTGCATCATTTTATCTTTAAATTACAACAAAGGAATAGAAATCCTAATAGGTAGCCCGTGGCTCTCTCTTCCACAAAAAGAAGTAGCCAATTGTGTGATACCTCTAGGCTCTTTCGTATTCCACAAGTGTGTGATTGAAAGTGAGATTAGGGCATGTTTGCGTAGTGTCACTTTTTCCCCTACACATTTTTGGTGAACCCGACGTGAATTCCAATCTTCTCTAATTCTGATTTATGTTTTCAAATTTGAGTGTTTATGCTATTTCAAATTCAAATTTGTATTTACAAGTTTTAATTTCTTGCAAGATTCAAAAAATTTAGAGGAAATTTTTGCTAAAACCCTAATTTTTCAATTCAAAGTTGAACTTGTGGATAGCTTAATTGGGATCAATAATTTCAAATCTGATTTAGGAACTCATTTGAATCATAAATTTCATTTTCTAAATCTACATTCTAAGTGCTTGCATTGGTTAAAATTAAACATTTCCTTCTATTTTGCATGTGTTATCATTTGAAAGAGGAAAATTGTTGTCATGATGCATTCATTTCATAGATGTGATAATGGGTTAGCTTCCCTTGTTTCAATTTTTCCTTCTCCTAAAGAACCTCCCCCCATCTATAACAACATTTTAGTGCCTAAAAGAGTTGCTACCAATCCCTTTGAGACTCTCCCATGCTCTAAGGACGATGACTTTAAGAGTGATCTTGACAATTCTCCTAAAATGTGCCCTTCCTATTTAGCTATCCTAGAGGAAGAGAATGATATCATAAACACCTTTCTTAATGTTACTTCACCTTCCCTACATGATGCCTCTCTAAGTGAAAAGGTATTGATGGACATTGACTTATTTTCTCCTAAAGTTGGTCCTTCCAATGGGGGCATGTTACTGCAACAAGAGGTTATGAACACTTCTTTCAAAGGTCTCCTTCCTAAGCATGAATCTTTGGAGAAATATGTTCATGTTCCTCCCAAAAAAACACTCCCTTCATGAGGATCCTTTTGTGCAAGAAGATGACATTATCCCTACATTTCCTAGTGATGGCATTTCCTTTTCCAACAAAATTCCCACTAGAGATGATGAAATAATGATAAATGCTTACCCTTCTCCTAAAGTTTGTCTTACCCATAAGCATCCCTTAGAGAAAGAAGATGAAATAATAAGCAATTTCCTTAATTCTCTCTCCCCTAAAGATCATATTGAACATATTTTGAGGAAAGAGGATGAGTTTAACACATCTATTGATGCTCTCCCTCCTAAGGATGAGGAATTAATAAACAATGTTATCTCCTCTCCCGAAATTGACAATACTTCAAACATTCCTTTCAACAACCTCACTATTTGGGATGAACCATTAGAAGAAGGTGTAGATTATTCTCTACCCCATGAGAGAACCCTAGCCAAAGGGGATGAAATCAAGATTGAAAACTCCCTTGATAGTTTCTCACCTTCCTTGAATCTCAATTATTCTCCCTCTAAAAATAAAGCATCTCCCTCTCCTCAACTTGGTTCTACTCATAAGGATACCCTAGTTCAAAACAAGATGGTTAACATCTCTTTCAAAGATCTCCATCTCAAAAGTGAGACTTTAGAGAGTAATGTTGATCCTTCTCCTAGAGAGTTTATTCCCCATGTAGATCCTTTGATGATAGAGGATGATATGACCTTTCCTAGTATTACTCTTCCTACTGGAACATCAATGCCTACCCCTTGTCTCTCTCCTAAAATTGATTTAATCCGTGATAAGATTTTAGTGCAAGAGAAGACTATCAATAATTCTTCCAACACTTTTGTTCATTCCTCTAAACCATCCTCAATCAATTTGATACGTGTGAATGAAACACCTAACAAACCTCTCTTCACTGTCCAAGGTGCTTGTCCTTCTCAAAATTCTCAACCTTTAAATAAGCCTATCTTAGTGGTCCAAGGTGGTTATGCTAATGATTCTTTTTGCACTCCTAAGAAACCTATTATTACTGTGCAAGGAGGTTATTCTACTAAGAGCCCTTATGAGTATGCTAAGCAACTGACTAGAGAGAGTTATAATGTGGTTGCTCATACCTATAACACAAGAAACAATAGGGAACCTGATCCTCCTCCAGTTATCCCAACTTCACTTCCTCCTTCCCAACCTATTCTTCCTCAAGCTCCTCGTATTTCACAAATGCTTAGTAAGGACTATGATCTCATAGAACAACTTAAAGCTACCCCTGCTAAGATATCCCTTTGGGATTTGATCCAAACTTCTTCCTCTCATCATGGAATGTTACAAGAT
The DNA here is from genome assembly GCF_030272615.1 of Cryptomeria japonica. NCBI lineage: Eukaryota > Viridiplantae > Streptophyta > Pinopsida > Cupressales > Cupressaceae > Cryptomeria > Cryptomeria japonica. Next base: position 595,322,882 of record NC_081411.1, read on the forward strand.
GCCTTGAAAGATGTGAATGTTCCTCCACCTAATACATCTAGTAATATAGTGTCTTTGGTTAACTCTGTGATGAATCCTAAAGCTCAAATTGTGTTTACTCAAGATGAGTTGCCTACTAGTGAAATTCAACATCAATATGATCCCTTGATGATTGTGGTTATCATAAATGACACTGCTATAAGACGAACACTGGTAGATAATGGTTCTGGCCTTAATGTGTGTAGCATTAATCTATTGCATAAGATGCATGTGGATACATCCCTTATTGAGCCCGACTCTCATCCCATTCGAGGCTTTGATAATGTGGCTAAGTCTTTATTAGGTATTATCACCTTACCCATCATAGTGGGACCTGTTACTTTGCCTACTCCTATCCATGTTATGTCGGGAAATCTAACATACAACTTGTTATTAGGGAGACCTTGGATTCACAGTATGCAAGTTGTCCCCTCTACATTGCATAGACAAGTTAAATTTATTTATAATAATAAGACATATACCTTGATAGGTGATACTAATTTTCAAGCTTGTTTGCAAACATCTACTTCCAAAGGGAGTTCTTCTAAGCCTTCCTCTTCTAGTGATGACTCATTAAACAAGATACCTATGGATGAATCATCACCCTCTGATAATCAAAATTCTTTGGATGAGTTTGAAGTTCCTGAAGAAGATTCTTCTCAACTTGAATCTACACATGAAAAGGCTTTTGATCCTGAGAAGGTTCTCGCAGAAGACGATTGGGGATCTCTTGATTTCAATCCCACCTTTGTAGGTGAGTATAGGGTTCCTCCTAGAGAGCTTAAAGTTAAAAAGAAGGAAGAAATTAGAGATCAATCAGTCTTACCTGAACCTATGAGCAATAATTTTGTGGCCGCTTCTCAAACTTCTTCTCCTCACACCTCTAATTCTGAAGAATTTGATTCTTTGTCTTATGAAAAACCACCTTCTCTTTCTGAAATGGCTAATCTTTATGGTCGTGGTTTTCACATTTTGGCTAAGAGTGGCTATAGTGGAAATGGTTGTGGCACAAATGAACAAGGAATTAAAGTTCCTTTAGAACATAACATGCATGAATATTCATTTGGACTTGGATATAATCTTTCTAAGCCCACCAAAGCATCTAAAAGACCATCTCTCAATGTGAATGCTATATTTAGTGGTGATGCTGATCTCACTTCAACTAAATCATCTTCTACTTCTATCAACTCTCATTCCCCTCATAAGGAAATATTGGCGATGAACAAATCTCTTTATGACTCCCCTCAAATTTCTAAATCCACTTATGAATCTTTATCTCCTATTCATCATAAAGTCCTTTCTTCTAGGGATAAGGCTCTAATAAATTACACTCATCTCTCTTCTAAGATTTCTCATAACTTTCCTTCTTCAATTTTTATCATTTTATACATGTTTTTGATCTCACTTATAGTTGAGCATTCAGCATGTCATATTCAAATACTTCATTTAGTCTATCATGTCTTTAAATAACATTAATGGCTATTATGTTGCTCATCATTATGTGACATTGGCAGCTCATTTACTGGGGGCTCATTGTCATTCATGATGGTACAATTTCAAGTGCAATCATATTTTTGAAGCAACATAATAGCCTAATTTTCTTATGAGGAGCATTTTACATACACTAATGTCTTGCTTGCATGAACTCATGTGAGCATGTAGTACATTTTGCTTATGTCTAAATCTCTCCCTAGAAGATTGTGTAAGTCCTTCTCATTGTCCTTATCCTTGGGAGGCTATGATCTTTTCTTATTTTTATCTAAGGATCCACTTTTTCCTATTTCGTGGACGGTGTGAACTTTATTACTTGATGTTATTCCTTGTATGCATTTGTTGTTGTTTGTTCAAGGATTCTCTCTTACAAGAGGTGTAAGTCCTTGACTACAACCTCTTTTGCACTTGGTAAAATACATCCATAATGAATTCACTGTCCCAATTGGGTTAAAAAGAGCGTCATCCTTCATTAAGAATCACTTTCACCTCGCAAAAGAAGGAAATATTGCATTCTTATTCTCTTCTTAGACAATTCCTCTCGGGGATAGGTATCTTTTGTACAAAGATCTCTTCTCCTCTAAGGATCTCCTTTACACATACTACAAGATATCCCTTTTCAACTATCTTATCCTTGCTTAAAGAGTGCAAAACTCTCTTGCTTGGATCTATGACATTGTTGCATTTTTGGGGTATCTTCTTTTGTGATGAAGGTAGGTATCCTTGTTCTACTTTGCTTATGACATAAACATTACACTTTTTGAGTAGTGGGTCATTCTCAGAACCAGAGCATAGACTCTTAGAGTGAGATATCTCCATTTTTCTTTTATGCAAGGTGATTATTCTCAGAACCAGAGCACACACTCTTAGAGCAAGATGTCACGCTTTTATACTATACATATACAGGTTGTAGCATACTCAGGCATAGACTCCTATGAGGTGCTTCTAACCTCCCTTACACACACATGCACGAGGTTGAGTGGAACTAGCGGCATAAGGCTAGACTTTCTCACTCTCCTCCCTTACATGGATCACCTAGACAGACTCTAGGGGCTAGTTTTCCATGTCCTTTTTCCCATGGATCACCTAGACAAGATCTAGGGGCGAGACGTCCATGTTTTCTCTCTCACTATTCTTCTCACTAATGTGTGTGTTCATGCTGCTTTTTCCTTTCTTTTCTTCTCTTTGCATTTTGTTTCCATTTACATCCTTCATCTTGTGTTAGAGAACTCTCAAATCCTCACACTCTTTGTTGTGTTGGAATTGAGATTTAGTCCTCTTTCTTACCAAATGATTCTCCATTAGTTTTTGATCTCATATCAAATCTTCTTGTGAGCATTTGTCATCAATATTCTTTAACAAATTCGAAGTGGTAAACATGATACCCTGTTTCAACTCACTAAAATTAGCAAGCCGAAACAGGGGGAAGCATATAGCTACCCTCGAATTTTCATCACCTTCCTTAGTAAGCATTAGGTGATTTTGTGATCTAATGTGTGTTTCGTAGGGTGCGGTTCCTAACTGTGTACTGCAGATACCGCTAGGGGCTTCGTTCGACAGACTTATGGATATATCCTTTTTCAAATAATGTTTACTTTTTTGTACTTTAGCTTGCATATGCACGTAGTGTTCATATGACCACTAAAGTGGGGGCTAAATGTAGCATCGTAAATTGTACGCACTTGCTAAAGTGGTACAATTTCACACCTAGTTTAGCACCTGCCTTGGCGCATTTTGCATTTTGCATTGCATTTCCCCTTTAGCACTTAATTAATTAAATTAATTCGGTCTAAGGTTCTATTTTATCATCTCCCATATCATAAAGTTGGGCCCTTTTCATTAAAGTGCGCCCCTTTCATTTTATTCCTCTAATACATCATTTAATCAAAAACCCCTAGTTAGGTCCTATTTTGAACTTGGGGGCTTGATTTCGGGGGTCAAAACATCTCGAAATCAGCTGTAACTTCGGGATTCTCTCTAAAATCATCATATCCGACGGCCCTAAAAATTTGGTGAAAAGTTGTCCGAACCATGGCGCTCGGAGTGCACATGGTCCTGGACATTTTTCCCGAAATTTTAGGAGCACAATCCAATCATAAAATAAAGCTTAACCCCAAGAAATTGGTGGGAGATTCAATCTCTAGGTCGGCCAAAAGTTGAAATTAAGACCTAGGGTTTCATATATAAGAGCCCTCTTTCTTCATTTGAAAGGGGGGGAATTTTGGTTTTAAGGGCTTTCTAAGCAGCGAAAGAACAGATCTTTGAAGACTTCAACAACATTCAACATCCATCCATCAAGCATTCATCAATTTCATTCATCCATTTAGGGCTTTGAAGACATTGAAGAGCAATAAGGGATCACCGACTGAAGATTGGCTTGTACCCATCCCTTGGGGTTGGGTATGGTTTCATGTTGTTTTCATATCTTTGCATAAGCCTCATTATATCATTTGTATTCATGCTTTAGATCACTTTGCATCTTGATTTAGAGCATTTACATTATCATTTGCAAGCAATTAGGGTTTACTTTCTAGGTTGCTCTAGTTTGCTTACTTGCATTTTAGGATCTTGCACACACACAAGGTCTACACACACAACTTTTACTATACAACTTGGCTATTCGTGGAGGTGGAAATCACCAAAGCGGGGGTTTGACTGAGGCAAAACCCTATATAGCTGCCTACAACCCTTTTCAGACATAAGTGCAGATTTCCGAATTCGAAGGACACCACAAGTTGTAGATCCGACAGGAGCAGACTGAGATGGGACAATACACCAAATTGTAGAGCAGAAACCTAGGACAGGGGCATGGGGCACCCTGGTCCTGACAGGACAGGGGCGCTGGGCGCCCTAGTCCCTCAGACAACAACAGTTTTCAGCACTTGTCGACAGCTTTCAAGTTGCCAAAAGGAGCAGTTTCAGGTGCAGAATCAGGTCAGTGGCGCATGCGCCCCCGTCCCGAACATTTCCACTCAGATTTTAACCCCAAGTACACATCTTCATTCTCCTTTTATCCTTGTGTTTACAACTTTTCATCACTTAATCTCAATCTTGCAATCTTGTTACTAGTTCATACTTGCACTCTAGGGCTAGTAGTTGAACTTGCATCATTTTATCTTTAAATTACAACAAAGGAATAGAAATCCTAATAGGTAGCTCGTGGCTCTCTCTTCCACAAAAATAATTAGCCAATTGTGTGATACCTCTAGGCTCTTTCGTATTCCACAAGTGTGTGATTGAAAGTGAGATTAGGGCATGTTTGCTTAGTGTCACTTTTTCCCCTACACATCTGCTATCAAATTTTCCAAGATTATCTTCATCTCTTTGGATATAACATCTGCTTCCAAATACCTTGAGATACTTCACTGTTAGAATCCCTTCATGCCATAGTTCATATGATGCCTTCCCATATCTAATCTGAAATAAAATTATATTAAGGGTGTATACTATTGTATGTATATCTTCTCTCCAATAAACCTTTGGTAGTCCTGCTCCTTTGATCATCATTTTGGCTACCTCTTGTATATCTCTATTCATTCTTTCCACTACACCATTCTACCATGGTGTCCACACAACAAATAATTGTCTTCTAATTCCATGTTTCTCATAGAAACTGTTAAACTCATTAGAAATAACTTCTCCTCCTATGTCAAATCTCAAACACTTAATTCTTCTATCAACTTCATTCTCAACTCTTGCCTTGAATGTTTTGAATTTTTCTAATGCTTATGATTTCTCCTTTAAAAATGCAACTCATGTCATTCTAGAATGATCATCAATTAAGAGCTTGAAATATCTCTCACCTTGTATACTCCTTGTTATGGTAGGACCACATAAGTTTGTGTGCTCCAAGTCCAACAGTCCCATAGAATATTGTTCCCTTCCTCTAAATGTTCCTTTTGTCTACTTTCCCTCTTGACATTATTTGTAAATATTGTTATCTGGTTTGGTTAGCCTTGGTAAATATCTTACTTCAATTGTTCAACTAATCTTTACCAAACTGCCAAAGTTGATGCGACACATCCTCCTATGCCAAAGCTAGCTATCGTTGAACTGAGATAAAAAAATAGTGTCTTGTAGCTCCTTCTAGCATATACATGTTTCCAGTAGTCCTTGCCCTGTTGCAACAATAGTTATGAATCTCTTCCAGATCTCACAACCAACATCCTGAAACATAACATTGTAGCCATTTTCACACATTCGTCCAACACTTAGCAAATTATGATGCAAACCCTTCACATAGTAAACATTGTCAGTATTATATTTTTCATCAAAGGTAATATATGATTTGAGGCCCAATTAGATATTATTGTAGAGATTTTTATGCATATTTTATGAGTTTGAGTTGATGTTATGATACATTATTTGGAGTTAATACAAGAAGCAACTTATAGATTGCCTGATCTATGTGTATGTGCCATGAATTCGATCTTTGCAATCTAGTAATGTCTATTGTTTGAAATCAGCAACTTATTTTGATCTTATGTTTTATTTTTTTATGAATCATATTACGCTCACAATTTGTGTTGTATGATCATCTCTGAACCTAATAGAACCTCCATCATATTTCTCAGGTTTTGCAAACTTACTCTTATTATCAGTCACATGATTTGAACATCCACTATCAATCAACCATTCATTTCTATCTCTTATAGCATTTAAAGCAATAGCAACAATTTTAACAATCTCAAAAACATCAGTCTTAGGTAAATCCTTTTCTACCAAAAACAAACAGTCATCTTCATAGCCTGATTCATCATCTAAAATACCTACATCATCTTTAACATAATAGGATTTATTATTAAACTTTCCTTTATTTTCTCTAAATTTATATCTTGTTCCTTTCTGTAGACATCTAGTAGCCAAGTGACCAATCTTACTACATCTATATGATGAATACTAAGAGGGGGGGTGAATTAGTATGCCAAAACTTACTGTACTTAAACACTTTACTCTTCTAACAGTAAACCAGTAAAGCAACTTAGCAAACAAACCGGTTAGTACATATGCAAACCAAATAGAAAATAATGCATTTGCCCACAGAAGCACAAACACCATAACACAAGATATTTTGACGTGGAAACCCAAATGGGAAAAACCAAGGTGAGATGAAACTCACAAGTAACTGTCTGCAAAATAGGAACCAGATCGGTTAAGGTCAGACCGACTAAGGTCATACAATGTTCTTTACCAGAACAGATCCTGTTAGGAATCTCAATCTTTGTTAGGAGACAAGTCTGATTAAAAACTACCTTGCTAGAGGATTTTAGATCCACAGATGTGAACCACCTTGTTAGAGGATTTACAAAAGGCTTTTTGGGCCTACCCAATTAAGGGCTTTAGACTTGTCGAAGATGTGAGTAATCAACAAGTGAGTGATCTAGTAAATAGCACAGATTGCTTGTTTAGATCCTTGATAGCTCATTCCAAATGCATTCCAGCATTACTTCAGTCTCCAACACATTCACACTCTACCTTCTCTTACAGACCTGAACTTCTCTTCTGTATTCACACTTACAAAAACTCTTCAACCACCTTAAACCTTCGCAACCACCTAAAACCCTAGACATGATGTCCTTATAAAGGAATCTGATTTCATGTCGGTCCAATAGGATTGCAATTTAATTTCCTAGGTTCAATGAATCTAGACATATTTGGTAACATGACACAAAAAGCACCGCCAGAGTGTCGACACCATCAAACAATCGGTGGATGATAACTCATCACAAAATGTCGGTTGGTAACTCATCATAGAGTGTTACCGGTTCATACAAAATACCGATTGTCGGTTTGACAAAAATGAAGACTAGGAAATATATGTTCTGCTGCTTTGATCCTTCATACCACTTGAGATCCACGAACCACTTGGGGTCTTCATACCGCTTCAGACCGGTAAACACTTTCTACAAAACACCGATAGTCTAAAGACTATAATACATCATACTGGTTGGAACAAATACCAGTTGAGCTTTAACTCATACATATAGAAAGTGATCTCATAGAAAGTGTGTGACCATCAATGACAATCACAACATAATCATAAAAAATCCCAACAATCTACCCCTTTGGTATTGATGGCAACACTTAGGAAAAATTTTGACATCTAAGTGTTTTACAACAAACAATATGCCATAAGCAAAATTACTCCCCCTAAGCATATACACTATCCCTTTTGCAAACAATACAATGTATAACTATTTGCTTACAGAGATGGACATGAAGATATATAGAGCATACATCAAAATTTTAAATACAAGAATACCTCTCCCCCTTTGCCAAAATGACAAAGTATAGCTGAACAACCCCTGTTTCCATTTCATATTAAAATAATAAGAGTTTATGAGAATAAAGAGTAAAACTTGTCAAAAACTGATTTAAAGTCCTGTAAAAATTGCTTCATAGATAAAGACCATGACTCAAGTAGGGAGGTAGCCACCTCTTTCTTTGTCTACATCTAGGAAACCTATTCTTCCATGGCATCTATCGTGCTCATCTCTTGAGTCACCGTTAGGGCATCCAGATTGAGATAACATTTCTGGAGAATTTGCAATCTTGGCAGAAGGACCAATTGAAGTTCCTGCAAGTTCTTTGTCCGGTTACTTATTTCTGCTTCAATTCGTGCAGACTGGAGTTGAAGCCTACGAATGGTTTGTCCATATGTGGAGAAGGAATCATATGGCATCTTGAAGGAGCTAATAAATGACTGCATATCTGATTGCAGTTTGTTCTTCTGGGTGAGCACATCATCATAGAATAGATGAGGTTGACATATCTTGTTGAGAAGTAGATTGCCTTCATCCATTGCATCTTTGATGTCCTTCTGTGCCTTCTGAAGTTCTAACCGAAGCTCATTCAACTTCTTCACCAGGGCAGTGTTCAGAGTCTTTTGATGTTCTTTCTTGGCATTTGCCTTTGCAGCCTCTTCTAGGCTCTACATCTAATCATCTACAACTATACATAGGAGCTTCAATTGTGCCAATGAGGAATCAATACTGGGGAGGTTTGTACCGGGTATCAAACTGGTAAGAGTGTCCACCGCAGCTTGGATCACATCTTGCTCCTTCTTCCTCCTTATCACTTCTAGGCATTCTTGAGCAACCTTAATGCTCTGTAGCAACTCCATTTCATTTGCAGACTAGAGGTCAATAGGAATAGTGAGGTCAGCCGATTTGGCTTGACTACCAGTTCCCTTTGGAGTCTCCATCTGAGTGCTTTTTTGCCGCTTCTTCTTTCTCTTCTTCCTTCTTTTTCTTCTCCGATTCCTTTTGCTTCTCCTCTTCCTTGTCTTCCTCTTCCTTCTTCTTCTTTGCTTCCTTTCTCTTCTCCTCTTCCTTTTCCTCTTCCTTCTTCTTCTTCTCATCTTCTTCTTTCTTTTTCTCTTCTTCCTCTTTTCTCTTTTCCTCCTCTTTCTTTTTCCTCTCATCTTCTTGTTTCTTTTTCTCTTCTTCCTCTTTTCTCTTTTCCTTTTCTTTCTTTTTCCTCTCATCTTCTTTTTTCTTTTTCTCTTCTTCCTCTTTTCTCTCCTCTGCTTCCTTTTGCTTCTCTTCCTGTTCTACCTGTTTTCTCTTGTCTTCTTCCTATTTCTCCTTTCCTTCTGTTGCTGATGGGTCATCTGGAGTAACATCCTGTATATCCAGAGCGTTGACATCAATAGTGTCTATTGGTTCAGTAACCGGGTTTCCTTCATCGTCGAACACTTCATTCAGTTTCTTGATTTCTGGTTCCTTTTCAGCTTTCTGGTTTGCCTCAGATACTTGATGTAATCTTAGAGTGGCTTTGGTATGATAGTGAGTATCTTTTATTACTTCAGAGGCTTTTCCTTCAAGCAACACGAGTCTTCTTCTTCTCTTGAAGAAGAGGCCTTTAAAGTTCTCCATGATTTCATAGAGTTCTGAGTTAGACACATCAAGAAAATATTGTGCAAATATTTCCTCTCTTATTTCCTATTCTTTTTCAATGGCAATGCGCGATTTGGTATCTAAAGAATTATACAAAGAATCCAGTGTCACAGATTTGATATCTGATGGCAACCGGTCATTAACACATAAATACTTAATGATTTCCTGTTCAACTTCTTCCTTTTCTTCATTATTGAAATCATCAAAATGATCTACTAAATCATTCAACAACTTTCTCCTAATATTTTTAATAGTTCTTTGACAATGTGTCAAAGGTTTGTAAGAAGAAATATCAATATTTACTGGTGCCGATATTGCCGATTCATTCTTTGTCTTTTTCTTCATTTGCCTAGTCTTCTTAGGTTGTTCTTCAGACACAATGTCCTCTGAGTCTAGTGAATTGTTCTTTGTCTTCCTCTTCCTCTTGAAGACTTTGGCAGGTGTCGCTTTCAATTTCTTCTTTGCAGGTGACTGCTTGGTCACTTTGGGACTAGATGGAGTAATTGGTGCCGATGTTGAAGGCATTGCCTTTCCTTTCTTTGCTGAGGGTTCTTCAATAGGTGAAACCCTTTCTAGATAAGTGTCGGTTCTCTTTGCCTTAGGATCAAGGGGTGAGGCAAGTAGAGTAGAAGCATACCCATCCAGCATATCATACATTACCTCATAGCCCATAGGCTTCACTTCTTCTTGTCTAGGCTCAACCGCCTCCATTATGCACACATCAATTTTGATGGTGAAGCATATGTCTTCCTCATACTTCTTGAATATATCATCGGATATCATTATCCTTTGGCTCATCTTGCATCTAAACTCATCAAAGTATTTGTTTAGTGCTTCCGGATAGCCGGTTCCAACCGCTTGTAGAATTTCCTTGAATTGTTTTGTCATCGGTTGATCAGCAGACCACTGAATGTCTCCTACTCCTGGAAAGTAGCCTTGGAAGTAAAAGAACAAACCAACTAGTAGTTGTCTGAACTTGAATCTCAGTGCATTGTCTTGTTTGATCGACTTAAGATTCAACATGAGTTGTCTTTGTATACAGGTGCACAAATCAAACGATACATCTTCCTTGATCATCCTGTAAGCAGCATTTATCGCTGTAGCAAAGACAAAGTTAATTATGCTAGCTGAGAACGTCTAGTAACCTATCACCATGCAGGCATACTTGGCAAGATCGTCCTTGATTGAGTTGACGATCATTCCATGTTAGTTGCTCACTGAACCGGTGAGCTTGGACATTTCAGTTTTGCTAACCTTCCTTAGGGCTGACACTTCCCCTGTGTTGCAGAAATTGGTGACGACATGAATAGCTTCCGGAGTTATGTCATGTGTTCTCTCAAGATACATTTTATCACCATGAACTCTGCTCAGAATGATTCGGATGTGATCATCTGTGAAATCTTCAAGGAAATAGACCGCATTGTGAAGCTTCTTCTTCTCCAAGATGTTGTACTCCGGTTTGATCTTTTTATCCTTCCCACAAAATAGACCTAGCTGAGAGTGGATTGCAAGAGACCCTAGGTCTTCATTTTACAGTCTATGTAATAAAAAATGCCTTCTTCCACTATTACACCAACAGGTACTTGAGACAGGGCATTGTATTTCGACTTTTGTTGAATGAAGTCAATAGAATCAACAGGTGCACTAGAACTAGAGTGTGATGCGGAAGCCATGATAAACAAAAAAACTTGAGAAATACCTTTCAAAAATCAAGAATTTAGGGCTTTGTAGTTTGAATTATGCCACACACTCCTTTTGTTGCAAAGATACCACTTTGCATTCTTCACTCCAACAGATGTTTGCTTCAGATTCTCCTTCAGAATTTTGATAAGCTCTTTGAATCACAATGTAAATTCCTTTTCTTCGATCTGCACTTGAAAAACTTCTTTGCTCAAAAAATGGTAAGTGAGAAATGATTTGAAAATTCCTTTTAATTAGGTTCTCTACCTACCATAATAAATGCTCCACTATTAGGGCATAAACCCTAATTTGCCTTTTACCGTTTCAGGTCTTCTGCCAACTGATAGGTATCACATACCGGTTAAGGTCTTTTACCAGTGTAAACCGGGGGTTCGAAGCATTTCACCGTTTGCTCCCCCTAAGCTTTTCTGATGCTTAGTTTGTCGGTTCCGTGATTTCCACACTAGGTGCAGAAACTGGTTCTTCTTGCAACGTCATTGGTTTCTTCTTCTAGGTTTTGTTCATATCCGTTTAAACAATTTCAACATCAATTTTTCCTTCTAGAGTGACCGGTATATCATCCAATATACTCTTTTTACTTCTGTAGAATCTAGCAATGTGACCTGGTTTGTTGCAATGATAGCAAACCATTCCAGGTGCTCTCCAAGGTCCATTGTTCATGTTTCCATTCTTCCTTCTGCATGTTGCAGCAGTGTGACCATGACCATGGCAAATCCAATAGTTTTCTCTCCATCCAGTTGCTGGTTGATAGCCACCGCTATGCGACTGATGACTATAGATATTAAACCAATTGGGATTCCAGTTCACAAAAGGTTCCGGACCAACTCCTTGAGTCCTCTGAGGATATCTTTCAATGTTGTTCATAACAGACCTGCATTCAGATGCTCTATGCCCAAACTTGTTGCATGCATAGCAGTTACCATTGAATCTATAGTATCTAGGCTTATCATTTAGAAAATAAGGAAAATTATTGTAAGCCTTACTTCTACATACATTAGCAGTGTGTCCTTCCTTGAGATAGTTAAAGCAAACAGGTTTGAACTTTTGCTTACCTTTACCTTTGAATGCTAGTTGCTTCTTCAATGTTTCAGCATTTGCACCAGAGGTCTCACCTACCTCATGATCAGAGAAACCAAGTCCATTGGTATTCTTTAGCGGTTTGGCCGATTCAAGCTTTTGCTCTAGCTTAATAATACTCTTGTTGAACTTAGCAAGTATTTCCTTTGACTTAGAGAGTTCTTTGGAAATAGCAGCATTGGATTCCTTCAAGGTTGCATTCTTAGAGATAGCCATGTTTAGTTCACCTTGTAATTCTTCTTTTTCCATTTTGCTCTCATGAAGGTGAGCGGTAAGTGCACTGATCTCTTGCTTCAATTTGGAGATCTCATGATCTTTGTCATTAACTAGATCTTCAGTTTTCCTCCGGTTCTCAAGCTCTTGACACATTCAGATAGTTAGTCCTTCCAACTCCTTTCTTAGGTTGGAATTTGATTCATTCAACTTTTCTACTTCTTGAATTAGGGCTTCCATATCCGCTTCATCAGAAGAAATATTTTCCAATAGCTCCATCAATATTTTAGCATGCTCTCTTCTTTTTGCCTGAGAGGCCTTATATTTTACCATAAGTTCATCATAGGCTTGCTCAGACTGAGTGAGCCGATGAGTAAGTTCCCTCACAGTGTATTTCCCCATATTTCTTTCTAAATGGTTAGAATTATAGAAAGGTTGACTCTGATACCAATTGATGAATACTAAGAGGGGGGGGGGGGTTAATTAGTATGCCAAAACTTATTGTACTTAAACACTTTACTATTCTAATAGTAAACTGGTAAAGCAACTTAGCAAACAAACTGGTTAGTACATATGCAAACCAAATAGAAAATAATGCATTCGCCCACATAAGCACAAACACCATAACACAAGATATTTTGACATGGAAACCCAAATGGGAAAAACCATGCTGAGATGAAACTCACAAGTAACTATCTGCAGAATAGGAACCGGATCGGTTAAGGTCATACAATGTTCTTTACCAGAACAAATCATGTTAGGAATCTCAATCTCTATTAGGAGACAAGTCCAATTAAAGACTACCTTGCTAAAGGATTTTAGATCCATAGATGTGAACCACCTTGTTAGAGGATTTACAAAGGCTTTTTGGGCCTACCCAGTTAAGGGCTTCAGACTTGTCGAAGATGTGAGTAATCAACAAGTGAGTGATCTAGTAAGTAGAACATATTGCTTGTTTAGATCCTTGATAGCTCATTCCAAATGCATTCCAACATTAGTTCAGTCTCCAACACATTCACACTCTACCTTCTCTTACAGACCTGAACTTCTCTTCTATATTCACACTTACAAAAACTCTTCAGCCACCTTAAACCTTCGCAACCACCTAAAACCCTAGACATGATGTCCTTATAAAGGAATCTGAATTCATGTCAGTCTAATAGGATTACAATCCAATTTCCTAGGTTCAATGAATCTAGACATATTTGGTAACACGACACAAAAAGCACTGCCAGAGTGTCGGCACCATCAAATAATCGGTGGATGATAACTCATCACAAAATGTCGATTGGTAACTCATCACAGAGTGTTACTGGTTCATACAAAATACTGATTGTTGGTTTGACAAAAATGAAGACTGGGAAATATGTGTTCTGCCACTTTGATCCTTCGTACCACTTGAGATCCACAAACCACTTGGGGTCTTCATACTGCTTCAAATCAGTAAACACTTTCTGCAAAACACCGATAGTCTAAACACTATAATACATCATACCAGTTGGAACAAATACCAGTTGAGCTTTAACTCATACATATAGAAAGTTATCTCATAGCAAGTGTGTGACCATCAATGACAATCACAGCATAATCATAAAAAATGCCAACACTAAAAAATTTATGAGGTAACATACCTTTATATTTGTCGGTGTCTTTCTTCAGCTTCCTCACAAAATTTGCTTCCATCTCATCTGAGTCTTCCTCAGTAGATTTTAAGGCTTTCTCAGATTTAGCTTTATCTTTTCCAAACTTCCTCATCTCAAATGCGGTCAGAGTGCCATATAGTTGTTCCCTAGTGAACTTCTTCGGATCATAGACTTATTCAATAGTAGAGATCTTATCAATGTATCTTTCTGGTAGGATCATTAAAATCTTCTCCATTATGTCTTCATCATTCAAGGTTGCACCAAGTTCTCTGATTTCATTTACTGCACTATCAACCCTCTGAAAATAACTTGTTATATCCTCTCCTTCCAATTTCAAGTTCTCATATTTGTGCTTAGCAGCCAACTTATTTGATAATTTAACTTAGCCATTTCCTTCATATATTTTCCTTAACTTTTCCCAAACTTCATGAGCAGTATTTTATGAAATAACCTTTGTCCATTCAGTTTTTCATAAAATACTTAAAGATGGCATACCTTTCTTTTTCATTTTCTTCATATTCTCGAATCTCATCTAGAGTAGTAAGACCATTTGCCAACAATACATACATAGTCTCCACCACTTTCCAAGTGTTGTAACCCAAGAAGATCAGATATCCTCTCATCTTCACTTTCCAAAAGCCATAGTTGGATCCCTCAAAGATAGGAATAGTTAGTTTATGTACCATCAAATCTACCCCAAGCGGTTAATCTCTTTTCCAAGGCACCAAAGCTCTGATACCAATTGTTGAATGTCTAGAAAACTGAGAGGGAGGGGTGAGTCAGTTGTCAATTAAACTTTCAATTTTTTCATAGATCTAGAATAGTCAACTTATAATTCATTTAACATGAATAGATGTAAACATGAAAGAACACATATAATCAAAGAAATCATACACGATGAGCACTATATATGATGTGGAAAACCTAAGAAGGGAAAAACCATAGAGAATGTTAGTTCTCAATATATAACACCCGTTAGGGTGACATCGGTTAAAATGATTTTTATAAAGGTGACTCACTGCCAGAATACTTAGTGCAAGAGGGCTCATTGCCCAAAAAGGCTCACTACCGAAAATGAATGAAAGAAACAAAAATCCACCACTGTGATATAACTATCACAAACAACAAAGGTAGGATAGCCTCTAGTACCCAAAAACACACTACACACCTTCGCACAACTTCTCTCATCAATCATCCATCGGATTTAGCTTTCCATTCTAGCATATCTTCCATACCTCATTCATTCTGATCATCCTTTACTTATACTATCCTCCTAACTACATAACCTTCCAAGTGGGCAAAACATAATTTAAAATAGGTCTACACTAAACATTCTTGTGGTGGGAAGGAATGAGAAGTGGACCACACCACAACACACTTCATCGATTAGATCAATATGTTCCATCCATTAGAAATATTGGAGCCAAAGCAAAATTTATATGCTACACAAATACCATTGCATAGTCTCCAATTATGGATCAGATCAGACCCAAAATAACATTTCTTAACTTAGCAAAACAAGAATGGAACCAAGATAAACATAAATTCAAGCAATCAACACCATATCCAGAAAATGGAGAAATTCAGATCACAACTAGCACTATCAATTACCAGTCAACATTGAACATCATCTGGAGCACCAAACAATTCGGGAAATATATTCTGGATCACCAACTTAGAAAACCATATGTTGACATTAATGACAACCATATCAGCACCAACAACACCACATTTGCAACAATTTAACCTCTAAATTTATGTAATTCAATTGAAAATTGAACTTGTAAATGTAAAATTGAATTTGAAAATGCATAAACACTCAAATTTGAAAACATAAATAAGAAATAAGGATGTAAGGAGTCCGGTTCACTGAAATGTAATGTGGTGAAAAACTAGGGCTTCACCCAATAATGTAGTAAAATAGCTAATTTTTTCTTAGGGACCAATTACATTCAAGAGGGTCAAATCCAATAGATCTAGCCTCAAACTAGCAAGGATAAGGATGAGAATTCTTATTAGATTCACTGAATTAGAGATTGATACCCTATTTCTAAGTTGAATTGTGAAAATTTTGAAATTAGGATAAATGTGTTGAAATGGGAGAGATTATGTGTAAATAGTGAGCTACAATCGTGAGATAGAGCCATGAACCTAGATGTGAGAAACATATGAGTATTTAGATTTATTCCTAGAAGGTCTTCCTAATTTTTCAGGACTAGAATGCTCATCGCTCTAGTCATCCACACTTTTCATCGTCTAAAGGGGAACCTGGTCATCTTTGTGAATTATGTTAATCTTGAAAGTTACAACTCTACACCTATTCCTATGCATAGTAGAGAAGGGAAAATGGTTGGGAATAGAGATTTGCCTAAGTCAAACCCCAGTTTAGGAATTAACCTTGAATAGAATATTGCAAATACTAAAATAAATAATGGAAAGGTATACCTCAAATCTACAATAGTTGATGATGATGCTTTGCTTCTTGAATGTAATCACATATGTTTTATGAAATTATATGGAGATGAAAACACCTTAATTACACACATTCTTGCATATGAATGATGTGATTTTGCTCCATAATGATTGAATGAAGAATATGCAGTCTTGAAGATCTTTAAAAATACTTGATGATGAATGCACAAAGACTTTAGGTCGAATACTTATGATGGATGGATGAAATTAGGTTGATCAAATGTCTTTATATAGGGGGATCTAGGTCATTTACCGATTAGGCCGATCTCCAAAGGTCATGCGGAGCCACAAAGTTAATTTCCTACTGGAGAGATAAGGTAGCACCCTAGTCCTTCTCAATCAAGGACCTTGTTTTAGCCTCGAGGAAAAGGATGTCACTCTAGGAAATCAATTGGTGGGTGTACATGGCATCAAAATTGGAGTTAAGACTTTGAATGAACCTAGATAGGAGATGAGGAGGAGATATGTTAAAGTAGGGGCACAAACATGAGGTGTAAATTGGCCCAATGACAATTTACGATGCTATAGATTGGTTTTCTATTTCACATGTGATTACATTAATCATTAGTTACTTTTATCAAGACCATGTGTTGGATAATAGCTTCTTTCATTTCATGTTGCTTGCATTCTTTCATAGTACTTTTACATATTGTATAATAAGGGTCCAAAGATTTTTCCTACATTCAAGTCATTTGTCAAAGCTTTCATACATATTTCATGTTATTATATAATGACATTGTTAAGGAATTTAATGAAATAAAGAAATAATACCCTTGATAATCCTAGAGATGATATTGAAATGAACAACATTTGTATATCTCCAAGGGTATCTCTTGTTAATGAGGAAATAATTAATACTACTATAAATGATCTCTCCAAGGGGTGAGCAACATTAAAGATTAACATTAAACTATCATCTTCTCATAAAGATACTTTAGAGAAAGGCAGGAAAGGTAAACATTTTTGTACATCAATCACTCTAGATCCTCCTTATTCTCCAGGAGCTTATCTTAATTATCAACATATTTTGAGGCAAGATGATGTTATGCATTTTATTTAAGACCTATCTCCTAATATAACATTGAGAAAAGATGAATCCTTAGATGATAAGGACTATCCATCCCAACCTAACAAAGTGGACATGAATAGTGGCAATTTCAAGGAGAATCTTCCTACAAAGAATATTCCTTCCTCATCTATTCATCCCTTTAACCCTTCAACATATCCTTATACAAAATAATTTCAAACAAGTCTATAATGAAAATCTTTCTCATTCAAAATTGAAAACATCTTATCTTTTAAAACAAGGCTATAGTGGACAAGGATATGGAAAAATAGAACAAGGAATTAAGATCCCTATCTCATCCTTCACAATGCACTCAATAACCTTTGTAAGATTTCCCCCTCCTTGCAACAACCCTAAAACCTAAACTCTTAGGAAATAAATACTTTTACTTTTACACAAGATAAATTTCATAACAATAGTAAAAGAACGACAATTATTTTTTCAAAACATAAATATATTTTCAAACAAAATAATTTAATATTCTTATCAGAAAAAATTATGAAAGGAAATCTTTTCTTTTTTCATTTCATTGAAAATCAGGATACAAAACATGGAATAAATAAAATTTACCAAATATACCCACTAGGAAAGTACTATATTTGTCTTGCGAGCCTCAACTAGTCAACTATTGGAGGCAAAGCATCATCCGGGCACTAATCCAACCATAGACCAATGGTCTCCCACACACCTTCCTACTAGAAGTGGACCTAACCTTCATGTGGAGTATAGACAAGGGTACATATGTGGTGCCATCTAAGTACTCGTGTAGTGTGCTACATATCTCATTCCAACCATACTACTTTAGACTATCTTCTAACTAAGTATGACCAATCTAGATGATTTATGTTCTGGCAACACTTGTGAACTGACTAGTCACATGCAGTGACAAATATGACACTTTGGCCAAAGTTCCATTTTTCATAAAAGTCATTGTTCACTCACCTCTTACTTGAATTGGAGACTACTCTCTTTCTAGGGTTGGGTAAGAATAAATATTAGGACCAAAAACATAAAAAGAACTTGCAATAGAAAATACTTAATGGTATGGACTTCCCCTTTGCAACTACAACCTAGAATAAAGAGTCACTACCCTTAGTCCTTCATAAGTTTGTTTTAGGTTTATCTTGTATGCACATCTTATAGAGTCTACAAGAATATAATAATTCCTTGGCTAGGATTCTTCAACCCACCGATCTCTATAAAGCTCCTAGAGTTACAATTGACATCCATTGCCAAAACAAAGAATAATTACATACCCAAAACTTATTTTCTCATATAAATACTTATGTATATTAATAACCTCATACATTACAAATATTTCAAATGTCTTTCTTTTACTACCTATCAAAAAATCTCATATTGAGTTTTATTATAATGGTATTCATTTCAAGATCAAGAATACATGTAATAATGAACTAAGAAAAAAACAAGCATATTTTAGGAATTCACACCAATCCCATTTCTTCATTTCTTAACTACAACAAGCCTACCCATCATGAAAATTTCATTAAAACACGACATCCTCTCATTCCAAAAGTAGACATTGTTGGCAACAACAATGAAAGAAAAGTAAGAGGGGGGGGGGGGGGGGGGGGGTGGTGGTGAATCAGTTTTCACAAAACTTAAGAAAATTAACCATAACTTCAAATCTGATCATTAACAACAAGAACAAATATAAACACCACAACAACAATACACATATTTTGATGTGAAAACCTAGTTAAGGGAAAAACCACAATGGGAACCTAACCATAATATGATGATACTTTGTAGTAGTATATGTAAATATTACAATGGGGAATGCACATGCATTCAAGCACACTACCTAGAGCTCACTGCTCAAAACAACAAGGGGATACAACCCAAGGAAGGAAGGATCACTGCCTTACAAAGATCTGACACCAATCTGGATTACATGAAATGAAAGAATAACATCTTCAAATGCCTGATCATAGTTCCAGTAAAACACACAATCTTCTCTGCAACTCTCTTCTTCACTTCACCACTCTTCTGATTAATCAAATGATTATTTGCACATACAACACCCTCAAAGAACACAAACATACAACTTACATGATTATTACTTATTTATACAATCATCAACCTTCATTTCAAAGTTGGCTCAACTCATAAGACCTAATTACGATATTACATCACATAATACATAAATCAATATGCAGACCAATAGAATGTCAGCAAGGACATAACATGGACCTAAATCAAAACCTTGAACACACAACACCACCAAATATCTTGCCAAGATCATCCACAAAATGAAAGAATCATTGGGTCAGCCGGAAAGTTGTATAACATGAAGAATACCACCAAGCCAAGAAAATTTTCAATAATACACACAACAATCAACGCAGACCAGAAACACAGATAGAAAATGATTGAGAAACATCAACAAGCAATCTGAATTCTATCGGGACAACTCAGATTACTAGAATCATCATCATCTCTCTACCGAAGCTCAAGAACACCAACATAACTTACTGACAATTTGAAATATATGCTTGTGAAGTTTCAAATCATGAACCACTCGGACTAAGGATACACATGAATTTCCCAAACACTCTCCCAAATCCATTCAACATAATGAATCGATTCCAAAGCAATACAAACAAGAAATCACAACTCTACAATACAAAACCAACAAAAAAACTAGTCACCACACCAGACCTCATAACTTGATCAAATCACCTTTCGGAGCACTGAAACACATGTTGAATCAATTGAAGATACTTATCTCTGAATCCTTAAATTGATATTATCATATCTGCAATACACCAACCAAACAAACTTTCTGTAACATCGAAGCATAAGAACACAAGAATATGTTGACAATAACACATTCCAACAACTCTAATATCCAACAATCTCACCCATTGGCATTGATGAAAACATATGACTGTGAAAAAAATCAATGCAAAAAAAGAAATCAACTCCAACAATCTCCCCCTGAGATCAGGTACACATAGCTCTCTCCCTTTGATAAGACAATTTTTCACATGCTTCTCTCCCCCTTTGACATCAATGCAAAAGGCTCTCAAAATTGAATAACTTTCCCCCACACAATCACAAACTGAACCACATACTAACTACTCCCTCTAAGTAGCAACATCCACTCATCAATCTGGATATGAGGATAAGACTATGAATTCCATCGGATTGATGCAACTTAGTGCATCTAGTTCTCATTAGGAGGGGAAATCACCCCCAACTTCTCTCTGAGATATAAAAATGTATTTCCAGGCAAAGGCTTAGTAAAAATATCTGCAATTTGTTCCTTTGTAGATACATACTCCAATCTGACTTCCTTATCCCCAAATTTCTCTCTCAAAAAATAAAACTTAATTGATATATATGCTTTGTCTTATAATGTAACACTGGATTCTTGGAAATATTGATAGCACTTGAATTGTCACAATATATAATAGTAGGCTCATTATAAACAACTCTAATATCCTTCAACATTTGCTTCATCCATACTACCTGAGAACAAATACCAACAACAACAATGTATTCAGATTCAACAATTTAGATAATGATATATCATTCTACTTCTTGCTCACACATGAAACCAACTTCTTCCCTAGAAAGAATGCACTGCCACTTATACTCTTCTGGTCATCAATATTACCTGCCCAATCAACATCAAGATAAGCACTTAAAGTGAAATCATCATTCTTTGGATACCACAAACCATAATCAATTGTTCATGTTGTGGTTGTGAAGTAGGGTAGTGTTAGATTAATCAGGTCTTTACTTGATTAATTAAACGACATTTGTTTAATTAATTAAGTTCCCCTTTATCTCTTTTACACTTAAGCTAACATTAGGTGCATAATAATTAAATATTTTATTAATTACTATGTACAAGCCTAGGGTTTTCCCTTTTAAGGTTTCTTGACCTATTAGAGGTTGAATCTTTTCTTTTGTATCATTATTCTATTACACATTTTTGTGAATACAAAGCTATCACATTCTTGAGCATTTTCCCATGTTTGTGATTTTCTCTGTTGCTTGCTTGCTTCTCCTTGTAACAGGTTTTTTCAGCTTGCAGAGATCATTTGGGGTCCTATGGTGTTGTATTTCTCAACTCTCACATGGTATCAGAGCTTCAGATCTGCAGCTACCTATTCTTGTTTTGAGTTTTTTTTTGCATTGGAAGCAGATCTGGAGTTTTAGAAGTTTTTTTTGTGCACCTAGGGATAGGCCTTTTTTCTTAGCACTTTGGGCCTAAACGGAACTCACCATCATGTTTAGAAGGCCCAAAAACTCTTATGGTCATATAAAAATTGACCACTTTCGACACCTGAGCCTTTGGGGGTATTTTTTGTTTTGTACCAGGTTGTACGACCCTGACATGTAGTTCGAGAAATTTTCTTCAAAAAATTCAATTTTTGCCTTTTTACGGCATGCAGGCCAAAAATTTGATTTTAAAAAAAAAAATTAAAAAAATCATCATTCAAAAGTTTTTGGCAAAAAAAAGGTTTCTTTTTTTTTTTAAAAATCAATTTTTTTTGGGTTTCCCATAGTACGCAGGGTACCGTGGGCCCCATGGTATTGCCGCCGGCCTTGACAGTTTAGCCCACCGACCCTTCTTCGTCGATCGCCACTGACTGCCACTGCAGCCCAACCGCCACCATCGCACCATCGCTCCGCCACGAGAGCGCCACCCTTGGGCCACTTCCACCTGGCCCTGCCACCAGACAACCCCTCTCTCTTGCCTTTTAGGGGGGGTTGGTTTTTTTCTCATATCTTGAGCATACGGAGTCATTTTTTTGAAAATGAATAGGCATCAGAAAGATGGTTCTAAGACGGACCTCATGGTGTTGGAAATTTTTTTCAATTCTTCTTTTTGACTGTACATTTTTTTAGTCAAAGTGGGGTCTCTTTTCTACACTTTCGGGGCTGTAGAATGGGCAAACAGACTCCATTTTTTGAAAACAAGTAGGCGTTGGAAATATCTCAGTATGCTCTATTCAGATATGTGATATTGTTTCTCATATTTTTCATCAGATACATGAGATTTCAGTTTGAAGTTTTTTTTCTTATGCACTAGTTCCTTCTCACTGGTATGTACTAGGGTTTGGGTTTATCTCTTGTGGGGGGGTTTTTTTTTCTCTCTTTCTGTCATTTATATCATAAATATAGAATACCAAAACTCTCAAAACAAATAAACCCTTCTGCATCTTCTGTCTATTGTGAAAGATCATATAATAAAAAAAATACAAGCAGGTATAGGTGCATAGTTTCATGGTAGATTCTTCAGTTGAGTTGTTGACATCACACAACTATCACATCTGGAAGCCTCACATTATGAGGATTCTCTGGGCATGAGGGTTGTGGTCTTGTTTGGATGAGGTTCAACCTCTGTTGCAACATCCTTTTCAAATTCTTCAACACATAAACAAGATGGATGAGGCCATGGGTTTTCTCTAATTACATGTTTCCGACAATCTTTTGTTTCACTTTGATGCTTTGCTCACTTCTCGAGCTATGTGGTTGAAGTTTGAGACTCTCTTTGGGAGATTTAATAAGATCTAGACATTGAAGATTGAGGCAGAGTTGGTTTCCTTGTCACCTGATTCCTTTCCCACCATTGAGGATTTTTTGAACGAATTCAAGACTACCAGATCTCTTCTCTAGGAGTGTGGAAAGATCAAGAAAGACCCAGAGTGCATTCACTTGATCCTTTCGAAGCTTCGAGGTCCTTTTCATTTTTTTGCCTCTGCTTTCTACTCCACCATGGATGGCTTGGGTTCTCATTTTACCATGCCTACCTTTTATGTGTTTTTTGAGCATTTGTCTCGTGAGCAGTCTCACCTTTCTCAGCTGGACATGCTCTCAGGGTCCAATAACAGGGCATTGATTTCTCAGTCCTCTAAGGAGAAGCAAAAGAAGAAACCGAAGCCAAAGAAGAATTCTGTAGGCAATGAGCATTCCTCCAAGCCACCTCCTAAGTTTGATTATAAACCACCATTTCCTCCTAAACAAGGGAAATCTTTGTAGTCTGGTGAGTCTTCCTCCAAGACTGAGAAGAAATTAGGAGATACTTGCAGTTTTTGTGGCAAGGAAGGATATCCAATTTCCAGGTGTTGGAAACAATTAGAGGCTTTAGAGGAAGCCATGCAAAAGCATCACATCTCCTCACCTCAAGTGTCTTCTCCTTCCATAGGGAAAGGTCATGCTCACACTGCTCGAGCTTCGACCTATGGGTCCACTTGGATTTTATATTCTAGCTCTTATCACCATATAACTCACACTCAGTAGTTGGTTACTTCTCTTGCCTCTTGTGATACTTCACAGATTGCAATGGGTGACTCTGTTCAGCTTTCAGTCTTGGGTTTAGGTTCTGTCTCTTTGGATGGAGGTACTCTACAAGATGTTCTAGTTGTTCCTAACATCTCGATGAACCTCCTATCCATTTATCAAATTTTCCATTATGGCTCTGGTAAGACAGTTGAGTTCTCACCACATGATGCGATTATTCGGAACCTCCATGACTCTGATTTGGTTGTGGCTACTGGGAGTGTTGATATTGCATCTTGTCTTTACAAATTTGATGGATTTGAGCCCTCTACGGGTGCAAGTTCATCTCTTATAGCACATGCAGATTTAGTGAGTAAGCTTTGGCATGAGCACTTGGGCCATGTCAATTACAGATATCTTCAGCAGATGAGTACACATGCACTTGTTCTTGAGGTTCCCATTGATTTCTTGTACTGATGGTGTTTGTCATGGTTGTGTGCTTGGCAAGCATCATAGGGATCCCTTTCCGAAGGGAAGAGCCCCTCGTGCTTTGGCACCTTTGGAGTTGATTGACAGTGACGTCATGTCATTCCCCACTCCTTTTTTTTTTCTAGGGCCAAGTATGTACTCACATTTATTGATGACTTCTCTAGATGCACATGGGTGTACTTTCTTAAGTACAAGTCTGATGTCTTTGATTCATTTTGAACCTTCAAGATATTTATAGAGAAGCAGTCTGGATGTTCTATTTGACGGATACATACAGATAATGGGGGGTAGTATGTGAATCATGCTTTCATAGATTTTTTCACTGAGCATGGTTTACAACATCAATTTACTGTTCCCTACACCCCTCAGTAGAATGGTGTCGCTGAGAGAAAGAACATAACTTTATGGGAGATGGTGAATTGTATGATTCAATCCAGGTCCATGAATTCATCTTTTCGGGCTGAGGCAGTCAATTGTACCCACTACATTCAGAATCAGATGCCTCACAAGGTGATTTGATATATGACTCCTGAGGAGGCTTGGTCTCATGACATGCCTGATGTTTCCTTTTTCCAAGTATTTGGCAATGAGGCATGGGCATTTATTCCTGATGCTCAGAGGAAAGAAATGGAGCAGAAGAGTCGACCCCTCATTTTTGTTGGCTACTGTGAGGATGTTAAGGCATACAGGTTGTTTGATCCTGATCCCAAAGAGGTCATGTTTCAATAGGATGTTTAGTTTGATGAGCGCTTTCCCATAGTGGATACCATGTCTCCAATGTTTACCCCTCTACCTACTCCTCCCAATGCATCTCTTCAGGATTATTTTGAGGATGATTCTGATGATGCTACTGATGATCCACCATCCCCACCTCCACCTAATCCACCTAAGATGCCCAAGTGGGCTCGCTTTACTGTTGAGGTGGCAGGATCTATGGTCGGTGATCCTTTAGATACTCATCGCACTCATTCTCATATTGTGGGTTCTAGTCTTTTAAGTCATGCCATTTCAGATGAACCTCATAAGTTTTCAGAGGCAACATGACACCCTGAGTGGGATTTTGCTATGGATGAGGAGTATTCTTCTTTGATGAGGAATAATACTTGGGATCTATGTCCTCTTCCTAAGGGCAGAAAGATGGTTTGGTGCCGATGGTTGTATTGCACCAAGTATGTTGCTGATGGTTTGATTGATAAGTACAAATCATGTCTTGTTGCGAAGGGTTTCTCATAGGTTTAGGGTATTGATTACTCCGAGAGATTTTCCCCTGTCGCCAAGATGAACTGTATTTGCTTTGTACTATCCCTTGCAACTTCTAGAGGATGATTCATTTTTCAAATGGATGTGAAGAGTGCTTTCTTGCATGGAGACCTACATGAGGAAATATATATGGAGAAGTCTTGGGGGTTTGTGCAGGATAGTTCTTTGGTTTGCAAACTTCAACGTTCATTGTATGGTCTCAAACAGGCCCCTTGGGCTTGGTATGAGAAGATGGACTCTTTCTTGCTCTCCACTCATTTCACACGCTATATGTTGATGATCTCCTCATCATCGGTAGCTCATCCTCTATGATTCAACATGTTCAACAAGCTTTGATGGACCAGTTTGAGATGACAAATCTCAGTCTTCTGATGGGATCTTCATTTACCAGTAGAAGTATGCTCTTGACATGCTTCAATATTTTGGAATGCTTGATTGCAAGCCTGCCCCCACTCATTTTCAATCAGGGGTTGTTTTGATTACTACTTGCTCCACTCCTTCAGTAGATTCTACACTTCACAGGCATTTGGTTGGGAGCTTGTTGTACTTGACACACACTCGTCCTGACCTTTCCTTTGCAGTTGGCCTTGTCTCTTGATTCATGATTCTCATGAGAGTCATTGGCAAGCTGCCAAATGTATTTTGTGGCACATTCGGGGCTCTATTTCTCATGGCATTCACTACAAATCAGGGGAA
Organism: Cryptomeria japonica; assembly: GCF_030272615.1. Lineage (NCBI taxonomy): Eukaryota > Viridiplantae > Streptophyta > Pinopsida > Cupressales > Cupressaceae > Cryptomeria > Cryptomeria japonica. Next base: position 595,349,164 of record NC_081411.1, read on the forward strand.
CCTCACATTGTTGGCTACACTGACTCAAATTGGGTTGGTGATGTCAATGATCAGAAGTCTACTTCTAGCTTTGTTTTTTGTCTTGGCTCTGGTCCTATCACATGGTCATGCAAGAAGCAGACTGCTCATGCATTATCATCTACAGAGGCTGAGTACCAAGTTGCTATGCTCACAAGTTAGGAGATCTTATGGCTTCGGGAGTTGATGACTAAGTTTGGTTTTCCTCCTGATAGTCCCACTATTCTTTGGTGTGACAATCAAAGTGTTATTCACATTTCTCGAAACCCGATAGAGAATCAACAGATGAAGCACATTGAGCTTCACATGCATTTCATCCACCAGTTGATTCAGGATGGTTCTCTCATTTTGGAGTACATTCCCACTATCGAGAAGGTTGCAAACATATTCATGAAACCTTTTGCATCGCTGTGCTATCTTTAGTTGTGCTCTATGATTGGGGTGAAGGAAGTTGTCCTTGGGGGGTCTTTATGAGGCCTTCCTTCCTTCATATTTCTTTCAGCATATTCTTTTATCTCTTTTTAGAGAGAAGTTTTTTCCCACTGGGTTTTCTCCTTTTTTTCCATTTCATAGAGATTTCCTTGTATTTGGGTACTTGGTCAGGCCTTGTTGCCGGGACCCATCTTTCCTACTTTCAGTAGCTGTTCTAGGTTTTAGCTTCTCCCTAATTCTAGCTTAAGGGGGGGTGTTAGATTAATCAGGTCTTTACTTGATTAATTAAATGACATTTTTTTAATTAATAAGGTTCCCCTTTATCTCTTTTACACTTAAGCTAACATTAAGTGCATAATAATCAATTCTTTTATTAATTATTATGTGCAAGCCTAGGGTTTTCCCTTTTAGGGTTTCTTGACCTATTAGAGGTTGAATCTTTTCTTTTGTATCATTATTCTATTACACATTTTTGTGAATATAGAGCTCTCACATTCTTGAGCATTTTCCTATATTTGTGATTTTCTCTCTTGCTTCCTTGCTTCTCCTTATAATAGGTTTATTCAGCTCGCAAAGATCATTTGGGCTCATATGGTGTTGTATTTCTCAACTCTCACATGGTATCAGAGATTCAAATATGTAGCTACCTATTCTTGTTTTGATTTTTTTTTTGCCTTGGAAGCAGATCTAGAGTTTCAAAAAAAAATATTTGTGCACCTACGAACCTCACAATTGTGCTCAGAAGGCCCAAAAACCCCTATGGTCATATAAAACTTGACCACTTTCGACACCTGAGCCTTTGAGGGTATTTTTTGTTCTGTACTAGGCCGTACGACCTTGGCATGCAGTTCAAGAATTTTTCTTCAAAAAAATCATTTTTTTCCTTTTTTACGACACGCAGGCCAAAATTTGATTTAAAAAAAAACATCATTCAAAAGTTTTTGGCAATAGACTACATCAATAGATCATTACAAGCATGGTTAGCAAATTTAAATCAAATGAAATATTCCTACATTGGAGTATGTGAATCATCTATCAATTACATTAGGGTTCTCACATACGCAAGTTTGAATCCTCTAGCCTGATCAGAGACCAGAGATTGCTCAGCCTTCAGAAATAACTTCTTCCTTGGCCTCTGCATCACCCTGTCCGCACTCTGCCCTAGAGAAATGGGTAGGAAAGTGGTGTGTCACCCTTGTCCTCCTAGAACAGGGGCGCCATGCCCCTATCCCTACCCTATTTTGGGGCAGGACCCTTCCCAGGGTTGCATTGTTGGTTGTGCATCGGGCGGGAAACTCCCTCGATGTTGACCCGTGATGAAAATCAAATCCACTAATATGTATTTAAGGGGCATTCATCCTCTCATTTGCATAAGTTGGATAGGCCAAAGTTGGATAGATTCAAGTTGCATAATAAGTCAAGCATTCTTTTCCAGTATTGAGCATTCTCAAGTCTCCCTTCAAGGCTAGGTGTTGTATTCAAGTCAAGGATTCAACCATTGAAGAGGATATTGATTACAACATATAATTCCACACAATAATTTCTATCAACATTTCTATTACAACCTCCCTTGAGGTGATTTACAATTAAGTCTTTCATTTACAACTATTTGCAAGTACTTTCTTTCATTACTTGGTTAATTCTAAAAGTGGGGTTTCACCTAAAGGAAAAACCCCAATCCCAACCAATTTCCCTCTCTTTTGTGTGTGTAGGTTGTAGATGTGCAACTCTACTTTCAAATCCAGGCTCCATTTGTAGAGGCAAAAAAACCCTTTTCGTTTAGCAGATTTTTTCAGAGGACTGTGTACATTCTCACCACGGTCCAAGCAACTTTTCCTCAAATTCGTAGGGTGACTTTGTCTCAACATATTACTACTAGATTCAAAGGCACAACTTCATTCCATATTCTTATCTCAAGTTATAATCAATTCTTTGTCACTTTTGCACTGCCCAATTCAATCAATTTCCTTTCCATTTCCAACAAGGAAGAGGGGATCAACTTAACATTCCCAATTCATTCAGAATTAAATCTACCATCTTCATGTGGAGAGATTGAATCTAGTGAGTTATCCTCTCCTCTTCCTAATGTAACACGGTGAAAAGTGTTTGAAGGGTAATCAATAGTGAAACTCTCATCTCTGTTTGAGGGAAAGGGTAGTTTCCTTCTTGATCTATCATTCACCATTTTTCTACCATTACATATTGGTGAACCCGACGTCTTGCATGCTTTCCTTTGAACATAACTACATGTTTTTCATTTACAAGTTTCAAATTTCTACAAACTTAGTGGTTAAATCATTAAAAACCCTAGTTTTTAAAATTAAAATTAAACTTGTGATTTGTAAAAATTGCTTGTGGTTATCTTAGATCTGAAAATTGTTTTGAGTGTCAAATTCAATTTCCTCATTGTCTTGTTCAATTTGCAATTAAAATTTACAAAATTTAGAGGTTACTTGTTAAAACCTTAATTTTCAAAAATCATATTGAACTTGTGCAAAAATTGGCTTTCAATTTAATTTTTTAGATTTCTGATTGTTTTCAGATTGGTCTATAATCTTACAATTCAAAATTTCAATTTCCCCCCTTTTTTCCAAAATTCAAATTTCAAAATTAAGTGGTTAGGTCTTCAAACCCTAATTTTAAAAATTAAGTGGATTTTGTTTGAATTTCAAAATCAATTTCATTTATATTCATATTTCTAAACATTTTCCAAGGTGTCCCTATCTATTAGGTTTAACCCCTTTCCAAATTATAATTCAATTCTTCTTATTCTTCAAAACCCTAATAAGGTCCTTTGTTCACATTTGCGCCTTCATTTCGCCCATCTAAAGATCATAAAATTCACCAATTTTTTGGGCTTAGCTTTAAAATCATCATAATATCCATCGCTTTTGTAAAACGTTGGTCGGACCATCTGCTTTCCCTTGGCCCTAATTTTAAAATTCAATTTTCCTTTCACTTTTGGAAATTGTGTCATCCTCTTCCCCCAACAAAGTTCAAATTGTGTCATCATTATTTTCTTACATTTTGAATTAATCAATTTTATAATCTTTGTTCCACAATTTAAAATTCAAATTTTCCCTCTAGTGCATGAGTTTTATCACTATTAGTCCTACATATCCTATCCCCGTTAGATGAAGCATTAGAATTAAGGCTTCCCAAGGTTTAATTACCAAGGAGATAGAGCCTAATTTGGGTGACTTTTTTAATGAGGATCATGCTAATTCTTCCCATCCTAATCATGTGCCTATTCACCCCATTGATGGATCCCCTGATGAAGAAGAAGCTTTAACTAGGGTTTCTTTAGATCATCTTTCCACATTCGACAAGCAATTTGATGGCTTTCAACAATGGATGTCCCAAGAATACCCTAATAGTGAAGCTCTTCCATGAATTGAAGGCCTTAAGCACATGATTCAAAGTGATAAGAATGGAATTGATATATTGTGTGGCATTACACATATTATTGATTATAATGTCATGCTTATCAAGAGTTGTGCCTAAACCCTAGGTTACTCACAACCTTCAACACAAGTCAATCCTTCAATTCCTTTGACTACTCCTATGACTAGTATTCCTACTTTTGCATCTAACATCATGGCTACTTCAACTCAAAATGTCATCCCTACAACAATTGGTCATGGGGGTAATCCCTCTTCTTCATTTAATCCTTCATCTTTACCTATGTCTTCCATGAGTGTTCCTACTATTCCTCAGCCAATCAGTGTGACACAAGGGGGAATTCCTTCAACAACTTTAATCCTCCTTTAAGGGTCCCTTTTCCTACCCAATAATCACCAATGCCTACTTATAATAATGCCCCACCACCTTATTCTCAATCCATGCCTTCTTTCAATAACATTACACCACCTTCTCAATCTCCTATGTCTAACATCAATTCTTCTACCGAAATGACAATTAACAATCTTGCTCAAAATGTGTCTTCTCTACAACAACAAATTGCTTATATTGTTGGCATTATAACAGACAAAGGGAGATTGTTGGCATTCCAATTACAATGAGAGATTGTTGGCATTTCAATAAGGCTATTGAGAAGGTTGTTGATGATTTTGGATATAACTGATTAAGGATAATTACTGTCTTAATATTATTATTTTGTCATTGATGTCAAGATATTGATTTTCTAATTCGGTATGATGTTTCCATATCTTAAGAAGTATGTTTTAAAGAGAATTAAGATGTCGGTAAAAGACACAGAAAGAATATGATGAATAAGGAGAGGAATAAGTTATTCAATGGGCAACTATTATTGAGTTAGACAAAGATGAGATCATGGTGGTTTAGATTGTTTTGATATCTTACATATGTTATTGTTTGTAAGGTTAATGCTATACTATGTTACCGAGCAAAGAACCTAGTCGGTAAACCCTAAAGAACCTAGTGGGTAAACCCTAAGGTTATTGCTATCGGTTAATGAAGGCAAAATGTAAACTGAGTGAAGTTTAGTATTCACCGAGTTGCAACCGAGTAATAACAGAATGCATTGAATGAATAAAAGCATTATTTAATGAAGGAAGCTGATGAGCTGGAACTGATTAAATGATTGGTATGCCATGCATCAAGTTTGTTAAAGAATCTATGGCAAAGGAAAATCAGCAAGAAGATCTATAGCTCAGATTGAACTGCAATACCCTAGCACAAGTTCCAAGAAATGTATGCAGGTTCCAAGGTGAGGTAAAAAAAATTTCAGATCAAAGGATACATTGAACCTAGTCAAGTTTGAAGATCTGATGGCTATGATTGATCATAGGAAATGTGATCAAGGAGATTAAGTAGTTAAAAAGTTGTTTATAAATAGGGAACTGTCGATAAACAATGCATGCGGGCAAATGTAAGCACAGGGATGCTACATAGTATTTACCGAGCACTGAAGCTTGAAGACCTGTTTGAGAAATAGAGTATAGAGCCCAATAGAGGACAAGATAAGTCCTATGAATAGATTGCATTGAGCAGATAAGAATCTCCTTTAGCATTTTAGATGTGAAGTTGTAGATAGATTTTTATTACTGTTATTTTGTGAAGTAACATAAAATCTCTTAACTGAGTGGACTTAACAGTCTTATTTGTAAATCCTCTAGCAAGGTGACATTCTGATTGAGTGTTTGAAATCCTTTGACAAGGTCACTTCTAACAAAGTGAAGATCCTAATAGATCTGAGGGAAATCCATTAACCGGGTCACATCTAGCAATGTGTTTGTAATCTTTAACATGATTTGCTTTTAACCGAGCATACTCTAGAAGAGTATATTTCTTAGTGGGTTCGAAATCTCACAGTGGTTTTCCCCTATTTGGGTTTCCACGTTAAATCTGGTGTTATATGTTTTGTGATCTTATCTATTTATGACTTTTCATGCTTTACAGTTTTTCTATTAAAGCTATCGAGGTTGAATCTGTTGATTTCATGGAAGTTTAAGTTTGTATGATTCACCCCCCCTCTCATCTTGTTAGCTTGGCATCTATACTTAACAATTAGTATCAGAACTATCAATTGGTATCAGAGCTTTGGACTTCGGAAGAAAAGTTTGAAAGTACTTGAGGCAAAGATCCAAAGATGTATAAGAGGGATGCACCGAAGCTGAACAAGTCTAGTTTCTCTACATGGCAGAAAAGGATGAAGCTGCACTTATTAGGAGTTGGAGAATATGCAACATATTATTTGGAGAATGATTTCATTACACCGAGCACCTATCCATTGACAATGGAAGAGATAAAGGCAAAGCAAGAACATATTCAAGCAATGATAGAAATAACATCTGCATTGACCAACTCAGAGTTTAATGATCTAGAAGGCTGCAATGATGCCAAGGCAATGTGGGACAAGCTCATATCTGTGTATGGTGGTGATGAACATGTTCAAAGAGCAAAAGTGGATAGTCTAAGAGGACAACTTGAATCTATGAGGATGAATGAAGGTGAGAACATAATCGAGTACAGTACAAGACTAAAAGAAATTGTCAATCAAATCAAAGGAGCAGGTGGAACTATTCAAGAAAAGGATATAACAAGTAAGTTGTTAAGAACCCTTCTACCAGCTTATTCAGTCTGAGTCTCTACAATCAATGAATTGAGGTCTGTACCCAATTGTTAGGGTTTCAAGTAGATCCAAAGCAAATATGAACTAACAATTATATGCAGATTTAAATACAAAAGATAAAGAAATAAAATAGGACATAGATAACACAAAGATTTAACGTGGTTCACCCAGAATGGGTTACGTCCACCATACACAACCGTCCAATCTTTCTTATTATCCAGCAAAAATAGTACATCAACCTTACAATGCCTTAAGCATCTCAGCCGCTTAAAACATGCATTTTTAAGGCAACAAACAAAGTCGGTCTTTCTAGGGTTTTATTACAATGTCGGTTTTCATCAACGAAAAATGGCAAAAAAAAATTTCTCGGGGGTTGTCGCCCCCGAACCGTTGACCGGGGCCCAGCCCAGCCCTGGACCCCGGCGAGGATATGTGCTAAGTGTACAGTACTTTGCTGATTAGTCACCACATTTCAACAATCTCCCACTTGGAGATTGATCAAGCTCCACACCGAACAATCTCCCACTTGAAGACTGATACTACACGACACCACTGTACATGCAACATCTGCTAGATAAAACACTAGGACTTGATTGGTATAAATTCCACAATTATCAATCAAGAAGACCAACAGAAACTGATGAAGAAATCAGCTTCTCCTGTGGAACTGCCTTTGTGAACATATCGACAGGATTCTCACTTGTGTGAATCTTCTCAAGCTGTAACTGACCCTCCTCCAAAATAGTCCGGATGAAGTGGTATCTGAGCTGAATGTGCTTTGTCCTTGAATGAAAAGTAGAGTTCTTCGCAAGATGAATGGCACTCTGGCTTTCAGTATACAATGGGCTATCCTCTTGTGTCTGACCCAATTCCTTCAGAAAACATTGCAACCAAATCATCTCTTTGCTGGCTTCTGTAGCAGCAACATACTCAGCTTCAGTGGTTGAAAGTGCAACAACCTTTTGCAGCCTAGAAATCCAACTGACTGCAGTTCCCCCTATAGTAAAAACATACCCTATAGTACTCCTCCGTGAATCAATATCACCCGCCAGATTAGAGTCAACAAATCCACTTAGAGCAGCATTAGATCCTTTGAAACATAAAGCCTTCGTAGTAGTTCCTTTCAAATACCGAAGAATCCATTTCACAGCATTCCAATGTTCCATACTTGGATTACTCATAAACCTACTCATAACTCCCACTGCATGTGCAATATTTGGCCTTGTGCATACCATTGCATACATCAGACTACCAATAGCTGATGAATACGAGATGTTAGACATTTTATTAACCTCTTCCTGTGCCTTTGGGCACATCTCCTTAGTCAATTTGAAATGACTAGCCAAAGGTGTACTAACTGCTTTTGCATCCTGCAAGTTAAATATTTTCAACACCTTCTTTATATACTCACTTTGAGACAAATTCAAGGTTCTATTTTTCCTGTCCCATGTAATCCTCATACCAAAAATTTGCTTAGCTGCACCCAAATCCTTCATAGCAAATGACCTGGCTAATTTCTATTTAAGATAATTTATATGTTGCATGTTAGACCCAGCAACAAGCATGTCATCAACATAAAGCAACAGGATAATATAAATGCCATTATCAAATCTCTTAAAATATACACAATGATCAGAATGACATCTATGATAACCCTGTTCAGCCATGAAACTATCAAATTTTAAATACCATTGTTGGGGTGCTTGCTTTAGGCCATACAGACTTTTCTTCAACCTGAACACCAAGTTCTCCTTACCTTTGACCTCATATCCCTGTGGTTGCAACATGTAAATTTCCTCCTCCAATTCTCCATGGAGAAAAGCTATTTTGACATCTAATTGTTCAAGATGTAAATCATCTACAGCCACAAGACTAAGTACAGTTCTAATTGAAGTCATTTTTACAACTGGAGAAAATATTTCATCATAATCTATACCCTTTTTCTGTGCAAAACCTTTTACCACAAGTCTGGCCTTATATATTTTCTGACCTCCTTCCTCCTCCTTCAACCGATAAACCCATTTGTTAGGCAAGGCTCTTTTTTCTGCAGGTAAAGGGACTAAGTCCCAGGTCTTATTTTTCATCAAGGAGTCCATCTCCTCTTTCATGCCTAGCTGCCACTGTTGTTTGGCATCCACCTGCATTGCTTCTTCATATTCTTCTGGTTCACCAGAATCCGTTAATAAAATAGAATACAAAGAAGGAGAAAATATTTCAGGGGGTCTACTTGTCCTCGTAGAACGTCTAACACTTACAGGAGTTTGTGGGACAATCTGTTGTTGCTGAGCATCAGGTACCTGTGGCATTTCATTTTCAAGAATCTCATCCAACACCACATATTCTTGTTTGTCCTGTTCATGCTTCTTTTCCTGCATCTGTTCTTTATACATAACCTTCTCATTGAATATAACATCTCTACTTCTAATTATTTTCTTATTTTCAAAATCCCATAACCGATAGCCATATTCATCTATCCCATATCCAATGAAGGTACATTTCTGAGATTTAGCATCAAGCTTGGTTCTGTTTTCTTTATCAACATGGACAAAAGATTCACAACCAAAAGTTTTTAGAAAAGAATAATTTACCTTTTTACCAGTCCATGCCTCCTCTAGAATACCACCATCCAAAGGGGTTGAAGGTCCACTATTTATCAAATAGACAGTAGTATGTACAGCATCTGCCCAAAAATGTAAGGGCAATCTAGCATGCAATCTCATGCTCCTCGCACATTCCATGGTGGTCCTATTCATTCTCTCTGACACACCATTTTCCCGTGGAGTTCCTGGAACTATCTTCTGCTTTCGAATCCCATTTAAGGAACAGTAATCTTCAAATGCTTTGCTGCAATACTCACCTCCATTATCCGATCTGAGACACTTCAACTTTTTTCCCGTGTCATTCTCAACCAAAGCTTTCCATTTCTTAAAAGTTTCAAAAACATCTGATTTTTTTTTTAGGAAATATACCCATGTTTTTCTGGTTGAGTCATCAATAAAAATAACATAATAACAAGAGCCACCAAGAGATGATACCTGAGCCGGTCCCCATACATCTGAATGTACAAGCTCTAACTTCTCACTCTTCTTCTCTTTCCCAACCTTGAGAAATCTGACTCTTTTCTATTTACCATAAACACAGTTTTCACAGAACTCTAAATCAATCTTCTTTAGTCCTGGCAATAGATTTTTGGAGTGAAGGATTTTCATCCCTTTCTCACTCATGTGCCCAAGCCTATGGTGCCACATTATCGAATCTGTTCTTGCAACATTTATTGTTGTTGTCCCTGCAATAACTTTATCTGTAGCAGCTAAGGTAGAGTAAGTGTTACCAGTACATAGATATAATGTGCCTACCTTTGCACCTTTAGCTACTACTAATGATCCTTTAGTGACCTTCCACATACTGTCTGAGAAGGTAACTATGCAACTTTCACTACCTAGTTGCCCTACAGAAATTAAATTTCTTCTTAAATTAGGAACATGTCTTATCTCCTGCAGAAACCAGTCATTACCATTCTGCAACTTGATCTTTATCTTTCCTTTTCCAACAATTTGACAGGGCTCATCATCACCCAAATATACCTGTCCAAAATCACCTTGAGCATAATCTAGAAAATATTTTCTATGGGGTGTGGCATGAAATGAAGCCCCAGAATCTATTACCCAGGAATCATTAACATTATCCAAACATAAGATTAAAGCATCTTGTAAAGTAGTACTTGCAATATTAGCTTCCTTACTGTCATTTTCATTTTTGTCTCCTTCTTTGTTTTTCCGAGACCAACAGTCTTTCTTTAGATGACCAAGCTTTCCACAGTACCAACAATCTTTCTTTCCTCTAGATTGAGAGCGTCCTTTCTTTGACTTCCCTCGTGACTTCTCATTCCCATGGCCTTTTCCTTTTTCCTTTGATCTTCCTCTGTTCTCCACATTCAAAACACTACCCAATGATGTTGGAGTCTCACCTATGCTTTTCCTTCGCATTTCCTCGATTAGGATAACACCAACAATATCATCAAATACCAAAGTATTTTTACCAGAGACAGAGTTACTTACAGCCATAACCAAGCTATTCCAGCTTTCTGGCAAAGAACATAAAATCAAGAGAGCTCTAACCTCTTCTACAAAGGTAATTTTTACCGAAGACAATTGACTGGTAATTGTATTAAATTCATTTAAGTGCTCTGCTATAGATCCTCCCTCACTCATTTTCAAATTAAACTAACGCTTCATAAGAAATACCTTATTCGAAGCCGAGGGTTTCTCATACAACTTAGCCAATGTTGCCATCAAATCTACAGACATTTTTGCTTCTGTTATATTGAATGCTACATATGACACAAGGCACAATCGAATGGATCCCAGTGCCTTTCTATCTAAAATGTCCCACTCTTCATCTGATATTGTGGTCGGTTTCTTTTCCTTTCCTTCCAATGGCCACCACAAATCCTTTTGATACAGGTAATCCTCTATCTGCATTTTCCATAACTGATAATTCTGGCCATTAAACTTTTCGACCTTGAATTTGGGATCCTCTATTGCTCCCACTCAAATCTGAAAGTCCTGCCAATTTACAGAAACCCTTGCTCTGATACCAATTGTTAGGGTTTCAAGCAGATCTGAAACAAATATGAACTAACAATTATATGCAGATTTAAATACAAAAGATAAAGAAATAAAACAAGACACAGATAACACAGAGATTTAATGTGGTTCACCCAAAATGGGTTACGTCCACCATACACAGCCGTCCAATCTTTCTTATTATCTAGCAAAAATAGTACATCAACCTTACAATGCCTTAAGCATCTCAACCGCTTAAAACATGCGTTTTTAAGGCAACAAACAAAGTCGGTCTTTTTAGGGTTTTATTACAATGTCGGTTTTCATGAACGAAAAATGGCAAAAAAAAATTTCTCAGGGGCTGCCGCCCCCGAACCCTCGCTTTTCTCGGGGGCTACCACCCCCAAACCCCTGCTTGGGGCCCAACTCAGCCCCAAACCCCGACGAGGATATGTGCTGAGTGTACAGTACTTTGCTGATCAGTCGCCACATTTCAACACCAATATGCCAATTTCTTTGGATGCTACTATCGGTAAGATACATGCATTTGAGTTAAGTAATTTTGATAATAGTGGGTCTTCGGTAAATAAAATAGAATCTGCTTTTAGTTCTTTTCATATTGGTGAATCTGATGATTACAATGATAGAATGAGTAAGTACACTAAAGGGGATCACAGTGGAGCAAGTGAAATATTTCCCAAGAACATGGAAAAAGTGCACAAATTGTATAAGGAAATCAAGAAGCAAGAAGAGTTTGAAGCACTATTAGCCAGAAATTTACCGAGAGGTAAAGGTAAGTATAAAGGGAAACTACCTTTGAAATGTTTTAACTGTGATAGAATAGGACATATGGCTTCTAATTGTCTTGACAGAGAACCTAGTGAAAAGAGAGATCATTGAGATGACAGACAGAAAGATGATCATTACAAAGGATACCAAGATTTCAGAAGAAGAGATAGAAAGTCATGCCTAATAGCTGATGAAGAATCCAGTGATGATAAATCTGATGAAACTGATACAGAGGAAGTAGTTTATGTGGCTATCAAAGATGGAGCAGATGAAGAAAGGTATGAAGAAAAATCCCTAGTATCTCACATAAATAAAAATGATTCTTGGATCATAGATAGTGGATGTTCACATCACATGACAGGTGACAAACTCAAGTTTGTTATATTAGAAGATTATGATGGAGGTTATGTAAGATTTGGTAATGATGCACCTTGTCCAGTAAGAGGTAAAGGATCTATAACACTTCTTGACAATGCTAAATGTGATGATGTTTATTGGGTTGAAGGTTTGAAATACAATTTGTTGAGTGTAGCACAACTAAACAATACATGATACTGAATAGAGTTTCAGAAAGGAATTGTCAAAGTTCATGACAAGCATGCAAAGTTAGCAACTACCGAGACACAAACAAAAGGTAACACATTTCACCTTGACTCAACTTGGAATAAGTGTCTATATGCAAAGATAGATGATACTTGGTTATGGCATAAAAGGTTTTGTCATGTAAATTTTGATAATCTGATCAAAATAAGTAAGACGCACCGAGTAAGAGGTCTATCGAGTCTTGAGAAACCTGAGAATGCTATGTGTCGAGGATGCCAGATGGGTAAGATGACAAGATCAAGCTTTACAAGTAAGTCCTACACTTCTAAGGGAATTTTAGATCTTGTGCATACTGATCTTTGTGGTCCTATGAAAGTTTAGAGTTATTATGGTGATAAGTATTTCATATTATTTGTGGATGATTATTTAAGGATGATGTCAGTTATGTTTTTAAAAGAAAAATCAGAAGCTTTTCAAATGTTTAAATGGTACAAGGCAAGAGTTGAAAATGAAACAGGAAGACAACTGAAATGTCTTAGATCTGATAGAGGAGGAGAGTTCACCTCTGATGAGTTCAACTTATTCTGCAATGATCATGGTACAAAAAGACAAGTCACTATACTGAGAACTCCACAACAAAATGGAATTGCTGAAAGAAGAAACAGATGTATTGTGCATTGTGCTAGAACCCTGATGATTGAAAAGAAAGTACCACAAAATTTTTGGAGAGAAGCAATAAGCACAGCAGTTTACACCCTGAACCGAGGACAATTGAAGAAAGGAACTTTGAAGACACCATATGAAATTTGGTATGACAAGAAACCCAATGTAAGTTATTTTAAAATCTTTGGAAGCAGATGCTATGTAGACAAAGATGATAGAAATGGAAAGTTTGATCAGAAAATTGAAGAAGGAACATTTCTAGGTTATTCTTCTAGAAGCAAAGCATTTAAATGTCTGATCAAATCATCAAACAAAATAGTAGAAAGTGCAAATGTGAAAATTGATGAATTTGCAAAAAGAAATGATGAAGGAAATTCCAAGGAACCAAAAGATTATGATGAATTTGTCTATGTTTAATCGACAAGTCCTACCGAGAGAACTGCTGGAGGAAATGAAGAGAATATCCAGTTACCAAGTGATGAAGAAGATCATACAGAATCTATCGAGCCTATATTAGCCAAGTATGTCAGAAGGAATCATGCATCAAGTCAGATTATAGGAGATAAGAATGATCCAGTGATGACAAGGAACAAACTGAGACAAAACACATGTCTGATATCTGAATTTGAACCAAGGATAGTGAAAGAGGCATTTAATAGTGAAGATTGGATAAATGCTATGACAGAAGAGATTGATCAAATCAAGAAGAATGACACAAGGAAATTGGTCCCAAGACCGAAGGACAAAAATGTAATCGGTACAAAGTAGATTTTCAAAAACAAGCTGAATGAAAAAGGTGAGGTCATTCGAAATAAAGCAAGACTAGTTTGCAAAGGTTATGATCAAGAAGAAGGAATTGATTTTGGTGAGAATTTTACACCTATGGAAAGACTTGAAGGAGTAAGAACATTGTTGGCATATGCTGCTTACAATAATTTCAAAGTATATCAAATGGATGTCAAATCTGCATTTTTGAATGGTATATTAGAAGAAGTTTTTATTGAACAACCTAAAGGATTTGTTGAAGGAGAAAATAAAGATCAGGTATGTAAACTAAAAAAAGCTTTATATGGTCTAAGGCAAGCACCTAGAGCATGGTATGAGAGATTGCATTCTTATTTAATCAAGATTGGTTTTATAAGAACTAGTGAAAACAGTAATATGTACATGAAGAATGATGAAGACAAAGGAATACTAATCTCAGCCATATTTGTTGATGATATTATCTTTTGTGGTAATGACTCCTTATGCAAGAACTTTGGAAATGAAATGAGAAAAGAATTTGAAATGTCATTAATTGGTGAGATAAAGTATTTTATAGGTCTACAGATATTGCAAATGAAAGATGAGATTTTCATTACTCAATCCAAGTACATAAAAGAAATCTTGAAGAAATTTGGAATGGAGGATTCAAAATGAGTAACTACTCCTATGACTACCAACTGTAAACTATCAAAGAATGATGAATCTGCATCTATTGATGAGACACTTTATTGATCTATGATTGGAAAGTTGCAATATGTTGTTCACAACAAGCTAGATATAGCACATGCAGTAGGTATAGTTGCAAGATTTTTTGCAGATCCCAAGGAAACACATATGACAACAATCAAGATAATTTTTAGATACTTGAAAGGCATTGAGGATTATGGCTTAGTATATCAGAAATGAAATGATTTTGATTTAAAAGTTTATACTGATGCTGATTGGGCAGGCAACATTGATGACAGAAAAAGCACAAGTGGTGGAGCTTTCTTTTTAGGAGAAAGACTAGTAAGTTGGCTTAGCAAGAAACAAGGATGTGTTTCATAGTCAACAGCTAAAGCTGAATATGTTGCTGCGGCATTGAATTGTACCAATATAGCATGGATCAAACAATTGTTGGAAGGCATAAATGAGAAATTTACTGAGCCAATAACTATATTCTATGATAATACTAGTGCCATTAACATTTCAAAGAATCCTATAATGCACTTTAAGACAAAACACATCTCTATCAAATATTATTATCTTATAGAAGAAGTTCAAGAGAAGAAAGTGGTGTTGGAGTATGTTAGCACAAAGGAACAAATAGCAAATATCTTCACCAAGCCACTGCTAAGGGACACTTTTGAGTATCTCAAAAGCAAGTTAGGGGTCCTACCCCTATCTTCTACTCACTAACTGAGTTCAATGTAATCATCAATTTGATGACTCTAAAAAATACCTTTTAGGAGTTGATGCTGATTTACACACTTTAGGAGGTTTTCTAAAGGTGTGCAGGAAACAAAATAGGGAACAGGAAATGTAGACAATGCTCTGACTGAGACTGAGTTGATACCAAACAACAAAGGAATTACTTCACACAGGAAGAAATTATGTATTATTTTTCTTTTTGGCATTGTTGTCAAAGGGGGAGAAGACTAATGTATGGGGGAGAAGACTAATGATAGGGGGAGAGCATTTCAGAATCTCACAATAGTCTGAATCTGAATCAATTAGGTCAAATCAATTGGTTTTGCCATCAATGCCAAAGGGGGAGATTGTTGGCATTATAATAGACAAAGGGAGATTGTTGGCATTTCAATAAGGATATTGAGAAGGTTGTTGATGATTATGGATATAACTGATTTAGGATGTTTACTGTCTTAACAATATTATTTTGTCATTGATGTCAAGAAATTGATTTTTTGATTTAGTATGATGTTGCTATATCTTAAGAAGTATGTTTTGAAGAGAATTAAGATGTCGGTAAAAGACATAGAAAGAATGTGATGAATAAGGGGAGGAATAAGTTATTCAATGGGCAACTATTACCGAGTTAGACAATGATGAGATCATGATGTTTAGATTGTTTTGATATCCTACATATGTTATTGTTTGTAAGGTTAATACTATACTATGTTACCGAGCAAAGAACCTAGTCGGTAAACCCTAAGGAACCTAGTCGGTAAACCCTAAGGTTATTGCTATCGGTTAATGAAGGTAGAATGTCTACCGAGTGAAGTTTAGTATTTATCGAGTTGCAACCGAGTAATAACAAAATGCATTGGATGAATACATGCGTTATTTAATGAAGGAAGCTGATGAGTTGGATATGATTAAATGATTGATACAACGTGTATGAAGTTTGTTAAGGATCTATGGCAATGGAAGATGGATAGGAAGATCTATAGCTCAGATTGAACCACAATACCCTAGCACAAGTTCCAATAAATGTATGCAAGTTCCAAGGCGAGGTAAAACATTTTCAGATCGAAGGATACATTGAACCTAGTCAAGTCTGAAGATCTGATGGCTAAGATTGATCATGGGAAATGTGATCAAGGAGATTAAGCGGTTAGCAAATTGTTTATAAATAAGGAACTGTTGATAAACAATGAAGATGGGCAAGTGTAAGCACAGGGATGCTACATAGTGATTACCAAGAACATAAGCTTGAAGACCTGTTTGAATAATAGAGTAAGGAGCCCAGTAGAGGGACAAGATAAGTCCTATGACTAGATTGTATTGAGCAAATAAGAATTTGCTTTAGCATTTTAGATGCAAAGTTGCAGACATACTTATTACTGTTGTTTATTTGTAAGTGACAGAAAACCTCTTAACCAAGTAGACTTAATAGTCTTATTTGTAAATCCTCTAGCAAGGTGACATTTTGATTGAGTGTTTGAAACCCTTTAACAAGGTCACCTCTAACAAGGTGAAGATCCTAATAGATCTGAGGGAAATCCCTTAACCGGGTCACATCTAGCAATGTGTTTGTAATCTTTAACAAGATTTTCTTTTAACCGAGCATACTCTAGAAGAGTATATTTCTTAGTGGGTCCAAAATCCCACAGTGGTTTTTCCCTATTTGGGTTTCCACATTAAATCTGGTGTTATATGTGTTGTGATGTTATCTATTTATGAGTTTGCATGTTTTATAGTTTTGGTTACATATATCTGTTAAAGCTATCGAGGTTGAATCTGTTGATTTCATGGAAGTTTAAGTTTGTATGATTCAATGTTAGCTTGGCATTTGTACTTAACAATTAGTATCAGAACTATCAGTTGAGATCCCTCAATTGGAACTCTATAATGGAAAAGGTGATCCTCTTATGCATGTCAAAACATTTCAAACCTTGTGTACTGATTTTGTTAATGATCAAAGATTACTTGTAGAATTGTTTACAAGAACACTAAGAGATAAGGCTTTACAATGGTATTACTCTTTGTCTTCTTATTCTATCACTTCCTTTCAACAACTAGCAAATGCTTTCATCCAACAATTTCAAAACAACATTGGTCCTAAAATCACTTTGACTGCTTTAATACATTATAAACAAGGTGTTAAGGAAAAAGTGACTGGTAGATATAAGCATTTGTGTTCTCCAATTTATTTTCATGTACCTGATAATGATATTCAAATAATTTTCATTTCTATTTTGCAAAAAGATATCAAGGAAAAGCTTCTTTTGTTTGAGTTTACTTCCTTTCTGTAGTTGTACGCAACACTCCACAATTATCATCTGGCTATGAGTCAAATGGAGTAATCAAATCCTATGGCTCCAAGTGATAAGTGGAAGAGTGTTCAACAATCGTTTGTGAAGTTCAAACCAACAAAAAGCTTCATCAAGTTCAATGATTCAATCAACAACAACCATGTGAATGCTACAACAGGTGTTCCTTCTATTTCAAAATTCTTCCAAAGAGAAAGACAATTTACTCCTTTAAATGAATCTTTACATAGTATTATGTCTCAGTTGTTGCACATAAATGTCATCAAACTTCCTCCTATAAAATAAATTGATCCTTCTAAAATGGCATCACCTTATTTTGATAACTATTCTTTTTGTCAATTGCATCATCAACTTGGTCATGACGCTGAGAAATGTTTTTCATTGAAAAATAAGATTCAAGACTTGATTGATAATAATACTATATCTGTGGCAGGTGTGAATGATAAAGGGTATACATTAGTAGCTCCTCCTAATCAAAATCTTAATATTTTCACTAATCCCTTGCCATCTCATACCTCTAACATTATTGAGATTGTGCCTAATTCTCTCTCTTCTAAAGAATTCACTTCTATGTCTCCAAACTTGGTTAATATGGCAGAAACACATGATATGCCTAAAGATCCTAGTATTACATTTGACTCTAGTGAGACCATTAGAGCACCCAATGGCCCTTTATACGTAGTTGCAAAGGTTAAGGATATCCCTTGTCATGGTGCCCTGATTGATCCCTCTTGCATGGTTAATGTCATAACTAAAGAGTATCTTTTCTTTTTACGATTGCATAAACCAATATATGATGCTTCTAATGTGGTTGTGAAGTTATTTGATGGTTTCTATTGTCCTACCATTGGTTCTATCACCCTTCCTATTGAGGTTCATACTAAATCCTTGGATGTGGACTTTGTTATCATACCTTCTTCTGAGAAATTATGTGTGAAGTTGGGCTATCCTTGGCTATCTTCCATGAAGGCTATTGCTTTTCCAATACAAAAATGTTTGAAATTTCCTCATAATGAAGAAATCATAACCGTGAACCATAGCTTATTTCATCCATCCGAAAGAAGCCCCGATGCTCCTATTGATCTCTTTTGGCCTAAAAAATTTCAATCTCTTCCATTAAGGAGCGATCCTCTTTTTAAATCTTATCAATAATGGAAGAATGATATGATATTATCCTTAAGTAAACCTAGATATCCAACACTTGATATTCCCATTATTCTTCAAGATAAGGTTCTTCCCCTCACGGATAGAACTAATCTTCCTCCTACGGAAGATCATCCACCTATACCTATGGATGTGACTTTACATTCTCTTAAGGAGAACACCAATATTATTCCTAAGGTTTGACCTATACCTCATCCTCATGATGGACCTGGTCTCCTTCCTACACCTAATATTCCTCCTTTCTATGGCGCAGTTCCACCTTCTTCCTCTTATTGAGAGAAGAGGCTTGCTTCTCCTATTGTTCAACCAAAAAGAACTCAACCTAAACCTTCCACTATTAAGGAGAGAAATATTCCTACTTTTTCAAGTGTTCCTCCTCCTTCTCAACCTTCCACTAAGACTCGATGTAATTGTTGTGTGAGAGAATGCTGACGAAGACATCGTGTTCGAGCTCGTGAAGCTATCCCTCAAAATACTCAATCTCCTCAAACTCCGACAGTTGACATGATTCCCTTTTCTCCTAAGCAAGATGTTCAACCTAAATCTCCAATTCATAAGTTTCACAAAACATGTGATGGTTTTACTCCTATTCATGTTCTTTCTCCTCTTTCTTTAAATTTTGATGAAGAAATGTGTGAAAATGGTATTCATAATGGCAATACAACTCCTAATGCTTCTGATAGTGAGTATGAATATGTTGATGTGGACAATCATTTATCAGATGATTTTTACAAAGCCTAATCCTAACTCAAATCAAACAAAGTGACTTACAACATGATCATAGTCTTTGTTTGGATCTTGAGATAGCTCCATCTATTGTGCTTGATATTGCTCATCTGGCATGTTGCCCGCCTTCCCAAAATAGTGATCAACAAGATCAGGAGGCGGATGTTGTGCTAGATTAGAAATATTAGCACTATAGATCTTTCTCTCTCTCCTTTCTTTCTCTTTTGTGACCATTCTTCTATGTGTATCTCTGTTCTTCTATTGTTCCCTTAACGTCTACTTGGGGATGATGCAAAGCATTGAGATCTTTTCTTGGTCTCTTTCATGTTGACTCAAAAGATATCCTCTCTTCCCTTTATTCTAAGGTAGTTTCTTTCTTTGGGGAATGATGATTATTATATGCATATACATACATGATATACATGAGTAATCATACAACATACTGACCCTGGGGAAAGTGACACTACCTCATGTTTTGTGTTCATTATCCTTGGATTTATTCCATGATTGGGGGCTAAATCCTCGCAATAATGTGCTCCCTTTCTTCTCTCTCTATTGGTTGTACCCTACCTTAAAGCAATCACTCCCGATAAGGCATGCATGATCGCTTTAATGTGGGGGCATACACTCCGCTCATATTTTCCTTCTTGTGATACTTAGAATTACTTAGTGAACTTTGTTTTACTTTGTAATCTTTGGTATCTTTTCTTTCATGACTCATAGTGAAGGGAAATTCTCTACTTGCAGCCATGGTTCTCCCCTTCTTGATCTTCCCTTTTACTTTGTTAATCAAAGTTGTAAGATCCTAAGTCCATTGGGGGCTTGGCGTATCTTGCCTCCTTGACGTGGTTTCAATCTTGTTTCCTTGTACTTTACTGACAGTATTGACATATGCTTATACTCATGTTAAAGTGGGGGCTAAATGTAGTATCATAAAATTGTGACCGTAGAAATTTTCAACTACATTAGGGTCCTCACGCATGCGAGTTCGAATACTCTAGCTTGATTGGAGACCAGAGATTGCTCAACCTTCTGAAACAACTTCTTCCTTGGCCTTTGCATCACCCCATCCATACTCTGCTCTAGAGAAAGGGGTAGCACAAGGGCATGGTTCCACTGCCCCCCCTTGGATAGGGGCATGGTGTCCATGTCCTCCTGGGACAGGGGCACCCTTGTCCTTGCCCTATTTTTGGGCAAGACCCTTCTTAGGGTTGCATTGTTGGTTGTGCATTGGGCAGGAAAATCCCCTGATGTTGGCTTGTGACAAAAATCAGATCCCCTAACATTTATTTAAGGGGAATTCATCCTCTCATTTTCATAAGTTGGATAGGCCAAAGCTGGATAGGTTCAAGTTGCATAAGCAATCAAGCATTCAAGCATTTTTTTCCAGCATTGAGCATTCACAAGTCTCCTTTCAAGGTTAGGTATTGAATTCAAGTCAAAGATTCAGCCATTGAAGAGGAGATTGATTCCAACATACAATTCCACACAATAATTTCTATCAACATTGCCATTACAACATCCCTTGAGGTGATTTACAATTCAGTCTTTCATTTACAGCTACTTGCGAGTAATTTCTTTCATTACTTGGTTAATTCCAAAACTGGGGTTTGTCTGGAAAACCCCCAATCCCAACCCATTTTCCTCTCTTTTCTATGTGTAGGTTGCAGTTGCACAGCTATACTTTTGGATCTAGGCTCCATTTGCAGAGGCAGAAAAACCCTTTTCGTTTCGCGGATTTTTCGGAAGATAGTGTACATTCCCACCACGGTCCAGGTAACTTTTCCTCAAATTTGTAGGGTGACTTTCTCTCGACATATTACTGCTAGATTCATGTGCACAACTTCATCTCATATTCCGATCTCAAGTTATAATCAATTCTTTGTCACTTTTGGACTACATAATTTAATCAATTTCCTTTCCATTTCCAACAAGGAAGAGGGGATCAACTTAACATTCCCAATTCATCAAAATTCAATCAACCATCTTCATGTGGAGAGATTGAATGTAGTGAATTATCCTCTCCTCTTCCTAATGTAACATGGTGAAAAGTATTTGAAGGGTAATCAATAGTGAAACTCTCATCTCTCTTTGAGGGAAAGGGTGGTTTCCTTCATGATATTTCATTCACCTTTTTTCCACCATTACAAAAGCATCTTGTTTCAGGAATGATATATCCTATATAAGACATGATCAAAATAGCTAGTTCCAGGAAAGGTACATCCTATGTAAGACATGATAGGATGGAGCAGATCAGATGGATTGATAGAATTAATAAGATTGAGTGGATAAAGAACTGACTTTTTGTTGATATCATGTTGCAAGAAGATTCAGATGTGCGGATGTTGGTACATTTGAGGGAGTACCATAAAATTCT
Organism: Cryptomeria japonica; assembly: GCF_030272615.1. Taxonomy (NCBI): domain Eukaryota; kingdom Viridiplantae; phylum Streptophyta; class Pinopsida; order Cupressales; family Cupressaceae; genus Cryptomeria; species Cryptomeria japonica. The sequence goes on from NC_081411.1 coordinate 595,370,974, forward strand.
CTTTAGGGCGACAACATCTGGAGAGAGATGAGTCATCATTTTGATTGTGTATACACTATTGATGATTCTTGCAATAGATTTGGCCTTGGATAAGATGATATTTTGTAATCCTATGCATGAATGAAATACAAGCTAAATGCAAATGCAAATGTAAATGAAATACAAAGTTGTGATCAGACCAGTCACTGGGTTGTTGTGTTTTGTCATCATAGATATTTTTAAAATGTGGGAAGCAAGTACACACATCAATGGTATAATTAAACCATGATGACCTGAGGACTACTTTCCTGGATTTTGATATTGCAAGTTAGCACAAGCATCGAGGTATAATTGAACCAAGATGACTTGAGTGTTTATTGCATAAAATAATAAGTATTAACCATTTCTATATGCAAATTGAAAATGTCTTTGATGATACTCTGATGATCATGTATTAATGATTAATTTATAGACAACAGAGAAAAAAAATATCATGTTCCTTCCTTTTTCCTCTAGTCAAAGACATCATGGAGTCACTCAAAAATCATGATAGCAAAAATCAAGACATTAAAGTTGAACAATCATTGATTAAAGTGCGAAAAGCATTGGGCAAAAGATATCATCCATTGAAAAGTGTGTGTCGTGCGTAGACTAAGATGTGATAGGATGATGGTTGATAATTTGATCTCGTGTTTAACGTTGGACGTGTCTTAGTTTCATGTGACAAGAGTTGTCTAACTATTGGTCTACCTGTTTGATTAAGCCCAAAACGACAATTTTTTTGCCCCAAGCTAGGTGCAGGATTTTTCCCCTAGTCTAGAAACAAACTTTATTATGATAAACCCAATGATCCAAACCATGGTGAGAAATCACGCGTGAGGCTGATGTATGTACAAAGACATTATTATGAATATAAACAACACTGATGGAAATGAATGCAAGCGGAAGGATGCATGAACCAATAGTTGGAAGAGTTAGCTAGCAGATAATGCCTGTTTGCCAGGTTTTCACCATCTGTTTTTATTGCACTTTTTCTCATATGTGATTTTTTTTCTTTGTTTTCGCTGTGTTCGTTACTTTTGTATTTTCTGATTTTCCACTGTTTTTGGAGTTTTCTATTTTTTCACCATTTTTTATTTTTCTATTTTTTACTATTTTTTATTTTCCTACTTTTTCACTATTTTTTATTTTTCTACTTTTTCACTGTTTTTGGATTTTTTTTCTTTTCACTATTTTTTATTTTTTTGCTTTTTCACTATTTTTTATTTTTCTGCTTTTTCGCTGTTTTTGGACTTTTCTATTTTTTTTACTGTTTTTGGATTTTTTGCTTTTTCAGACATAATTTTTTTTCAGATGCATGCTATTGATGGGTTCCTCAAGCTTATCCTAATCCTATGTTGATAGTTGATATGCTCCTGATCCAAATACTGTTGTGACCACAAATGGACCTAACCAATTTGGTTCAAACTTCCCTTTCTTTTTTCGATCTGCTTGGTTGCGTGGATTTTCTTTTAGTACTAGTTCTCCAACTTGAAATGCTCTCGGTTTGACCTTATGATTATAACTTTGACACATTCTTTGCTGATATAACTTTAAATGATCAAAGGCATTTTGTCTTCATTCATGGATCAATTCTAACTCTTGTAGTCTAGATACTCATTGTTCTTCATCTGGGATAAGGCCTTTTAATGATACTCATAGAGAAGGTATCTCTACTTCAATTGACAGTATTGCTTCTGATCTATAGACAAGAGAGAAAGGTGTGGCACCTATTGGTGTGCAGATACTGGTACGATAGGCTCATAGAGAAGGGCTCAATTGAATATGCCAATCTCTACCAATATCATTCATTGCCTTTTTGAGGATTTTCAAAATAGTTTTGTTTGATTATTCTGCTTGCCCATTCCCTTGTGGATAGTAGGGTGTGGAAAATTTGTGTTGGATATTGAATTTATCACATACCTATTGTACATCCTGGTTCTTGAATGGTCCCCATTATCAGTCATAATGATCATGGGTATGCCATAGCGATATATGATATAGTTCAAGATAAATGTAGCAATTTTTTTTCCTGTGATATTGATGAGAGGTACTACCTCAATCCATTTTGTGAAATATTCTATAGCTACAAGGATGAATGTGTGACAATTGGATGATGAAGGATGTATCTTTCCTACTAGATCAAGACCCCATTGGTAGAAAGGCCAAGATTCTTCCAAAGCATGAAGCTCTTGTGCTGGTGCATGAATCAATTTTTCATGGATCTGACATTGTTTACATGTTTTAGCTATCTAAAAAGAAGCTTGTTCCATAATTGGCCAATAATAGCCCAAGCGTATATGTTTTTTCAAAAGGGTAAGACCACTTGAATGAGTGCCACAAATGCCATTATGGACTTCATGTAAGGCCTTCTCAAATTCTTCTTACTCGAGACATCTTAAGAGAGTATCGTCCAAACCTCATTTAAAAAGGGTATTTATGACAATTGTATAAAGGGAAGATTGACGAATAAAGTTTCTCTTTTGGTTCTTTGACAAGTCAGGAGGTAGGATATTATCTTTCAGGTATGTATAAATTTGGCCATAGTGGGAGGAATTATACCCAACAAGGTGACATATAATTTAGGAATCAAGACAATTATGAGCAGGGTAAAACAACTCTTCCACCAGGAATTCGTCACACTCTTGATTTTTCTGTGTCTACAATATAGAAGAAAGTGTTGCCATAGCATCTGCTGCTTTGTTGTCATTCCTTGGAATTTGCTAAAAAGTTATTTTGACAATGTATTTCTTGATATCATCAACCATCTTCTTATAAGGCATTAGTTTTTCATCCTTTGTTTTATACTCGTCATTGATTTGATTGATGACGAGCTAAGAGTCTCCAAAGACCCGAAGTTGTGTAATGTTCCATTATATAGCCATTTTGATTTCTATGACCAAAGCTTGATATTCTGCTATATTGTTGGTGCATTGAAAGCTTAATTTATATGCCTTTGGGATTGTGTGACCTTGTGGTGTGATGAATAGAATGCCTACTCATGATCCATGCTACATATATGAACGATCAAAGTATAATTGCCATGTTTTCATGGTGACCGTTAGGATATCAACATCGGGAAATTCAATATATAAAGGATGATCATCTGGAAGCGGTGCCTTTGCTAGTTGGTCAGCAATGACTTGGCCCATGATAGCTTTTCTATCTACACACTCAATATCAAACTCGCTCAAGATCATGATCCATTTTGCTAGTCTTCCCGTCAATGTCGCCTTGCTTAGCAAATACTTCAATGGATCAATTTTAACAATCAATGTGATGGAGTGAGATAGTAGATAGTGTCTTAATTTTTGAGAAGCAAACCATACCACCAAGCATTCTTTTTTGATTGGTGAATAGTTGAGCTCGTATCCCACTAATGTTTTGCTGATGTAGTAGATGGCTCATTATTTTCCTTCATTATCTTATTGTGCATGCAAAACTCCTAATGATACTTTTGTGGCTGATACATATAGTAAAAATGGATTTCTTGGAATTGGTGACATTAGGATGGGTGGTTGCATGAGATAAGCCTTGATTTTATTGAATGCATCCTCACATTGATGGTCCCACTTGAAATTAACATTTTTGTGCAATAGATGAGTAAATGATTGGCATTTATCTGCTAGCTGAGCAACAAATCTTCTAATTGATTGTAGTCTTCCTTGGAGTGATCTGAGTTGATTGATATTCTGGGGAGATGCCATTTCCATGATTGCTTTGACCTTGGCATGATCTACTTTGATACCCCTAGCTGAAATAATGTATCACAATAGCTTTCCTGAAGTAACACCAAAGGCACATTTCTTGGGATTGAGCCGTAGCTTATATTGTTCTAATCGGTTAAAGATCTTGTTCAGTATTCCTATACTATCTTCTCTATTGTATGATTTGGCCAATATGTCATCCACATAGTCTTCCATGAATTTATGCATCATGTCATGGAATATCATTGTCATAGCTCTCTGATATGTACCACCTATGTTCTTTAGTCCAAAAGGCATGACGTTCTAGTAGAAAGTACCCCATGGATATGTGAAAGCTGTCTTTTCTTGATCTTCAGGTGCTATTTTAATATGATTGTATTTGGAGAAACCATCCATTAGAGAAAATATGGAGTGTCCAGCAGTTAAATCCACAATGATGTCAATGTTAGGCAAAGGAAAGTCATCCTTTGGACATGCATTATTAAGATCTCTGAAGTCTGTGCATACTCTGATACTTTTATCTAGTTTGTAAATAGGAACGATGTTTGATACCCACTGAGGATATGCTACAGGTCTGATGAATCATACATCCAATAATTTCTTTAGTTTTGCTTTGATAAGAAGAGAAATATGAGGATGCATCTTCCTTAATTTTTGTTTAACTGGTTTGGCTCCTGGACTGACATTTAAGTGATACATAATAAGATCTGGATTCAACCCTGGAATGTCTGCATATGACCAGGTAAATTTGATTTGGCATCATGTGAATAATTCCATCTATTGTTGCAAATCTTGCTCTGATAGAGAAGTTGTTAGATGTAGAATCTTTGGTTGCTTTGTTATCCCAAGGTTAACCACCTCTTTTGGTGCGATTAAAATGTATGACCTTTCTTGATAGTACTTAGGTAAAGTGTCAAATCTCCCATCTTCTGATGCCTCAAGGAGGTTTTCACCATTAGATGTGTCCTTTCTTTTTACTTTTTCACGGTCTAATGTTTCCAAAATATGGTTTTTAGCATTAGACCTGATATTGTTTTCTTTATTTTCACTTTTGTGATTGGGAGATATGGCACCCACTTGATTGGAAGATGCGTTGTTAAAATTCTTGGTGGAAGTTGTTGTGGGTTCAATTGCATTAAGATATAAGGATATGGCATGGTCATTAGGAAATGTATCAATGACAATATGTCTTTCATTTTCCCAATCAATAAGTTCAGGATGGATTAGACGTAAGGGGTCCTCAGGTTGAGATGCTTCGAGGGTATTAAGGGTCATGATAGAGATGTCAAAGTTTTTGATATGTATTTCAATGTCTAGAACAATACTCTCATTAGAATGATCTATCGCAAGTAGCTCTTGATTGTCCTTGATTAAGTCCAAGTCAACCAAATGTGATTATAATTCAAGTGGGATAGTTCCTAACGTTTACCCAGCATACACATGAACTGCATTGACACCTACATCTTCTTCAAATCAAGTTTCTTTAGCTAATTGTTCAGAATGATAGGAATCCCATTCCCATTCATTAGAATCTGTCTCACTTGTAGCTTGTAATCTGCAGATTTGTTCATATAGTATTTTATTTGTTTCTTATGTTTTTCCTGCTATATCTTTTCTTCTCTCATATTCAACTTCTTCTGTACTGAGATTGAGTGTTGTCAAACTTTCTATCAGCTCTCGTTGATTTGTACTAGCTTCTTGCTTGTTTTGATTGAGAGTTAATGTTGCTTGGGAAGTGCCTTTAGTTTGTTTTTCTTGTTGATTAGAGGCTTGCTACTTTTTCCATTTCATGTTTTCTTATGCTTGTTGCATAGCAGATGTTTTTTCCCTTTCAATTTTAAGTTGTTCTTGTCTATTTTCATATTCCTCTAGTTGTTGGCTAGAAGATGTGTCCTCTGGTAGAGTAACTTGTCCATACCCTAATCCTCATTTGTATGTAGCCTACTGAGTTTGAGGTTGGATATGTTCTGATATACCTTCTTTTCTTTTTCCTACAAGAATTGTTCCCATGTATCCCATTTTTTGAAGAATGTTAAATCCTTTTCCATATTTTTCAGTGGGTATTATGACATTGTTGATCTTTTGTTGGACTTCTTCATCCTTATATATCCAATGTAGCACATCTTTGTCTTATGTTTCCTCTGATAAGGTCCCAACACTAAAAAATGCTCCATTAAATATTGGAAGATGTTTCACAGTTGGTTGTTGTTTAGAGTTTGAGGGTTTTCCATAGGATTTAGGAGAAAGTGGTAGTTGTGATAGTGAGTATTCTTTGTTCCCTCAATTTGTCAACTGCATTTGTTTTTCCATACTTGAAAAAATTGAGGCAAATGATTTTTCTTTGGATTGTGTGTTTGAAGATGATGCCTCTCTATTATGAGGAATAATGACTTCTTGAGCTAGTTTTAGATTACTACAGTACTGGAATGGATTTGAATCTATAGAGATTGTGATTTCCTACCCATTGTAGGGAAATTTTAGGCATTGATGATATGTTGATGGAACAACTTATATGTCATGTATCCAGGGTCTTCCCAAGAGTATGTTGTATGATAAGTCCATGTCTAGAACTTGGCATGCTGTGTCTTTTTGCAAAGGTCTCTCTTTGATGGGTAATATCATAATTCCCTTAGAGAAACATTCTTCTTCATCATATGCTTTGATGGTGATCTTTTTCTATAGATCAACTGCATCTTTTTAATAACCTCGAGCACGGACAAGACTCAATGAGAAAATGTTTAAGCTACCTCCACCATCTATTAGGACATGTTTAATGTGTGTCTTATGAATGAGAATTTCAATATGCATAGAAGCATTATGGGGATATTTCAAGGACATGTCGTCTTCTTCGGTGAATTATAAGCAGTGAGGGGTTGTGAGATGTCCCACCATGGTTTGAAATTAATCTATATCAAGATCTTTGGAAACTGTTGTATCTACTAGTTCTCTTTCAATAATATCTTTGTGTGCAGGTGAAATATTTAAAAGTTTTAAGATGGATATTTGCGCAGGAGTTTTTGGTAGTTGATCCACTAGATTATATTGTTTTGTAGTGGATGACATGTTAGTTGTAGTACCCGACAAAACAAATTTATCTTTGCTTCTTGTGATAGCATGAGTAGGTTCTTGATGTTTCTTTTATTTAACTACAATCACATTTACTACATTATCATATGCTTGAGCATAGTTCACATTTGCTTTACCTTTACCAATATGTGTTGTTGATGATTCACCCTTCTCATAGTTAGGAAGTAGAGTTTTGAAAGCTGTATGAGATTTGTCTATTGTATGTCCATCCACAATTATCAATCCATTATCAATCAAATCTTGGATGACATGTTTCAACGGATGACAATTATCCATGTGGTGTCCTTTGTTTTGATGAGAATCACAATAATGATTGTTGTTCCACCAAGAGGGTTTTATTTGAGGTTCATAGTTTCTTCCTTCTGGAAAAGTATTCAATTTGTTTGTGAGAAGTGTCTTTAATGCTGACCCAAGTGGTTCACCAATGTTTGTAAATTTCCTTCGAAAGAAATTGTTGAAAGTTGATTTTTGGTGATTGTTGTTTTGTTAAGCCGTTGTTGAGTGATGAGATAAATTGAAAACCGGTTGCTTTGTTTTTACATTGTTGTTATCCACTATCCCATCGTTGATGACATTTCTATTTCTATTCCAAAATTTTGTCTTATCATTGTTGTTGTTGTTATTATTGTTAGGAGGATGAACTCCTTCTTTGTATAGCTTCAACTCACCCTTCTTTACCATAGCTTCCTCCATTATTAATCATTTTTCCAAAAAAATGACGGCCTTGCATTTTTAGATGATAACTCATTTGATCATTTAGGTTATGGATTAATATGTCCATTTTCTCATATTCTGGCACCGTACGAGGATATCATGAAGCTAACTGCTTCTATCTCTGTAGAAATGTCATGAAAGGTTCTCCACTATGTTTTTTAACATTACATAGGTCTAGCATTGTGACCTCATGTTTTATGTTGTAAGGGTATTGTGAAACAAACTTATCCACTAATTCTGAGAATGATCTGATTCCAAGTGGACGTTTGGAGAACCATTGTATAACTAGTCCACTTAAGCTATTTGGAAATAATCTCATCAGGTAGGTATCCTCATGTGCAAACTCCATACTCATTGTGCAAAATTTTCGTATATGATCTTGGGGATCAATGCTTCCATCATATTTATTGTATCTAGGAGTTTAACAACCTATAGGAAATGGTATCATGTTTAGATTTCTATCGAATTGGTAAGGACAAATTTCTTGAAGTGAGTATCTTCTAACATTTCTTCTCTGCATATCTTGAATCTATTTTTGCAGTGTTTGTATTTGTTGTGTAAGAGTTGTGATAGGATTATCAATATGATTTATTCTTGTATAACCATGAATTTGCATTCTAGTATGATCTTGATCTCTTTGTGTATCATCTTGACCCTTTCTTGTGTCCTCATTAGATTTAGCTTTGTTGAGAATTTATACGTCATCCCTTTTAGGAATAGAGGTTTGCTCGTTAGTTCTTGTGTTATCAGGTATTGATGTGTCATCCTTTTTGCGATTGGAAATCTCTTCATGTCGTTCATTATCATGGGAAGGGTTACTTCTCTTTTTTCCTAATTTTCTCATTTTAAAATCTTGGGGGAGTGTAGCACTAGATTTTGCTAACATTAAGAAGTATTTTTCTTTTTCTCCCTCCAATATTTTCTCCATAAATTTATCAAATTTAGGATCTTGTTGATTTCTCTGATATGTTATTCTTTTATGTCCTCTTCTTGTATTTCATTTTGGTATTCCATGTTCCTATAATCTCTAGTCATTTCAAATGCTTTTGTTTTCATTTCAATAATCTTTTGTCTCTCTGCTCTAGTTAAAACGGGGATACATGTGTGTTGAATATTGTGCAAGTATTCGATTGTCTAAAAGGTATTTCGATAGGTGACCAACTATCAATGTAGATATAGTAGAGAGATATGACACGAAAAGATAATTCAAGTATTTGAAAGTTTGCAAGTTTTTTCGATCTTTAGTTTTGGAGTCCAATGATGATGATTTTGATAGGACCAAGTCCAATAGGAACAATATATCCTACGATGTGGGACAAGGTTGTCCTGACTAAATTTTGTAGTTTCATGATAGAGGATGATAGATCTTGATCACAAACTATGTTTTGACTGATCAATTTATCAAAGAGGTGATGATGCACTTTTGAGATGTTAGATCTTGAACTTGTTGAAGGTGAATACTTGAAAATCCTGGGGTGTCTAGTTCTAGAATCCAATTTGATAGAAGATAACTTGGCCGAGCGAACCAAGAAGACAACCTAAGCACAAAATGGTAGATATTAGGTGTTCATGCTTACTGTAAATTGACCAAGCTAACATGACAAATCTAAAAAATACATGCAAGAAGATAACTCTGGACTAATAGAGATACAAATTCGTACGATAATTTATACAGTCCCTAACGATAATTTAGAAAGAACCATATGACAAATACATATTCTTGTAAAATATTTTCCACATAACCATACGACAAATGATAACACAAACTTCCGCTAATCTGACTCGTACGACAATTCCTAGAGAACTAGATGGTAAATTATCTTTCTTGTATGACAAACTAGAAAGCTCGTACGACTGAGGACAAAGAAGAGACAAAATCTTTGTTTTGACATATTTTTGACCAAAAATGTTTGATGTTTTGATTATCTTTTCTAGTTTTAGATGTCTGAGTTTCTATTTCAGTGATGAAAACACAACAAGAACATGATATGATAAGTGACCTCAATCCTAGCATGCTAAATCCTAAGGAAGTTGGCTAAGAGAGAAAACATTTGCTTGCAAACTTAGGTACACACCCAATAGCTAATCAGAATACGGTTGTTGAGTCTCACGCAATAGATTCTCAATGTCGTATTATCCGACTCTAAAAGCTAATGGGGGCATGATATGGAAAGTGTCTTGGGAGAGTTACTATCTCTCTTGCATAAAGATTATCCCCCTTTCGGAGGGGAATTAGGTAGCTTCTATCTTAGGGTTCATAGTAAGGATTTTCATTTGGAATACCCCTTGCAGTCACGTAAGCACGATTGAGGCCTATAGACCAACAAGGTACCAAAACAAGAATTAGTCACACAAGCGTGATTGAGACTGCAACACCCTACTAAATGTTTGATATGCAAAATCTCATTAGAGAAGACTCAAATAATCCCATCCTTTGAGACTTTAATCCCAAGAGACCTATTTTTTAGAGTGAGTCGGAAAGATTAGGTCTAGCTGTACTCACTTGGGTCGTTCTCATAGGGTGATTACTTTTTCCCATCGTGATAGACCCGCTAAAAGTATTTAAATGTCAAACATAGAAGCGCTTCAAGGGTCAAGATTTCTAATTGTCCAAATGGACAAGAGCATACTCTCCTATCTTTTAGACAAATTCTCAGACATAGAAAACAAGATGTTCATTAACCATTAGCAAAATAAGTGTGCCTAGAAAACTTAAGAATACACAAAGTCTTGTTGACTTTCCTTAGGCAACCTGCAAAACAAATATGTTTTGATGAATTGAATCTTTGGCAAGCATAATCTTCAATGATCATCCTGCAAAAACTAGTTAGACCGCTAGAAAACTCACAAACAGACTAGGGTTAGCATTAGTAATAGCCAAATTGAAGCATAAAAACCCTAAAATGCATTCTGTTTTGGAAACCCAGAAGCAAAAACTTGTATAATTATTCTCACTTTCTCATACGAGTATTCTCACATACCCATACGACTGTACAAAGAAACTTGTATGGTACTGTAAAGGTACTCGTATGAGATTATGGAGCAAGCGTGGCCAGAAACCCATGAGATTTGAGATTTTAATGATAAGAGAGGCCAAGTAATTAGATTTACTACCCCACAGTGAGCGCCAAAATGTCATGGTTTTGAAGTAGCGTACCTACAGCTGCAACACAAACACTCAATAGATCATTACAATCATGGTTAGCAAATTTAAATCAAACAAAAGATAAACCATGACAAAGTGACCTATCACCTGCTAAGAGATGTGAGTGTGGATTCTCTCACAGATCTAGATAAGCAATCCCAGTGACTTGACTACACCTAGATGGAGGATTTAAAATGATATGATATGAAAGCTAGATGAATACATGATTATGTTAGATTAATCCAAGAGGATAATTATGCTAATGAGATGCATGATTAAGCTATGATGATGATGCAATTTGTTGGCATTCTACACTCACATGAGAATGGTTTACGTTGTCATTGATTGCAACCAAACGGTAACAGGATTCTATAGGTTCATTGGCAACACATACACCATCTACCAACACCGGCAGGCACAACAAGTTGATTCATCAACATCTAGTTTACACTGACAATAAAACATACTGGCACGCAGGCCAACATAAGACAAGTTTTGTTTATATGAATTGTATTATAATGTAATTAATCATCTGTAAGCTGACATGATGTATTGTAAAGACTCATATATGTATGAGATCTTATAGGTCATTTTGATATGAGACAATATACAAAATAGAAGAAATACAATTATGCAATAGATCATAGAAGATAGGTTATGTGAGCGAATATCATTTGCCGACATGTTTTTGGTTAAGGTTTCTGATTGAGCATGAACTGGTACTGAATCAAGCATTGCAAATGCTATTTTGAGCAGTACATTGTCTTGGATTTAATTATCCATTTTGTAGTCAGTGAGACTCTTTCATTGAGCAGCGCACTCTAGGTTGTTGGCCTTCCTGCATCTATAGGCCCCTATTGTAAGTAATATTTATTCATATTGGCCAGTGAGTAAATATTGTGGGTCACAAATCCAACCGAGGTTTTTTCCTTACCGGGTTTCCTCACCAAAATATCTTGTGTTATGGTGTGCATTTATGTTGTCTCTGTTATTTCTCTTTGTTGCATTATTACTTGTTTGCTAGTACATTAATTTGGGTTGCAAAGTTATAAATAAGTTCAAATATTCCATTAACTAGTTAGACATTGATTCACCCCCACCCTCTTAGTGCCTTTGGGACTGTCATTGCATCTAACAATTGGTATCAAAGCATGGTCCTCTATTTGCAAAAGCCTAATAGCTTGAGGAAGATTTTGAAACTGGTACCGATGGAGAGTTTGAGAAAACAGTTGGAAGGAGCTCTTGAAGATTTTGATACAGAAACATTAAAGAATATCAAACTTCAAGATGATCTGAGAACTGCCCAGGAATTCATTAAAGGACTTCTAGAGAACCTGGTTATAGCACAAAACAAGAGGAAGGAACTTCATGAGAAAATGCAAAAGCATGATGATGAAAAGGAAACTCTTAGGGATATTGCAGAGAAGTTGAGGCAAGAGAACACTAACATGAAGAATGAAATAAAATATTTAAACATGAGGCTATGTAAGGATATTGAAGATAGGAAGAAGAATGAAGAAGACTTGACTAGGAGACTTAATGATGGATCAAATGACAATCTGAGACTTTGTCATGAAAATGATATGCTAAAGACAAATCTGATTCACATGCAACATGATAAAGAGGAGCTTAGGAGATAAGTTTGCATTCTGGAAAATGCGTTGATCACTGCAAATGAATACAAAGACAAATTCAATAAAATTTCAGAAAGGCTTGATAACATGCTAAAAAGACAAAAACCTGATGGACATGTAATTGGACTTGGATTTGAACATGGAGAAAGTTCTGGGACTGCAAACAATCAAGATCACACTAAAGCGGTAAGACAACCTAATTCTTATAAATTTAATGGGAAATGTTTTAATTGCAACAAATTTGGTCATAGAGCAAATCAGTGCAGATTTAGAAATAATTAGAATACAATTACCCACCGGTCAATGTTTCAAATGCAATAAAGTTGGTCATAACTCATAAAATTATAGAATGAATATGAAATGCTATGTTTGTGGTAGATTTGGATATTTATCTAATCAATGCAGAACACAAACCAGTCAAGGACATGGAAAGACTATTTAGAGGAATAATGTAACTTGTTATGCATGTAACAAGATTGGGCATATTGCAAATTTTTATAGAAGCAAGCCTATAACAAAGAACAATAAAGGATCTAATGAGAAGGGAAAAGAAAAAGTAAACGAAAGAAAGAAAGAATTTTCAAAACAATGGATTAAGAAGAGAGATCAGAGAGTTGATGAATCTGTCTATGCACTGATAGAACAAAGTAATCCTCCACCGGTAGGAGATTCTTCATCTAACTAAGGAATAATCCTTAGAGGGTATGGTAGAAAACTGAAATCATGCATTCTGCCCTCAGGTGATGGTAAGAAGTTATATTTCTTCTTTACTGGCAGATATGTTAAGACTTCACTTAACTGACAAGAATTTAATGCGGTTGTTGGAGAAAATTTTGGTTATAAAGCACTGGATAACCCTCATTTCATTTCACCAAGCATCCAAGCATTCGAAGAGTGCAAAGAAAGAGCAAAGGTATTCTAAAGGCGAAACAACAAGGTGTTTTCAGGCATTCAAGGATTTCACAAGTCAAAAGGTATTTATCTTTCACAATGGCATCTTCATCTTCTATACCTAAATTTATTACAAACCCTACTGTGGTAGAAAACATTAAGTGCCTTGGACCCATGTTTGAAATCATTCCTTAGACTGCTAAGAAAGATGATTCCATTAGAGCCTTTTCTAAGATTCCGAAGGGAGTTGATCTGAATGTTCTTGAGGCTTATGCTAAGACACTTCTCAATGCACCTAGGAAACCTTTAGAAGAATTTTTTTGCAATGTTGAGACTATTGAGAGTGTTTTTTTGATACAAAAGCAGAGAAAAATAAGAGAAAAATTCATCAGAGATGCATCCAAAATGGCTAAAGAAGTTAAGAAAAATGTGATGAACTTAAGTGGTATTTTTTCTAGTGAACTAGAAGGACTAGAACCGATAGCTCATGTTTCACCATTTGTCACTTCTTCTGATACAGATAGTGGTAAGGCAACGAAGTTCAAAAGAGTTGAAAGGAAGAAGAGGAAACCTTCATTAGTACCTTCTCCTTCTCCTAAAAGGACAATGAAATTAAGGAAGAAGCAACAAGCTGTGAGAGAGCCCAAGAATAAATTAACTCCAAAGAAGAAACAACAACCTAAAACATCGAATACCCTTACATTGGAGGAATTGATCAATGAAATAACACAAGAAGGCAATCTTAACAATGGGAATAAGTTTTATCATTCTTTCAAGGACTCTGACAAGGAGACAATAGAGGAAAGCATTATTTTGCATCTTGACATCTACAAGAAAGTTTTGATTGAGGTTGTAGATGATCTGCCTAATGACTGATATTTGAGGTTAGAGGCTAAAAGAATGTTTGTGATAGAATTGGATAAAAAGTTAAAGGTTGAAGCATTATTAGCAGTTTACCCTGTTAATTCCAGGGAAGATATTGATGAACTGATTGCTGAAGCCAACCGGTCAGTTTTTGTGAGTGGTCACCAACAAGTTAGTCTAATGGTTGGGAGAGTGAAAGAAATAGAAAACGAAGCTGCAGACAAATGGGACATATTTTTTGTTGAAAAAGAAAACAAAGAAGAAAGGGATAGACAAAAAATGGATGTCTTTTGCAAAGGTATATCAAAAGGACAAAGGTAAAGGTAGAATTGGCAGTGTACCTATTATAAAGGTCATAGATAACCTTTCTCCACCGGCGCAGGACACCCCACCAATAACTTTAGGGACACCGGTACATACAAATAGTCAACCAAAAAAGAAGGTTGAAGAAATAAGTCATGATGATACTAATCCAGAATCAGAAATTCTTTTTACTATGAATGTAGATACATAGGATTTTAATATTGTTATGGATAAAGAGACTGCAAAGGTTAAGACAACTGATGCTATGAATTTTGAGATCTCTGAGTCACCAACTAACACTATTGGCTCTTAGAAAACTCAAATATTGGTAGAAGCTAAGAAGCCTGACACTGAGAAAACAATAGAAGCAGACGTACATACATAGAGTGAGAAACCGACATCAACTATAAATAACTAGGAAATAAATGTTGAAAACGAGGAAGTGGTTAAGGCAATTGGTCAAGTATCTGTTGAAAATAAAGTTATTATAGAACTGAGCACATCCACTACAGATTTTAGACATACAAACATAACAGATGTTCTTTTGGATTCAATTAAGAGGATCACAGATTGCAACACCTTAGCATCCAAGGCCATTGTCTATTTTGAAAATGATTGCACCGACATGTAAGATAGATCATATTGATTGTTCTCTGGGTAAATTGGATGCATTGTCCAAATTTATTGCTTTAAATGTTCTAACTGTAGATAAGGTTAATGAATAAACTATTGAGGAAAGGGTGAATAAAGAAAAAAGTGAATTCTTTGACAAAACTATCAAGGACTGTACTAAGCATATTGATTCCTTATTACCGGTACTTCATTCCACAATTTTGGAATACAAAGAATTATATAAGGAAGCCTGCAAGCTTCACCACCTGACTGAAGACATTGATGAGAAGATAAAGAAAACACAAAAGGAGATCGATGACATAGCAGATAATATGATAGGTTCTTCAGAACTTACCTTAGTTTTTTATCAAGAAATGGCAGTTTTTGAGAAAAAGATAGAGAAATTAGAGCAGGAAAAAGCAAGGATAATGATGAAGGCCCAGGAGCTGAAAAACAAACTTGGTCCAAGATTGGATAGTCTTATAACTCAGTGGGTTGAGCTACCTAAAGAATCAAATCAAGGAGACCGATCACCAAAGCAACGCATGTATTATCTGACGGACATGATCCAACAGACCAAAACCATAATTTTTAACAATAATAAATTCATGTAGAGCCCGAATCTAATATTGGCAAATATCTTTCAAATTGTAAACAACCAGTTATAGGCTATGAGGTAGAATTTTGTATTCTTTGACTCTTTTTGACATCCTTTGTCATTAATGCCAAAGGGGGAGTAGTATGGAGGAAAATGCACAAAAAAAATCACTTGCTCAAGGGGAGCACACTCTTTTTGGGGATCAGTTTTGGACTTCATTTTTGGACAATAGATTTTGGATTTTTCTCATGAGTGTCTCCATCAATGCCAAAGGGGGAGATTGTTGGCATTCTACACTTACATGAGAATGGTTGATGTTATAATCGATGGCAACCAAACGGTAACATGATTCTACAGGTTCACCGGCAACACAAACATCATCTACTGGCACTAACAAGCACAACAAGTTCATTCATCGACATCTAGTTTACACCAGCAATAAAGCATACCGACACTCAGGCTGACATAAGACAAGTTTTGTTTATATGAATTGTATTTTAATGTAATTAATTATCTGTAAGTCGACATGATGTATTGTAAAGGCTCATATATGTATGAGATCTTATAGGTCATTTTGATATGAAACAATATACAAAATAGAAGAAAGGCGATTATGTAATAGATCATAGAAGATAGGTTATGTGAGCGAATCTCATTCGCTGGTAGGTTTTTGGCTAAGGTTTCTAACTGAGCTTGAACCGGTACTGAATCAAGCATTGCAGATGCTATTTTGAGCAGCACATTGTCTTGGATTTAATTATCCATTTTGTAGTAAGTGAGACTCTTTCATTGAGCAATGTGCTCTAGGCTATTGGACTTCCTGCATGTGCAGACTCCTATTGTAAGTAATATGTATTCATATTGTCCAGTGAGTAAATATTCTGGGTCACAAATCCCACTGATTTTTTTCCCTTACCGGGTTTCCTTGCCAAAATATCTTGTGTTATGATGTGCATTTATGTTGTTTCTATTATTTCTCTTTGTTGCATTATTACTTGTTTACTGGTACATTAATTTGGGTTGCAAAGTTATAAATAAGTTCAAATATTCCATTAACTGGCTAGACACTGATTCACCCCTCCCCCTCTCAGTGTCTTTGGGACTTTCATTGCATCTAACACAATTAAGCTAGATGAGAGATTGATTATGCTATAATATGATCAAATTAAACTAGATCTAAGATGCAATTGCCTATAATAACAATGCTTAAGCTAGAAATGATATGCAAGAATGGATATGCCTATAGTAAAAATGCATAAATGATATGAGAGATGGGATCCTTTGTGCTCCAAAATGGGAGATATTTATAAGATTTCCAAAGCCAGGGGTGAGGTGGTAGGAATCAACGGTCAATATTGAGTCTGAAGATATCAAGGGTTAAATTGGAGGAGGTTGGAGAAGAGGTTGGAGGGAGGGACACTTGTCATCTCTATGGTGACAAGTGTCAAGGAGTTGTTGGCAATTCGACATTAAGTTGTCATTTATGTCAACTAGTTTGGCAAGGTGACCAGTATGATGGCAACTATTCATACCGGTAAGATAAGCCAAACTAGTAGTCAACTTTGGTCGACAAAGAATGTAAAACTGACATGGGAATCCAAGCAAAGGTGTATGTCAACAAGCATGACAGCTAGATGAGAAGTGGAGGCACCACACAGGTCAGTGGATTGTGCATCGACACAACAATCTATGAGTAGGTCAACTTTAATGAGGAACCCGCAAGTCACAGAGGATACACGAAGATTGCAGCTCGAGGAAGGCAAGCTAGAAAATCAATCACACTGATCTTGCAAGAAGATTTAATCTCCATACATTTTAGGTGAAGGAAACAACAAATCCATTAATGGCGAGTGACAAAAGTAGAAAAGCATGGTGCAGACCTCCAGATTTAGAAAATGCACATTGGAATATGAAGTTCTGTTGGAGATAGAACGTTGTCATAAAGATCATATCCCTAAAAAGAAGATCAAATCAAAGGGGATTCAGATTGAGTTGGAAAATAAAAACCTAATACGATAGTGTTTGAATGCATTCTTGGTGGGAATCCATGAATATAAATACATGAGATTGAAAAAGAAAAGATTGATGCTTGAGGAAAAGAAGAAGAGTGGAGAGAGCTTGAGTACAGATAAGAATAATCTCCCTTAAAATTTATTCTAAGAAAGTTGCAGAGTGAGTCACCAAGCATACTGGTGAGAGGGTTTAGCTGGTAGTGACTAAGTACTGATATAACTGTATCAAGTCCAACTGCTAAGGAAACCGGTGAGGTCATGTGGTAGAGAATGGTGACATCCAAGTGAGACATAGTGAGTTGTGAGACTATGTAAGAGAGAGAGAGAGAAGAGAGGTCGAGAATCAGAGAGAGTGATCTCACAGTCGACAGTGTGAGATCCAGTAAAGAAAAGAAGATTGTCAACCACTAGTAACATTTTTTGATCAAGAGTTGTAGAACTCATTTGCAACAAGAAGCCATAACTGTATCTAAATTATATTTTCAACATACATCACCAAGTTGGAGGTTGGTGCAGGGGATGGTGCTCCTTGGGTTGGTGCCCTAAATCTTTGTAATTCAATGTTTCACTTGTGATGCTAGATTGGAGCAGTAGTCTCCAGCCACATTTCTCATCGAGGTTTTTCCCATATTGGGTTTTCCTTGTACATCTGGTGTTGTGGGTTGCATTTATGTGATTTTCTTCTTTGGTCTCATCATTTGCTTTACTGGTTTGATTGTTTAGTACTTAAGATAACAACCGGTATCCTGAAATTGCCTTAAAAGAGAAAAGAGTTTTAGGAACCACTTATTCACTCCCCTTTCAGTGGTACTCTGTGCTCAACAATTAGTATCAAAGCCTAGGTTCCCAGTTATCTTTAAGCCTTGGGTAGATTCTGGACTTAGAACACAAAGGCAAGAAATGAATTTGCTTCCTCAAAATCCCCCATGTTTGATGGATCCAACTATGCCTTTTGGAGTAGAAGAATGGAGATCTACATTTCCTCCCTTGGTTTTGATGTGTGGATGTTTGTCAAGAGTGGGTACGTTGTCCCTAGTGTTCCTCTCATAGATACAGATGCCAAGAAGGAGTTTGAGAACAATGCAAAGGCCAAACATGCTATTTTGAGCAGGCTATCCAATAACAATTTTGTCAAGGTCATGCACTATGCATCTGCCAAGAAAACCTGGGATAAAATGTAGAGGTTATTTGAAGGAGATGCAAAAGTCAAAGAGGCCAAGCTGAAAGCACTAAGGGGCCAACTTGAGGGAATCAAGATGAAGGATGATGAAAAGATTGCAGACTATCTTAACAAATTTGATGAAACTGTGAATACCATCAAAGAACTTGGAGAAGATATTGTAGATGAGATCCTTGTCAAGAAGGTACTTAGGTCTCTTACACCTAAGTATGATACAAAGATATCTGCCATAGAAGAAGCCAAGGATATGAAGATATTTTCAATGGATGAACTGTTTGGCTCACTAACAACCTATGAGATGAGAACGACCGATGATGCTTCCTTAAGGAAAGAAGCAACATTCAACACCACCCAAAAGGGCAAAGAAGTAGTTGCTCATAAAGGATCTAGTGAAGACTCTGATGCAAAGGTAGAATTTTTTTTCATAAATCTCAAAAGAGGATCTGACAAGTATAAAGGAAAGCTACCACTCAAATGTTTCAACTGTGGTGAGGTTGGACACTTTGCTGCAAAATATCCTTACAATGAAACCGATGGAGATGAGTCAAGAGATTTTAGCAAATTTGGTGGCAAAGATAGAGAAAGAAATGTCTATCGACAAGGAAGAAGAGGCTACCGGAAGTAGAACAACCTCTATATTATTGAGGATGATGACACAGATGAAGGAAGTGCATTAGAATATGACTACCATGAGAATGATAGAAAAGTTAATCTCTTTATGGCACTTGATGAGCCAGTTAGTGAAGATGAGGAAGAAGAGGATATTGAGGCTGGAGTGGATTTAGAAAGAGAGCTTATAAGTGCTCTTGAGGAACTCAGTAAAACAAGAAGAGAACTCAAGAAGGTCAAGCATATTGTAGTAGATGAACAAGGTCTCTTGAAACAATCCCTTGATGAGTCCAGTCAAATCATATCTGACTTGAAACTGTAGTTGGAAGAAACCAAGAGAGTATGTGAAGTTACATCCTCAGATCTAAAGAAGGAAAAGGAGCATCAAGATCGAGAAGCAAAAATAGTGAAGCTCATAAAGGAGCTTGAAGAAAGTAAGGAAGAAATAAAAGTAAGGAACAAATATGAAGGCAACACCGAAGCCTTAGACAAGATGTTGAGCAAACAAAAGTAATCCAAAGATACCGATGTCTTAGGCTTTGATAAAGGTCAAAGTTCAAACAAAAAAGACAAATTCGGTAAATGAAAAAAATTCACCTTTTCAAATGAAGGTGAAGAAAAGAAGACATCCATTGCAGGCAAGGACATTGGTAAAAAAGACATGTAGATGCCATTGAAAATCATCACACAAACTGGTATACACAAGCAATGAACCAAAGGTCACACTCATCATACCAATATGTAGATTCAAGGAGAAATCCAAGAGCTGACCATGAAGGATTCACCAGAGTCAACAATATAAAGAGAAGACCCCCAGTGAGGCAGTCCTTTGCAGGACCCAAACAACCTAACCTATATGTTTCAAACTTTCATGGTTATTGTTATCCGTGTAACGAATTTACGCATATAATAGTTTACTATAGATTAACCAATAAGACCTCTATGAGTTATGAAAGTAGAAATCTTTTTAATGCACTCTGGGATATAAATGTTGTCTGTTATCAGTGCAATAGATATGGTCATAGGAGTTTTGAATGTCGGAATAATAAACTAGTGCCCTATAATAATTTTAAGGATTTACCCTTAAATGAAAATGTGAAATGCTATAACTGTCAAGAGTTTGGACACATAGCAAGGTTGTGTAAAAATAGGAAGATCAAGCAGAAGAAGACAAATCCTGATCAAGAAATGGAAGTTGAACTTGAGGACAAAATAGCAGCTGACAAGAAGAAGGAAGCCAAACTGGTATGGGTTGAGAAAGAAAAAGAAAAGGTAGAATCAAGTCTGATAGTGTAGACTGCCTTACATGCTAAAAGGAAAAATTTATGGGTTGTAGATAGTGGTTTCTCCAACCACATGACTGGTGACAAAAAGAAATTCATCAAACTTGAAGACTGGAATGGTGGTTGAGTAAGATTTGGAGACAACTCATCCATCAAAATAAAGGGAAAAGGTACTCTAAGTATTGATGGAAAATTGAAGGCACATGATGTATATTATGTGGAAGTCCTAAAGCACAATCTACTGAGCGTGAGTCAGATGTGTGAAAAAGGTTGTAAATTCACCTTTGACTCAATTGTTTGCTAGATAAAGTAAGATAGTACCGGGCAGTTTGTGGTAGAAGGAAAGAGAACAAATGGTAATGTTTATAAAATGAAGGAATGCTATGAGTCCCAATGCATGTTAGGACAAGTTGATGAAAGTTGGATGTGGCACCGAAGATTAGACCACATAAACTTTGATAAACTAGTTGTAATAAGCAGAAAGGGGTGTGTGAGGAGTATTCCACCCATCATCAAACTGGTAAGCACATTTTGTGATGAATGTGTGAAAGGAAAGAAAACTAAGGTGATCTTTAGGACAAAAGAGCACAAAACCTCAAGACCACTTGAAATTGTGCATATAGATCTGTGTGGTCCAACTAGGATAAGAGAACTTACCGGTGAAAGATATTTTATGCTTTTTATTAATGATTACTCAAGAATGACATGGGTCACCTTCCTGCAAGATAAGTCATAAGCATTTGATAGATTCAAGATCTTTAGGAAGATGGTGGAGAAAGAAAGTGGGTGCAAGCTAAAATGTCTAAGATTAGACCGAGGTGGAGAGTTGAAATCAAATGAATTTGAAGATTATTGTGAAAAACATGGAATTAGAAGGCAATACTCAGGCCCTAGGACACCACAACAAAATGGTGTGGTAGAAAGAAAGAACAGGATAGTTAAGGAGATGGCTAGAACCATGTTAAATGAGGCTAGTTTGCCAAACACATATTGGAAAGATGTTGTTCATACTGCTACATATAATTTGAATTGGGTTCAACTAAGAAAAAACAACAAAATGAAACCTTATGAGTTGCAGTATGACCGAAAGCCATTAGTCAAATACTTCAAAGTATTTGGAAGTAAGTGTTTTATCAAAAGATATGGATGGTCTAGGTAGTTTTGACTCTAAGAGTGATGAAGGAATCTTACTGGGTTACTCATATAATAGAAAGGCCTAAAAATGCTACAACAAAAGTCTAAGAAGAGTCATTGAGAGTGTGCATGTAAAAGTTGATTTGGAAATGTACAAAGGAAGTCAACCACGGGTTAACCGATATGATGATTCTGGTGATGAAGGTGAGGAAGATGAATTAGACAATGAACCAAAAGAAGAATCCAAGAAGACTCCCAACTGGTATGTGCAATTGAATCACCCAAAAGAGAAAATTATGGGAAATAAGAGTGATGGTGTGCAGACTAGAAGAAGACTTTCCCGGAATGATGAACAAGTCAATTTCTGCCTCATGACTGAAGTAGAACCTAAAACATTCAATGATGCCAAAAAAAGATAAGAATGGATGGATGTTATTGAAGAAGAAATGCAACAGATTGAGAAGAACAAGACTTGGGAATTAGTCCCTAAACCAGAAGATAAGAACATCATTGGCACTAAATGGGTCTACAGGAATAAAATGAATGAAGAAGGTAAAATTGTTAGGCATAAAGCTAGACTAGTGTGCAAAGGATACTCTCAGGTAGAGGGAATTGACTTTGAAGAAACATTTACACTGGTAGCTAGATTAGAAGCAATTAGAATGTTTCTAGCCTTCTCTGCCTACAAGGGTTATAAAGTATATCAAATGGATGTAAAATTTGCCTTCCTAAATGGAAATTTAGAAGAAGTGTACATGGAGCAACCAGAAGGGTTTCTATTGCATGATGATGAAACATTTGTGTGTCGGTTAAAGAAAGCCATGTATGGTTTAAAGCAAGCTCCTAGAGCATGGTATTCAAGGTTAGATCAGTAGTTGAAGGAGAAGGGATTCAAAAAGGGGAGTGCTAACAGAAATTTGTACATAAAAATAGATGGAAACCACATGATCATTGTGGGTGTGTACGTAGATTACATTATCTTTGGAGGCAATAAGGACACCTTCTACAAAAAATTTGCTGATTAGATGTAGTCAGAATTTGAGATGTCAATGCTTGGTGAATTGACATACTTCCTTGGTTTATAGATATTATAATAAGATAAGGGAATATTTATCTCACAAATCAAGTATGCGAAGGAAATGTTGAAGAAATTTCAACTGGAGGATTGTAAACTGGTAAGTACCCCCATGGTGACCGGAAGTAAATTGAGCAAGAATGATGAATCACCGGTGGTAGATCAAACTTTTTATAGATCCATGATAAGAAGTCTCTTGTATCTAATTGCTTCTAGACTAGATATAGTACAGGTAGTATGTATGGTGGCTAGATTTCAAGTTGCACCTAAGCAGTCACATATGAATGTTGTAAGAAGAATCTTTAGGTACCTACAAGGGACACTCAGTTATGGATTGTGGTACCCTAAACAAGGGGAATTCATCTTGAAAGCATAACTGATGCTGATTGAGCAAGTTGTGTTGATGATCAAAAGAGCACAAGTGGTGGCGCATTCTTCCTAGGTGACCAGTTGGTCTCATGGCATAGCAAGAAGCAGGACTTAGTCTCCCTATCAACTACTGAATCGGAATACATTACTATTGCTACATGCTACTCTTAGGTGCTTTGGATGAAGAAGACCCTAAAAAACATACAGGTACACATCACAGATCCTGTACTCATTAGGTGTGATAATTCAAGTGCAATCAACATAGAAAAGAATTTGGTAATGCATTCCAAAACAAAGCACATTGCTATCAAGTATCATTTTCTCAAAGAGAAGGTTGAAGGACAAGAAGTAAAGATGGACTATGTCCCCACCGAAGAACAACTAGCAGACATTTTCACCAAACCATTGCCGGTAAGCACTTTTGAGTACCTATGACAAAAGTTGGGAGTTGTATCATCTGCTTTATTCACTTAAGAAAGGAAGGATTTATATGGTTCAAGGGGAGCTTGGTATGGATCATACGGGGAGTGTACAGTGTTGGCATTCTACATTCACATGAGAATAGTTGATGTTTTCATTAATGGAAACCAACCGGTAACAAGATTCTACAAGTTCACCGGCAACAAATAAATCATTCACCGACATCAACAAGCACAACAAAGTTCATTCACTAGCATTTAGTTTACACGAGCAACAAAGCATACTGGCATCTAGGCTGACATGAGACAAGTTTTTTTTTATTGTATTGTATTGTAATGTAATTATTTGCAATCCAACATGATGTACTGTAAAGACTCATAAATGTATGAGATCTTATAGGTCATTTTTAATATGAGATTATGTAGAAGATAGCGAAAGGATTTTGTAATAAGGTAGATAGGTTATGTGAGTGAATATCATTCATCGATAGGTTTTTGGTTATAACAGAGCTTAAACTGGTACTGAATCAAGCATTGCAGATGCTATTTTGAGTAGTACATTGTCTTGGATTTGATTATCCATATTATAGTCAGTGAGACTCTTTCATTGAGCAGTGAGCCCTAGGTTGTTGGCCTTCCTGCATGTGCAGGCCCCTATTGTAATTAATATTTATTCATATTGGTCAGTGAGTAAATATTGTGGGTGACTAATCCCACCGAGGTTTTTCCCTTACTGGGTTTCCTCGCCAAAATATATTGTGTTATGGTGTGCATTTATGCTATCTCTGTTATTTCTCTTTCCTTCATTATTACTTGTTTACTGGTACATTAATTTGGGTTGCAAAGTTATAAATAAGTTCAAATATTACACTAACCGGTTAGACACTGATTCACCCCCCCCTTAGTGTCTTTGGGATTGTCATTTCATCTAACAATTGGTATCAGATCTTGGTCCTCTATTTGCAAAAGCCTAACAACTTGAGGAAGATTCTAAAACTTATACTGATGGAAAGTTTGAGGAAACAATTGGAAGGAGCTCTTGAAGATTTTGATGCAAAAAAATTGAAGACTATCAAAATTGAAGATGATCTGAGGACTTCCCAAGAATTCATTAAAGGACTTCAAGAGAACTTGGTTATAGCAAAAACCAAGAGGAAGGAACTTCATGAGAAAATGTAGAAACATGATGATGAAAAGAAAAATCTTAGAGATATTGCAGAGAAGTTGAGGCAAGACAATAGTAACATGAGGAATGAAATGAAAGATTTAACCATGAGGTTATGTAAGGATATTGAAGATAGGAAGAAGAATGAAGAAGACTTGACTAGGAGACTTAATGATGGAGCAAATGAAAATCTGAGAGTTTGTCATGAAAATGATATGCTGAAAACAAATCTGATTCACATGCAACATGATAAAGAGGAGCTTAGGAGACAAATTGGCATTCTGGAAACTGAGTTGATCATTGCAAATGAACACAAAGACAAATTTAAGAAAAGTTTAGAAAGACTTGATGACATGTTGAAAAGACAAAAACCTAATGGAGATACAATTGGACTTGGAGTTGAACATGGAGAAAGTTCTGGGACTGCAAATAATCAAGATCACAACAAACCAGTAAGACAACCTAATGCTTATATCTTTAATGGGAAATGTTTTAATTGCAACAAATTTGGTCATAGAGAAAATCAGTGCAAATTTAGAAATAATCAGAATACAAATTTACCCACCGGTCAATGTTCCAAATGCAATAAAGTTGGTCATAACTCAGAAAATTGCAGAATGAATGTGAAATGCTATGTTTGTGGTAGATTTTGACATTTATCTAATCAATTCAGAACACAAACTGGTCAAGGATATGGAAAGGCTATTCAGAGGAATAATGTAACTTGTTATGCATGTAACAAGATTGAGCATATTGCAAAATTTTGTAGAGGCAAGACTATACTGGTGAACAATAAAGGATCTAATGAGAAAGGAAAGGAAAGAGTAAACAAAATAAAGCAAGAATTTTCAAAACAATGGATTAATAAGAGAGATCGAAAAGTTGATGAATCTATCTCTGCACTGGTAGAACAGAGTAACCCTCCACCGGTACGAGATTCTTCATCTAACTAAGGAATAATCTTTAGGGGTATGGTAGAAAAATGAAAATCATGCATTCTACCCTCGGTTGATGGTGAGAAGTTATATTTCTTCTTTATAGGCAGATATGTTAAGATTTCACTTAACTGGTAAGCATTTAATGTGGTTGTTGAAGAACTTTTTGGTTATAAAACACCAGAAAACCCTCATTTCAATTCACCAAGAATCCAAGCATTTGAAGAGCGCAAAGAGAGAGCAAAGGAATTCTAAGGTGAAGCAACAAAGATTTTTTCAGGCATTCAAGGATTTCACAAGTCAAAAGGTATTTATCTTTTGGAATGGCATCTTCATCTTCTGCACCTAAATTTACTGCAAACCCTACTATGGTAGAAAATGTTAAGCACCCTAGACCCGTGTTTAAAATAATTCTTGAGATTTCTAAGCAAGATGATTCCATTGGAGCCTTTTCTAAGATTTCAAAGGGAGTTGCTTTTGCCGAAGACCCGAGGATTTATATTCACCACAACATAGAGAATTTAGTGTCAGATGACTTGAGGAACATGTACAGAAATGCTATAACTAATGAACAAGTTTAGTCAAGTCAGAGCATAAGATTGTTGAGGATTTAGGATTTGTTGAAATTTTCAACATTCCAGAATTTCCGGATAAGATAGTTCATCCTATACTGAGCAGAGTTCATGGGGAGTTTATGTGGCTAGACTTTGTTTTTAAAATTACTAAGGAAGCAATCAAGGTAGTTACTAGTTTACCCTCAACCGGTACTAGGCTTGACTATTAGCATTGCACACTCCAATGAGAAATTGTAGGTGATTGAAGGTATTGTCATTGATGGCAACCTTGCAAACCTATGGCACTGACAAACTCTACACTAGTAGATAGTTTACCAGCAACGACAATAATGTTTACCGACACCCCAGCCGACAAGATTTTAATTATTGCATATTGTATTTAATTGTAAAATCTTTTTGTAAGTCGACAAGGCGTATTGTAATAAGACTCATATATAAGTATGAGATCTTGTAGATCATTTAAGATGCGGACATGGGAAGATTATTGCAAAAGTAATGTGTGAATATTAAGGTAGATTTTGGAGTAAGGTTTATGGTTATTGTATGAGATTAAACCAGTACTGAACCTGGCATAACAGATGCTCAACTAAAGTAGTACATTATATTGGATTTACATAATCCATTCTCTAAGTCAGTGAGACTTCCCTTTGTAATTAAGAAGTGAGCTTTAGGCAATTGGTCTTCCTGCGTGTGCAAGCCCCTATTATAAGTAATATCCATTCATTGGCCAATGAGTGAATATTGTGGGTCACAAATCCCACCAAGGTTTTTCCCATAATGGGTTTCCTCATTAAAAACCTTGTGTTATGACGTGATTTCTATGTTGTTCTTATTGTTCATATTTACTGCATTAATTCTTGTTTATCTATACACTATTTTGGAATGCAATTTATTTAATAAGGTTAGAAAATCTGTTAATCGGAAAGATACCAATTCACGCCCCCTTTTTAGTACCTTTGGGAATCCTAACAATTGGTATCAGAGCCTAGTCATCTTTATTCAAAAGCCTAACAACTTAAGGGAGATTCTGACACTGACGTAGATGGATAACTTGAGAAAGCAATTGGAAACAACTCTTGCAGATTATGATGCAGAAAAGTTGAAGAATATCAAACTTGAAGATGATATGAAGGCTGCACATGAAATCATTCACGGATTTCGCGAGAATCTTACTATTTCTAGAAACAAAAGAAGAGAAATTCATGAGAAGATACAAAGTGATGATGATGAAAAGGAAACTTTTACTGATCTTGTAAGAAAGATGAAGCAAGAAAACATGACCTTGAGGAATGAGATGCAAGATATGACTATGAGATTTTGTAAAGACACTGAAGACAGAAAGAAAAATGAAGATGACTTGACTAGGAGAATCAATGATGCTGGAAATGAAAATCTAAGACTCAGTCATGAAAATGATATGTTAAAGATAGATCTAATTCACTTAGAATATGATAAAACTAAACTCATGAGGCAGAAGGATTTCTTGGAAAATAAGTTGACTACTACAAATCAACATAAAGAGAAATTCAAGAAAAGTTCAGAAGAACTTGATGACCTGCTGAAAAAAAAAAACCTAATGGAGATACTAATGGACTTGGCTTTGAAGTTGGTGAAATCTTCGGTACTGTAAACAATCATGATCACAGTAAACTGATAAGACAACCTAATGCCTACAAATTTAATGGGAAATGCTTTAACTGTAACAAGTATGGTCCTAGAGCATATCAATGTAGATCTAGAAACTATCAGAGCACTAATGCACCCACCGGTCAATGTTCTAAATGCAACAAAATTGGTCATAATTCAGAAAATTTCAGAATAAATGTAAGATGTTATGTTTGTGGAAGATTTGGACACTTATCTAATCAATACATAATACATACCAGCATAGGATTTGGAAAGGCTATTCATAAAAACAATGTGACTTGTTATGCTTGTAACAAGATTGGACATATTGCAAAATTTTATAGAAGTAAGACATCACTAGCAAATAAGAAAGGACCCAGTTTGAAAGGTAAAGAAAAGGTTGAAGAGGTAAAGCAAGAATTTTCAAAAAAATGGATTACAAAGAGAGATAAGAATGTTGATGAGACTATTCATTCATCGGTATAATAGAGTATCACTCCACCGGTAGGAGATTCTTCATCTAACTAAAAAGGAACCTTTTGGGGGTATGTCAACTAATTGAAAATCATGCTAGTTTACCCTCGGTTGATGGTAAGAATATGAATTGCTTCTTTACAAATAGATGTGTTAAGTTTCACTTAACCGACAAACATTTATTGTGGTAGTTGAAGGAAATGATATTATAAAGCAAGTGTTTTTCACTCTTTTTCACTCACTGGGCATTCAAATTTCCTAAGAGCGTGAATAACCCGAGCGAAGGCATCCACAGTGAGAAGTGAAGCAAAATATTTCAAGCATTCAAAACCAAAAGGCAAATTAAGGTATTTATCAAATGGCTTCCTCCTCTATGCCTAAATTCATTGCAAACCCTATTGTTGTTAAAGTGGTTAAATGCCCTAGGCCTGTATTCAAAATCATACCCGAAGTAGCAAAGAAGGATGATACCCCAGGTGCATTCTCTAAAATTTCTAAAGGAGTTGCATATGCAGAAGACCCTAGGATATACATACATTCTCATATTGAGGAACTTGGTGCTATTGAAATTATGAACATATATAGGACTATAATTTGTGATGAGAATGGTATTGTGAAATCGGAACATAAGATCATAGAAACCCTAGGTTTTGTGGAAATACTTAGTAATCCTAAGTTTCCTTAGGAAGTTGTGAGAATTGTGTTAAGTAGAGTTCATGGGGAATTATTTTGGCTTGAATCCATCCACAAGATCACAAGAGAAGTAGTTAGGGTAGTGACATAATTACCTTCCACCGGTAGCAGGTCTAAGAAATCTAAAAAAGTTCCAAATAACATTGTGATGAAATTAAATGGTGTAACCCATGACAATAGATCCTTGAGAGCCAATGATGTGAAAGATATAAATGTCAGATTCATTATCATGATACTAGGATACAAAACTACACATGGTAATAGATTGAACTCTATTTCTAGTTTATGTCTCAAGAGTGCTTATGACATGGTGAACAATAATACTAATATTGACATATGTGAATGGTTAAAGCATGAATTGATTGATAATCTGAAGAAAATTAAAGGTGATAAGAAAGGTACTTCCAGATTTGGTAATCTACTTGTGTGCCTATTGCTATACATTACTAAGGAAGTTCCTGGTATAGGTAGGAAAGAACTTTGTTTTGACATACCGGTAGGCAAACAACTATTGTATATCTTTACCAGCATGGGAGATGACAGGGAAAACAACATAATTGAATACATCGAATCATGTAAGGGTAGAATGAAAACAAGGGAAAGGTTATCTCAAATAATAGTTGACAAATATTAGAAAGAAATATGTTTTTTTATAAAGAAAGATGAAATCTGGATGGAAGCAGTGGTTCCTAGAACTGTTTCGGTGACAGAAATGGGTTATGAGGCAAATGAAAACATAATTGAGACATATGCTAAAGCCCTACTTGAAGCCCTTAGAGAACCTGAAGAGGAAATATTTGGAAATGTTGAAACCATTGAGAGTGAGGTATAGACCCTCAAATGAAGGAAGAAAAGAGAATAATCTATTAGAATAGCAACAAAACAGGCCAAAGAGATCAAGGAAAACATATTGAATATCACTTGTATTAAGGAAAGTGACTTGGGAGGGATACAACTGGAAGCTCATCTTTCACCAGTTGGAACTTTATCTGACAATGAAATCCCAGCTGAGTTTAAGAGAGTAGAAAGGAAAAGAAAACCTTCACCGACACCCTCTCCTGCACCAAAGAGAACAAGAAGGAAACAATAGGCAGTAAGGCCCCTAGCAAAGAAAAAGACACAAAGGAAGAAGAAGGAAAAACAAATTATTCCTCCTTTAGATAATCTTTTAAATTAAATAACAAATGAAGGAAACTTGTCTAATGTCAGTAAATTGTATGACACTTTTACTAATGAAGAAAAGGAAAGTATAGAAAATAATATCATTCTACACTTAGACATTTACAATTTTTTTTTGATATAAGTTGTAGATGATTTTCCGAGTGACTTGTATAGGAGACTTGATGCAAAGAGACTAGCTATTATGGAATCAGACAAGAAAATAAAGATAGAAAAATTGCTTGCAGTTCACACTATGAAATCAGCAGATGAAATTGATGAATTAATAAGTATGCCAAACAGGACAATATTTTCTAGTGGTCATCGACATGTAGGTTTAATGGTTGACAGAGTGAATGAAATCTCTAAAGAGACAACAAATAAATGGGATATCTTCTTTATGGAGAAAGAAAAGCAAGAAGAGCTCAAATGACCCAAAACTTTTAGAGTTTACAAAAAGGAAAAGGACAAAGGAAAGGTAGGTGGACCTCCGAGCATAAAAGTGATGAACAACTTGCCCTCACCTTCTTCTGATATTCCACTGGTTGAGACTGTTGATACACCATCGGCTATTGATAATGTTGAGTTGGAATCAACACATGAGGACACCAATCCCGATTCAAAAGTTTTATATACTATGAATATTGATACATGAGAGGTAAATATTATAGTCGACAAGGAAACCACTAGTGAAAAGAAAGATGTGACTACTGAGCCACCGACTGAGAATATTGCAGTGGAAACACATGTAGAGCATACAATTGAAAATATTGAAATTGGGGTAGAGACACAAACTGAACAATCAGTTGATCCCCTGGCTTCTGGAATGGTGATTGATACCACTGGTGCACACATTGAAAAACCCATTGAGTTAGAGAAACAGGCTGATGATAACATAGGAAAACTAGTTGAGATATCGGGAGTGGACAGTTCATAGGTGTATACTGAGAAACCGATAGTAGAAAGCACAGAGAAACAAACTAAGCTACACACTGAGAAATAGGAAGAGAAAAAGGTTGAGTTACAGGTTCATGCTAAGACAGTACCACTGGCAAGTGCTAAGAAACCCAAGCCTTTGCTAGTTGAGATGCAGAAACAAAATGACCTATTAGAGGTCAACACAAGTAAAGAGGTTACTCACACTGGCAGAATGCAGATTGTTAAGGTAGTTGGACAATCATCTGGTTCTTCCATGATAGAATTTAGACCAACTAATGTAACAGAGGTACTATTGGATTCCATCAAGAAAATAATAGATTGAAATGCACTTGCATACAAGGCTATTGATGATACAATTCCTTTATTAAAATTGATTGCACCCAAGTGCAATGTGGACGACAAAGATTCTTTGAGCCAATTAGACACTTTGTATAAGTATATCACTGGCAACTTATTAACAGTTGATCAGATCAATGAGGAAACATTCAATGAGAAAATGAATAGAGAAAAAGAGAAATTATTTGATGAGTCAATAAAGAAGTGCATGGGACACATTGATACCCTATTACCGGCACTAAGCAAAATAATAATGGAATTTAAGGAGTTATAGAGAGACACATGCAAGACTGATATTTTTATTGTGGATATAGACAAGAAAATCAGTAAAGGGCAGAAAGAAATAAATGATATAGCTGATAATCTCATCGGTTCATCAGAACCCATATTGGTTATAGAGCAGGAAATAGCAGGTTTTGAGGAAAAAATTGAAAAATTTAAAAAAGAGAGAGAGAGAATAAAATTCAAGGCAAAAGAGCTTAAATGTAGACTTGGTCCTAAACTTGACAACCTCATCTCTTTGAGAAAAGAGATCTCAGAGGCACTTGTTCTAGGAATAAAGACACCGGAAGAGCAGATGCACATCCTCACCGGTACAATTCAAAGGACTGAATCAGCATTGAATGATAGTGAAAGGTTCACTCAGAGCCTAAATTTTACATTAGAAGATCTATTATAGATTGTAACCAACTGGTTATAGGGTTCTAGCTGAGAACTACAATTAGTTGACATTTTTGACAACCTTTGTCATTGATGCCAAAGGGGGAGTAGTAGAGATAAGAAAAATGATGGACATAAGAGATCATCTGCTTAGGAGGAGCACACTGTTTTGGTAAGATTTTTGGACTTCAAATTTTGGATACATTTTTGAATTTTTCTCATGGGTGTTACCATCAATGCCAAAGGGGGAGATTGTTGTCATTGCACACTCCAATGAGAAATTGTAGGTGATTGAAGGTATTATCATTGATGACAACCTTGCAATCTTATGTCAGTGATAGGCACTGGCACGGACAGACTCTATGTCGACAGATAGTGTTGGCATATGCACACTCCAATGAGACATTGTAGGTGATTGAAGGTTTTGTCATTGATGGCAACCTTACAATCCTATGACACCGGCAAGACATTCCACCAGCACTAGCAAGAACAAACTCTACATCGACACTTAGACCACTGAAACCAGTAGTGAAAGGAAGCATACCGACACAGAAGCCGACAGGATTTTTGTTAAAATATATTTTGTTTATTATTGTAAAATCTTTATAAGCCGACTTGGCAACATTGTAAAATGGCTCATATATATAAGAGATCATTGTAGAACATTTGAATGATATAGATGAAGAAGAAGTATGATGGAATGTAATTAGGTAGACCTATTATGCGAATTATAGGTTAAGGGTTTATGTAAGAAGTAGAGCAAAAACCGGTACTGGCTCTAGCATTATAGATGCTATTCTGAAGTAGTACAAGACACTGGATTTATATAATCCATTTTGTAAGTCAGTGTGACTTCTATTTTGAGCAGTGAGCTCTAGGCACTTGGCCTTCCTGCATGTGTAGGCCCCTCTTGTAGCAGTAATATTCTCTTATTGGTCAGTAAGTGAATATTGTGGGTCAATAATCCCACTGAGGTTTTTCCCACACCGGGTTTCCTCGTTATATCCTTGTGTTATGGTGTGTTTTTCATGTGGTTGCTTTTATCTCTGTTCATTGCATTACTTCTTGCTTATCAATACATATTTTTAATTTACTCTACATGTTTTAAGTTAAGAAATTCTAATTATCGGTTAGATACTGATTCACCCCCCCCCTCTCAGTATCTGTGGGAATCCTAACAATTGGTATCAGAGCCTGGTTCTCTATTTTCAAAAGCCTAACAACTTGAGGAAGATCTTGACACCGATAGACATGGAAAATTTGATGAAGCAATTGGAAGCATCTCTCTCAGACTATGATACAAAAAAATTGAAAAATATCAAACTTGAAGATGATATAAAGGCAGCTCGAGAAATTATTCAAGCACTTCAAGAAAATCTTACCATTGCAAGAAACAAGAGAAGAGAACTCTGTGAAAAGATGCAGATTGAGGATGATGAAAAAGAAACTCTTAATGATATGATAAACAAGCTAAAGCTAGAGAACATAACAACAAGGAATGAGATGCAGGATATGACCATGAGATTCTGTAAGGAAATTGAAGATAGGAAGAAGAATAAAGAAGAGTTGACCAAAAGACTAAGTGATGTAGAAAATGAGAACACAAGACTTAGCTATGAAAATGATTTGTTGAAGATAGATCTGATGCATACATAGAATGACTCCAATGAACTGATGAGACAGAAAGAGATCTTAGAAAGAGAACTGGATATTGCAAATCAACACAAAGAAAAATTCAAGAAAATCTTAGAGGAACTTGGTGAATTACTGAAGAAACAGAAACCTAAAGGTGACACCTATGGAATTGGCTTTGAAGTTGGAGAAAGCTCTGGTACTACAAACACACAGGATCAAAGTAATCCGGTAAGACAACCTACTGCTTACAAATTCAATGGAAACTACTTTAACTATAATAAGTATGGTCATAGAGAAAATCAATGTAGATCTAGAAATTATCATAACACCAATGCACCCACCGATCAATGTTCTAAATGCAACAAAGTTGGTCATAACTCTGAAAACTACATAATGAATGTTAGATGTTATGTTTGTGGAAGATTTGGACACTTATCTAATCAATGTAGAACACAAACTGGGATAGGCTATGGGAAAGCTATTCGAAAGAATAATGCGACTTGTTATGCATGTAACAAGATTGGACATATTGCAAAATTCTGTAGAAGTAAAGGATCACAGACAGACAACAAAAGTTCTAGTTTGAAAGGAAAAGAAAAAGTTGAAGAGGTTAAGCAAGAATTCTCAAAACAATGGATTAGAAAGTCAGACCTAAATAATGTTGGGAATACTCCTCCACAGGTAGAACCAATCAACACTCCACAGACAGAACAAAGTAGTACTCCACCGACAGGAAGCTCTTCATCAAATTGAAGAAAGTTTCCTTGAGGGTTTGGAAATCAAATGAGACATATGCTATTATTCCCTCGGTTGATGGTAAAGGTAGAAATTATTTCTATACCGATAGACAAAGTTAAGTGAATACTTCACTGACATTCTTTAAATGTGGTAGTTGGCAAATTAACATTATAAATCAATGATTTTGGCTCCATTTCACTTCACCGTGAATTCAAACATTCGAAGAGTGTGAAATCTCCAGAGCTAAAGCATTTCGAGCAAAGAGGCAAAGTACTTCAGCATTCAATATTTCCTAAGACAGAAAAAGGTATTTATAATCATGGCATCTTCCTCGGAACCCGAATTTATAGCGAACCCTACTGTCATTGAGGTAATCAAGTGCCCTAGGCCCATCTTTCAGCTAGTTCCTGAGATAGCTAAAAAGGATGACAATGTTGGTGCATTCTCCCAAATTCCCAAAGGAGTTGTTTTTGCAGAAGATCCCAGAATGTACATCCATTGCCACATAGAAGAACTAGGAGATGAAGAAATCAAAAACATGTATAAAACTGTTATCTGTGATTATTCTGGTAAAGTAAAACCTGAACACCAAATTGTTGAAACCCTTGGATTCACTAAGATCCTTAGCATTCCTTACTTTCCTAAGGAAGTTATTAGGATAGTGTTGAGCAGGGTACATGGTGAATTCTTCTGGTTAGATTCGATTTACAAAATTACCAAGGAAGCAGTGAAAGCTATAACAAGGTTACCTTCCACCAGTAGCAGATCAGACAAAACCAAGAAGGTCTCAAATGACCTGTAATTGCAACATCTGATAGAAGGTCTCTAAGGGTTAATGATGTAACTGATATAAATGTGAGATTCATCAGCATGATTCTAGGTTACAAAGCAACTCATGCAAACAGACTTAACTAGTTTCAAGTTTATGCATAAAGAATGCTTATGACATGGTTAAGGACAATGTGAAAATTGATGTATGTGAATGGCTAAAGGATGAGTTGATTGATAATTTAGGAAAAATAAAAAAGGATAAGAAAGGGACTTTTAGATTTGGTAATTTACTTGTATGCTTAATGCTACACATAACCAAATAGGTGCCCGGTATAGGCAACAAGAGCCTTGGATTTGACATACTGGTAGGAAAACAATTATCAGACCTATTCAACAACATGGGTGAAAACAAGGAAAAGAATATCAATGAGTATTTTCAAGCACTAAAGGCTAGAATGAACAAAAGAGTCAGATTGTCATAGAAACTTGTGGACAAATATAAGGATGATATATGTTTTGTAATTAAAAAGGATGAGATCTGGATGGAAGAAGTGATCCCAAAAACAATTTGGGTAACTGAGATGGGTTATGAGACTGATGATCATATCATTGAAACTTATGCAAAAGCCCTCCTGGAAGCACCTAAGGAACCCAAGGAACAAGTATTTGGTAGTGCAAAAATGATTGAAAGCCAAATTCAATCTAAAAGAGAGTAAAGAAAGTTGAAGCAATTGTGAGAAAAGGCTAAACGTAGGCAAAGGCCATCAAGGAAGATGTACTGAAACAAACTGGCATCACGAAGGATGAGTTAGTAACATTACAGCCTAAAACTCACCTATCACTGGTAGCAACTTCTTCAGAGAATGACATGCCAGCAACATTCAAAAGAGTTGTAAGGAAAAGGGATCCTTTAGCGGCATCCACACCCTCACCTAGAAGAACTAGACAAAAACAACAGACAGTGAGGTGTCTGGTAAAGAAGGCAACCCCAAAGAAAAATCTAACACAAAAGAAGAAAAGGACTGAACAAAACATTGCCCCAATTGATGAATTGTTGAATGAGATCACAAATGAAGGAAAACTCAAGAACATAGAAAAATTATATGATACACTACTAGCAGATGAGAAAGAATAGGTTGAAAACAGTTTCATTCTACACTTGGACATCTATAAGAAGTTTTTAATGCAAGTGGTAGATGAACTACCAAATGAATTGTTCAAGAGACTGGAAACAAGAAGACAACTTGTGGTAGAGCTTGATAAGAAAATTAAAATTGAAAAATTACTTGTTGTTTACCCAATAAACTCGCCAAAGGAGATAGATGACTTAATTGCAGAAGCCAACCAGTTAGTATTCTCTACTGCACACTGGCATATTGCACTCATGGCAGGAAGAGTAAATGAGGTAATCGAAGATACAAAAAATGCATGGGATATATTCCTGGTTAAGAAGGAAAAATAGGAGGAGTACAGGAACCCCAAGCCTATCAAAGTCTATCAAAAGGACAAAGATAAGGGTAAAGGAAAGGTTGGTGGACCTCCTAGCATCAAAATAAAAGATAAATTATCCCCACGGCCCCTAATTACTCCACCGGTAACAAAAAATGAAGATCAACTGGCAGATGAGAGTATGGGTATAGAGGATACAAATCCTAATTCAAAATTACTATACACAGTGGATGTTGATACTCAAAAGGTCAACATTGTAGTTGATAAAGATGCAACTGATAAGACTAACATGGCTAGTGAGCCACCGGTAACTGATCAAACCAATAACACACAAGAAAACCTGGAAGATGATAGCACAGGGCAACAGGCAGAGACTCAAATAGAGACAAATCAACAAACAAAGAGTCAAGCAGAGCAACAGGCTTCGGAACAGGAATAGGTTCATATGGAAACAATGCCACCGGCAACAGGAGAGAAACAAAAACCCTTTCTTAAGGAAATGGAAACACAGATTGACCTACCAGAGGTCACTACAAGCATGGTTACTTCCTCCACCAGTGGAATTCAGAATGTTGGTTCCTCCTTAGCAGGTTACAAATCAACAAATGTAACTGAAGTTCTTTTAGATTCTTTGAAGAAAATAATAGATTATAGTTCACAAGCCTATAAAGCTATAGATGACATAATCCCAATTTTGAAGATGATAGCTACTAACTGCAATGTAGATAATAAGGAATGTTTGAGCCAACTTGACACTTTGTCTAAGTACATTACTGACAACATAGTGACACTTAATAAAGGAAGAGGCATTGAAAGAGAAATTGGAAATTGAAAAGCAAAAATTCTTTCAGGATAAAATAAAGAAGTGTACTAGAGAATTTGACACACTTCTACCAGAACTATGCAACTCATTGAAGGAATTCAAAACTCTATACAGAGACATTTGCAAGACAAACTTCCTAACAGTTGACATAGATAAGAAAATGAGCAAGGTACAGGATGAAATCAATAAACTTGCTGACAGTTTTGTTAACTCACCCGATACATTATCAGTTTTTGAACAAAAGATAATAGGTTTTGAGGAAGAATTACTTAAGTTAGAAAGAGAAAAGGAGAGAATAATAAACAAGGCTAAGAATTTGAGACTAAGACTAAGTCCAAGACTGGACTATCTAGCATCCTTGAGGAAGGAAATATCTAAGGCACTAGTACAGGGACAGAAAACACCGGCAGAGCATATGCAGCACCTCACCGGTACAATACAAAGAACTAAGGCGGCAATAAAAGAGAGTAAGAAGTTTATGGAAAGTATAAATTTGGTTTTGGCAGATATTTTTCAAATTGTAACCACCCAGTTACAAGGTTGAGACAGAAAACTACAACTCTATTGAAACCTTGACAACCTTTGTCATTGATGCCAAAGGGGGAGTAGTGGTATGAGAAAATAATCAGGCAAAGGACTCACCTACTCAGGGGGAGCTCATATATTTTTGGTACACAATTTTTGAAACAATTTTTGGATTACAAGTTTTGGATACACTTTTGAAATTTTCTTGTGAGTGTTGCCATCAATGCCAAAGGGGGAGATTGTTGGCATATGCACACTCCAATGAGACATTGTAGGTGATTGAAGGTTTTGTCATTGATGGAAACGTTACAATCCTATGACACCGGCAAGACATTCCACCGGCACCAACAAGAATAGACTCTACACCAGCACTCAGACCACCGGCACTGGCAGTGAAAGGAAGCATAGCGGCACAGAAGCCGACATGATTTTTGTTATAATATATTTTATTTATTATTGTAAAATCTTTATAAGCCAACTTGGCAACATTGTAAAATGACTCATATATATAAGAGATCATTTTAGAACATTGTAATGATGTAGATGAAGAAGAAGTAAGATGGAATGTAATTAGGCAGACCTATTATGCGAATTATAGGTTAAGGGTTTATGTAAGAAGTAGAGCAGAAACAAGTACTGGATCTAGCATTATAGATGCTATTCTAAAGCAGTACAAGACACTTGATTTATATAATCCATTTTGTAAGTCAGTGTGACTTCTATTTTGAGCAGTGAGCTCTAGGCACTTGGCCTTCCTACATGTGCAGGCCCCTCTTGTAGCAGTAATATTCTCTTATTGGTCAGTAATTGAATATTGTGGGTCACAAATCCCACCGAGGTTTTTCCCACACCGGGTTTCCTCATTAAATCCTTGTGTTATGGTGTGTTTTTCATGTGGTTGCTTTTATCTCTATTTATTGCATTACTTCTTGCTTACCGGTACACAGTTTTAATTTACTCTACATGTTTAAAGCTAAGAAATTCTAATTATCGGTTAGATACTGTTTCACCCCCCCCCCCCCTCTCAGTATCTGTGGGAATCCTAACAGATAGTTTACCAACAATGATAATAATGTTTACCGACAGCGGCAATAATTTTTACAGGCACCCCAACCGATAGAATTTTAATTATTGCATATTGTATTTAATTGTAAAATATTTTTGTAAGCCGACAAGGCGTATTTTAATAATACTCATATATAAGTATGAGATCTTGTAGATCATTTAAGATGCGGACATGAGAAGATTATTGCATAAGTAATGTATGAATATTAAGGTAGATTTTGGAGTAAGGTTTATGGTTATCATATGAGCTTAAACTGGTATTGAACCTGGCATAGAAGATGCTCAACTAAAGCAGTACATTATATTGGATTTGCATAATCCATTCTCTAAGTCAGTGAGACTTCCTTTTGTAATTAAGTAGTGACCTTTAGGCAGTTGGTCTTCCTGCATGTGCAAGCCCCTATTATAAGTATTATCCATTCATTGGCCAGTGAGTGGATATTGTGGGTCACAAATCCCACCGAGGTTTTTCCCACAATGAGTTTCCTTGTTAAAAACCTTGTGTTATGGTGTAATTTCTTTGTTGTGATTATTGTTCATATTTACTGCATTAATTCTTGTTTATCAGTACACTATTTTGGAATGCAATTTATTTAATAAGGTCAGAAAATCTATTAATCGAAAAGATACCGATTCACCCCCCCTTCTTAGTACCTTTGGGAATCCTAACAATTGGTATCAGAGCCTGGACATCTTTTTTCAAAAGCCTAATAATTTGAGGGAGATTCTGACACTGACACAGATGGATAACTTGAGAAAGCAATTGGAAACAGCTCTTGCAGATTATGATGTAGAAAAGTTGAAGAATATCAAACTTGAAGATGATCTGAAGGTTGCAAAGGAAATCATTCACGGATTTCACGAGAATCTTACTATTTTTAGAAACAAAAGAAGAGAACTTCATGAGAAGATACAGAGTGATGATGATGAAAAGGAAACTTTTAATGATATTGTAAGCAAGATGAAGCAAGAAAATATGACCTTGAGGAATGAGATGCAAGATATGACTATGAGATTTTGTAAAGACACTGAAGACAAAAAGAAAAATGAAGATGACTTGGCTAGGAGAATCAATGATGCTGGAAATGAAAATCTAAGACTTAGACATGAAAATGATATGTTAAAGATAGATCTAATTCACTTGGAACATGATAAAACTGAACTCATGAAACAGAATGATTTCTTGGAAAATGAGTTGGCTACTGCAAATCAACATAAAGAGAAATTCAAGAAAAGCTCAAAAGAACTTGATGATATGCTAAAAAATTAGAAACCTAATGGAGATACTAATGGAATTGGCTTTGAAGTTGGTGAAAGCTCAAGTACTGCAAACAATCATGATCACAGTAAACAATTAAGACAAATTAATGCCTACAAATTTAATGGGAAATGCTTTAACTGTATACCAATATAGGATATGGAAAGGCTATTCAAAAAAACAATGTGACTTGTTATGCTTGTAACAAGATTGGACATATTGAAAATTTGGGTAGAAGTGAGACATCACCGACAAATAACAAAGGACCCAGTTTGAAAGGTAAAGAAAAGGTTGAAGAGGTAAAGCAAGAATTTTCAAAACAATGGATTAGAAAGAGAGATGAGAATGTTGATGAGACTATTCCTTCACCGATATAACAGAGTATCACTCCACCGACAGGAGATTCTTCATCTAATTGAAAAAGGAACCTTTTGGGGGTATGGCAACTAATTGAAAATCATGCTAGTTTACCCTCCGTTGATGGTAAGAAGATGAATTGCTTCTTTACTGGCAGATGTGTTAAGTTTCACTTAACCGACAGGCATTTATTGCGGTAGTTGAAGGAAATGACATTATAAAGCAAGTGTTTTTCACTCTTTTTCACTCATCGAGCATTCAAATTTCCTAAGAGCCCAAAAAACCCAAGCGAAGACATCCACGACGAGAAGTGAAGCAAAATATTTCAAGCATTCAAAAACTAAAGGAAGATTAAGGTATTTATCAAATGGCTTCCTCCTCTGCACCTGAATTCATTGCAAACCCTACTATTGTTGAAGTGGTTAAACGCCCTAGCCCTGTATTCAAAATCATACCCATAGTAGAAAAGCAGGATGATACCCTAGGTGCATTCTCTAAAATTCCTAAAGGAGTTGCATATGTAGAAGACCCTAGGATATACATACATTGTTATATTAAGGAACTTGGTGCTCATGAAATTATGACCATGTAAAGGACTTTAATTTGTGATGAGAATGGTATTGTGAAACCAGAACATAAGATCATAGAAACCCTAGGTTTTGTGGAAATACTTAGTATTCCTGATTTTCCTAAGGAAGTTGTGAGAATTATGTTAAGTAGAGTTCATGGGGAATTCTTTTGGCTTGAATCCATCCACAAGATCACAAGAGAAGTAGTTAGGGCAGTGACTAGCTTACCTACCACCGGTAGCAAGCCTGACAAATCTAAAAAAGTTCCAAATAACACTGTGATGACATTAAATGGTATAACCCATGACATAATATCCTTGAGAGTTGAGAGTCAATGACGTGAAAGATATAAATGTCAGACTCATTAGCATGATACTAGGATACAAAACTAAACATGCTAACAGATTGAACTCTGTTTATAGTTTATGTATCAAGAGTGCTTATGACATGGTGAATAGTAACATTAAGATTGACATATGTGAATGGTTGAAGGATGAATTGATTGATAATCTGAAGAAAATTAAAGGTGATAAGAAAGGTACTTTCAGATTTGGTAATCTACTTGTGTGCCTATTGCTATACATTACCAAGGAAGTTCCCGGTATAGGTAGGAAAGAATTTGGTTTTGATATATCGGTAGGCAAACAACTATTGGACATCTTTACCGACATGGGAGATGATAGGGAAAAGAAAATAATTGAATACTTCCAAGCATTTAAGGCTAGAATGAAAATAAGGGAAAGGTTTTCTCAAAACATAGTTGACAAATATCAGAAAGAAATTTGTTTTGTTATAAAGAAAGATGAAATTTGGATGGAAGTAGTGGTTCCTAGAACTGTTTGGGTGACATAAATTGGTTATGAGGAAGATGAAAACATAATTGAGACATATGCTAAAGCCCTACTTGAAGCCCCTAGAGAACCTAAAGAGGAAATATTTGGAAATGTTGAAACCATTGAGAGCAAGGTATAGACCCTTAAACGAAGGAAGAAAAGAGAACAATCTATCAGAAAAGAAATAAAACAGGCCAAAGAGATCAAGGAAAACATATTGAATATCACTGGTATTAAGGAAAGTGACTTGGAAGGGATACAACCAGAAGCTCATCTTTCACTGGTTGGAACTTTATCCGATAGTGAAATCCCAGCCTAGTTTAAGAGAGTAGAAAGGAAAAGAAAAACTTCACCGACACCCTCTCCTGCACCAAAGAGAACATGAAGGAAACAACAAGGAGTAACGCCCCCAGCAAAGAAAATGACACCAAGGAAGAAGAAGGAAAAACAAATTATTCCTCCTTTAGATAATCTTTTAAATGAAATAACAGATGAAGGAAACTTGTCTAATGTCAGTAAATTGTATGATACTTTTACTAATGAAGAAAAGGAAAGTATAGAAAACAATATCATTCTAGACTTAGACATTTACAAGAAATTTTTGATATAAGTTGTAGATGATTTACTGAGTGACTTGTATAGGAGACTTGATGCAAAGAGACTACCTATTATGGAATTGGACAAGAAAATAAAGATATAAAAATTGCTTCCAGTTCACCTTGTAAAATAAACAGATGAAATTGATGAATTAATAAGTATGGCAAATAGGACAGTATTTTCTAGTGGTCACCAACATGTAGGTTTAATGGTTGGCAGAGTGAATGAAATCTCTGAAGAGACAACAGATAAATGGGATATATTCTTTATGGAGAAAGAAAAACAAGAAGAGCTCAAACAACCCAAAACTTTTAGAGTTTACCAAAAGAAAAAGGACAAAGGTAAAGTCAAGGTAGGTGGACCTCCAAGCATAAAAGTGGCAGACAACTTGCCCCCACCTTGTTCTGATACTCCACCAGTTGAGACTGCTGATACACCATCGACTCCTGATAATGTTGAGTTGGAATCAACACATGAGGACACCAATCCTAATTCAGAAATTTTATATACTATGAATATTGATACACAAAAGGTAAATGTCGTGGTTGATAAGGAAACCACTGGTGAAAAGAAAGATGTGGCTACTGAGCCACCGACTTAGAATATTGCAGTGGAAACACATGTAGAGCATATAATTGAAAATATTAAATTTGGGGTTGAGACACAAACTGAACAATCAGTTGATCCCTTGGCTTCTGGAATGGTGACTGATACTACTGGTGCACACATTGAAAAACCCACTGAGTTAGAGAAAATGACTGATGATAACACAGGAAAACTAGTTGAGATACCGATAGTGGACTGTTTAGAGGTGCATAATGAGAAACCGACAGTAGAAAGAACAGAGAAACAAACTAAGGTACACACTGAGAAACATGAAGAGAAAAAGGTTGAGGTACAGGATCATGCTAATGTAGTGCCACCGACAACTGCTGAGAAACCCAAGCCTTTTCTAGTTGAGATGCAGATACAAACAGACCTATCAGAGGTCAACAAAAGAAAACCGGTTACTCACATCGGTGGAATGCAGATTGTTAAGGTAGTTGGACAATCATACGGTTATTCCATGACATAATTCAGACCAACTAATGTAACATAGGTACTATTGGATTCCATCAAGAAAATAACAGATTGTAATGCACTTGCATACAAGGCTATTGATGATACAATTCCTTTATTAGAATTGATTGCACCCAAGTGCAATGTGGACAACAATGATTCTTTGAGCCAATTAGACAGTTTGTTTAAGTATATTACCGACAACTTATTAACAATTGATCAAATTAATGAGGAAACATTTAGTGAGAAAATGAATAGAGAGGAGAAATTCTTTGCTGAGTCAATAAAGAAGTACATGAGACACATTGATACCCTATTACCGGCACTAGGCAAAACAATAATGGAATTTAAGGAGTTATACAGAGAGACATGCAAGATTGATGTTTTGACAGTGGATATAAACAAGAAAATCAGTAAAGTGCAGAAAGAAATAAATGATATAGTTTATAATCTCATCAGTTCATCAGAACCCATATTGGTTATAGAGCAATAAATAGCAGGTTTTGAGTAGAAAATTGAAAAATTTGAAAAAGAGAAAGAGAGAATAAAATTCAAGGCAAAAGAGCTTAAATGTAGACTTGGTCCTAAACTTGACAACCTCATCTCTTTGAGAAAAGAGATCTCAGAGGCACTTGTTCCAAGACTAAAGACACCAAAAGAGAAAATGCACATCCTCACCGGTACAATTCAAAGGACCAAAGAAACATTGAAGGATAGTGAAAGGTTCACTCAGAGCCTAAATTTTGCATTAGTAGATCTATTTTAGATTGTAACCAACGCGTTATAGGGTTCTAGCTGAGAACTACACTCAGTTGACATTTTTGACAATCTTTGTCATTGATGCCAAAGGGGGAGTACTAGAGATGAGAAAAATGATGGACATAAGAGATCATCTGCTCAGGGGGAGCACACAGTTTTGGTAAGATTTTTGGACTTTAAATTTTGGATAC
Organism: Cryptomeria japonica; assembly: GCF_030272615.1. Classification (NCBI taxonomy): domain Eukaryota; kingdom Viridiplantae; phylum Streptophyta; class Pinopsida; order Cupressales; family Cupressaceae; genus Cryptomeria; species Cryptomeria japonica. The sequence continues at coordinate 595,415,818 of NC_081411.1, forward strand.
ATTTTTGAATTTTTCTCATGGGTTTTGCTATCAATGCCAAAGGAGGAGATTGTTGGCATTGCACACTCCAATGAGAAATTGTAGGTGATTGAAGGTATTGTCATTGATGACTACCTTGAAATCCTATGGCACCAACAGGCAGTGGCACGGACAGACTCTACACCGACAGATAGTTTACCGACAGTGGCAATAATGTTTACCAACATCAACAATAATATTTACCGACATCCCAACCGACAGGATTTTAATTAATGCATATTGTATTTAATTGTAAAATCTGTTTGTAAGGTGACAAGGCATATTGTAATAAGACTCATATATACGTATGAGATCTTGTAGATAATTTAAGATGCGGACATGGGAAGATTGTTGCATAAGTAATGTACGAATATTAAGGCAGATTTTGGAGTAAGGTTTATGGTTATTGTATGAGCTTAAACCGGTACTGAACTTGGCATAGCAGATGCTGAACTAAAGTAGTACATTATATTGGATTTTCATAATCCATTTTGTAAGTCAGTGAGACTTCCTTTGTAATTAAGCACCAAGCTTTAGGCAGTTGGCCTTCCTAAATGTGCAGGCCCCTATTGTAAGTAATATTCATTCATTGGCCAGTGCATGAATATTATGGGTCACAAATCCCACCGAGGTTTTTCCGACACTGGGTTTCCTCTTTAAAAATCTTGTGTTATGGTGTGCTTTCTATGTTGTGCTTATTCTTCATATTTACTGCATTAATTCTTGTTTACCGGTACACTATTTTGGAATGTAATTTATTTAATAAGGTCAGAAAATCAGTTAACCGGCAAGATACTAATTAACCCCCCCTCTCAGCATCTTTTTGAATCCTAACATTGAAGAAAAGAAGAAGCTACCAAACAAGGGTGTCATGGACTTAACCAAAGCTACATTTGATAGCATATCTCTTGGGATTAATAATATTACTTATGCAAATGTAAAATATGTGAGCATGGCATTTGCATATAGAGTTACACATGCAAATAGGTTAAATTCTTTTTCTAGCTTGTGTATTCATAGTGCATATGATATGGTTAGGAAAAATGCTAAAATTGATAGCTATGAGTGGCTTAAGGATGAACTGCAAGATAACCTGAAAAAGATTAAGGGTGACAAGAAGGGAACATTCTGTTTTGGGAATCTACTTGTGTGTTTAATGCTTTACTTCACAAAGGAGATACCCGATATTGGTCACAAGGACTTTGCATATGAAATCCCGATAGGTAGAAATATCATGGAAGATATTACCGACATAGGTGCTAACAATGATGACATGGTAAAATACTACTTCAAAAACTTCCAAACCAAAATGAAGGCTAGAGAAAGGATACCGTAGAGTATTGTTGATAAGTATGACAAGCAAATTTGTTTTGTAATCAAAAGAGATGAAACATGGAGGGAAGTTGTTACTCCTAGAACTATTTGGATAACAGAGATGGGATATGAAGTTGATCTGAATGTTCTTGAGGCTTATGCTAAGACACTTCTCAATGCACCTAGGGAATTTTCAAAAGACTTTTTTTGCAATGCTGAGACTATTGAGAGTGTTTTTTTGATGCAAAAGAAGAGAAAAATAAGAGAAAAATTCATCACAGATGCATCCAAAATGGCTAAAGAAGTTAAGGAAAATGTGATGAACTTGAGTGGTATTTCTGCTAGTGAACTAGAAGGACTGGAATCGGTAGCTCATGTTTCACTGGTTGTCACTTCTTCTTATTCAGACAGTGGTAAGGTAGCAGAGTTCAAAAGAGTTGAAAGGAAGAAGAGGAAACCCTCATCGGTACCTTCTCCTTCTCCTAAAAGGGCAAGAACATTAAGGAAGAAGCAGCAGGCTGTAAGGGAGCCTAAGAAGAAATTAACTCCAAAGAAGAAACAACAACCCAAGGCATCAGATACCCTTACACCGGAGGAACTGGTAAATGAAATTACTCCAGATGGTAATCTTTTCAATGTGAATAAAATTTATCATTCATTCAAGGATTCTGATAAGGACACAATAGAGGAAAGCATCATTTGGCATCTTGACATCTACAAGAAAATTTTGATTGAGGTTGTAGATGATCTGCCTAATAACTTGTACATAAGATTAGAGGCTAAAAGAATATCAGTGATGGAATATGATTAAAAGTTAAAGGTAGAAGCATTGTTGGCTGTTCAACCTGTTAATTCTAGTGAAGAGATTGATGAACTAATTGTTGAAGCCAACCAGTCATTTTTTATGAGTGGTCACCGACAAGTCAACCTAATGGCTAGGAGAGTGAAAGAGATAGCTGAAGAAACTGTAGACAAATGGGACATATTTTTTGTTGAAAAAGAAAAGAAAGAGGAAAGGGAGAGACAAAAATTAGATAAGTCTTTTGCCAAGGTATATCAAAAGGCCAAAGGTAAAAAAAAAATTGGTAGTGTACCTATTATAAAGGTCATAGATAACCTTTCTCCACTAGCACAAGACACCCCACCAATAACTTCAGAGATACTGATACATACAGATAGTCAATCGGATAAGGAGGCTGAAGAAATAACACATGATGATACTAATCTAGATTTTGAAATTCTCTTTACTATGAATGTAGATACACAAGATGTTAATAATTGTTATGGATAAAGAGATTGCAAAGGTTAAGACATATGATGCTACAAACATTGAGATCTCTGAGTCACCGGTTAAAACTACTGACTCTCAAAACATTAAAATACCGGCGTAAGCTAAGAAGTCTGACACTGAGAAACTGACAGATGCAGAGGTACATACACAGACTAAGAAACCAGTAGAAGCATAGGTAATAATACAAAGTGAGAAAGTGACAACAATTGTAAATAAAGAGGAAATGAATGATTGAAAAAAGGAAGAAATTGTTAGGGTAATTGGTCAAGTATCTGTGGAAAAGAAAGTTATTGTAGAACTGAGCACATCCACTACAAATTTCAGACCTACAAATGTAACATATGTTCTTTTGGATTCAATTAAGAGGATCACAGAGTGAAATTCCTTAGCATACAAGGTCATTGATGATATATTGCCTATTTTGAAAATGATTGCACCAACATGTAAGTTAGATCATATTGATGGTTCTTTGAGTAAATTGGACGCATTGTCCAAATTTATTGCTTCAAATGTTCTAACTGTAGATAAGATCAATGAAGAAACCATTAAGGAAAGGGTAAATAAAAAAAAAGGTGATTTCTTTGAGAAAACTATCAAGGACTATACTAAGCATATTGAGTCCTTATTACCGGTACTTAATTCCACAATTTTGGAATACAAAGAATTATATAAGGAAGCTTGTAAGCCTCACCACCTGACTGAAGATATTGATGAGAAGATTAAGGAAACACAAAAGGAGATAGATAAAATAGTAGATAATATGATAGGTTCTTTGGAACTTACCTCAATTTTTGAACACAAAATGGCAGTTTTTGAGGAAAATATAGAGAAACTGGAGCAGGAAAAAGCAAGGATAAAGTTGAAGGCCCGGGAAGTGAAAAAAACTTGGTCCAAAATTGGATAGTCTTATAACTCAATAGGTTGATCTATCTAAATCATTAATCCAAGAAGAACTATCACCGGAGCAACATATGCATTATCTGACTGACATTATCCAACTTACAGAAACCATTATCTCTGACAGTAATAAATTCATACAGAGCCTAAATCTAATATTGGCGGATATCTTTCAAATTGTAAACAACCAGTTACAAGCTATAAGGTAGAATTTTTGTATTTCTTGATTCTTTTTTACATCCTTTGTCATTGATGTCAAAGGGGCAGTAGTATGGAGAAAAATGTATGGAGGAAAATGCACAGAAGAAATCACTTGCTCAGAGGGAGCACACTCTTTTTGAGGATCAGTTTTGGACTTTTTTTTTTTTTACAACAGTTTTTGGATTTTTCTCATGAGTGTTGCCATCAATGCCAAAGGGGGAGATTGTCGGCATTCTACACTCACATGAGAATGGTTGATGTTTTCATTGATGGCAACCAACTGGTAACAGGATTCTATAGGTTCACCAAAAACATAGACATCATTCACTGGCACTAACAGACACAACAAAGTTCATTCACCAACATTATTTTACATTGACAACAAAGCATACTGACATCCAGGCTGACATGAGACAAGTTTTGTTTATTGTATTGTAGTGTAATTATTTGCAATTTGACATGATGTATTGTAAAGACTCATATATGTATGAGATCTTATAGGTCATTTTTGATATGGGATTATGTAGAAGATAGCGAAAGGATTTTGTAAATGGGCAGATAGGTTAAGTGAGTGAATATCATTCACTGGTAGGTTTTTGGTTATAACAGAGCTTAAACCGACATTGAATCAAGAATTGCAAATGCTATTTTGATCATTACATTGTCTTGGATTTGATTATCCATAATGTAGTCAATGAGACTCTTTCATTGAGTAGTGAGCTCTAGGATTTTGGCCTTCCTGCATGTACAGGCCCCTATTGTAAGTAATATTTATTCATATTGGTCAGTGAGTAAATATTGTGGTGACAAATCCCACCGAGGTTTTTCCCTTACCGGGTTTCCTCATTAAAATATCTTGTATTATGGTGTGCATTTATGCTATCTCTGTTATTTCTCTTTGCTGCATTATTATTTGTTTACCGGTACATTAATTTGAGTTGCAAAGTTATAAATAAGTTAAAATATTACACTTATCGGTTAGACACTGATTCACCCCCCCCTCTTAATGTCTTTGGGATTGTCATTTCATCTAGCATACAGTACCCTTTTTCATTGTGTCAAAGGGAGATAAATGTATCATTATGAAGTGTCTTGCAGTAAGTTGACATCAATGCCAAAGGGGGAGATTGTTGGCAATTTGGCATTAAGTTGTCATTGATGTCAACCGGTTTGACAAGGTGACCAGTATGATGGCAATACACATGAGAGTGAGAAGACAGAAGGAAGGCTTACCCGTAAGGCATAAACTGGGATGATGGTTGTCTGTGTGTAATGAAGGCACAATAATTGTTGAACATAATAGAAAGGATGGTTGATAGTCATACCGGTAAGATTAGGTAAACAACTAGTCAACCTTGGTCGAGAAAGAATGTCAAATCGACATAGAAATCCAAGCAAAGGTGGATGTCGACAAGCATGACAACAGGATGCCAAGTGGAGGTACCGCACAGGTCAGTGGAGTGTGCATCAACACAACAATCTATGAGTAGGTTAACTTTAATGAGGAACCCACAAGTCATGAAGGATGCCAAAAGATTTCGGCTCAAGGAAGGCAAACTGGAAAAGCAATCGCAATTATCTTGCAAGAATATTTCATCTTTGTACCTGTTAGGTGAAGGAAACAACAAAGACATTATTGGCGAGTGATAGAGAAAAGCATGGTATAGACCTAATTTAAAAAATGCACATTGGAATGTGAAGTTTTGTTGGTGATTGAATGTTGTCACAAAGATCATATCCCTAAAAAGTAGATTGAATCAAAGGGGATTCAGATTAAGTTGGAAAATGAAAACCTAACATGACAGTGTTTGAATAAATTCTTGGAGGGAATCCATGAATATAAATACATGATCTCAAAATAGAAAAGATTGATGCTTGAGGAAAAGAAGAAGAGTGAAGAGAGCTTGAGTGCAAATAAGAATCATCTCCCTTAGAATTTATTCTAAGAAAGTTGCAGAGTGAGTCAACAAGCATACCGGTGAGAGGATTTAGCCGACAGTGACTGAGTACCGGTATAACTGTAGTAGGTCCAATTGCTAAGCAAACTGGTGAGGTTTGGTAGAGAAAGGCAACATCCAAGTGAGACAGAGTAAGTTGTGAGACTGTGTAAGAGATAGAGAGAAGAGAGGCCAAGAATCAAAGAGAGTGATCTCACAAACGACAGTGTGAGATCCAGTAAAGAAGAGAAGACTGTCAACCGACAGTAACATTTTTTGATCAAGAGTTGCAGAACTCATTTGCAGCAAGAAACCATAACTATATCTAAATTGTATTTTCAATATACATCACAAAGTTGGAGCTTGGTGTAGGGGTTGGTGCTCCTTGGGTTGGTACCCTAAATCAGTAGGGGTTGGTGCTCCTTGGGTAGGTGCCCTAAATCTTTATAATTTAGTGTTTCACTTGTGAGGCTGGATTGGAGCAGTAGTCTATAGCCACATTTCTCACTGAGGTTTTTCCCATATTGGGTTTTCCTCTTACATCTAGTGTTGTGGGTTGCATTTGTGTGGTTGTCTTCTTTGGTCTCATCATTTGCTTGACTGGTTTGATTGTTTAGTACTTAAGATAACAATCAGTATTATGAAATTGCCTTAACATAGAAAAAAGTTTTAGGAACCACTAATTCAACCCCCTCTCAGTGGTACTTTGTGTTCGACAGTAGCCTTTCTCATAAGATGGAAAGTGTCCAAGGGAGGAAACATGTGGCATAAGTCTCATGTGTCTCAAGGGGAGAATATCCACACTATAGGAGGTTAGGATGTGCAAGATAGGATAGGGTTAGTTAAACCCAGCATTAGGTGGAATGGGTTAGGTTAAGCGATGGTTAGGTTAGGTGGTTAGAAGTTAGGAGACATGTGGGTAATTTGAATTTAAAAATTCAAATAATAGGAAAAGGATAATAACTTTCAACAACTCATAAATTGATTTGTTTTAATTAATTAGGGGATTAGAAGAATGAATTAAATGGGGGAGGATTAATTAATCAAAGGGGACAATTGAAATGAACCTATTAAATAAATACTTAGATTTATTAATAAGTAGATGAATGGGGGAATTTAATCAAATTTCTAATGAATTCAATTAAATTGGGAAGGGGGATTAATTAAATAATTTCTTATTTAATCAATTATCTTCAGACCATTTTTTAGGTGTATACATTTTGCCCCTCTTTCAAGCGAGGTGTGATACTGTGTTGGTTAAAAGAATAATCTCATTTTGATGAAGATATTGGCTCAATAGGATGCCTTAGACATTGATTGATAAATTCCAATACGATGATGCCCCCTCAGGAGATCAATTGAGATAATTGACCTTTGGAGTGTTTGGATCATTGTGAAATTATTTTCCCAACTAGAAATGATTTGATTTCTGCAACGTTGTTTGATGAAAGTGTGGGTTCTTCGATCATGATGATGTGGTTCTGGATGTGATGATTGATAAAACTTGATTGAATGTGATTTGATTGATTATATTGATAATATTGATTAGATTGATAAGATTGAGATCTAGGTTGGTTTCAGGAATGACACCGTCCGCACTCTGCCCTAGAGAAAGGGGTAGGAAAGTGGCATGGCGCCACTATCCCCCTGTGGATAGGGGCATGGTGCCATTTTCCTCCCAGGACAGGGGCGTTGCACCCCTGTCCTTGCCCTATTTTGGGGCAGGACCCTTCATAGGGTTGCATTGTTGGTTGTGCATCGGGTGGGAAACTCCCTTGATGTCAACCCATGATGAAAATAAATTCTACTAACATGTATTTAAGAGGCATTCATCCTCTCATTTGCACAAGTTGGATAGATTCAAGTTGCATAAGCGATCAAGCATTCTTTTCCAGCATTGAGCATTCTGAACTCTCCCTTAAAGGCTATGTGTTGCATTCAAGTTAAGGATTCAACCATTAAAGAGGAGATTGATTCCAACATACAATTCCACACAAGAATTTCTATCAACATTTCTATTACAACCTCCCTTGAGGTGATTTACAATTCAATCTTTCATTTATAGATACTTGCAAGTACTTTCTTTCATTACTTGATTAATTACAAAACTGGGGTTTGACCTAAAGGCAAACCCCCAACCCCAACCCATTTTCCTCGGGGTATAGGACAAGCGGCCATGATAGCCATATATAGATTGATATAGTGGATTATTGCACTACACACAGATAGGGGCTATATGTTTTTGGCACTGCATTTTTTATGAGCTCATGTAGTTTACATTGTGACCATTTTTGGATAGTGAGCAGTGGAGGGGAGATTGGCAGTTGCATTGGGTAGGTCTGGAGATGTGGCTTTTTGGTAGGTCTGTGTATGTTATGGAGTATTATGCACCATATAGGGTGGCTTGGTAGTTTTGTGAGATACAAGATATAGTGGGTGATATATCATTATACCCACAAATTACATAAGAGGTAGGTTTGTGGGGGCAGACTGTGAGTCTGTTAGAGGGGAGGACTAGTTTTCAGACAATGGCCTACCTGGTCTGGGATGAGTGGAGGGGTGCGGGGGAGGATCTAGGTACTATAAGAGGGTACTAGAGCTGGTGGGAGACACACCTACCTATGTGAATGACTATTCTCAGAGTGCTAGAGGACGATGAGGTGCAGCCAACTGTAGATGAGGTATCCTGGGGATAGGGTTGTGGCAGGAGGAGTTAGGGGTGTCGTGAGGCAGAGGAGGGGAGTGGTATAAGGGAGTGGGTTTTAGGTATCCATTCTAGTATAGGTGTCGATGGCAATGATAGGCTAGGTGATAGGGGAGGGGGAGGGGGGAGGAGATGAGGAAGTGCCCATGGATATCCCTGATGTACAGGCACAAGACACCGAGGTGGAGGGTGTTGACATGGTTTCTTAGGAAGATTTTGATAGGATCATGCAATAGAGGGATGTTGCCAGAGTGAGAGTATACTCACTAGAGGATGAGCTATAGGTGGAGAGGGTGAGAGGGGACAGTTTGCAGGCAGAGGTGGGGAGGTTACAATGAGAGGTTGACGATTTGATAGAGAGCTCGTAGACAAATCAAATCAAGGTGGAGGATCTACGGAGGGAGGGAGAGGAGGCAGAGAGGATGTTGGAGGAGGTAAGGGTAGGGACCGCCATTGGGGAGCTATAGAGAACATTGTAGCAATGGGATGAGGAGTTGGAGAGTCTGCGGGTCAGGGTGCAGAGGAAAGAGGTAGATGTAACTAGCTTGTGTGGGGAGAGGGACTCAACTCGACAAATGTTAGTCCTCGCCGGGCTAGGGAAAATGTACTCTAACATGATGCAGAAGAGGGAGAGGGAAAAGTGGGAAGGACGAGAGGTTGCATACTACAGAGGGTTATATCATGGAGTGGCCCCTATAGAGAAGAGGGAAACATCGTACATAGAGAGTGTATGATCTCATAGGACCCATAGCTAGCGATTGACTCGGAGTCAACAGACAGGGGGATCGGTGGGTATGAGGCCATTGAGGATAGTGGGTGTGGAGGCATCCAAAGGGGGAGGAGGGGATGAGGAGGGGGCTAGAGAGACAGGAGGGGAGAGTTATTCTCCATGTGATATTATGTATTATTTTTGACCCTTTGGGGCGGCCATTGTACTATGACTGTTATATTCATTTTTTGAGAGACATATATGTGATATATTATTTTTTGGCGGTGCTTATATATGCATGTAGTTTTTAATGGACATTATGATGGATATTATTTATTATTTTATGATGTGATGTATTAATGATGATTATGCATGTGTTGTCTTGACCTATTTGTGATGCAGGATGGGTGTTTACATATGCATATTCTTATGATATGTTATTGACACTTTGATTGTTGCAGGATGGATACTTATATACACATGTGTTTATGATATGTTATTGACACTTTGATGGATGCAGGATGATTATCTTGTTTTATATGAACTATGTGTATGCATATGTTTTAGGATTTTATGATGTGGATGATGTATGATGTATTATTTTTGGATTTTATGATGATTTGAGAATGCATAATGTGATTAAATTGATTAATCTATAATGAATATGCACACTATAATGGATGACCTAAATAAAATGAATATTGTAACAATATTGGAAATGCAAACTAAGTGATGAATGCACCATACAAAATAAAAATGAAAATGCAACAAAATTTAAAATGCAACCTAAATGATGGAGACACTAAATAAAAATGAATAATGCAACAAAATTTGAAAATGCAAACTAATTGACGTGCAATACTAAAAATGCGTAATGCAACAAAATTTGAAATGTAACCTAAATGATGCAACAAAATTTGAAATGCAAATTAAATGATGGACAAAAAATGATTAATGCAACACACGAAAGATTAATGCACCAGATAAAAAATGAGTAATGCACCTATATGAATAATGGAGACTTTGTTTGAGAATATGCCAATCATAATAAAATAACCTTTGCTAGGATATAAGAACATGGGGGGGATAAATTTAAGTCTCCAATATGTAAAAGGGGGATATGATCAAAAAAATGAGATGATATGAGAAGGGTAGGGATATTTGTTGTGCATAAAATTTGGAGAGCCAACCTAGTTTGATATTGCCAAAGGTAGTCTACACCACTGATTATAGGAACCAAGATGTCATGAAAAAACTAAGGCATGGGCTAACTCTCAGACAAATAGGTATGCCTTGCACACAATCCTACAAGTGTTGATAAACACAAATGCAGGGTTGCTAGTACATACAAAGGAAACCATCAAACATGCCATACCACAAAAACATGCCCCAATATACCCCTTTCCACAACATACCAAGATATAGATTGATCCTAGTAGCCATGGGTAGGAACAATCATAGGAAAAAGTGATGCAAATCAAAGAAGAAAAATCAAATAATGCAAACAAAATGCACAAGGCCAACTGACAGCTCTTGCCAAGAGTAGGACTTAGGATTCATGGATATACTGCCAGATAGGAGAATGATGCATCTCGATGGGCAAAAAGGGAATAAACAATAGAGTAGATGGTATGAACATCTGTATGTAGATATGAAACTTGACTACTAAGACTTGATGGAGTGCACGTGGATGGGCATTTGAATAACATGCCAATCAAGGAGAAGTTTAAGCTTAGGACTGAGAATTAAGCTTAGTTAACTTGGATGGAAGCTCAATTTAATGTGATGATCCTTATTCATGATTTAGGCAAAGAATCCTCATCATATGGATGGTCGTTATGTGGAGTGTGGCTTAATGGATGAGTGGACAGTTTTCATCCTAAGATGAAAGGGATAACCGACAACAAATGGGGTGAAGTATGTCATGGTAGAAGGTCTATGCAGTGGCAAGTATTGATATCTGGTGAGTGAGTGGCAGAGATAGAGTTTGACCTAATAGACAATGGATCTAGATTATTTACCTTAACACATGCTAACAGGTTTTCACCAAGGTACTTGCCCATAGTGCCACAAAGTGGTTTTCACTGATGGACGAATTGATTTTTTTTTTTTGCTTTTTGCTTTTTTCATTTTTTTTGTATTTTTCTTATTTTTGGTATTTTTTGGTATTTTTGATTTTTAGACAATTGGTGACCTTCTGAGGTCTAGGTATAGAATTTATTCAGGTGCATGATGTTCATAGGCTCATCCAAGGGATCTCTTTCAAGATTAGCTGACTGATATACCCCTAATCTATACTTTGTTGTGATTACATAAGGTCCAAGCCAATTAGGCTCAAACTTGCCCTTCTTTTCTCTTTCTTGAAGTTTTTTTTTATTTTCCATAAGGACAAGATCACCCAGTTCAAATTCCTAGGTTTTGACCTTCTTGTAATAGCTCAGGCATAGGCAATTTTGATATACCGAAAGATGATTCAAGGCCTTGAGTCATCTTTCATCCAACAATTGTAGCTCTTGTAGCCTGAAAAATCTATAATCCTCATCTGGGAGGATATTCTATAGTGACACCCTTAGGGAGGGGATCTCGATCTCAAGACAGAAGACAAATTCAGAGCCAAAAATAAGGGAATATGGAGTGGCATCTGTGGGTGTGCAAATAGACGTACGGTAAGCCCACAGACCAGGGTGGAGTTGGAGGTGCCAGTCATGACCAGCTTCATTGACTATCTTTTTAAAAAATTTAATTGAGGTTTTATTAGAAGCCTCAGCCTGACCATTACCTTGTGGATAATAGGGGGTGGAGAAGCGGTGTTGGATATCAAACTTCTCATAGAGCTCCTTAACATCCTGATTTTTGAAAGGTCTGCAATTATCTATGATAATAACCTTGGGGATTCCATATCAATAGATCAAATAGTTTACAATGAATTTAGAGATCTGTTTGGTAGTGGTGAAGGTAAAAGGGATGGCCTCCACCCACTTGGTGAAGTAACCAGTGGTGGTAATGATGAATTTATGGCCATTAGAGGATGCGGGGTGGATTTTCTCAATGAGATCAAGCCCCCACTATGAGAAGGACTAGTGTGTGATAAAAGGCTACAGATCTTGTGATAGAGCATGAATCTTGTTGCCATGTTTATAGAAAGGGATGAATTTCTTCACATAATTGTATGCATCTACTTCCATTTTAGGCTAGTAGCATCTCGTTCACAAAATTTTTTTAGCCAGAGTGAGACCACTTGAGTGTGTCCCACATATACCTTCATGCCCTTCATGTAGTGCCCATTCAACCTCTTGTTTGTCTAGACACCTTAGGAAGGAACCATCAAAATGCCTTCTGAATAGGATGTTTGCAAGGATAGTGTAACGAGAACAACAACGAATAAAGGTTTTTTGTTGGGTTTTGGTGAGGTGTGGAGGAATGGTGTTATCTCTTAGGTAAGTGAAGGTCTCTTGGTACCAAGGGGATTCAGGAGCAACAAGTACACACACCATTTAAGACTCTAGTAGATCATATGCCAGTATGAAGAGTTGCTCAACCAGAAACTCACATTTCTGACCGTGTGCTAGCATTTGAAGGAGGGAACCAATAGTGGCCATTGCATCTGCAGCTCTATTGTTTGTGCATGGAATCTAATCAAATTTGATTAATGTAAAGTGTTGCTTGAGATCCTCAACCATACTTCCATAGGGAAGAAGCTTGTCATCTTTTGTTTGGTACTCATCATTGACTTATTTAATGACAAGTTGGGAATCACTATAGACATATAATTCCAATATCTTCCATTGGATAGCCAAACGAAGTCCAGTAATTAGTGCTTCATATTGTGCAATGTTGTTGGTGCATGCAAAGGCTATCTGGTATAATTTAGGGATGTAATCTCCTTGGGGTGTGATCAACAATATGCCTGCCCCCTATCCATTCTAGGTGTAAGATTTATCAAAGTATAACTGTCACATGGAAGATGTAGTGACAATCATTATGAATTCATTTGAGAATTCTGTGAGGATAGGGTGATCACCTGGAAGCGGAGCATCGACTAGTTGGTCTGTTATCACTTGTCCTTTGATTTCTTTTCTATCTACATATTTGATGTTGAACTCGATTAGTAACATGACCCATTTAGCAGTTTTGCCAATGAGAGAAGCCTTTCATAAGAGGTACTTGAGAGGGTCGATCTTAGCAATCAATTTTGTTTTGCTGTTAAGCATGTGGTGTCGAAGTTTTTGTGTGCTGAAGACATGCACCTTAAGCATTCTCTTTCAATAGGGGTATAATTGTGCTTATACCCTACTAATGTGTGACTGATGTAGTATATAGCATGCCCTTTTCCCTGATCATTTTTATTTGCCAATAATTTCCCCAATGGCACTGCAGTAGTTGATATGTACAAAAGAAGTGGTTGTCTTAGAACGGGAGGCATAAGAACCAGAGGTAATGAAAGATATTCCTTGAGTTTCTTGAAAGCCTATTGACATAGGTAGTCCCATTTGAATTAGGTATCCTTGTGTAATAAGTTTGCAAATGGGTGACATTTGTCCGCAAGCTATGAGATGATGCGTCTAACGGATTGGAGCTTTCCTTGGAGGCTACACAATTGTTTGAGGGTCTTTGGGGGAGGCATTTCCATAATAGCTTTCACCTTTGTAGGATCAACCTCTATGCCTCTGCGGGAAACAATAAAAACTAATAGTTTCCCAGATGTGATGCCAAAGACACATTTCTTGGGATTTAGGCACAGTTTATACTTTTCCAATCTTTCAAAAAATTGCCTCAGGATAGGGATATGCTCATGTCTTTTCTTGGATTTTCCTAGGAGATCATCCACGTAATCCTTCATGATTTTGTGCAAAAGGTCATGGAAAATTATTGTCATTACTCATTGGTATATGGCTCAAACGTTCTTGAGACCAAAAGGCATGACTTGATAACAAAAGGTGCCCCATGGTGTTGTGAATGTCATTTTGTGTTGGTCTTCCTCTATAATTCTAATCTAATTGTATCCAAAAAATCCATCCATTAGTGATAACATTTCATGTCCCATTGTGAGATCTACAATCGTGTCTATGTTGGGGAACAGGAAGTTATCCTTAGGGCAAGCTTTATTCAAATCTCAAAAATCCATGCAAATGCGGATGCTCCCATGAGGTTTTATGATAGATACAACATTGGATACCCATTTAGGATAATCTATTGGTTTTAAAAATCCAACATCCAACATCTTTTGAATCTCTTCTTTGACGAGGAGTGCAATGTGTGGACGCATCTTGTGTAATTTATTCTACTAGTTTTGCATCTGGACAAACAACAAGATTGTGAACTACCAAGTTAGGATCTAGGCCTGGCATGTCAACATATGATGAGGCAAAATTGATCTTTTTTTCTATGAGAAAATTGATAAAGTTATGTTTTTCCTAATCTGGCAGGGACTTAGCAATGAGCACATTTGTTGGGGTGTCTTCAGTGATGACATTGATAGTATACGTTTCTTCTATTTGTAAAGTTGACCTATCTTGTTGTGGAGGCACAATGGTAGGGAGTTCAAGTCCCTCATTCTCAAGTGCCTGATCTAGGTTTTTGCCTTTGGATATGCCCTTTGTTTTTACTTCTTCCTCATCCAAAGGTGCCTCAATAAGTTTTTCACCTAAGGAATAATGATTTTTCTTTTTATTCTTTTTTGCAACTAAGGGAATTGACCTGACTACCAAAGTATCCATTCTCATGTAATTGAATCTCATGAACTTTGTTTCAATCTTCTAAGTTGTGTATAGTTAAGAGAGCCATGAGAGCATTATCATTGACACATATGTCTAAAGTGGGTTTGTCTCATTGGTCCCAATCTACAAGCTCGGGGTGAACAAGTTGCAGCTCATGTGGGGTGGAAGGGATTATGGGGGCGATAGTGTTGACATGGGTGTCAAAGAAGATATCCTCTTCATACTCAAAGGGCATTTCATGGAACTCCTCTTCATCAGAGTCTTTGACATGCAAGGAGGGACTTGAAGGGGTACCAGTGATAGTGATCTTAGGTACTGGAGTATGCCCCAAGCCCCTATTATACTTGTATGAGATGGGATTTATTAATGCTTTGATTCCTTTCTCTTTCGGCCCCAGACCATGTCCTTATAGCCTATCATATCCACTATGGATCATGCTTTTGGATACATCTTCTTGGGAATATTTCTTGGAACTTCATCTTATTCATAGTGCAATGAAGAAGAAACATCTATCTTGAGACTCTCTTCATCAAGTGGGCCCCATTACTTGAAGGTGGTATCCTTACATTGTATAATAGGTTTCTGATCTTTTTTTATTTCTTTGGGCTTGCCAAATGTCTTAGGAGACAGGGGGAGATTGCCTATTAATAAGACATCCTCAAGTTTGTATTCTCTACAACTATTGTCTATGATCTTGATCTTGGCCTCTTTTTGGGATGAGGTGGAAGCAACTTTAGATGCATCAGATGGAGGAAATGGAGTGGGTCTATTTAATAAGCAATGGTATGGATGTTTTCCCTTTAATTACTTGCAATACTAAAAAGGTTGTGGATCACCTCTAATAGTGATCTCTCTACCATTGAAGGGAAATTTAGGGCATTGATGGTAAGTGGAGGGAATGGATTGAAGGGAATGAATCCATGAGCGACTAAGGAGAATGTTATAGGGGAGAGCAAGATCCAAAACTTGGCAAGGGATCATAATTGTAATAGGGCCCACTTGAAGAGGTAAAGTGATCATTCTTTTGGAAACCCTCTCTGCATCATCATAGGCTTTGATTGTGATTCATCCTGACATATCAACTAGGTCCTTAGAAAGCCCCAATTGCTTTATTAACTTGTATGTAAAAAGATTGAGTCCAAATCCACCATCTATCAAGATGTGTTTAACCTTGTGTTTCTAGATAACAATTTCAATATGCAATGGTTTATTATGATCATCATTCGTGGGAGCATCACTGGAGGTGAAAACAAGGTGTTGTTGGGTAGCAAGGTTTCCAATGAGGGTTTGGAATTGGGAAGCATTAATGTTGTTGGGGACACATGACTTGAGGAGGGCTTATTCCAAAATCTCCTTATTGACAGGGGAGGTCTTGAGGAACTCTAAGATGGATATCTATGTAGGGGTCTTCCCAATATGGTCAAGGAGGTCATATCGGTGGGTGGATGATATTGGGGGAGGGTTTGGTGGAGGAGGGGATCCTTGGATAGTTACCCTCCCATGACAAGTAGTTACATTGCAGTCATTCTAAGAGTGGGAAGTGGAAGGTATCACACCTTGAATGACTATTTTAACAGGGTTGGGTTTTCTTGCCAGCTGAGGAAGTGCGAGACCACCTTCAATAGTGATCTTAGGTCTATTTTGGGAAGGGGGAGGATTAGCTCCTTGGACAGTGATAACATTGACGTGGTTATCTGTGGGCTCAATACGACCACCAAGGAATCAAAGTCAAATATATAATTGGTATAATCATAATTCATAGCATTAGATGATGAGGCCTTACCTTTGAAATGCTTTGGGAAGGGTTCCTGGTACATCTTGAGTTTGTCATTATTGTTACCAAGTTTTTTTGTGGCTACCTCAATATCACCCTTATCAATGAGATTTTGTATGTAATTATTTAGTTTCATACACTTTCATGTATCTTTCCCATGATAATCACAATACTCATTCTCATTATACCACCTAGGCTTGGGTTGGTTGGGATCAAATGGGCGAGTTATCATAAAGACAACCATGCCCGCTTGGACAAGCTTTTGGAACTCAACCTCAATAGGCTCAGCGAGGGGAGTATACTCTCTTGGAGCCTGATTGTTAAATTGTGGTGGTCGCCCTTGGACTGAGACATTGTTGGGGGGCCTTTGAGATTGATTTTGATTTTTTTTGTTGAGTGTTGAATTGGCGATTAGTTGTGGTAGATTTTGAAGGAGCGACCATGGTTTGGACTCGATTTGCATCAATGACACCATCGTTGACTACGTTTTTGTTTTTAGACCAAAACTTTGGTTTATCATTGTGGTAAGAGGAAGTATTTTGACTTGATTTTTAAAATGCTTTAGGGTGCCCTCCTCTAACAAGACACGTTCAAGAGATAGGCCCTTGTCAGTCAACTTTTTGAAAGACTTTATGCACTGAGATGTTAAGGGTTTCAATAGTTCAAGTATTAGATTTTTTTGAAATAGTTCGATTTGGTGTTGTTCTAGAATATACCACTAGAGTTTCTTGATAAGGTGTCGCCACCTCTACAAGAAGTTGGAAAAAAAATTTCCAGGCCTTTGTTTTGTGTTACAAAGGTCCATCATGGAAACATCATTGACAATTTTGTAAGCATATTGGGCTACAAAATTTTCTGCTAAGTCCATAAAGGAGGTGATAAAACCTCTGAGAAAGGATAAGAACCATGCAAGAGAGTCTCCCATGAGACTCTTAGGGAAGAGTCTATGAAGATAAAAAATCACTATAGGAGACTTCTTGGCATAAGATATGAAACTCATGGACATGGTCTCGGGGGTCCCCTTGACCCTCATACTTCGTGAACTTAGACATCTCAAACCCTAGTGGGTAAGGTGCAACTGATATCAAAGAATCATGAGGACAAGGATATAATTTCTCTAATGAATAAGGTTTTGTTTTGTTAGTCCTTTCATGTTTTCGATGATGTTTTTCATTTCCTTGATTTCCTTGATTATATCATGTTGCATGTCTTGGACATGATGGACCATGTTTGCCCGAAGTATCAGGTAAGATGTGGAAGGTATACCACAACCACTAATATATTGGTAGGATGAAGAGGCGGGAATATGAGACGTGATGACCGATGTGATGGGGACTTAAGTGATGATTGGTCATGATCCATGAATTGTTGTGATAGGAGGAAGATAAGAATTGATGATATTAGTGGAATTATTGAGAGGAATGGGAGATTGTGGAATACAAAGATATGGTCGGGTAGAAGAAGATGGCATAGAAGCATGTTGGAGAATACACGTGATCAAATTGGATAATGGTATAGATGTCAAGAAGGAATAAGGTTGGATGGAAACCATGAGGATGGATACCATGTGAGCTATTGATTGAGGTTGAATGATAGGCACAGGCGCTATTGAATGGGGTTGGATGATAGGCATAACAATGTGAGAAGGAGCAAATTCTCCTTGTGATTGTTGATCAAGAATGGATCTATCAAAATCAAGGGGAAGGAGAGCTCTATTTTCAATAAGAGTCTTTAGAAGACCACCGGGATTATGTCAGGTGAAATTCTCCATCATTTCTTGATTGTATGAATCCTCTAAGAATGTTCGCACTTCCGGGGAGAGGTCATCTTGATCAACCATGTTAGGGTCCACTTGTGATTGTGGATCTTGAGTATCGGGTTGCACATTTTGACCTTGTGGGGGATCTTGTGTAGGATATTGATATAGGAAACTAATTCCGGCATGCCATATTATTTTTCGGCCATCTTCTTTTGAGATCGAGTTGTTACCATGCAAGAATAATCTTAGGAAAATTTGTTGGATGAAAAGTTTGATGAAAGGACTTAGCTAGGATTTTGGATTTTGATTTGACTTGGATTTGATGAAGTTGGATAGAATGATTAATGGGGTCCTTGGATTAGGAAAAGAGTTTGATTAAGATTGTCCCTTAGTCCTTGGATGAGGATTTTAGGTGGGTGATGTTGATGAAACCAAAAACAAGGTTACAACCAAGTTGGGTATAATTTAGACCTTAGGATAATGATCAGTGTCTCTTCCTACTAAAGATTGACTAATGATAGAGTCTTGATCGACTCAAAAGATGAGGCAAAGGTACTTGGGGGAGATTCTTTCCCAAGCATAAAAGCCAAATGATTAATTGATTTAAGATGAGGTCTAATTAAAAATTCACAAGATATAAAACCTTAGAGTGAGGTTGATTTGATTTGTATGATTGATTGAAGGATGATTGATTTAGTTGATGATGATTTGATTGAGGATTGATTTGATTGAGGATGTGGTTGATTGACATGCTAAGTCCTTGGAAAATGGTAATGATGAAAGATCAAAGAAGGATGATAGTGATAACTAGAAGAATTTGATGACTAGATTATCCTTGGAATGGAAATGACTCAATAAGTGATAGGTTCAGATGGAAAATTGTATGAAGGAATGTGACCACCTCGATTTTGATGATAGTTGGTATTGAAAGACAAGCCCAATCCTTGGTGTAGGGAACAAACTCTTAGTTCTTCACTAGCATCAAACTCATTGCTATGACTATGAATATAATCATGATATCGGTGCAAAAAGGTCCTATGTTTGAGCAAGAGTTTGCAGTTGGTATACCAAAACTTTCAGCATCTAATGAGTTGGGCTTGGGTGAGCTTCTTCTTCTTGATTGAATGATGGATTGACTTCTTAGGATGCTTATAGAACTTAATCTTATGAAACATGAGGTGAAGATATGATGGACTAGATCTAGACTTTGACTATGCAAGGTGTGAAAATTTGGATGTGAGAATGTTTGAGAAATGTAGAAAATGAGGGGATTGTTTATCACTCTTCTCTTGGCAAGAAAACATCAAGCATAGTAAACACATTGGCCAAGTGTGACTCAAATACAATCAATCACCTTCACAACATTTCCTAAGGTAGGTAAGGATAATAATCATGGATCTCACTTGGTTTTCTAGCTATGCCTACTTAGAGCTGATACTTAGATGCTTGACCCCACTAGCTCAACCCTCAGTACTCACTTCTCCAGGGAAGCCAAGAATCAGTTCCCATGAAAACTCCTCATGGCAAACTTCATATCTCTACTAAGAGCCATAAAAATGTGAGCACCTTTGGAGGTTGACCTCCTTCACCAATGACTAGAAGGTTTTTGGCTTCTAAACACAAGAGTTCTTAGTTAGGACATCCATTCGTGTGGCCATACATGTGGAAATTTACGCTTCATAATTACAGAAGGCTCCCAACCTATAAAGGTTGCACTCTATAGGATTTATGGGGAGACATAGTGTCGATATGGACTAATCAGCACACGTTGCTTGCAACTTTTATCACAAACACATTTATTTATAGTGGTTCAGAAGAGCTTGGCTTTAGCCTGTTACAACTTGGGTCATTCCCCTCTTACCAAAGCATGTGCGAAATGTTAGGCAAATCAGGAAGGTAGGCCCTCTAAGGGTAAAAACATGCAATCAAAATAAAATAAGACATGACAAACATGATATTCATTGACCCTTAAGGAAATGAAATGTGATACTAATCTAAGAAGACACTTGTAAATTTTAATGCCCAAAACAAAATGTGTGCTAATTTGGAAATGCATGAAAGATAATTAGACTAGTGAAAAAAATGAGTCTTCTCCCAACGTCCTGCAAAACAAATAGCTAGTACTTTTTGTTTCTAGTCTTGGATAGACCGTACAAACCTGCAAAACTCAAAATTTGATCAGAACATTAAAAACCCTATAGCCATGGCGGACACACCGATATACAGGAAAATGCACTAAAGTGTTTGTGTACGCGTCGAAGCAGTCTTTTCCCGCTAAAAATAGAAAAAATAAAAAACATAATGTAAATTCCCTAAAATAGAGATTATACCTGAAACGGTTGCACTGAAATAGAAGCACCCATGCTGAACCATGAGCGTACGCGCTGTAACAAAAGGATTAGCAGGACAAAGACTTCAAAAATTCAAATTTGAAAACTAGACAGAAGGTGGAAAATAGGGTTAAATAGAAGCGTTGAACCAGACCACAGGCACTAAAGCGCCTACGCATGTGCCGGTTTCACAGAAATGTAAACAAGACAGAATTACAGAAAGAAAGATTTTTTAATTAATTTTTTAATTTTAATTTTAATTTTAAATTTAAATGATTAAGAAAGAAATAAATTCTAATCTAATAAAAGGGAAAAATTTCTATAAAAGCGGACACACTGGACCCGCTGAATGACACTCTGCAAAAAAGGTGGGTCAGTAAATTTAATATTCAAAATAGATGTGCTGAAATGCTTGCACACGTGCCAAAGAAGAGGCACATGTGCTAAATATGAGACATACGCGCTGATTTGTAGACTCTCGTGCTAATTCGAAACCTGTAGCTAAAAATAAAAATAAAATTCTTCAAAAAACGTTAGATTTATGGGACATGGGTCCCATCGAGCATGCCAAAATGAACCAAGGGAAACTTCAAGCAAGGTTACCTTCTAAGAGAGGAGTCTCTCTTGTTCCTCTGATTTGGGCACTACTTGAAGCTAAGCATGTGCCCCTACTTGACCTATTTGGATTGGTCCAATAGTGGGGTGTGGATGGCTCTCCAAATTGCACAACAATGGATGAATGTAGATGAGGATGGATGAGCTTCAAGGATGGATTATGGATTCAAACTAAGGCTATGATATGGATGCTCTTGATGGATTCAAATTCAAAATAGTAGCATGAAGTTACTTGGATTGTGGATGATGAATGAGGGGATGGAGAGCCCAATTTATAGAATTGAATAGAGGAAAATGGACAGTCAAAATTGAAGAGGAATAGAGGGCTAGGATTTGAGGAGAAGGGGTCACATGGATCAAAGGACAATGACATGACAAGGGGGTGAAGACCAAGAGATTTTCCATAAAGGGATTTCTTGTCTGCACCCTCCTCAAGGTACATGGGGAAGAGTTCCCAATGCACCTAGGAGGAATAAAATGAATTAAAAATTATTTGGGGGATGCACATGGAATTAAAAATTCCTAAGATATTGTGTGAAATATGGGGATTGGAAAAGGGAAAAAGAATTTTAAAATTCCTTGAGAAGGTGAGAAGCATGGGAGAATGTGAGATTTTGAAAATCTCAAATTCACTCAAAAAGGGAGCATTTAAGGTGGAAGGTAAGAAGGGGGACAAAGAGGATTTATCCATAATTGGCTATAGTTGAATTTTATGTCTAATCATGGAGATTAGATACTAGCAAGGGATTAGGGGGATTATTTAGAAGAATTAGGTGAGGATTAGGAGCAAATGGGATTTGTATGAGGATTTGACTAGGAGAGAGAATGAGTGGGGGGAATTAAAAATTAAAGAATAATGCTAAGCAAGATTAAGGGAGTTTCTAGAAGAATTGATTAGACTAATGATGGATTAGGACAAGGTGATTTGTAGGAATCATCTAGATTAATTAATTAAGAAGAATTAATTTGAGTACTTTAGAGGAAGAAGGGGAAAATTGATTTATTAAATAAATCAATCACTGGACTATACTGACAATATTAATTTGGTTAACTTTAATTAATATTGAGAAGAATAGAGACTAACACAATTAAATTAATTAATTATGTAGAGATTAAAATAATTAATTTAGGTGCCTACACCCTTCAAATATTGGAATGTCCTTTTCACAACAATAACATGACTTTCCTTAGGATCAGCTTGGAATCTTGCAACAAGGCACACAACATTCATAATGTCAGGTCTAATCTAAGTCAAATATAACAGTCCAAAAATCATAGATCTATACAAAGTTTGATTAGCCTTCGGAGAATCATCATCTTTTGTCATCTTGCATCCAATTACCATAGGAGTTGCAACAGGTTTGGAATCATCTAACCTAAACTTCTTCAACAATTCATTCACATAATTTGATTGGATATAAAAATGCCTTTATTAGTTTGTGTGATTTGCAATCCCAAAAAGAATTTAATCTCATCTATCATAGACATCTCAAACTCTTTTCACATATCAACAACAAACTTGTTACTCAAATCATCATCTCCTCTAAAAATAATGTCATCAACAAAAACTTCAACAATCAAAATATTATCATTATCAATCTTGAAGTATAAATTACTATCAACAGTACCTTTATAGAATCCCAACTTCATCAAATACTTGTTCAATCTAGCATACCAATCTCTAGGGGCGTGTTTAAGTCGATACAATGATTTATTCAATATGCATACCATGTCTCCTTTATCTGTCAATGAAAATCCATCTAGTTGTTCAAAGTAGACTTCTTCTTTCAACTCACCATTCAAAAAGACTGACTTCACATCCATTTGATATACCTTGAAATTCTTATAAGCAACATATGCAAGAAATAATCTAATAGCTTCAATTACAGCTACCAGAGCAAAAGTCTCCTCAAAATCAATACCTTCCATTTGTGAATATCCTTTGCATACCAGTCTTGATTTGTTTCTAAAAAATTATCCATCTTCATTCATCTTATTTCTAAATACCCATTTAGTACCAATTACATTCTTGTATTTAGGCCTTGAAACAAGTTCCCATGTATTGTTCTTCAAAATTTGATTTAACTCTTCTTCCATAGCTCTTACCCAATTTTCCTCTTTACAAGCTTCAAGAACATCTTTAGGCTCAGTCTTGGAAATCAAACATATCTCTTCAGCAACAATTCTTCTCCTAGTCATCATACCTTTATTTTTATCACCAATAATCTGATTCTCTAAATGATTTAATCCTACATACCTGGGGGTCTTCTGATTGTTTTGGTTCTTAGTCTCTTGAACTTCTTCACCACCAACTACATCTTGATTTACTAACTTTTCCATATCACTCTGATTTATGCTCTGAGTCTGCACTTTCTTTGCATTACTTGAACTAATATCCTAACCATCAGATTCATATTTGCATCTTTAGAGCTGTTTCTCATGGCACTCATCAACTGTGAGGCCTCACCTCGACTTAGTCTGACATTCAGTGGATTTTATATTTAGACTATTATGGATACTTTATTTTGATGCATTTTGAGACTTAGAACTTATATGATTTCAGGTTTTGGATAACATTGCTATGATTTGATGATTTTACTTATATGCTTTATGAGATAGAACACTACATGATTGTTAGATAGGATGATATTGCAATGATAGATGTCGTTATTGAATTTGCAGGACTTTACTATGAATATAGTACTATGATGTATGGTTAAGTTTATGTGAATTGGGATGAAATTGTTTATGAGAATTTTGCTTGATAAAAGATGTATTTAATCTGTGTAGATGAAAATTGTATGCAAGTGATGATGTGTATTGTTATTCCTTTGAATTATATTATATGTGGATATTTGAAAGTACTAATGTGTAAATTGAGATGCGCAGGAAATTTACCATGTGACCATGGAAATTACGGAGAACCAAACCTAGACTTATGTATGTTCATAAGCCAGGGGTTGTCTATTTGGAGAGACAACACCCTGTTCGTGTTGTATTTTATTCGTAACAGTATATGTTGCATGAGTGTTAAGTGTTATTTAATTTAATGTGTAAAAACCATAAGAGACAATTCCATGTTTTAATTTGTAAAAGTGTTTTATTTGTGTCACTTGACACATGTGTGGATTTAAATTTAAATGTTTTATTTGTGTCTCTTGGTGGGAAAGTGTTTAACTATAGTTTTTCTTAAATAATATAATGTGTTGTCATAAATACTTTGGGAATATAATCTTTGGAGTGGTCAACATATGTTTGACCCGAAAATAAACTTCAGAGGGGTTTAAAATGGGTTAAATGAACACCTAGGGGTAGTTTAATAGGGTTTCCTAAAGCCCATAAGGTATACCTAGGGGTAGGGGTAATTTTAGGCAAGTTTCTACTTTTTAATGATCTTTTTAACACTTTAAAAATTAGCTTTTTTGAGTTGTGCAAAAATTGAAAATTAGAAGTTTAAATCTAATTGAGATTTTTCCTTTTGGAATGAGAGTCTTTTTGCATTCTGCTTTTCTTTCCTTTTTGGTTTTTAGAAACTTGTGAGAACTCAAAGAATGAGCTTCTTAAGAAAGATTTTTGAGAATTGGAGGGTAATCACCCACTCTCCAATTTTGGAGACAAGAGAAAATTTGAAAAGAAAATAATAGTTTGGAATAGAAAAAATTGACTAAGGGTAGAAGAAAGAAGATTCGTGGATTGGGCGCTCTTCCTCAAATATCAAAACTACCATTGGGCAGATTAAGGTTGGTTTGATTATTCTTTAAAATGGTTATTTTCTTGCATGTGTTTAAGTGTATGATTGGTGAAAGAAATCTGTGTTTTTGTATGTCTTGTTTTAGAATTTCTTTTGAAAATCTTGCATTATGCTTTGTTGTGTTTTGGGAGTTTTCTCAAGACCTCTTACTCTTGGGAGAGAAGAGGATCTTGTGGGTGGTAGCAGTGACAACCCTTGAGTGAGAGACTCTCATTTGAGAGCGATCACAAGGGATCTTTGTGTGACCCTTGCTGCATGGCCTATTTGTGCAATGGGGGTCATAAGGAGGGAAAAAAGGCTAGAATTCCTTTGGGGGGCATAAGGAATATTGGGTTGAGATTCTTGATGTATTTATTGTGCCATGAGGTGGCTACTTGTTTTTCCATACTTGCAGTTCTCCTCAGGGTATTGGTCCACTACCACCCTTGAAAAGATCATCACCAAAGTGTGGTGTTGTGAAGCCAAGTTGGGAGTGTGTCTGAAAATTTGTATGTATTTTGCCTTCTATGTGTTTTCCTGTTTGTTACCCATCTAGGAATTGGTTCTCCGAGCTTGGGGGTAGCTACCAGTTAGCCTAGGCTGGGAGGTGAGCACTCTGTGGTCATATTGTGTTTTATTATGCAGGAAAGTCAGGAGAAGAGAATAGGAACAATGAAAAGATGCAGAAGATTATTGTTGAAGATACTTAAATCCATTTGCAGTTATTTGTTTAAATTTGTTAGTAGAAATATACCTCATTCATTGAATGAGAGGCAAGTTGTAATTTTGAAATAGGACATGAGATTTAGTATTGTAGTTAAATAAAGAAACATCTTGTAATGTTGCAGAATATTGAAAGAGTTGTAAAAAGCCAGATATGCTTCTATTTTCTACTTTGAAAAGAAAAAGGGTTGCTTGATTTGCATGCAAAAGATTTTTTGAAATATAAAAGAAAATCAGCTTTGTAATAAATTTTACCATCATTCTACTTGAAGAAAAATATGGGTAGTATTTATTGTTAATATTTTAATGAATGTATGCATGTTGTTTTAAAGGTGAATATTGCAGTTTATTTTTCTATTGTAAGATCTAAGTTTTTTTTTGGGATCCTAGAAAATAATAGTAGCAAGAATGAAATTTCACAATTAAGTTTAAGAATAAAATCAAGCATTCATCTCTTCAAATTTCTTAATTTGAGTTTATTAAACTTTAGATTACTTCTTTTAGTTGCTATTAAGTTATTGATTTCTATGGTTATTTTATTGCAAGATATAAATCTATAACTATTACTTTGCTATTATCTTATTAAATTTATTCACCTTAGACTCCAGCAATATCATATTTTTGCTTTTGATAATATCCAGAAAAGAAAAAAAAATCAGAGTGTTAAATATATAGAAATATCTTCTAAACCCTATATTCATAAAACAAATGAAAAAGAGAGCCTAAGTTTATTTACCATATATATATATATATATATATATATATATATATATCAATTTAGCATTATGAGGTTTCTTTATTATTTTGTGTCTTTTATAAAAAAAATTTGCATATAAATTTAGCTTTGAGAAATATATATATATATATATATATATATATATATATATATATATATATATATATATATATATATATATTATATATAAATTAAAAAAAAAATAATAATAAACAAAACGCGGGGGCCGAGCACTGTGCATCGCACAGTGAATGGCGGCAAGCCGCGCACTGTGCAATGCATAGTGACCGACAGTGCCGCGCACTGTGCAAAGCACAGTGAGCGGCGGTGCCGCACACTGTGCGCTGCGCAGTGGGCGGTAAGGCCGAACACTGTGCAGTGCACAGTGGGCGGCCAAGGCCGAGCCGCCGCCTTGGAAACCCCTCCCCGTCGCTCCTCAATAAACCTGCATCAAAAAAAATTCATGGCCGCCGCCATGGGGTTTCGGCCCTGTGGTAAATAAATGGTAATCAAAAAAAGATTAAACCCTAGCCCGAGTAGGGCTAGGGTAAATGAAGTAAAGATAATATGTTAGTTTAGAGTCACTTAATATTTATATAAAAAAAATAAATCCCTAATTAGGGTTGGAAGGCATATTGACTATTATATTGGTAAGATATTTTAAAGGATTAATATATATATATATATATATATACAAGTTATATTTTTGGAGTTAGTATTTAAATAGAGTTTTAAATATTTAAATACCTCCGTACGGTTACTAATAGGAAGTAAAAGAAAGAGAAATTTATACACTTAATAATAAAGTCTAGTTTTTTTGTTTTTTTTTTAAATATTTAGTGTGATAAATACATACTTATGCCCTAGTTAATTTAATTAGAGCATTAAATTTTGAAATGGATATTAAAGGAAGTAATTCAAGTACCTTCCACTTGAAGTTAGATGGGATAATTGTTAATTGGTTTCCAAAAGCCGAGTAATAGTTACTCGTAAATAACTTTGCCCGTGTTAATTAAATTATCTAAATAAAATGACACTTTAAAGGATTTTTAGATTATAAGGTCTTATAGGAGATTAAATTTATCTTCACCTTCTTTAGTTAATGAGTTTGACTTAATTAATTTATGGACTAGGTAATTAATTTAGGTAACTTTGTTAATTAACTAGTTGTTTTAAAAAAAAAAAAAATCATTCCGTTTTGCCCTAAATTTTGGGCATGACATCAACCTTCATATTTGCACTTTCCACTATTTTTCTCAATCTTTTGTTGTAACACCGATAGGCCTTGCTCTTAGTAGGATATCCCAAAAAGATTCTTTCATCACATCTTGCATCAAATTTTCCTATATCTCTCTTTTAATATAACATTCGCTTCCAAAGATTTTAAAATATCTACTTGTAAGAGCATGACCAAACCATAACTCATAAGGGTTCTTACCAGAATCACCTTTTATATGCACCCAATTGAATGTGTACACAACAATTCTAACACTTTCTCTCCAAAAGATATATGAAACATTTCCTTCAATCATCATAGTCCTAGCATCATCCAAAAGAGTTATGTTCTTCCTTTCAACAACTCCATTCTACTGAGGGGTCAAAAGAGTAGATAACTATCTCCCAATTCCATGCTCTTCACAAAAGGAATTAAACTCACTGGAAGTGAATTAT
The DNA here is from genome assembly GCF_030272615.1 of Cryptomeria japonica. NCBI lineage: Eukaryota > Viridiplantae > Streptophyta > Pinopsida > Cupressales > Cupressaceae > Cryptomeria > Cryptomeria japonica. Next base: position 595,443,944 of record NC_081411.1, read on the forward strand.
CCTCCTCTATCAAATCTTAGAAACCTAAACCTCAATCTTGTCTCTTTCTTTGCCTTAGCTTTGAATATTTAGAATTTCTCCAGTGCTTCATATTTATCCCTTAGAAAAGTGACCCTCATAATTATAGAATAGTCATCAATCAACAATATAAAATATGTGTCACCTTACGAGCTTCTCACCCTAGAAGGACCACATAAATCAGTATGCACAAAATCTAATATCATGTTAGATATATACTATTTTCTCTTGAATGAAATTCTTATTTTATTTCCCAATTGACATTCTTTACACACAAGATTAGTAGGATTAACTATCTTAGGTAGATCTCTTACAGCTTAGATAGAACTTATCTTAACAAATGCAGTCAAAATTAACATGACACATCCTCTTATGTCACAACCAACTTTCATCAATCTGAGAAATCAAATAAATTCTCTCACTTGCATTCAAATGAAAGATACTACCATTAGTTTTAATTCCTGATGCAATTTCTATGCTAGAACTATTCAAGATTTTACATTTCCCATTCTTGAATTGTAAATCATATCCCTTATCAACCATCTATCCAACACTCAAAAGATAATGCTTCAAACCATCAACATATTAAATATCATTAGTATTATTCTTACCATCAAGAGAAATGGAACCTCTACAATGGATTACACAAGATTTGATATCTCCAAATCTTACTATACCACCATCATACTTCTTTATATTCACAAGTTTACCTTTATCACCTGTCATGTGATGTGAACAACCACTGTCAATCACCCATTTATCTTTCTCTTCAACAATGCATCTTGTAGAATTAATAGGTACTAGTTAATATTCCTTGATAGCAATGAATACCCACTCATCTTCTAAATTCCCTTTCTCAAACCCATCATCTGTCACACCTTCATCAACAACATAATAAGATTTCTTCTAATATCTATACTTAGGATTAGGCTTGTAAGGCTTGTAATACTTTGACACTATTTCCTGACAACTAGAAGCAAAATGTCTTATCTTATTGCATGAAAAATATTTCAAAGGTAACTTTCCTTCATACTTATTGGCTCCCTTAGAAAATCTTCTGGCAATAAGTGCTTCAAGCTCTTGCAATTCTCTTTCCTATTCTTCCATCTCTCTTATCTCCTTCTCATATCTGGAAACGCTTGTTTAACTCTCTCCTGAATCATGATGAATAATGATGAACACTTAGTACCAAACCGGTACTGAGAGGGGGGGGGTGAATCAGTACAGACAATTTTTTTTTCCTTGAACCAGTTTGACTGCGAAGACTGCTCTTAACTGGTAAACAGTAACACTATTCTAAATCAGGGCACTATTGGTAACAACACAGTGAGATTGTGAAACACACAAACCGGTAACACCTAGATCAATTCAAGACCTAATACCTTATCACAACTTCACCCAAAAGCTTAAGCAAGTAATACATCAAAAATACTTATGACCATTGAATCAACTTGCATTGCCACTTAGCATAAAACACTAAACCATCACATGAAAAGCATCACACATGACACACTGATTTTTCACATGTAAACCCAACTAGGAAAAACCACAGTGGGGATGAATACCCATAAGTTGTTCTTTGAACTCTTCTGAAGTTCGCTCTGTTAGGATCTTAGTCCAGTTAAAGACTTTTACAATAGGTTCTGCTGGGAACCGATCCTGCTAGGGATCACCCGGTTAAGGGATGGCTAAATACCCAGTTAAAGGTTAGAACCCTATTAAAGGTTACCTCGCAAGAGGATTTGAAGAACTCGTTGAATTGAGTCACTCAGTTAAAGGATTTATACAAAATCTTGTTAAAGCTACTCGGTTAAGGGATTTTCCAACTACTGAAATGGTTAGAGGTCAACAGGTAATACACTGATCTGATAACAACACACAATGCCAAGGAAGATCCTCTTTAGCTCCTTTACTTCTGCAATCACACTTTGCAGGTGTCAACACACTTCTCTAGTTTGGCAAGAATCAAGTATCTCTTCACTGGGATACACACATAACATTTGCCAATAACTCCAAAATGAAAATCATCATCAACCTTATAGAAAATAGATAGGTTGGTAGAATAAACTCTAAACCCTAAACATTTAGGTTTAACACTTCAGTCAGTTCATTCCTAATGGTTAATCATATTGCATTGAATACAATAGTCTTGAACAAATCTCAAGATGTTCTCCAACGTTCATTCTTTTCTACTTCAGGAAGTTGATAACCCATCACACGCTCTCCACCATTTATAGAGACTTCGCACATTCCCGACGTAGATAGGATCAATCTCCATGCAAGATCCTCAAGGAAATCCTTCATGCACACAAGGCTAACATGGCAAAACAATATGATCTTCATTACAATGCTAACTCATCACAAGATGTCATCAGTTGAATCACATAGGCTTGGAATGCATCAACCAGAAACCCTGAAGTTGAGACTACCAACCAGTAGTTATGCCAAATGAAACCCCCATATACCGGTTCTTATTCCAACATACCGCTTCACTTTCTCACATATACTAGTTCACAACATCATATCGGTTCTCTTGCCAGTTTTCTTACTTCAATATACCAGTTCACTCTTCAGCATATTGACATCAATGACAATATACAATATCATCATGTCATCAAGCTCTACACATATGCCAACAATCTCCCCCTTTAGCATTGATGGCAATATACAAAGATATCTCTCTGCTTCACATCTTCTCCCTAATACTGCAGATATCTTCTCTGCTTCACATCTTCTCCCCCTTTAACAAAAATGCCAAAGTGGAGCTACAAACAGCTATGTTCCACTATGTTGCTCCCCCTAAGGAGTAGCATCCTTCAACACACCAATCCTGAAACAAATTTATCAATGCAATATGTGACTGATGTGGAGCACACACCTTTAGTTCACCTCTTGAAGGGGCAGCACCCCTAATTCACCTCTTAAATAGGTAAATGTAGCCTTCGGTAGAGGCTTTGTGAATATGTTTGCTAACTGCTCCTTACTGGAAACATGTTCCAATACAACTTCTTTGTTCTGAACCTTCTCTCTCAAGAAATGATACTTGAGCTCGAAGTGCTTGGTTCTAGCATGTAAAAACGGATTCTTGGAAATATTAATTACACTTGTGTTGTCACAAAAATATACTTATCAGTTCATATATAGGAACTTTGAAACCACTTAATACATGCTTCATCGAAATTGTTTGGGTGCAGTTCATAAATGCTGTAACATATTCCGCTTCTACTGTAGATTAAGAGATACAACTCTTATTCTTACTCATCCATGAGACTAGTCTACCACCAAGAAAGAATGCACCACTAGTTGTGCTCTTCCGGTCATCCACATTACCAGCCCAATCAGCATCTGTAAACACTTTGAGGTTGAAATCATTACTGTATGGATACCATAATCCATAGTCAATAGTTCCCTTCAGATATCTAAGAATCCGCTTGACTACTACCAAGTGGGATTCTCTTGGACTTTTCTGGAACCGTGTAGTAATGCCCACTGCATGTGCAATGTTCGGTCTACTATGTACTACATAGTGCAACTTACCAATCATTGATCAGTATTCCTTCTCATTTACCAACGTTGAGTCATCCTCTCTTGACAATTTACAACTGGTCACCATCGGTGTACCAACCGGTTTGTTGTCTTCCATGCCCAAGGTCTTCAACACCTCTTTGACATACTTGGACTGAGTGATAAAGATACCATCTTTCATTTGTTGAATCTATAGTCCAATGAAGAACTTAATCTCCCTTATAAGTGACATCTCAAATTCCTTCTTCATCTCATCTGCAAAATCATGACTCATCTTGTCATCTCCACCAAAAATTATGTCATCAACAAATACTTCACAGATCAGAATCTGATCTCCTTCTGACTTCAAATAAATATTGTTATCTTCACTTGTTCTTTCAAATCCAATCTTCACAAGATGGGAGTGTAAGTGTTCATACCATGCTCTAGGTGTCTGCTTCAATCCATACAAGGCTTTATTTAGCCTACACACCATGTCACTATCTTTTGATAGGGAAAAGCCATCTGGTTGCTCTATATACACCTCCTCTTCAAGTATTCCATTCAGGAATGCATATTTTACATCCATTTGATATACTTTGAATCCCTTGAAGGATGCATATGCAAGAAGCATATGAACTCCTTCCAATCTAGCTACTAGAGCAAAGGTTTCTTCATAGTCTTCTCCTTCTTCTTGAGCATATCCCTTACACACCAATCTGGCTTTGTTTCTTAGCACTATGCCATCTTCATTCAGCTTATTTTTGAAAACCCATTTGGTGCCAATGACATTTTTATGCTCAGGTTTGGGTACCAAAGACCATGTACCATTCTTTTCTATCTGGTCAAGTTCCTCTTCCATAGCCTTGATCGACTCTTCATCTTTATGTGCCTCTTTAAATGTTTTAGGCTCAAATTCATAGATCATACAATAGTTTTCTTTGACCTTTCTTCTTGTAAGAATTCTTGCATCCTTGTCTCCTATGATCTGCATTGGATCATGAATCAACTTTACATACCTAGGAATGATTTTAGTTGTTTCCTCTTGCTTTTCTTCTTCATCCTCATCTTCATCAGCATCAACATCTACTGGTGTAGAAGCATTGTTACTGGTACTAGGTTGTTTTGCAATTGGTTCCTAGAAGGTTACAACCGATTCATCTACCACTCTCTTACTGTCGGTTTTCTTAGGTTTCTCAGAGGTTTCATCAACTCTAACATTGATACTTTCAACAATTCTCTGAGTCCTATTGTTGAAACATTTGAGAGCTTTGCTCTTGGTGGAATACCCTAGGAATATTCCCTCATCACATTTTGCATCAAACTTGCTCTGATGTTCACTCCTCTTGATATAAAATTTGCTACAAAACACTCTAATGTAGCTTACCACTAGTGTCTTACCGATCCAATACTCATAAGGATTTTTATCCTTACCTTTCTTGATGAGTACCCAGTTCATAGTGTAGACTGCAATGCTCACCTCTTCTCTCCAAAAAGTGTGAGCAACTTTTCCTTGAATCAGCATGGTTCTGGCTGCTTCAACTATAGTCTGATTGTTTCTTTCTACTAGGCCATTCTGTTGTGGAGTCCGGGGGTAGATAGTTGCCTCTTGATGCCATTTTCTTCATAGTACTTATTGAACTCACTAGAAGTGAACTCACCTCCTTGGCCAATTCCAAGGCTTTTGATTCTCTTACCACTTTCTTTTTTAACCAGTGCTCTAAAGGCTTTGAACTTTCCAAAATCTTCAAACTTATCTTTCAAGAATGTGACCCACATCTTTCTTGAGAAACCATCAGTGAGAATCATAAAGTACCTATCTCCCTGCAGACTCCTAGTTTTTATAGGACCACGCAAATCAATCTGCACAAGATCAAGTAAATTGTTTGCAGTGAAAGATTTACCTTTGAAGGTTGAGGAAGACATTTTCCCCAGTTGACACTCTTTGCACAAAGGATTCTCCGGTTTTCTCAACACAAGCAATCCTCTAACTGCCTTGATCTTACTGGTCTTCACAATATTATCAAAGTTTAAATGGCAAAGCCTCCTATGCCATATCCAGCTATCATCAATCTTAGCAATTAGACATGTATTGATATTTGCATTCAGCTGAAATAAGTTACCTCTGGTCTACATCTCGGTGGCCATTAGTTCACCACTCTTTCCTTTTATTTTGCACACTCTATCTTTGAATTCTAGAGTGAGTCCATTATCATTCAGCTAGGCAACACTCAAAAGGTTGTCCCTGAGTCCTTCTACCCAATACACATTATCAACACTTCTTTTTCCATTTAGAGAGATAGACCCTCTGCCTTTTACCATACATGGTGCATCATTACCAAATCGGACCACACCACCATCATACTCTTCCAGAAACAGAAACTTACCCCGGTCACTAGTCATTTGGTGAGAATAACCACTATCAATAATCCACTCATTGGAATTATCAAAGTGAGAGAAAAGAGCCTTCTTGTCTGACACATCTTCCTTAACTGCTACAAACACAATATCTTCACTTTCTTCATCTTCTGATTCCTCATCAGTGACACCTTCATCAATTTCTACAAAACAACTTCTCCTATTTCCTCCTTTGAACTTCTTGAACTTCTCTAGTTTGCCCTTATTTTCACCATTAGGATAGTTTACAATAATGTGTCCTATCCTATTGCAAGTAAAGCATTTCAAAGGGAGCTTACCTCTGTATTTACCAGTTCCCTTAGGAAGTCTCTTGGGAAGAAGAGATTCAAATTCCATTAGGATCTCCTCATCATCCATTTCTTCGCTTTGTCTTGGTTCACAATTGGTACTAGCTTATTTTCCCTTTCTAGATGGTGCAACGGATGCTCTAAAGGCTGATTTGGTCTTCTAAATACTACCATCATAATTATTTAGCTCATATACGGTCAATTTAGCAATCATGGAGTCTAGGGATACCTTTGTCTTGTCTATGGACCTCAACTCCTAAATAGAAGCAACCCTTATTGCATAGACTGGTAACAAGGATCTCAAGACTTTGCTAACAACACTGGAATCATCGATTTTACCTCTTGCACTCTTGATGTCTCCAACAATAGTTTTGATTCTTATTCCATATTGTTGAATGGTCTCTCCTTACCCATCTGCATGTCTTCAAACTTTCCCCTAAGACTTTCTTCCTTACCTTGTTTCACATGCTGATCACTACCATAGATATTCTCCAGAGCATCCCATACTTCTTTGGGATTGTCTTTATCCGGAACATCAATAAACTCAATATCAAATAGACTGCTGATTAGGGCTTCCATGACTTGCCCATTCTACTGAATCTCTCTTGTTTGATCATCAGTGAGAGTACCAATAGGAGTAACATAAGCATTCTCAACATGGTTCCAATGTTGAGCACCCATGCTTCTAATGTAGATCTTCATTCTGTCCTTCCATATCTTAAAGTTATCTCTGTTAAAATTTGGACCTTCCCTCTTCAACATTAGAGTAGGATATTTTCCTCAAGTGGTTAAGCTTACAACACAGAGGACCTGGAAGATGCTCTGATACCAATTCATGAATAATGATGAACAGTTAGTACCAAACTGGTACTGAGAGGGGGGGGTGAATCAGTACAAACAATTTGACTGCAAAGACTGCTCTTAATTTGTAAACAACAACATCAGTCTAAATCAGGGCACTATCGGTAACAACACAATGATGCTATGAAACACACAAACCAGTAACACCTAGATCAACTCAAGACCTAATACCTTATCAAAAATTCACCCAAAAGCTTAAGCAAGTAATACAACAGAAATACTTATGACCACTAAATCAACTTGCATTGCCACTTAACATAAAACACTAAACCATCACATGAAAAGCATCACACATGACATGCTAATTTTTCATGCTGAAACCCAACTAGGAAAAACCATGATGGGGATGAATACCCACAAGATATTCTTTGAACTCTTCTAAAGTCCTCTCTATTAGGAGCCTAGTCTAGTTAAAGAATTTTACAATAGGTTCTTCTAGGAACCGATCCTGCTAGGGATCACTTGATTAAGGGATGGCTAAATACCTAGTTAAAGGTTAGAACCCTGTTAAAGGTTACCTTGCAAGAGGATTTGAAGAACTCACTGAATTGAGTCACCTCGTTAAAGGATTTATACAAAAGCCTGTTAAAGCTACCCGGTTAAGGGATTTTCCAACTGCTGAAATGGTTAGAAGTCAACAGGTAATACACTGATCTGATAACAACATATAATGCCAAGGAAGATCCTCTTTAGCTCCTTTGCTTTTGCAATCACACTCTGCAGGTATCAACACACTTCTCCGGTTTGGAAAGAATCAAGTATCTCTTCACTTGGATACACACATAACATTTGCCAACAACTTCAAAATGAAAAACATCATCAACCTTATAGGAAACAAATAGGTCAGTAGCATAAACCCTAAACCCTAGACATTTAGGTTTAACACTTCAGTCGATTCATTCCTGACCATTAATCATACTGCATTGAATACAACAGTCTTGAAAAAATCTCAATATGTTCTCCAATGTTCATTCTTTTCCGCTTCAGGAAGTTGATAACCCATCATGCGCTATCCACCATTTATAGAGAATTTGGACATTCTGGAGGTAGATAGGATCAATCTCCATGCAAGATCCTCAAGGAAATCCTTCACGTGCACAGGGCTGACGTGGAAACACGATTTGATCTTCACTACAATGCTAACTCATCACAAGATGTCATCGGTTGAATCACACAGGCTTGGAATGCATCAACCAAAAACCCTGAAGTTGAGACTACCAACCGACAGTTATGCCAAATGAAACCCCGATACAAAACTTCCCATATATCGGTTCTTATTCCAACATATCGCTTCACTTTTTCACATATACTGGTTCACAACATCATACCGATTCTCTTGCCAGTTTGCTTACTTCAAAATACCAGTTCACTCTTCAGCATATTGACATCAATGACAACATACAATATCATCATGTCATCAAGCTCTGTACATATGCCAACAAATCATACTTATGCTTCCCGAATATAGTAGCTTTAAATGTTGTCTCAATTTTGGCATGTGTTTCTCCAAGTTTACTCAATTCAAAAGCAACAAGCTTACCAACCAACATGTCTCTTGTCATAGTTGTCATAATCTGGATCTCATCAATAGTAGAAACTTTTTGCTTGTAAGCAAGAGGAAAGGATCTCAACACTTTAGCTATAATCAAATCTACTTCAATGATTCCATTGACACATCTGATGTATAGTACAAGATCATTCACTTTAGCCATAAAGGATGAAAAATTCTCATCTTCTCCCATTCTCAACAACTCATACTTCCCTTTCAAGCTCTGTAACTTAGCAATCTACATATGTTTGTCTCCTTGATACAAGGTTTATAAGTTCTCCCAAATATCATGAATAGTCTATAATCCCATCATATTAGTCATCTCTGAATCAGTTAGGGCACTTAGCAATGCTTCTTTGGCTCTTATGTTATGTTCAACATCCTTGATCTTATTTGTAGTAATAGGACCATTCTAAGGAACATTGTAGACATTCTTTTTGATCTCCCAATAATCTTCTCCAAGACAATCCAAGTAACACTCCATCTAGTTCTTCCATATGGTGTAATTAGTTTGATCAAATCTCAGACTCTCCTTCTTGAAAATAACAGTTTCCATCCCAGATCTCCTCAAGCAGTCAAGCTTCTTCTAGAGGTTCTAGCTCTGATACCAATTGTTGGTAGCAACAATGAAATAAAACTAAGAGGGGGGGTGGGGGCTGAATTAGTTTTCACCAAACTTAAGAAAATTAACCACAACTTTAGATCTAATCATTATACAACAAGAGCAAAGATAAATGCCACAACAACAGTACACAACACACAAATTTTGACATGGAGAACCCGATTAAGGGAAAACCCACAGTGGGAAGCTACCCACAATATGATGATACTCTGCAGTATTATATGTAAATATTCCAATGGGGAATGCACATGCATTCACGCACACTCCCTAGAGCTCACTACTCAAAACAAAAAAGGGATACAACCCAAGGAAGGAAGGAAGGAAGGTGCATTGCCTTACAAAGATCGGACACCAATTCATATTACATGAACTGAAAGAATAACATCTTCAAATGCCTGATCATAGTTCCGGTTAAGCACACAATCTACTTTACAACTCTCTTCTTCACTTCATCACTCTTCCAAAAGATCAAATTATTGTTTGCACATACAACACCCTCAAAGAACATAGACATACAACTTACATGATTATTACACTTATTTATACAAATCATCAACCTTTATTTCAAGGTTGGCTCAACTCATAAGACCTAATTACAAAATTATATCACACGATACATAAATCAATACGTGGACCAATACAATGTCTACAAGGACATGGAATGGACCTAAATCAAAACCTCAAACATGCAACACCACTGAATATCTTACCAAGATCATCTACAACATGCAAGAATCATCGAGTCAGCTAGAAAGTCGTATAACATGAAGAATATCGTCGAACCAAAAAAATATTTACTAACGCATACAATGATCGACGTGGACCAACAACGAATAAAACATGATCGAGAAACATCAACAAGAAATATGAATTCTACCACAACAACTTGGATTACTAGAATCATCATCATCTCTCTACCGAAGCTCTAGAACACCAAAATAACTTATTGACAATCTGAAAGATATGCCTATGAAGTTTCAAATCATGAACCACTCAGAATGAGGACACACATGAATATCCCAAACACTCCCAAATCCGTTCAACATAATAAATCAATTCTAAAGCAATACAAACCAGAATCATAAGTTTGCAATATAGAACCAACAAAAAAGCCAATCACCACACTGGACCTCATAACTTGATCAAATCACCTTATAGAGCACTAAAACTCATTTTGAATCAACTAAAGATACTTATCTCTAACTCCTTAAATCCACATCAGTATATCTGCAATACACAAACCAAACCAACTTTTTGCAACATTGAAGCGCAAGAACACATGAATATGTTAACAACAATGACAACAATACAGTCCAGCAACTCTAATATCAAAGAGACATAACAAGTAAAGAAATGAGATAACAAGCATAAAATAGAACACACTTGATTACTTAGGGGACCAAAGAAGGAAAAAGAATGAGTCTTGAATTCCTTCCTCGAAAACTCTGTCACAAGATTTTCCACTACTTATACAAACAAGGAAATCATGGATGAAATCCTCTTCCGAATTTTCTTCTCAAAAGGGGAAAGAAATCCTCTCCCCCTCAAGAATTTATATAAACAAAAATATTCCATTTTCAAACATCACAATGAAAAAGACTCCCAAAAATTCCCTTGTAAAACCCAAGGCTATTCTATTTATAGCCTCTCAAGGGAAAATAATTCTCACTTTTAAATTATCCTTTCCCCCCAACTGTGTGAGGGCAATTCAATTTCCTTAACCAAATAACCAAAGTTGGTTATCACAATTAAAAACATAACCAACACATTTAAATATATTCTCCCCAATTTATTCTAAGTTTTTTAGAGAATAAATTAATACAAATCTTCCTTCTATTTGTCTCGCCAAAATAATTGTCAATAAAAATTAAGGTATTAAAAATATATACTAAAAAACTTATTATTCTCATGTGCTATTAAAAAGGTGAGGGAAATTAAAAAATTAAATATCCCTTAGTCCATGAGAGTAGGGCATGCCTGCTAAATTCCCTTCTCTCAATTGTGAATAGGGCACACATTTATTCAAGACACTCTTTCCAAACACCTAGAAGCAAAATATCCTATCTTATTGCATGAAAAACATTTCAAAGGTAACTTTCCTTCATACTTACTAGCTCCCTTAGGCAATCTTCTAACAATAAGTGCTTCAAGCTCTTGCAATTCTCTTTCCTATAATTCCATCTCTCTCATCTCCTTCTCATATCTAGAAACCCTAGTTGAACTGTCTCTTGTATCATACTTCTTCTTCCTGGATATAGTAGCTTTAAATGTTGTCTCAGTTTTGGCATTTGATTCTCCAAGTTCACTCAATTCAAAAGTAATAATCTTACCAACCACCATGTCTCTTGTCATAGTTGTCATATTCTAGATCTCATCAATAGCAACAACTTTGTGTTTGTAAGAAAGAGGCAAGGATCTCAACACTTTAGCTACAATCTCATCTTCTTCAATTATTGCACTGACACATCTAATGTACAATACAAGATCATTCACTTTATCCATGAAGGATTAAATATTCTCATCTTCTCCCGTTCTCAACAACTCATACTTTCCTTTCAAGCTCTGCAACTTAGCAATCTTCACACGTTTGTCTCCTTGATACAAGATTTATAACTTCTCCCAAATATCATGAGTAGACTACAATCCCATCACATTAGTCATCTCTGAATCAGTTAGGGCACTTAGCAATGCTTCTTTGGCTCTTATGTTATGTTCAACATCCTTGATCTCATTTGTAGTAACATGACCATTCTGAGGAACATTGTACACATTCTTTGTGATCTCCCAATAATATTCTCCAAGACATTTCAAGTGACACTCCATCCGGTTCTTCCATATGGTGTAATTAGTTCAATCAAATCTCAGAATCTCCTTCTTGAAAATAAAATTTTCCATCCTGGATCTCCTCAAGCGGTCAAGCTTCTTCCAGAGGATCTAGCTCTGATACCAATTGTTGGCAGCAACAATGAAAGAAAACTGAGAGGGGGGTGAATTAGTTTTCACCAAACTTAAACAAATTAACCACAACTTCATATCTGATCATTAACAACAAGAACAAAGATAAACACCATAACAACAGTACACAACACACAAATTTTGACATGGAAAAACTGGTTAAGGGAAAAACCATTGTGGGAAGCTACCCACAATATGATGATACTGTATAGTAGTATATGCATATATTACAATGGGTAATGGACATGAATTCACTCACACTTCCTAGAGCTCACTAATCAAAACAACAAAGGGATACAACCCAAGGAAGGAAGGCTCACTACCTTACAAAGATCTGACACCAATTTGGATTACATGAACTGAAAGAATAACATCTTCAAATGCTTGATCACAGTTCTGGTGAAACACACAGTCTGCTTTGTAATTTTGTTCTTCACTTCATCACTCTTCTGAAAGACCAAATTCTTATTCACACATACAACACCCTCAAAGAATGCAGACATACAACTTACATGATTATTATACTTATTTATACAAATCATCAACCTTCATTTCAAGGTTGACTCAACTCATAAGACCTAATTACAAAATTACATCACACGATACATAAATTAATATGTGAACCAATACAATGTCGACAAGGACATATCATGGACCTAAATCAAAACCTCAAACATGCAACACCACCAAATATCTCACCAAGACTATCTACAACACTCAAGAATCATCGGGTTGGCCATAAAGTCGTATAACATGAAGAATACTGTTGGACCAAGAAAATATTAAATAACACACACAATGATCAATGTGGACCAGAAACATAGATAAAACATGATTGAGAAACATCAACAAGCAATGTGAATTCCTCCACAACAACCACAATAACTTAGATTACTAGAATCATCATCATCTCTCTACCGAAGCTCAAGAAGACCAACATAACTTACTGACAATCTAAAAGATACACTTGTGATGTTTCAAATCTTGAACCACTCAGACTGAGGACACACATGAACATCCCAAACACTCCCCCAAATCTATTCAATATAATGAATTGATTCAGGAGCAATACAAACCAAAATTACAACTCTACAATACAGAACTAACAGAAAAAATAGTCACCACACCAGGACCTCATAACTTGATCAAATCACCTTTCGGAGCACTAAAACTCATTCTGAATCAACTGAAGATAATTATCTTTGACTCCTTAAATCCACATCATCATATTTGCAATACACCAATCAAACCAACTTTCTGCAACATTGAACTGCAAGAACATAGGAATATGTTGACAACAATGACAACACAATCCAACAACTCTAATATCCAAGAGACATAACAAGTAAAGAAATGAGATAACAAGCATAACATAGAACATGCCTGATTACTTAGGAGACCGAAGAAGGAAAAAGAATGAGAGTCTTGAATTCCTTCCTCGAAAACTTCGTCACAAGCTTTTCCACTACTTATACAAACAAGGAAATCATGAATGAAACCCTCTTCCGAATTTTATTCTCAAAAGAAAAAATAAATCCTCTCCCCCTCAAGAATTTATATAAACAAAAATATTTCATTTGCAAACATCACAATGAAAAAGACTCCCAAAAAGTCCCTTTGTAAAAGCCAAGGCTATTCTATTTATAGCCTCTCAAGGGAAAATAATTCTCACTTTTAAATTATCCTCCCCCCCACCCAACTATGTGAGGGAAATTAAATTTCCTAACCAAAGTTGGTTATCACAATTAAAAACATAACCAAAACATTTAAATATATTGCCCCCAATTTATTCAATGTTTTTAAAGAATAAATTAATCTAAATCTTCCTTTATTTGTCTCGCCAAAATATTTGGCATTAAAAATTAGGGTATTGAAAATATATACTAAAACACTTATTATTATCATGTGTTATTAAAAAGGTGAGGGCAATTAAAAAATTAAATATCCCTCACTCCATGAGATTAGGGCATGCATGGTAAATTCCCTTCTCTCCCTTGTGAATAGGGCACACATTATTCAAATCTCCTACCATGTGAGTAGGGTGCACTACCTTTGGTGGTTACCCCCCTCACCTTGTCACTTGTGTGGTACTCTCTCCACGTACCCCTCTCATTACTCCCCTCTATAAAGGGTTGTTAACATTTTTATCTCCCACCAATACATGGTGATGCCTTGCATTTACATCACCACTTCATGGTCATTGTGGACTCCTTCCCCCATATGGTGGATGTGTTGTTGAAGAAACCACCACACTCACCACTATGTAGTGGTGAAGAACCCCCCCCCCCCCTCCCCACTCCCACAACATGGTGTTGACCAATTTTTCCACCACGTGGTTGGAGACTCTTTTATATGCCCCAAAAAATTGATCCTTTAAAGATTGATTTTTCATTTTTTTAACGATAATAATATATATACACATACACACACAAATTTATTAGCATGTAAAATAAAACAATAAATTTGATAAGAAAAATAATAATTTATATCATTAAATACATTCATAAATACATAAAAGTATATAAACATGCATGCATACATTTATGTATTCTTACATGTGTGTGTGTGTGTGTGTGTGTCTATATATGTAATGTCACATTCTTTCAAATATTTGCATATACCTATAGATGTATTCTTTAACACATGAACACATATGTTTCTCCTCTAACACATACATATCACTCTTATTATAGAAAAATTCAAATGACGGAATAATCAAACTTACAATTAAAATCTCAAATCCTACACACTCTGACTCGATGCAAGAACGACATTAGGGTTTATGATGACTTTAAACAAAACAAGGATAAATACCTAAAACTAACAACCAAAGTACTTACTCAAACTCACTAGCAATTTAGTGCACAATGGACTCGAGATGACATTGACACAATTCCCACTTGTCTATATTCTTCTCTGAGATAATACTCTCTCTTTTCTTTTAGTATAGCTGGCTTAATGACTTCTTCGCTTGGATTACACTTGGTCAATTGAAACATGTGATTAGACCATGTCCATATTTAGGGTTAGATAAGTAAAATTCATCTTGCATAATCAAATATACATCCAAATAAGCATTTCTAAGATATGTTATTGCAACTTCAAGTACATGTTAGAATTAAATTGACATCTCATCTTGTTGTTAACAAACATTTGTTCATAATCATAGTAATTGCTAACCATTTACCATGATCTAGTTAAAAGTAAAAAATTTCAGAATTGAAGTGAAATACTATACAAAATTTGTGGATGTGACACTCCTTCCTTGCAAATCCTTTTACCAAAAAAAAATAATTTCTAAGCCTCCTATCCAACAACAGGAAAAAATTATTTCCTTAGCCAAAAATGTATTTTGACAACTTCTAAATAATGGTCAAGTTTCTTTCCCTCCCACTAAAAATAAACAAATACTAAAAGAAAAATAAGTCACTCAGTATTTTCTTTTTCATCGTATGCATGATCATACTATTGATATTTGTATGGAGTTTAAAGGATATGTTCAAACATTGGATGTTATAGCACCTGATATATAAATATTTATTTCTTTACATACAATAGTGCCTTAGCACTTCATTTGGCCTATTATGTTAATCCTCACTATGTGACATTAGTATAATACCTTATTAGGGCCTCTTTCTCATTCATGGTGGTATGAATTCATGTGCAATCATACTTGGTCAACAACATAATTGTCTTTCTCTTTGTCTCCTTTCTTGGGGGGGAAGAATACAACTCTCTCTCTCTTCTTCAAGAATTTCCTTTCCTTGAGTTGCATCTTTCATAGCCTAAGGACCTTTCTTGCATAGACTGGTCCTCCATGTGAGTAATTATATGTCCCTTGGTTAGGAATTTTTCTTTATTTTAAGTGGTACATCTTCTTATGAACAATATCTCCTTAGTGAATGTGTGCAATCCTTCACTAAGAATCCAATTTTTCTTAACATTGGAGAAGGTGTGTGTGCTCTTGGTATCCTTCCCCTTTAAAATATGTTATCCTTATTAAAGATCTACTCTTTAGGTAAATATATCTTCCCTCCTAAATTCCTCAAAAGGATCCCTTTACACTTCTACAAGAGACATTTTTTCAACTTTTTCCTTGATCATAAGACTTATGCCTCCTTAGCTTGGATTTATTTACATCATTGGTTAAAGGATATCTTCTTGGTGATGAAGGTATGTTTACTTGTTTCTATTTTTATACCTTAAGACATCAACATTGGGATATGTTGACATTTTAAGGGTGGGGGGTGCATACATCATGGCCTCCTTGTAACTTATGATCAATTCAAGTTGTTGATTTCCTTGCATACTATTCTTTTCTTGGTTATCCTTTTCAAGTTCAAATTGTTGGCAATTGACACTCATTTGATTGGTTTCATATGTTGTCATTTATGGTAACATGTTCTAGCTTCATTCCTTGGTTTGGTTGTTCATTGGTAGACACTTCACCAGCACCGACACCGGCGGGTATCTTCACTAGTAGGAAGGATTCTATGGATACCGACATTGAAGGCCGAAATAACTTACAAAAAGGGTATCGATATAGGAGGTCAACATCAATTAGGAGATCTGGAAATCGAAAATTGATTTTGATATTTATGTATATATATAATTGAGCCGACATGTATATTCATTTTGTAATTATCTATGTAAGCCGATATGAGTCATAAAGGATTGTAAGGGTATATAGGTCAATTGATTAGATCATTTTGATATGATGTTAGGAGATGATATAAATAATTTTTAAGAGAGGAATATTGATGTTGTAATGCGAAGATCATGTAAGAGGTTATTCCGGTAAGGGTTTAGGGTTTCATAACTAGAACAGTCAGAGCTTGAACTGGAACTCAATCAGGCATAGCAGATGTATTAAATGAGTTCAGTCTTATGTTTTCTTATTCAAAGTAACTATAGTCAGTGAGACTCCTTTGTGATGAGTAGTGTTCTCTAGGATATAAGCCTTCCTACATGTGCAGGCCCCCATATTTTGTAATATCTTTTCATATAGCCAGTGGATTGATATTATGGATCACAAATCCCACTGTGGTTTTTTCTCTTTGAGTTTTTTCATGTATAATTATTTGTATTATGGTATTCATTTGTGTGATTGGCTTATTGATTGCTTTACTCTTTTAATTATATATGTAATTGTTTGCCGGTTGGTTAATGTGCGTTATAATAAGGTTAAAATTGAATATTCTGGTAGAAAACCGATTCACCCCCCTTCTCAGTGTTCTTGGATTCCAATAATTGGTATCAGATCCTTGTGCCTCGGAGGAAGTCTAACAGCTTGAGGGAGATCCTAAATCCGAAATCCATGGATATGTGTTTGGAGAAGAAACTTGAGGTAGCACTTGAAGATTATGATATTGAAAGGATGAATAACTTGAAGTTACAAGATGGATTGAATTATTCCAAGGAATTCATTCTTATCCTACAGGAGAGGTTGTCATTTGTTCAAGCTAGGAGGAAGGAACTTCTACAAAATTATGATAATGAAGAGAAAGATGCCCTTAATGAAAGATATCAGAAGCTGAGCCAGGAGAATATGGTCATGAGGAACGAAATGCAAGCCCTAACTATGAGAATGTCAAAGGAGATTGAAGACCGGAAGATGAATGAAGAAAACCCTAAGAGATCTCTGAAAGATAAATCTGAAGAATGCATCCAGTTGGCTCATGAAAATGATATGTTGAGAATAGATTTAGTGCAATCCCAAAGCAATGAACAAGAACTTGAAAGACAATTGATAATTCTAAGAGATGATCTGGCTATTGCAAGTGAGTACAAGGAAAAATTCAAGGTTAGTTCAACATAGCTTGATGAATTATTGAAAAGTCAAAGACAGAATGGAGATTCTAGTGGACTTGTATTTGAACAAAGTTAATGCTCTGGTACTGCAAATAAAGATTAGAACCCGAATACACTGGTAAGGCAGCTTAATGCTTACAAATTTAATGGTAGATGTTTTATTTGTAATAAATTTGGTCACATGGCTAGGCAATGTAGAAATAGAGAAAATCAGAACTATAATTCTACTCCTGGTCAATGTTCTAAATACAATAAGCATGGTCATAAGATAAAAGATTACAAAATGAATGTTAAATCTCATGCATGTGGAAAATTTGGACATATGACTAATTAGTGTAGGTCAAGCAATTATACCGCTTATAACAAAGCAATTCATGAGAACAATGTTACATGCTATGCCTGCAACAAGATTGGACACATAGATAAGTTCTGTAGAAGCAAAAATCCACTGGTTAGTAATGATGGATCAAAAGATATAGGGAAAGAAAAAGTCAATAAAATTCGGAAAAAGATCATATCAAGAAATGGGTCAGGAAGAGATATGATCAATCAGTAGATGGTATTTCTCTAGTTACTCAACTGATAGAGGAAGTTGCTCCTGCACCAGTAGGAAGCTCATTCGGTAACTGAGGAAAATTCCTTAGGGGTAGGCAAAATTCATGATAATATTGCTTAAACCCTGAGAAGGAGTTCTTGAAGATGTTCCAGACATTGGAGAAGGTTTATCTGGCATGGAGATGTTCGACTGAGATCCGGTATGTTTCACTAGAAGTCATTCATATCAATGACAAATTAGGGTTTCTTGAAGGTTAAATGGTTGAATCCACTTCATTTTTTATCACCTTGCATTCAGAGCAATATAGAGCGAGTCTAAGGTCATCTAGTGCAATTAGAATCTTCTTTAATGATTTCACTAGCGATTGGAAGAGTTCTTTAGGGTTTCACCAACAATCATTTCTCAGGTACTTATCAAATTCATATTTCATCATGGAAGTAGTATCATCCTCTGCACCTAATTTCATTGCAAATCCTACTTTTGTCAAGGTTAAGGACCATCCTAGGCAAATTTTCAAGCAATGTTCACATATTGCCATCTTGGATGATTTAGCTGGCGTATTTTCCCATGTTCCGGAAGGAATTGTTTATATGGAAGACATCAGAGCATACATGCACTGCCACATTGAGGATCCGGGTACCAATGACATCAAGGGCATGTATATGAGTGAGTTGATGGGAGACTCTAGAAAGCTCAAGCCTAAGTATAGGCACATTGAGGATCTATGGTTTATTGGCATTCTTGATATCCTTGAATTTGAAGATGAGATCATCAGATATATATTGAGAAGAGTTCATGGAGAGTTTTTTTGATTGGACAAACCTTATAAGATCAAAAAGGAGGCCATTAGGATCATCACTGGTTTGCTACAGATTGGTCAATGGTCAGAGAAAATGATTTCAAATGATCAGGTTAACAAACTCACCAGTGCAACTTCAGACCGACAATTGATGAGGGTTAGCACCATCGTTGATAGAGACATCAGATTTGGCAACATGATCATTGGGTACAAGGTAACTCAATCTAATCGTCTCAATTCTATTTCCAGCTCCTACATATATGTCGCACATAAGATTATAAGGGAAAATGAGAAGATAGATCTCTGTGGATGGATATTAGAAAAACAATGGGCACTCTGGTATGGGAATCTTATTGTCTGCTTGATGTTATTTTTCATTAATGAAACTCCCAATTTTGGGAAGAGACAGTGGGAATTTGATGTCCCGGTAGGAAGACAACTAAAAAAATCTATTACTAGTTTGGGTAGTCAACGAGATGATAAGGTTTGGGGTTATTCCAAGGCATTCCAGAAGGCAATGAAATCCAGAGAGAGGGTTCCTAAATACATTGTTGAGAAATACTCAACCGAGATCTTCTTTATGGTTAAAAAGGATGAAACCTTAATGGAATCAGTCAAAACCCAAAAGATATGGATAGAGGAGATGGGATATGAGGTTGATGATCAAATTTTGGATGCTTATGCAAAGATGTTGTTTGATGCTCCTATTGATGAGGCTGAGAAATCCTTTGGTATTGCAAAATAGAAGAAGCAAGAGGTTCAAACTGAATTTCATTGGAAGAAGAGGGAGAAATGGCAAGGCAAAAGGAAGGAAGAGGAAAGAGCCTGAAATATTCATTGAGCCTATTCCATCAGACTTTGGAACTGAAGATGACACACCTTAATCATTTAAGAGGGTATTGAAGAAGAAAGGTAAGGAGTCTAAGGAGGAAGAAAGGAAGCAAATGATAAGGAAGGTCACAATCAAGGTACTGGAAAAGAAAAGAGCTCCAAAGGAATCACCTTCTGCTCCATCCGGTACTGGCAGAAGAAAGAAGATGGATGACACAGACCTTTCTATTGTATCTAATAACATAACTATTATTCTGTTAGGTCCCGGAGACAACTGAGAGGGGGGGATAAATCAATTGTCATATAAATTCAAATCAAAACAACTTAACCAACCTTAATGCTTAATATCGGTAAACCAAACTTTATGTCGGTAGACATTTTATCGGTTAATATCAGTACCGGTAAAGATTAATGCATGAAATAGAAAGACAATAACATCCACAACACATAACACCAATATTTGTATGTGAAAACCCTATAAGGGGAAAAACCACAGTGGGAAACCTTACCCACAATCACATGATACTACTGCAGATAGTATGTGTATATAAATGGGGTCTGCACATGCAGAAAGGCCAATCGCCTAGAGCTCACTACTCAAACACAAATAGGAGTCACACTAACTACAATTGGATGGTTAAATCCAATAATAATGTACTTCTCAAAATAGCATCTTTCTATGCTGGATTCAATACCGGTTCAGTTCTGATATGCCTTCACAAAAACCTTGCTTCACCTTAAATGATGTCTGCGTGTATAGCTCTTCGTATTCTCTCATATATGTTCTTATAATTCTTTTTCCTTATCGCCTATCAATCTTACAAATAAGATCTTACATATATACCATAACCTAAGACCAATTTTAGTAGGTCGGCTCTAAAAGATATTACAATAAAAACATTTTACAAGTAAATCAATAACTGATGCAATAACTAATTTAACATGTCAACTTAATGTATTTACAATAATACTAAATCATCTCCAAAGTATGTCGTGCTGATCTGAAAAAGATAAGCCCGTTGGTGCATAACCTAGACCTATTTGTCGGTAACAACAAATACGCAAACACGAATATACCAATGAACAAATCTTCAAGACAAAGTGTCCAAATGATGTCTTCAACATAACTAGGTGTTTTCTATATCATTCCAAATGTCGATGAACATTTTATCTTGTCAGTGTACCAGATACCGATGATTGTGCTTAAGTCACTTGCTTGCCGGTGAATATTGGTAATCCTTCAAAGTGCCAGAGTTGATAAGTGTTGATAGGTGTTGACATCAATGACAAAACCGTACCAAAATACCAACATATTCCACCCAAGACTTGTGCAGAATTGGTAGATGAAATCACTAAGGATGGTATGTTGAAAAATGTACAATTCTATTATGAGCATTTAGACGATGATGAGAAGAGAGAAGTTAAGGAAGTAGTTTTGTTATATCTGGATATATTTAAGAAAGATTTGTTAGAAATTCAGAAGAAAATATCGACACAACTATATGGAAATTTAGATGTTAGGAGATTATTATCTATGGAGGAGGACAAGCGCATAAAAAATCAATAATTATTAACTACATGTGGATCTATTACTCCAAATGAGTTGGATATGACACTTAAAGTTGCAAATAGAACAATATTTTGAAGCAAGCACAGGATAGTTAGTCTTATGTTAGGAAGGATTGATGAAATAATCAGTGAGGTCCACAAGGCATGGGTTCAATTCTTTGCTAAAAATCTTGGTTTATACACTTCACTAAAATCTAAAACAGATACTACTGACATCTCGGTTGAAGGGAAAGGCAAAGGTATGGTGGGTACCTCATCTATAATTTTGAAAGATAATAAGGCATTGGATGTAAAGCCCCCAATAGAATCTAATGTACATGACACAAAGGTGATACCGACAAATGTTTGATATAACGGCAGATTCACAAAGTGTATAGGTTAAGGATACAATGCATAAGGAGGAACCGACAGTAACTGATACTGCACCAAGTGGTGAAGCCACCGGTGCAAAAGAGGAAGTTATTAAAGTTAATCAACCATTAGAGGAGAAGAAAGAGGAATTTGATACGGAACCAGTAGCGAGCACATCATTGTTTTCAATTGACACCTCCCAAGTAGAGCAGAAGAGCATAACTGAGATTACTTCTACTGAGCTCATGATGATGGTTGTACAAAAGATGATAAAGGAAGGATCAGTGGACAAAGAAATAATTGATCAATCAATCCCAATTTTGCATAAACTTGTCCCAGAGTGTCATTTTGACAAAGGAGCAAGCCCATCCAACAAGCTCAAAATAATAATTGAGCACATTTCTCAGAATTTTCAATCACGGGAGCAGATATCTAACTGAAGGGCATTGGAGAGACTCACACAAGCTAAGAGAGCTACTTTTGACCAGATGATTGAATCAGAGAAGAAAGAGATTACCAACAAACTGAAGTTAATTGATAATGCTTTAAGTTAATGTACTAATATATACAGAGTATGTTGTAATATAGGTTTACTTACAATAGAGATAGATAAAGGGATTAAGGATTCACATGAGAAAATTGTAGGTATAGTCAATTCTTTTGATGGCTCAAATTCTTTGACTACATCTATTGATGGAAAAAATTTATTGTTGGAAGCTCAAATTTTGGATTTTGAAAGGGAAAAAGACAAAATTTGTAGGAGAGCTAAAGGGCTCAGAGGATTGGTGAGTCCTCGGTTGGACTCCTTGAGTGTACATAAGAAGGAATGCATTGATATGGTTGGTAAGCCCACACCAACATAGCTTAAAGAGAAAGATTCCTATGCTCATATACTTAATGGACTTGTATTTATTTTTGGCACATTCAAATATGGTTGGGAAACTTATCTAGAGCTTTTGGAGAGAGCCTATCCAGAAATTTTCAAGTATATTTAGCTCGGGTAAGGTATTTTAGGACATATTCTTTGTACAAACTTTCATTCTTCATCCCAGTTTTTGGTTTTTTTTTTGGCATTGATGTCAAAGGGGGAGGTATAGGTAAAATATATATTCTTGACATCAGGAGATATGGAGTATTTGTATAGATCATGATCACATATGGATATTCAACTCAAGGGGAGTAGTCTCAGGGTGAAACCGACAGAAGGAAACCATTATCATTTTTCACATGAGTGTTGCCATCAATGCCAAAGGGGGAGATTGTTGGCAATTGACACTCATTTGATTGGTTTAATATGTTGTCATTTATGGTAACATGTTCTGGCTTCATTCTTTGGTTTTGTTGTTCATCGACAGACACTTCACTGACACCGACACTGACACTGGCAGGTATCTTCATCGGTAGGAAGGATTCTATGGGTACTAACATTGAAGGCCAACATGACTTACAAACAGGGTACCAATATAGGAGGCCAAGATCGATTGGGAGATCCAACAATCGACAATTGATTATGATATTTATGTATATATTTAATTGAGTCGACATGTATATTTATTTTATAATTATCTATGTAAGCTGACATGATTCATAAAGGATTGTAAGGGTATATAGGTCAATTGATTACATCATTTTTATATGATGCTAGGAGATGATACATATAATTTTTAAGAGAGTAATATTGATGTGTAATGTGAAGATCATGTAAGAGGTTATTCTAGTAAGGGTTTAGGGTTTCAGAACCAGAACAATCAGATCTTGAACCAAAACTCAATCAGGCATAGCAAATGCATTAAATGAGTTCAGTCTTATGTTTTCTTATTCAAAGTAACTGTAGCTAGTGAGACTCCTTTGTCATGAGCAATGTTCTCTAGGCTATAAGCCTTCCTGCATGTGCATGCCCCCATATTTTGTAATATCTTTTTATATGGCCAGTGGATTGATATTGTGGGTCACAAATCCCATCGTGGTTTTTCCTCTTTGATGTTTTCCATGTATAATTCTTTGTGTTATGATATTCATTTGTTTGGTTGGATTATTGATTTCTTTACTTCTTTCAATTATATATGTATTGATTTACTGGTTGGTGAATGCATGTTATAATAAGGTTAAAATTGAACATTCTGGTAGAACACTAATTCACCTCCCTCTCAATATTATTGTATTCCAACACAAATTATGGATATCCTTGCATACAATGATTTTCTTGGTTATCCTTACTCATGTTTCAAATTTCCTTATAGGCAACAATCTTTGCATACATATCCATTTTTAACTTGCACCAATTTTTGGATGAGTTGACTACAATAATATGACTTGTTAGACCTTTCAACTCTCCCTTTTGGTTGGGTTGACTAGCATAACACAACTTTCTAGACATTTAAACCCTTCCTTTTCAATTCTTTAGGGTGAGATGACTAGTATAACACAACTTGCTAGACCTTTCAAGTCCTCTTTCTCAATTTTTAGGATGAATGCAAATAGCATAACACAGCTTGGTAAACTATTTCAACTCTTATTTTCCACACGGATAACACAACATAGCACAACTTGTTGTTCCATGAGAATATGTTCTTCCATGGATTACTTACCATAACCCAATTTTCTATCTTATGAAATCCATGTTCCCTCTTGCTTTCTCCCATGGACCACCTAGCATAACACATCTTTCTAGCCTATGGAATCCATGTTTTCTTTTTCTCTACCTCATGAACTCATAGCATAACAAACCTTGATAGTTGTTGAATAATGGTTAATCACTTAATGCATGCTCTTTCTCTTTCCATATGACCACTTGTTCTCTTGTGATAGAATTTCAAGAATGATATTACCGGTTGAGACATTCTAACAATTGAGGTATCTTCAACTAGATGACTTGGAGCATTTGTTTTTAGTACTAACCCCTTGTTGTCTTTATATGTCTTTTATGTGTCTTTTTTTCTTTGACGTTTTCATTGTCTTTTTTATTTTCTTGTATGTACTTGCATATGATTGCATAATTTAAGGGGACCTCATAAGCTTGGGGGCTTGTTCCATAAAATTTAGTGATGTTTTATCTTTTTGTGATCTTACTCCCAATTTCTCATATCACTATCTCTTTCTATTTTTCTGATACTTTACCATGAGCATGCATGTAGCCTCATACTTCCACTAAAGTGGCAACTTAATGTAGCATCACAAATTATAACCTTGTACAATTTAAACCACTTTTTGTGCCCTTTCTTTAGAGTGTCCCATATTAGCTCACTCTTGGGTCTATTTCTAGCCTTTTTACCTCAAAATTGATGCCATATATTTGCACAAAGAACTGAACCTATGCCTCCAATTGTGCATTCTCATCTCTGGCTTGTTTTCCCTATTTTTGGTGGATCAGGGTGTCCTAGTCTACGACAAGGGTACCTAAGGCATCCTGGTCCTCCTTAAATAGGACCTATTTTGGGTAGGTTAGTGCATTTCCCCTTCCTAATGATTTTGGATCCTGATATCTTAATTTAATCATTGGAGGTTGGCCTAATTAGTAAATTACCTTGGGAATCCTATATAAAAGCATCATTTTGATTCATTTTCATAACTTTGTCTTCACCCATCATTCATGCATCCACATCAAGAAACACCAATCATCTTCAAGAATTTAAGGCATCATTTCATCCCACCATATTCTTCAAGAATTTCAACATCATACAACAAAAAATCTACATCAATCTGTATGCAAGCATGTGTGTTTGATTAGGTCATTCATGTTTATGTCATGTCAAGTCATTTTAGTACATCAACTCTTGTGATTACATTTAAAGAGCATTGCATCATCATCCATTATCAATTGTAGTAGATCTAAGGTATATGATTAAGCATTCACTTTACTATTTCCATTTTAATTTTCAAATCAATTCAAGGGTTAATGCCAAACTTGGGGTTTGACTTAGGGAAATTCCTATCAACAGTTCACCATTTCCCTTCTGTTTGTGTGCAAGTAATAGATTCAAAATCTACAAACGAAGATTTTGGCAAAGAACATGATGATGATGAGATCCAAATTTTGTAGGAGCAAAAATTGAATGGCCAAGTTTCCCAAAGCATCCTGATCCCATAAATTTCCAATGAATTTTTGGGAATATATTCTAAGTGTTAGTGTTATTCTGAATGTTTCCTATTTGTCTGCATCTAATAGTTGGAGGAGCAGGACAACTAGAGAAACTTGGTCTTGCACTTTTGGGCTGAACTTCCTAACATAGGTGCCCCTCTGTTCCTTCTACTCATATTTAATTTTGTGTTTGAACACTACATTTTGTAGCTCACTATTTATGTCATCTTACACCAATTTGGCATCATTTAACCTAGATCTATCTTTCAAATTACATCCTTTCAATTTCATTTTCAACTCAATCAAAAGGGATAGAATTCAATCTAGATTCAGCCCTCTTCCTAATAGAATTGAGGTTGAATCCATTGATTTCATTCTCTTTTTCATGTAATGTGTGTGAAATAGGTTATTTACATAGCTACACCTTTTAGCTCCTATTTCCATAGGTTATAGTATGCAAACAATAATTAAATTCACATAATGAATTAATAAATCATAACAAACTATTAGAGGCAACTTTAAGCTAGTTGAACTTTATTAGAAATATAAATTATTTAAAAATTTTGATGAATTCTACAATATTTTTATTTTTTTTTAAATTACTGGTAAACTTTATAACGTGACCGGTGACGCTGGCATGAGACGCCCTCCGGCTCCACGTGAAACACTTTTGACCTAGAGCTATGAATTGGTGAGGCCACAATTGGGGGACCTCATCCCCAGACTTCACTTGTTCAAACCCGCGAGCACAATGGCCCAACAAAGACATAAGGCCTGAGAGGACAATTGGCCCAGCAGGGGTTTGAACCTTGGTGGCCGCTTCACCAACAAAGTGTTTTAACCGTGACACTACATGTCCACAGACAATGAATTCTACAATATTAAAAACATACAAAAATATATTTTATTGCAAAATCTTAAAAGTGTTTGTTAAAGGGTAATACTTGTTAAGGGATCGTATTTAATGTGAGTGATCATAAATAGCATTCATATGACTCTAACATAAGGTTAATTCTTATGATCTAAATCAGGATGTGTAACACCCTTTCAATTCACAATTTTGAGATGTGCATATCTTGGTGATGTTTTGACTTTGTACCTATAGGTGCATGGGTTGAAAGAATGTGCTCTTGTGTGCTATTTCTATGTTCTTTTTTAGTGTATGTATGGTGCTCTTTATGACTCATGATGTATTCGGATTGTCACATGTTCAAGATGGAGACTCCTAAACATGTCAGTCATTATTATTATTGCATTGAGATGTGTGCATGTGTAATATTATGCTCGAGTCCTTCTGAGGACCTAATGTGCTCTTGGGTGATTATATTATACTTAAATTATTATTAAATTTAATGATATTTGAGATGTTTGTTAAATATGGATTTAATGTGATTGTGGCATTAATATGCGAGTTGAGATGAACTAGTAATGTGATGTTGATTTACTATGCTAAGATATTAATATTGATCTGGAAATTAAATGATAATGTGTTTTAAATTAGTTAAATATAATTAATTGAAATATGATATTTGACCTTGTTTAGGGGAATTCTATGTACTTCGACTATTTATATATATGCATAGGTACCCTTGACGTGTGTTGAGTGGTTATAGGTACAGGGTATTGTGTAGGATGAAAATGGAATCTAGTAAATAGGACCTAATCCCACTCTCATTCACACATCAGAATACAAAAGCTCCTAATGAGATAATTCACTTTGACTTCTTTTGATGAAAGAGAGTCAAGGAATATCTTTAGGGGTTTTATTGTTGGATATCATTGGCATATGATCAACTGGTATGTTGATATGATGATAATGTATGTTGTCATTGATGTCAATAAGTGTAAGTGAACCAGTATGCAGATTGAAGAAGTTGGTGAACCGGTATGAAGAGGCATGAGGAGATTCAGTGAACCGGTGTTGGGGTTTCACTAAGTGTGATTACCGGTTGGTAGTCTCAGCTCTATGGTTATCGGTTTGGCGATATAGCTTGTGTGATGAACCAATGATACTCTATGATGAGTTAGCTAAGAGATGTGATCGAGGTGCCATGTCATCTTTGTGCGCATGAAGGATTGAGGCATAAGAAGATCGATCACGTTTGAAGTCTACCTCAAGAATGATCATTCTTCTTAGTGGTATAAGAAGAAAGCGTGATGGGCTACTAATTCCCATGAGCGGTGATGAATGAATGATGCATATTGTCTTGTGAACTATTTGAAATTGTAATGCTATATGCAATATGTTTGGATGGTCAAGATTGGACCGCATGTATTGTAAACCTAAGATACTTAGGGTTTAGGGTTTATGTTACCGACCTATCTGTTGTCTATAAGGTCGATGATGTTTGTTATTGTAAATTTGTTGGAAAATGTTGTATGTATGTATCTAAGTGAAGAGATAATTAATATTTGCCAGACTAGTAAGAGGTAAACTGGAGAGTGTGATTGCAAAGTAGAGGATATGAAAAGGATCTCCCTTGGCATGTAGTGTTGTTATCAGATTGTAGTTTTTCCTATTGTCTTTTAATAATTTCAATAGATGTAAAATCCCTTTACCGGGTAGCTTTAATAGGCTTATTGTAAAACCTGTAACCAGGTGACTCAAGATCATTGAGTTCTTTAAATCCTCTAGCAAGGTAACCTTTAACAGGGTTTCAACCTTTAACAAGGTATATAGCCATTCCTTAACCGAGTGATCTCTAATAGGATTAGTTCCTAGCAGAACCTTATTGTAAAGTCTTTAACCAGACTAGGCTTCTAACAGGGAGAGCTTTGAAAGAGTTCAAAACAAGCTTGTGGGTATTCATCCCCGCCGTGGTTTTTCCCATTTGGGTTTCCACGTGAAAAATATGTGTGTTATGTGTTATGCATTTTTCATGTGATGCTTATGAAGTATTTGGTTGAAGGATTATACATGCAAGGTTAATAGGTTATGGTATTTTTAGTATACCACATGGATATATTTATGGTGTTTGGTGTCTTACCATGTTTAACCGATATTGCCATGGTTAAGTTGGGTAATGGTGATAACCAGTTAGTTTTGCTTTAGCAAGATAAGTTGTTAAGAGAGTTTTATCTATACTGATTCACCCCCCCTCTCAGTACTGGTTGGGGTATCTGTTGTTCATCATTATTCATCATTTATTCCTTTGCTGCTATGAAGGGAAGATGTGTAAAATGTGTCAATGTGACAAACTAAACTAAGGAGATGACTAAAAATGTAATTGAAACTGAAATACATGAAAATATAAATTTAAGACTGAGGCACTAAGTACAGAACTAGAAATGAAACCCAAATATGCACCTTTCATCAGAAATTAGGCTGAAATGAGCTGGACTAGGGCATTGGGTGCTCTGGTCTCTATCACTGCATTGACCTGGTTTTCTAGAAATTGCACCATGAAGTCTTGAAATGCAGAACTACCATAGAAAGCACAAAAAGGAAGAGGACCAAGGCAATGGGCACCTCAATCCCAGATCTGGGACCTCCTTTTGGATCTAGGTTTGTATATGTATATTTTGTCTTTCCCAAAAGTTGTGCGTCCATCGGATTTCTATACTTACACGTGCAACTTGAAAAATGGTGTTTAGGTGGCTATATAGGGTTTTGCCTTAGTCAAACCCCTTGTTTTGGTGATTTCCACCTCCACAAATAGTCAATAATGTACTAAAATGTGTGTGTTTTAGAACCTTATATGTGTATAAAATTCTAAATATGCAAAAAATGCAAGAATTGGAGTTCTACCATGTGCTTTTGAGTATAAACCCTAAATGAGAATGAGAATTCTTTAAATCACAAATGCAAAAATGGATCTAAAGCAATAATGTAGATTTGAAAATAAG
Source organism: Cryptomeria japonica (assembly GCF_030272615.1). NCBI lineage: Eukaryota > Viridiplantae > Streptophyta > Pinopsida > Cupressales > Cupressaceae > Cryptomeria > Cryptomeria japonica. Next base: position 595,473,999 of record NC_081411.1, read on the forward strand.
TATTGTGAAACTCATATGAAGAAATGAAAATAACATGAAACCATACCAAACCCAAAGGGAGAGGTACAAGCCAATCAACAATTAGTGATCTCCTATTATACTTCAATATCTTCAAAGCTTCAATTGATGTAGACTTGATGAATGCTTGATTTAATAATTAAAGACTTCACATAACGTCCACTTTCACTTCATAAGAGGCTCCTTCAATTTCTAGAGAATGGATCCTTCAAATGAGGAAAGGAAAGGCCTTATATATGAAACCCTAACTTTGTTTTTTATCAAAGGCCAACCTAGAACTGATATATTTTTGCAACAATCTAGATTTAAACATTCTACCGAAACATGATCTCGAAATTCAAGGAAAAAAAGTTGGGATTGGTGTGATTCACACCGGTCCTATCAACTTTTTTCCAATTTTTTAGGGATACAAGGTGTTGTAATTATAAGGTGATCCCCAAGTGGGTGTGACAATTTAATATGTTTAGATATGAAAAATCTAGCCTTGAAGGTTGAACTAGAACCTAATTAGGGTTTTAATGAATTAATTGATTAAAAGGATTGTAAAGTGGAAAATTGGGGGCTTACCCAATTCTCAATGGGTAAAGGGAGGATTCGCTAAGCTCAATTGTCACTTGAGGATACTTTACATTCAAAAGAAGGGAATGAATCTACTAGATCCAATCCTAGATGATATAAGGACTAAATACTACGTAGATTGGTGGTGTTTGGGATGTGATTGACCCTCTTTTGTAAGTTGATTAATTGAATTAAGACTAAGTCTTGGAAATGAAGACAAAGTATGAGAAAACTGCAAGCTACAGATTTGGGATTTAGTCATGCACCTAGATCTAAGAAGTTTGAGATGATTTGAAGTTGCTCTGCAAAGTCTGCCAAAAGTTGCAAGGACCGTGTGTCCAGGCTAGGCTGCCCCCAACTTGGTCCTCCAAATTTTTTCATGCATCAAAAAGGGTTTTTTCGTCTATGCAAATAAAGCGTAATTCCAAAAGTACAGTTGTACACCTGCTTCCTGCCCACATAAGGAAAGGGAAATGTGTTGGGAATAGGGGTTTGCCTTTAGGTCAAACCCTGATTTTGGAATTAACCAAGTGATTTAAATATTATAATTGAAATGACTAAAAGTAGAAATCCTCCTCTTTGAGGGGATGTTGAATTGCTTGAAAATGAAATACTTATACCTCCTTGTGAAGTTTTGCTTGTCTCCATATGGAATTATGAATAGGCTAATGATCTCCTCTTCAATGGTTGAAATATTGACTCTATTGCTACTCCAAAGCTTGAAGGAAGACTGAAAATACTCAATTTCTCTTGAATGCTTGATCTTTTGTGTGCTTGGATGCTTGATTGAATTTCCTTAGATGTCAAATGAGAGGGGAAATCCCTCGTATATACTTTCTCGTTGACTTAATCGACTAATTTTATGACTTGAGCTGACATAGAGGGGATTTTCCCGTGACAAATTTGAGTTAGGAGAGGGAGAGGGGTCCAAGATAGGTCCCCATTAAGGGGGACTAGGGTGCCATGCCATAGTCCTACCCTTATTTGGGGTAGGATCAAGGTGCAAGTAGGGTTTATCAATGAATTTCATGGTATTTTTTATGTGTATGAGCATAATCAGGTCTCCAATCAGGCCAAGAGGCACAAACACTAAGGCTAAGACCCAAATGCAGTCAAAAATTGCAAGGGGTGCAATTTTAGGATGTTACAAGGATAAATAAAAGGGGGCTCACTTAGGATTAAGGGCCCAATTTTATGATGTGTGAAGTGATAAAAGAGGACTTTCAATTTAATTAAATTCTCAAAGGTAATTTAAAAAATGCAAGATGCAACACACTAAGGTGGGTGTTAACCTAAACATGGAATTTTACTACCCAATTAAGGGTGTACAATTTATGATGGTACATTTATCCTCCACTTTAGCAATCATACAAAACTATGTGCATATGCAAGCTAAAGTACATAAAATTAAACCTTTCATGAAAAAGGATATATCCATAAGGTATTGGACGAAGCCCCCAACTATATCTGCAGTACACTGTTTGGAACCACACCCTACATTACCACATTGTTAGATACAATTGCAAAACCACCTAAATGCTTACGGAATTGATGAAATTTGTGGGTAGCTATATTCCCTCCCTGTAGCTATTTTGATTGAGTGAGGCAGTAGTTTGGTTTAGAGAAAGGCATTCCTTCAGTCATATCATTCTACATATGACACTCTCAAGCCACCTTGAGACCGAGAGCAGTTCCTAGGCCTACTGATGATGAGATAGAGCTTACGAACAGATGATGAGGATACAAAGATAATGGTTTCATTTAATGATGATTTCGAGGTGCATCACAACTACATCACTTGGTGGGAAAAGATCTACCTCAAAACCATATTCCCACTAGACTTTTTGAGGGGGAATCATGGTCCATGGATGAGAGGAGCTAACTCACACAGTGATGATCATGAGGCCTCCGAGGATCCCAAGGACACTTAAAATTACTAGGATGAGAGAGAGGAAGAGGGATATCAGAAGGCTAGCATTGAGGGGGAGGGAAGACAGGAGGGAGATGATGGTGTAAACAAATAGGAGGATGAGGATGAGGATGACGAGGGGGAGGAGGAGGATGATGCCCCAATCATATAGATCTTAACACCATAGCCCTAGATCTCCCAACAATAGATAAGGGAGTAGAGGATGTGGTGAGATATGAAGAGGATATAGCATTAGAGAGGTCAATATTGATCTTACGTCAATCACGAGCGTGGAGAGAAAACCCATGTATATGCTCATTATTATTTTGATTTAATAATTTAAAAAAATTTAAGTGATAATGTCTATACAATCTTGTTCTCTCTCCTATAGTCAGTGTACAAGAGTGGCGATCTCTTATCCAACACACATGATCTAATATCATCATTTCTTCACGTATTCCTCGATCTTCATAGATTATGCATAGACCCCAAAGGAGTGTGAGATGATATGAGAATCTATTTGATTGAGTGCAGATAGAGCTAGAGCTCGGGTGAGAGGAGTAGCTACGACGCGAGCTATTAGAGGCTTAGATAGAGTTGGCCATGTATCGGGGCATAGTTATAGACCAAAATCAAAGGATCTCATCTAGGAGTCACTCACAATCCTCTACCCACCGCTACACACCTATGGGACCACTAGGACAGGGGCCAGAGGGATCAGGTAGCTACCATCCATGGATGGTGATGATGTATAGAGGCCACATTTTGTTTCTAGTGGTTGGTTTTATATATGATGCACCTAAAACTTTTGATGATGATGATGATATATATATATATGTATATAATTATTTTGTTTCTAATCTATTCTTTTAATTGCAAAACAATGTGAATATTACTTTGATCAAAAGTAACAAATTTGGAAATGTACATGTATGTCTAATAATTCTCATGTGATTGATTTCTCAATACTTCATGATAAAATTGATACATGTATGATTTAAACAAACTAAGTGTTTGATTAAATACAACAATTGATGATGTAGAAATGTATATAAGTTAAACTACATAACTAATGTGATCTAATTAAGAACTTAATTAAACACAACTTGATGTATCTTAACTCAAACACATGAAGAAAATTGCATGATGGTTAGCACAACGAGATGTAAATTCCTAAAAATTTACATAATGAATTCAAGACAACCAAAAGTTAAAAAATGTTTGTCAAGAACGAAGCAGTATAGATTAAATAACAATAATTTAATACCACATTATTTACTGAATACATGCTAGCACCTCATACAATTTAAGATCAAAGAGGGAGAAATAAGAGAAACAAATCTAGCAATAGCATCTACAAATATGCATAGAATTTATGGGTTCCTTAAAAGGCGTACCTTCTATATCTGCTATTTTATAAGCACCTAACCCATAGACCTTAGTGATGATATATGGTCTAAGCCAATTCGGACTAAACTACCCTTTTTCTTTACGTAAAACATTCACATTGTGTTGATTCTCATAGAACACTAAATCACCCATAGAGAAGGAACGTTGAATAAATTTTTCATTATAAATTTGTTGCAAGGACTTGTGATATTCTTGAACATGCTCAAGAGCGTTTATGAATTGTTCATCAAGAATTTCAAGTTGTTGAAGGCGTTGTTCTCAATAAGAGTCATCATTGACTGTCCCTTTAAGAGAAATTCTTAATGAGGGAATCTCTAACTCTAAAGGCATAATTGTGTCAACACCATAAACAAGGTTGTAAGGAGTAGTACCCATGGCTATGTGAACACTTGTCCAATAGGCCCAAAGGGCATAGATCAATTGAGTATTCCAATCCTTACCATGCTTGTTTCCAGTCTTATGAATATTTTGTTCAATAATCCTATTAGAGGATTTGAATTGACCATTAGATTTAGGATAATAAGGTGTGGAGAAATGATGTTGAATATGATATTTCTCGAGGAATTTCTTCACATCTTTGTTCTTGATTGAGGTACCATTATCAAAAATCAAAGTGGAAGGTATACCAAATTGAGAAATAATGTTTTCTAAGAGGAATTGAAAAATTACTTTAGCAGTAGTAGATCGAAGAGGAACTTCTTCCACCCACTTCATAAAATAATCTATAGCAGTAATGATAAAGGTATGTCCTTGAGATGAAGGAGGGGAAATTTTTCTTGTAAGATCCAACCCCCATAAGGAAAAGGGCCAAGAGGCCACTTGTGATCTAAGTTCTTATGTAGGGGCATGAATCAAATTATTGTGTTAATGACACTAATGACACTTTTTAACAAATGCAAAGGAGCCTTTTTCCATGGTTTTCCAATAGTATCCCATTTGAAGCAACCTCTGAACCAAATTTGTGTCTCTAAAATTCCCTTTGTAAGCACATGAATGTGCCTCCTTGAGGGCAATCGGGATCTCGGTTTTGTTAAGCCAATGAAGGAGAAGACCATTATACCCTCTTCTATGAAGGACATTAGAAAGGATGGTGTAGCTCATAGCTAACTTATGAATCCTAGTCCTAGAATTTTTATTTGTAGAATCTGGAAATGTACCATCAGTCAACTATCTTGAGATATGTGAGTACCATTCATTGGAATCCATAGCACAACAATAAGCCACATCACTAGGACTATCAGTAATAGCTAGAGAAGAAAGATTGTAAATGATGAAATTAAGGTCCGTCATAGGGTCCTCTAGGGATAAAAGAGAGGCAACACATGCCATTGCATAAGCATGTCGATTATCCTTGTGAGGAACAGGCTCCATGGTGTAGGAAATAAATTTATCTAATAAGGATATGGCCAAATGTTAATATTGTGATAATTTATCCTTCTTAGCTTGATATATCCCTATAACATATCTAATGATTAATTGAGAATCACCATAGATGTGTTGTTACAAGTGCAGTTGTCATTGTACCAAAAGATCGACCTGTTGTCACAAACTTGAGTGTTGTGTTGCACAACACAAGGAGACCAAGGGCACACACCTTGAAATAATTCCCCTCAAAGAAAGTGAGGGGTTGTAACCTATGACCAAGCTCTGATACCACTTATTACAAGTGTGGTTGTCATTGCACCCAAAGATCAACCTATTAATGCCTAATACAACCACGAGACATATAATCCATGGGAAGAAGTTAAGCCATGTCATAAACCCAAGAATTACACTGCACAACACAAGGAGACCAATGGTGCACACCTTGCAACATGTATATATGTTTAACATTCAAGTATTAGGCCTCTTTAAGACTAGCTATAAGGGCTTTATACTGAACAATGTTGTTTGTATATAAAAAATTAGATGGTAAGACAAGGGGACATGTTTTCCAATAGGGGATATTAGGATAACGCCCGCTCTCAAGATTGAATGACACCTAGATCCATCGAAAGATAATTTCTAGGTCTCAATGGCATCAATAAGAAGGACAAAGTCATCAGGGAAAGATTCTTGATTAGGTAACGTGAGGGGTGAAGGTGCATTAGCTAAATGGTCTATCAATGCTTGTCATTTAATTACCTTTTAAGAGCCAAATTTAAGGTAAAATTCAATAACATCATAATCCATTTTGCTAGACATCCTGAGAGATCAGTCTTAGAAAAGAGATTCTTTAAAGGATCAAATTTGATTATAACATGAACCTCAACATTTAAAAGGTAATGTCTCAGCTTCTAAGTTGCAAAAATAAGAGCAAGGCATTGTCTTTCTATCATAGTATATCAAACCTCATAATCGAGCAAAGTATGACTTATGTAATAAATGGGGCATTCTTTACCATTACTATTATGTTGCACCAATAAAGCTATGAGAGCAAGAGAAGAGGTAGTTTTGTATAGAAGAAAAGGTTGGGTTGGAATAGCAGGTTGCAAGATAGGAGGATTAGCTAAATAAGTTTTCCAATTCTCAAAGGCCTATTGATAATCCTCATTCCATTGAAAGGTGATGTTTTTCTTAAGCAACTGAGTAAAGAGGAAAGTTCGGTCTGCAATTTGTGACACAAACCTATGAATAGCCTAAATGTTTCCTTGAAAACTTCTCAATTAGGAGATATTTCAAGGTGGCAGCATGCTAACTATCGCATCTATTTTCTTTGTATCCACCTCAATACCACATTGTGAGACTATGAAGCCTAATAGTTTTCCACTATCCACACCAAAAACACATTTTTGGGGGTTCAAGTGCATGTTGTATTTATGAATTCTTTCAAATACTTGACGAAGGATATCTTCTAAATTTTTATGTATATAGTCATGAAAGATGAGAGTCATAGCATGTTGATAGGTAGCATTGGCATTTTTGAATCCAAAAGGAATCATAACCTAACAAAACATACCCCATGGAGTAGTGAAAGCAATTTTGAATTTATATTGAGGATTAATGAAGATTTTATTATATCCTAAGAAACCATCCATAAAGGATAACAAAGCATGACCAGTAGTAGAATCTACTATCATATCAATGTTTGGAAGCAAAAAATCATCTTTCAAGGAAGCCTTATTGAGATCTCAAAAATCAGTGCACATCCTAATCTTGTTGTCAGGTTTAGCAACAACAACAATGTTCAAAATCCAAGGGGAATTATCAATAGGGTTAATAAATCCTATCTCTAAGATCTTTTCAATTTCAGTTTTGATAAGAAAGGCTATTTTGGGATTCATCTTCCTAATTTTCTTCTTCATAGGTTTAGCGTCGGCGATTAAAAAAATGTTATGAGTGACTATCTTAGGATCAATTCCAGGCATGTCATAATAGATCCAAGCAAAGATCTCAAGAAATGCATGTAGTAATTTAGAGTATTCTTTTTGTTCTTCATCCATTAGACATATCTCAATCTTTATGATCTTCTCTTCATTACAAGGATTCATCTGATGAATAATGATGAATAGAAGATACACTAACTAGTACTGAGAAGGGGGGGTGAATCAGTATAGACAAAAACTTTCTCAACAACTTATCAAGTTAAATCAATACCAACCGGTTGTCTTCATCACTGAACTTAACCATGGAAATACCGGTTAAACATAGTAAGACTTCAGACAACATAAATTGATAAGTATGAACACTTCAAATACATTCAATACTTGATAACAACTTCACCCCTAAACATATGTATGTGGTATACTAGTAATACCATAACCTATTAGCTCTGTATACATAATAACTTAAACAAATAACCCTTAATCATCACATGAAAAATGCACAACACATGACACACAAATTTTTCACGTGGAAACCCAAATGGGAAAAACCATGGTGAGGATGAATACCCACAAGATTGTTTTTGAACTCTTTTGAAGCTCCCTCTCTATTAGGATCATAGTCTGGTTAAAGACTTTACGAAAAGGTTCTGCTAGGAACCGATCTTGTTAAAGATCACGTGGTTAAGGGATGGCTATATACCCTATTAAAGGTTGAAACCCTATTAAAGGTTACCCCGCTAGAGGATTTGAAGAACTCAATGATCTTGAATCACCTGGTTATAGGATTTATAGTAAGCCTGTTAAAGCTACCCAGTAAAGGGATTTTCCAACTGTTGAAATGGTTAGAAGACAAGTAAAAACTCTGATCTAATAACAACACTACATGCCAAGGTAGATCCTTTTCAATTCCTCTACTTCTACAATCACACTCTGCAGTTTTCTCTTATAGGTTTGGCAAGTATCTCATCACTAGAATACACACCCAACATTTTCCAACTACTTACAATAAAAAACATCATCGACCTTATAGACAACAATTAGGTCGGTAGCATAAACCCTAAGCATCTTAGGTTTACAATACAAGCGGTCCAATCCTAATTGTCTAAACACTTTGCATAGAGCAATACAATTTCAAACAAATCACAAGATAATCTACATCATCCTTTCTTCACTGCACATAGAAATCAGTAACTCATCACGCTTTCTTCTCATACCGCCAAGAAGAATGTTCATTCTTGAGATAGACATTTAATGCAGTCAAACTTCTCATGCAAGCTCCTCAAGGAAATCCTTCACGTGCACAAAGCTGGCATGGTACCTCAATCTCATCCTCATCTCTTAGCTAACTTATCACAAAATTTTATCGGTTGCATCGCACAAACGAGATTCCCCTAGAGTTGAGACTACCAACCGGTAGTCACACTCAGTGAAACCCCGACATCGGTTCACTAAATCTCTTCATACTTCTTCATATCAGTTCACCAACTTCTTTCAATCTACATACTAGTTCACTTACAGTTATTGACATCAATGACAACATACATTATCATCATATCAACATGTCAGTTCATCATATGCCAACAATCTCCCCCTTTGGCATTGATGGTAATAGTCAGTGTAGCATTGTAACTATAGTCATCATAGATATCTTCTCCCCCTTTGACAACAATGCCAAAGTGGAGGCACAAGCTTCCATTCTCTATTATGCTACTCTCCCTATGGAGTAGCATCCTTCAACACATCAATCTAGAAAGATTTGACACTGTAGTAAGTGACTGATGTGGAGCACACAACTTTAGTTGACTTCATGAAGGGGTTGAACGCCTGATTCACCTCTCAAATAGGTAAATGTAGTCTTTCATAAGGGCTTAGTGAATATATCTGCTAGCTACTCCTTACTGGAAACATGTTGTAGTACAACCTCCCTATTCTGAACTTTCTCTCTTAAGAAGTGATATTTAATTTTAATGTGCTTAGTTCTAGAATGCAATACCGGATTCTTGGAAATATTTATTGCACTTGTGTTGTCACAAAATATATTCACTGGTTCAGATATAGGTACTTTGAAACTTCCAATACATGTTTCATCCAAATTACTTGAGTGTAGTTCATAAATGTTGCCACATATTTTGCTTCTTACTTTTCCTCGAGACTAGTCTTCCACCAAGAAAGAATGCTCCACCGGTTGTGCTCTTTCGATCATCCACATTACCTGCCCAATTGGCATCGGTATATACTTTGAGGTTATATCCACCATTATATGGATACCACAATCCATAGTCAACTGTTCCTTCCAGATATCTAAGAATCCTCTTGATAGCTACCAAGTGGGATTCTCTAGGACATTTCTAAAAACAAGCTACTATGCCCATTGCATGACAAATATTTGGTCTATTGTGCATTACATAGTGCAACTTGCCAATCATTGACCAGTACTCCTTTTCATTCAACAACGTTGGATCATCTTCCTTAGTCAGTTTACAACCGGTCACCACCAATGTACCAACCATTTTGCTCTCCTCCATGCCAAAGGTCTTCAATACCTCTTTAACATACTTGGACTAGGTAATAAAGATACCCTCTTTCATTTGCTGAATCTGTAAACCAATGAAGAAATTTATCTCTCCAATCAGAGACATCTCAAACTCTTTCTTCATTTAATCTTCATATTTTAGATAGATGTTTATATCCTTACTTGTTCTCTGAAATCCAATCTTCACAAGATGAGAGTGTAACCTTTCATACCATGCCCTAGGTGCTTTTTTCAATCCATACAGGGCTTTGTGTAATCTACACACCATGTTACTATCTTCTGATAAGTCAAGCCCTTCCGGTTGCTCAATATACACTTCCTCTTCTAGGATTCGATTTGAAAATATGGACTTCACATCCATATGATAAACCTTAAATCCCTTAAATGTTGCAAAAGAAAGTAGCATTCTGACACCTTCCAGTCTAGCCACAGGAGCAAAGGTTTCTCCATAATCTTCTCCCTCCTCCTGAGCATATCATTTGCATACAAGTCTTGCCTTGTTCCTTACAACTGTGCCTTCTTTATTGAGCTTATTCCTAAAGACCCATTTGGTACCTATGACATTTTTGTGTTCTAGTCTGGGTACTAGAGACCATGTTGCATTCTTTTCTATCTGGTCTAGCTCCTCTTCCATTTCTTTAATCTAGTATTCATCTATAAATGCTTCTTTGGAAGTCTTGGGCTCTAATTCAAAAATCATGCAAGAGTTTTCTTTCACTTTTCTTCTTGTGAGTATCCCTGCATCTTTATCTCCTATGATTTTCTTCAAATCATGATGTAGTTCCACATACCTAGGAATGACTCTAGCTTGATCTGTTAGCTTTTCTTCTTCTTCTTCTCCTACTGCATCTTCTACTGATACAAGAACACTGAGATCTTTACTTGTTTCTTTTTTAACCGGTTCCCAAAAGGCTATACTCGGTTCATCTTCCACTTCTTCATTGTGGGCTTCCTCAGGTTCCTCAGGGGATTCATTGACCCTGACATTGATACTCTCAAAAAAATTTGTGTTCTATTGTTGTAGCACTTGAGAGATTTTCTCTTAGCGAAATATCCCAGAAATATTCCTTCATCACTTTTAGCATCAAATTTGCTCAAATGCTCACCTCTCTTGATATAGAACTTACTCCCAAATACTTTAAAGTAACTCATAGTGGGAGTTTTCCTGGTCTAATACTCATAAGGAGTTCTAACTCTACCTTTCTTGATGAGTATCCAGTTCATAGTATAGACTGCAGTACTCACAGCTTCTCTCCAAAAAGTGTGAGAAACCTTTCCTTGGATCAGTATGCTTCTAGCCGCTTCAACTACACTCTTGTTATTCCTTTCTGCTATGCCATTTTGTTGTGGTATCCTTGGGGTAGACAACTATCTCTTGATACTGCTATCTTCATTATACTTGTTGAATTGATCATAAGTGAATTCACCTCCTTGATTAGTTCTTAGGCATTTTATCTTTTGACCACTTTCCTTCTCTACTAATGCTCTAAAGGCTTTGAACTTTCCAAACACCCTAGACTTGTCTTTCAATAATGTGACCAACATCACTCTTGAGCAATCATTAGTAAGAATCATGAAATACCTATCTCCCTAAATAATTCTAGTTTTCATAGGACCACACAAATCAGTATGCACAAGATCAAGTAAGTTTTTTGTTGAAAAAGAATTACCTTTGAAAGTTGAGGAAGACATCTTCCCAAGTTGACATTCTCTACACAAAGAATTCTCAAGTTTGTTCAGCAAAGGCAATCCTCTTACTGTCTTGATCTTAATAGCCTTTACAATATTATCAAAGTTCATATGATAAATTATTCTATACCCTATCCAACTGTCATCAAACTTAGCCATTAGACATCGACTTATCTTGGCATTCAACTAAAATAGGTTACCTTTGGTCTGCTTATCGGTGGCAATAAGTTCACCACTTTTACTATCAGACTCCATGTTTGAACTCCAGAATGAGTCCTTTATCATTTAACTGAGCAACACTCAACAAGTTATGCTTAAGACCTTCTACCCAGTAGACATCATCTGCACTGCTCTTACCATTCAGTGAGATGGATCCTTTACCTTTCACCAGGCATGGTACATCATTGCCAAATCTAACAACACCTCCATCATATTCTTCTAGAGACATAAACTTTCTCCTAACACCACTCATGTGGTGAGAACAACCACTATCAATCATCCACTCATTAGAGTTTTCAATGCGAGAGACAAGTGCTTTCTTGTCAGACACTTCTTCCTTTACAACTACAAATACTATGTCTTCATTTTCATCATTAGTAACACCTTCATCCACTGCAACAAGACAATTTCTTCTATTTCCTCCTTTATACTTTCTAAACCTCTCTGGTTTATCCTTATTCTCATTGTTAGGACAATTAACAGCTATATGTCCTATCTTATTATAGGAAAAACATTTTAAAGGAAGCTTACCTCTATATTTTCCAGTACCTTTTGGAAGTCTCTTGGCAAGAAGAGCTTCAAACTCAATCAAAATTTCTTCATCATCCATACGTCTGCTTTGCATGGATTCATAAATAGTACTTGCTTCTTTTCCTTTCTGGTTGGTGCAATAGATGCTCTAAAAGCTGACTCAGTCTTCTGAACACTGCCATCATAGCTATTCAACTCATATGTAGTTAACTTTGCAGTGATAGAGTCTAAGGATACCTTGGTTTTGTCAATAGACCTTAGTTCCTGAATAGCAACAACTCTGATTGCATAGACTGGTAACAATGATCTCAAGACTTTACTGATAATGGTGGCATCATCAATCATTCCACCAATACTCTTGATATCTCCAACAATAGTTTTGATTCTTATGTCATATTGTTGAATGGTCTCACCTTCAACCATCCTCATGTCTTCAAATTTTCCTTTAAGGCTCTCTTCCTTAGCTTGCTTTAAATATTCATCACCACCATAAATAGTTTCCAATGTATCCCATACATCTTTAGGAGTGTCCTTATCTTGTACATCAATGAACTCAATATTGGATAAACTGCTAATAAGAGCTTCCATGACTTGCCCATTTTCTTGAATCTCTCTCTTTTGATCATTGGTTAGAGTGCTAGTGGGAATCACATTGGCATTCTCAACATAGCTCCAATGTTGAGCACCCAAACTCTTGATATAGATCTTTATTCTTTCCTTCTATATTTTGAAGTTATCTCTATTCAACTTAGGACCTTCCCTCTTCATCATTAAGGCGGGATCATTTACCTCAAGCGGTTAAGATTATATCACTAAGGACCTAGAGTTGCTCTGATACCAATTAATGAATAATGATGAGAAACATATACCCTAAATGATACTGAGAGGGGGGGTGAATCAGTACAGACAAAAACTTTCTCAACTTATCAAGTTAAAGAAATACCAACCGGTTGTCTTCATCATTGAACTTAACCATGGCAATACCGGTTAAACACAATAAGACTTCAGATGACATAAACTAATAATTTTGAATAGTTCAAATAAATTCAATACTTGATAACAAATTCACCCATAAACATATGCATGTGGTATACCAGTAATACCATAACCTATTAGCTCTACATGCATAATCACTTAAACAAAGAACCCTTAATCATCACATGAAAAATGCACAACACATGACACACAAATTTTTCACGCACAAACCCAAATGGGAAAAACCACGGTGGGGATGAATACCCACAAGCTTGTTTTTGAACTCTTTTGAAGCTCACTCTATTAGGAGCCTAGTCCGATTAAAGACTTTACAAAAAGATTCTTCTAGGAACCAATCCTATTAAAGATCGCCCAGTTAAGGGATGGCTATATACCCCGTTAAAGGTTGAAACCCTGTTAAAGGTTACCCCGCTAGAGGATTTGAATAACTCAATGATCTTGAGTCACCTAGTTAGAGGATTTACCGTAAGCCTGTTAAAGCTACCCGATAAAGGGATTTTCCAATTGTTGAAATGGTTAGAAGACAACAGGTAAAAACTCTGATCTAATAACAATACTACATGCCAAGGCAGATCCTTTTCAGTTCCTCTACTACTGCAATCACACTCTGCAATTTTCTCTTACTATTCTGGAAAGTATCTCATCACTCGGATATACACACAACATTTTCCAACCAATTACAATAACAAACATCATCGACCTTATAGACAACAATTAGGTTGGTAGCATAAACCCTAAACCCTAAGCATATTAGGTTTACAATAAAAGCAGTCCAATCCTGATCGTCCAAACACTTTGAATAGACCAATACAATTTCAAACATATCACAATACAATCTGCATCATCCATTCTTCACCACACATAGAAATTAGTAACTCATCACACTTTCTTCTCATACCGCCAAGAAGAATGTTCATTCCTGAGATAGACATTTAATGCAGTCGATCTTCTTATGCAAGCTCCTCAAGGAAATTCTTCACGTGCACAAAGTTGACATGGCACCTAGATCTCATCTTCATCTCTTAGCTAACTCATCAAATAATTTCATCGGTTGCATCACACAAGCAAGATTACCAAACCGGAAACCCTAAAGCTGAGACTACCAACCGGTAGTCACACTCAGTGAAACCCCGACATGGGTTCACTACATATCTTCATACTTCTTCATACTAGTTCACTTACACTTATTGACATTAATCACAACATACATTATCATCATATCAACATGTCGGTTCATCATATGCCAACATAATCTTGATCTCAATATTATCACTTATAAGAAGGTTACTTTGCTGAGGGATATCCATTGGATGAGGGAATTCCTTAATTATCTCATTTCTATCTTTAGTTAATTCAACATCTTTCCCAAAGTATGCTTTCGCATTCAAACTGTAGACACCTAAAAATGGTCAACGCTTGCGGAGTCATACTTTAACATTTGCGCATTGCCTCATTTTAGGTTTTTGCATCGCATTAACATTTCTCCTATGTCACGCACTTGGTTTTTATCATTTGCGAGCATTGAGTCATTCTTCTACATTCTTTATTCATCTCGCTCTCAAATTTGGTCTTGTCTACAACACTATCCAGTCATGATTTTGATCGATTTTATCCCGTCGCATCAATGTGCATGCTCATTTGTCATTATTTTGGACATCGTCAATCCTAATTAGGGTTTTGTCCTCTTATCAATCTTATCATCTAGCGATCGAGTTGTCATCGATCGTTGTTATGTTTGATCTTGTCATTTTGCGATCAATTTGTCATTGACTGTTGTCATTTTCAATCTTGTCGTCTTGCAATCTATTTTGTCACGATTCTTGTCCTCTTGTCAATCTTGTCATTTTGCGATCGATTTGTCATCGATCATTGTTTGTCTCAATTATGTCAATTTGGATCAATTTGTCATTGTTCCTCGTCAATTGGTGCATTTATCAATCAAATCACTTATCAGTATGAATCATTTATCAATTCAAAATCATGATCGAATCGATATCAATTATCTTTTGTCGAGACCTAATTGTCATTCTTGCATTTTCTAATTCATCTTCTAGGGTTTCATGATTTAATCATTTAACCTTGTTTGTCATTTCTCCCTCTAGGATTAATAATTTATTTATTTATCCTAGGTCTTCTTGTCACAATTAAATGTTCATTTAATTGGCTAATTATTCCTCTTTTTGTGAATTAATTAATAAATGACAAATTATTAATTAATTCACCTAATTTATCTTAATTCCTAATTTCCTCTTTTTCTAATTTTCTAATTCCTAATTTTCTAATTTTCTATTTTTCTAATTCCTAATTTCAATTCTCTCCTATTTTTCTCCTAATTTCATGGGAATGACATAGAAATTTGTCATAATTTGTCATAATTGACAATCAATCAATTCTTGACATAGAAATTTGTCATAAATTGTCATGAATTATCAATCAATCAAATTTTGCATAGAAAGTGCATAATTTGTCATAAATTGTCATAATTGACATTTTTGATTTGCAATTTCTATTTGAATTGAATCATGCTAATTTGATCCATCTCTCCAATTTATCTATAAATTGGATGAATTTCTTCAATCTAATCCCTAATCAGATTATTGAATTTCTAATCACTTTGTCAAATCACACTTCGAGTACTCTTGCGCCAATATCTTATTTACTTGCTTTCATATCATGATCATGCACTAGTAGGTGAGATCCACAACAAAACTATTTGGAGAAGAAAGAAGAACAATGGAGCCGCATGAAGGAAGCATTTAGAACTACATTTGGTTTGCATAATCTTTAGTTTTGAATGTTTCATTTTCATGTCTCTATTGAGTGTGTTAGGATAGATCATGGCAATTTGCTTTCGTGATTGAGCTAGCTTATTAATTACATTTCTTTGATGATTTCTGATTTCCTAGCTACACAAACAATAGGGAAATCTGTGATTATGGTGATATCAAGGAAGGCTATCATTGGCTTATAAAAACTTAGCCAAGGAATCGTTAGTAGAGAAGACATCCAAGGAAAGTTGATTAGAATCAAGATCAATGTATTCATGATGTTTTGATGAAATAGAATTGCGAGAAGAGAAAATGAAATTGACACCAAGGAATGGTCTCTTAGAGGCTTTGGTGGGATTTAAGGGATTATATCCAAGTCCAAAAGATGCTTCACGAGTGTTGTTTTATAAAGGAACCTTTATCCCTTGTTCTTGAGCACCACAACTATTTCCATTATATCCACTCTGAGCTAGGATGTTAAAATCAAGACCATAAAGAGCTACCATTTGCGTAAGGGAAGGCAAAGCCTTATATGTTAGAATGTCATAATTAGTTGAAGTAGAATCAGATGGAGGTATATATTTCAAAGCAACCACAAAGTTGTTACTTAATTAATAAGAGAAAGTGGGTTTCTTTTTAGGTTCATTTGTATCTTTCTCATTTTCAATCTTAAGTTCTCTCAGAGGGACCTTGTATTCTCCTACAAAAGTAGGGGTGAATTCTAAAGATTCCCAATCATCGCCTAAGAGGACCTCTTTAGGAGGATAGGTCTCTTCGAGAGAAGATTCAAATTGAGTAGTATCATTTTCATGAATATACGAATCATTAGAAGAAATAGGAGTATTTGAGGAAGAAGGGATGTTTTAAGAAGCATCAAAGATAGTTGAGGAAGGATCAGTCAAAGAAGATTTGGAAGAAGATGTTTGCAAATAAGATTTTAAATTGGTATCGGAAAACAAAGTATACATCATGTTGTTGTAAATAAACTTAACTCGCGTATGCAAAGTAGAAGGAACAACTTGCATGCTATGAACCCATGGTCATCCTAACAAAAGATTGTAGGTCAAGTTATCGAGCATGACATGAATAGGTGTGGGAAAATAAACAAGTCCTACCTTAACACATAAGGTTATAATACCAAGGGAAGACCTACCCACATTATCAAAGCCACATATAGTAAGAGAATCTAATTTAATAAGAGATGTTTTCACCTTAATCTTATGTAATAGATTAACGCTACAAACATTAAGGCTAGAGCCAGTGTCAACAAGGGTTTGTCTTATGGAATTACCACTAATGACAAAAATTTTAAGAGGATCATATTGGTGTTGAACATCATCATAGGGTAACTCATCTTGTGTGAACATAATTTGAGCTTTAGGTGTGGTCATGGAATCAATCAAAGAAGCCATATTATTAGGCATCACTAAGGGTGGGTCATCTAAGGTCTTTAAGGCATCTTGTAACATTCCCTGATGCATGGATGGAGTATCAATTAGATCCAAAAGGGATATCTTGGTGGGAGTAGCTTTAAGTTGTTCGATAAGACCATTCTCCTTATCAAGAGCTTGTGAGATACGAGGTGCTTGTGGAAGAATAGGTTGAAGATTAGCAAGTGAAGATGGAATAACATGAGGAGGATTAGGTTGCCTATTGTTTATTGTGTTGTATGTATGAGAAACCAAATTATAACCCTCTCTAGTAATTTGTTTAGCATATTCATAAGGACTCTTAGTGGGATATCCTCCTTGCACCATAATAATGGGTATGTTGGGGGTGTGAAAGGAATCATTACTATAACCACTTCAAACAACAAAGAGAGGCTTATTAGAAGGTGTTTTAAAGTTATGTTCATTCACATTTATCATGTTAATTAACCTCTTAGATAGCTGATAATTGTTTAAAGGAGTTGGAATAGACATCAAATCATTAAGAGCATCATCCAACATAGCATGATCATGTTTATTAAATGGTTTGTGTTTAGATTCAAAAGGAGACAAGTCATCATAAAGGGGATTGTTATAAACCACTGCATTACAAGATTTGGAGGATGACTTGATAGGAATGACCTCATGGGAAGAATCATTTAACTTATCTTCATCGTCACTATGAAATGGCATAGTAACAAGGTTGATTACTTTTTGACAAAATGATGCAGGAGCACCGGTCTAGTTCTTACTAGCTGAGCAGTTTTCAGTAGAATTGCTTGAGAGCTTGGAATTTCATCATATTTGGGTGTTTAGCATTGTGGTTTTGGGTTTATTCCCTTGTATTCATGGTCATTATCATGTTTGATTTTTCATAGATTTTGGCTTTATTATCGATAGTAAGAAAATTTTGGTATTATCCTGGTTGGTGTGTTCTTATTGGTTAGCTTGAGTGAAGATTATTTTGGGTTGCAGATGATCTCCATGGCTTGTGGATCATTGGAGATGTTGTTTTGGGCCTTGATTGGTATTCTCAGAGGGCTATACATCATTTTGTGTTTTGGAGTGATTGAGCTGACATGTTACCATTACATGTTTTCTGAATCGGTTAGTCTTTGGGCCGACTTGATTAAGTTATAATTATTTGTGGGTAGTATATATATGGAGGTTTGTGAATCATTGGAAATATAATTTAAGGAAGTCACATCAAAGGAGCCTGATCATAGAGGGCACATCATAGAAGTCAGATCAGCGAAGTTAGAAGATTGAAGACAAAGCATTGATATTGGATGAAGATGTAGAACCAACTGGACTCTGATTCGGTAGGATCAACGTTGAAAGGTCGAGGTCCGGATTGGGGTTGAACTGACAGACTCATTACTGGTAGCCGATTTGGTATGAGGATGATCTGCAGACCCTGTAATTGCATTGTAATCATTTTTTGTATCCTAGACTTTGATCCAGCATGTGGCATGTATCATTCTTCAGATTATATTAAGATCCATTCACATTGTTTACTGGTTATGTGTTATGTGCTATTACCGGTTGTTCTATCTATTATTTCTAGCATCTTGTTTACCAGTTACTAGTATGCTTTATGTGGTTTATGTATTAAGCTGCAAGGTTGGGTTGTCCTTCATTGGACCTCCCTGCCTTGATTGCATCAAGTGATATCAAAGTTGGTTCATGAACTTGTTGTTGGAAAGAGTGTTGTTTGTGCACCAGTTGGCTGGAAATGAAGTTGAGGCAACTTGTGGACTTGTTCAAATCACCAAATGTGATGCAAAGCAAGGTGTGTAGGAATACCATTGATCCTAAAACTTGAGCTTGAGGTAGTTAGTGGGTGGAGACTTGAACAGATCACCGATTGAGGTAGGCTGCAGTTTGTACCGGTAGATCATCGTAGAGAGGCAACCGAAAGTTGTGGTTAGATCGTCGAATTCCCTGAGGTAGTTGCAAGTACCTACTGACTGATCATTGAACCCGATCAAGTGATGGGACTCACTTTTCAATTAACCCTGAGAGTCTGATGCAAGAGCACCGGTCTACTTCTTACCAGTTGAGCAGTTTTCAGTAGAATTGCTTCAGAGCTTGACATTTCATCATATTTGAGTGTTTGACATTGTGGTTTTGGGTTTATTCTCTTGTATTCATGGTCCTTATCATGTTTGAGTTTCATAGTTTTGTCTTTATTACCTGTAGTAAGCAAATTCTAGTATTGTCCCGGTTGGTGTGTTATTACCGATTAGCTTGAGCGAAGATGATTTCGGGTTGCAGATGATCTCTGTGGCTTGTGGATCATTAGAGATGTTTTTTTGGGCCTTGGCCAGTATTACCAGAGGGTTGTACATCATTTTGTGTTTTGGAGTGATTGAGCCGACATGTTACCGTTACATGTTTCATGAATCGGTTGGTCTATGGGCTGAATTGATTAAATTGTAATTGTTTGTCTTTGGGCCAAATTGGTTAAATTATAATTATTTGTGGGTGGTATATATATGGAGGTTTGTGAATCATTTCAAACGTAATTTAAGAAAGTCACATTAGAGGAGTCTGATCATAGAGGGCACACCATAGAAGTCAGATCATCAAAGCTAGAAGATTAAAGACAAAGCACTGATATTGGGTGAAGATGTAGAACCGGTTGGACTCTAATCCGGTAGGGCCAAGGCTAGAAGGCCAAGGTCCGGATTGGGGTTGAACCGATAGATTGATTGTCGGAAGCCGATTTGGTATGAGGATGATCTATGGACCCTGTAATTGTATTGTAAGTATTGTTTGTATCTTGGATTTCGATCCAACATGTGGCATGTATCATTCTTCAGATTTTTTATAAGATCTATTCACATTGTTTACCGATTATGTGTTATGTGTTGTTACCGTTTGTTCTATCTATTATTTCTAGCATCTCGTTTACTAATTACCGATATGCTTTGCATGGTTTATGTGTTAAGCTGCAATGTTGGCTTGTCCTTCATTGGACCTCCCTGCCTTGATTGCATCACAAAATGTGGGTTTAGAAGGCTTAGGATATAGAAACTCATCAAGAGCTTCATCAAGTTCTGATGGTATGATGAAAGAATAAGTATCTGGTAGACTAATGAGGGGGGGGCTGAATCAGTATATTGAAAAAATGATACAAAGTTCCCAAACTCAAACTCAGTCAAACAAAGTAAACATATCTCAGTCAAGATCAATATTCATAAGAATACTTGACATCAACCAGTTTAACTGTTATGACAACTTTAATAGTAAAAAAATTCAATCTTGTAAACATCAACAATGCTTAACCATAATTCAACATATTCATCTCTCAATGCTTCTACTTAACATGCCTTATCAGAAGTTAACCAAATCAACAAATAAGATCACAACCACAAAAGTAATCACCACTTGACAAAAATGTTTATACATGGAAAACCCAAATAGGTAAAAACCAAAGTGAGATGAGACTCACAAGGATAGCTATTTGAACTCTTCATAAGTTCACCCTATTAAACGTTTACAATAAGTCCTGTTAAGAACTAATTTCTATTAGGAATCACCCGGTTAAAGGATTAACAAATATGTTTTGATAAAAATCACAATACCCTGTTAGGAGTAACCTCGTTAGAGGATTTAAGAATCCAAGTTAATGGACCACCTTGTTAGAGGATTTAATGAGTAACCAGGCTTGTTAGAGCTTACCCGGTTAAGGGATTTCACTTTTGTTGTAATTGTTAGAAAACAACAGGTTTTCTTGACCTATCTGAGTAGCACTACATTTGCTTGATCAGATCCTTCTAAGCTTCAATCTGCCTTCACTCAAAGTGAAGATCCATTCACCGGCTAGGCCACTACACACTCAATAGGTTTCAATTAATCTTGCCAACAACCTTTACAAAAAACTTCATCAACCTTAAATACAAATCAATTATGTCAGTTTCACAACAAAAACCTAATTCTCATCATTGAGATTACAAACAAGTCGGTACAATCTTGACCGATAGAAATCATGACAATCTCTTCACATTCTTCAAGAAAATTCCAACCACTCCATGATCACCACTTCATCAAACTTTGTAACTCATCACACGTTGTGAATTAGATGCAATCCACTTTGCTCCTTCCCTAGAAAAAAACAAATGCGCCAAAACAATTAGAACATATCCTCATACAATGATTACACGTCTCCATCATTACCACTTATCAGATAATAAACCAACAAACTTGATCAGTTAAGGTTTAATAGCTAATAGGGTTTACCGGATACATTACATAGAAAGGTTTAACCCTTTACAATGGTTCACCTGTTCAACTCACAAACTTTACATACCGGTTTACAACATCTTCCACAAATCTCTTCTTACCGGTTACTAGCCAATATCAAAAACAACAATATCAACAATAACATGAATACCATTACTGGTTCAATTGACATCAATGACAGCATATCATTAATGCAATCTATATGCAAAATGCCAACAATCTCCCCCTTTGGCATTGATGGCAATAAAAATATCAACGCCTATGATTGTTGCTGAGATTGGTGAATAGGAATCCTACTTTACATTACCAAGTATTCACCTTTCTCTATCTATCTTCAGCCTGTCGCTAGTTCACCTAATCAGACACATAATTATTCTCCTCAATCACATAATTCTTCTCCACAATCAAATAATTCTTCTCCCCCTTTGACAACAATGCCAAAGTGAAAGTAAAACATGTAATTATGCTCTCATTGTGCATCAACATCATTCTGCAACTTGATGCTCCCCCTGTGGAATACATCCACTTCTTCATCAATCCATGTAAAATTATGCAACTGGTTTGGGGACTGATGCAATCAACATCATGCTCAACTAACTTCATGAAGAGGGACAACCCCGAATTGACTTCTAAGATACTCGAAAGTGGTCTTAGGAAGAGGTTTCATAAAGATATCTACAAGGTGCTCCTTGGTAGAAACATGCTCCAAGATAACATCTTTACTTTGAACTTTTTCCCTCAAGAAGTGATATTTCAATTCAATGTGCTTAGTCCTTACATGCAAAATAGGAATTTTAGAAATTTTTATTGCACTTATATTATCACACAAAATCTTTATTGGTTCTGAGAAATCCATCTTCAAACCTTCCAAAATATGCCTCATCCACATAGCTTGTGTTCAATTCATATAAGTTGCTACATACTCAACTTCAGCAGTAGATTGTGAAGTGTGACTCTATTTTTTACTACTCCATGAAACTAGCCTTCCTCCTAGAAAGAATGCTCCACCAGTAGTACTCTTCCAGTCATCAATATTTCCTGCCTAATTAGCATCTGTGTATGCGTTCAAATTAAAATTTCCACCATATGGATACCATAACCCATAGTCAATAGTACCTTTCAGATATCTAAAAAATTTCTTGGTTGCCATTAGATGTGCCTCCTTTGGATTCTTTTGAAATCTAGAAACAATACCAACTGCATGGGAAATATTCATTCTATTGTGAACAACATAGTGTAATTTGCCAATCATTGACCTGTATTCCTTTTCATCTACAGACTTAGATGCATCTTCCTTGGACAATTTACAACCTATAACCATTGGGATTCAAACTAGTTTACAGTCACTCATATCGAAAGTCTTCAAAACCTCTTTCACATACTTGGATTGAGTAATGAAAATACCATTCTTCATCTGCTATATTTGTAAGCCTATGAAATTTTTTATTTCCCCTACTAATGACATGTCACATTCATTCTTCATTTCATCTAAAAAACAATTACTCATGTCATCATTACCTCCAAATATAATGTCATATACAAATACTTCACTGACTAGTATTTCATCTCCTTCAAACTTTAGATAAATTTTGTTGTCATCATTGGTTCTAGCAAAGCCTATCTTCATCAGATGAGTATGAAGTCGTTCATACCATGCTCTGGGTGCCTGCCTTAATCCATACAAAGCTTTATGTAATTTTCTCACCATGTATTCCTTATCTATCAATGCATAACCATCAGGATTCTCTATATAAACCTCTTCTTTCAGTATCTCATTCAATAATGAAAACTTAACATCCATCCGATATACCTTGAATTGCTTATGAGCTGCAAATGCAAGTAAAGTTTTGACACCATCCAGTCTTGCTACAGGTGCAAAATTTTCTCCATAATCTTCTCCTTCTTCTTGCGCATAAACTTTGCATACTAATCTTGCCTTATTAAGAACTACAACACCATCTTCATTTAATTTGTTTCTGAACACCCATTTAGTACCTATAACATTCTTGTTTACCGGTCAGGGTACCAGGGTCCAAGTGTTGGTCTTCACAATTTGATCCAACTCCTCCTCCATAGCTTTCACCCAATGATCATCAACAAATGCCTCCTTAGCACTTCTAGATTCAAAGGTGGAGATCATGCAAGAGTTCTCTCTTATTCTCCTTCTAGTTAGTACACCAGCATCCTTATCCCTAATTATCTGTTCACAATTGTGATTCAGTCTCACATACCTAGGAATAACATGATCATTCTCTTCAAGTTCATGTTCTTCATTATCATCTTCCTTTGAATTTATTTGTTCTAGTTGAACAAGTACTTCAAGATTTGCTTTACCGATTTTTGATTTAACAGTTTCAGGTTCCAAAAGAAAAATGCAAGGATCTTCACCCTTCTTCTTAGAACTGGTTCCTTCTGAAGCTTCGATACATTCATCTACATGAACATTATCACTCTCAACAATTATCTATGTCCGGTTGTTGAAGCATTTATAAGCCTTACTCTTGGTGGAATAGCCAAGAAATATGCCTTCATCGCTCTTAGATTCAAACTTACTTATGTATTTGCTTCCAAGTATCTTAAAATAGCTAACATTAGGTGATCTCCCACACTAGTACTCATATGGGGTCTTGTCCTTACCTCTTTTCACCAGAATTCAGTTCATTGTGTAAACAATTGTACTTACAGCTTCTTTCCAAAATATTTTTGCTACACCTCCTTGTATCAACATAGTCCTAGCAGCTTCAACCACTGAACAATTGTTTCTCTCTGATATACCATTCTTTTGTGGTTTCCTTGGTGCAAAAAGTTGTCTCTTGATACCATTATTATCACAATAGTTAGTGAACTCCATAGAAGTGAATTCACTGCCTTGATTTGTTCTTAGACATTTTATCTTTTTTGCCACTCTCTTTCTCGGCTAAGGCTCTGAATGCCTTTAATTTACCAAAAGATTCATTCTTATCCTTCAAGAATGTGACCCACATCATCCTTGACAATCATCAGTGAAGATCATGAAGTATCTATCACCTTGAATGCTTCTTGTTCTTATTGGTCCACATAGATATGTATGAACCAAATCTAACAAGTGCTCTACTAAGAAGGACTTTCTCTCGAAAGTTGAAGAAGTCATCTTTCCTAGCTGACATTCCTTACAAAGAGCATTAATCAGTTTGTCTAGCTGAGGCAGACCTCTTACTGTCTTAGACTTGCTTACTTTAACAATATTGTAAAAATTTATATGACAAAATATCCTATGCCAAAGACAACTATCATCTATTTTTGCAATCAAACAGTTGCTAACTTTAGGATTGAGATGAAATAGATTACCTTTGGTTTGTTCCCCAGTTGCAATCAATTCACCTTTGTTGTCAGAGATTTTGCACATTCCATTTCTAATTTCCAATGGGTATCCTTTGTCATTAAGTTGTGCCACACTTAAAAGATTGTCCTTTAGGCCTTCAACCCAATAGACATCATCAACACTACTCTTCCCATTAAGAGAAATAACTCCCTTACCTTTAACCATACAGGGTGAGTCATTGACAAATGTGACAACACCACCTTCAAATTCCTTTAGGGAAATAAATTTTCTCCAATCACCGGTCATGTGATGTGAACAACCACTATCAATTATCCAATCATCAGAGTTATCCATTCTGGATACTAGTGCCTTCTGATCTGATATTTCTTCCTTAATAGCTACAAACTCAATATCTTCACTAGCATCATCATCAGATTCTTCATCAGTAATACCACTGTCAATAGCTACAAGACAATCTCTCTTGCCTTTACCCTTGTACTTCTTAAATTTGTCTCTCTTGTATTCATTTTCACCATTAGGGCAATTTGCTACTATATGACCAATCTTGTTGTATGCAAAACATTTTAAAGGTAGCTTACCTCTATATTTACCAGTGCCTCTAGGCAATCGTTTTGCCAACAATGCTTCAAGTTCCACTAAAATGTCCTCATCTTCAACATGTTTGTTGGATCTAGATTCATAGCTATGGTTGGTATCTCTGCTTCTTACAAATGGGTTAGAGATAGAAGCTCTGAATGCAGATTCTAATTTCTATACACTACCATCATAACTATTTAGTTCAAAAGCAGTAAGTTTGCCAATAATAGAGTCAAGAGTTACCTGTGTCTTGTCAACGGATTTCAGCTCCTGAATAGCTGCAACTCGGATAGCATAGACCGGTAGCAGGGCTCTCAGTACCTTACTGATTACTGTGGCATCTTCCACTTTCCCTCCTACACTCTTTATCTCACCAACTATCTCTTTAATCCTTTGACTGTACTGCTGGATATTCTCACCTTCAGACATTCTCATGTCATCAAATTTTCCTCTTAAACTGTCCTCTTTGGCAATCTTAACATGTTCATCACTGCTATAAATCTCTTCAAGTTTTTACCATACTTCATGTGCAGTTTCAAGACCACGAACATCTATATATTCAACATCAGACAAGGAACTGATAATAGCCTCTAATGCTTGGTGATTTTCTTATTGTTCTTTCTTTTGATCATTAGTCAGGATTCTAGTAGGTGTAATATATTTAGTTCCTATATGATCCCAATACTGACTACCAAGATTCTTAATGTAAATCTTCATTATGTCACTCCATATTCTATAGTTATCTTTGTTGAACTTTGGACCTTCTTTCTTCATCATGATCTACAAGATCTCTTCCTCAAGTTGTTAGGCTTTTAGATTAAGAGAACCTAAGATGCTCTAATACCAATTCATGGTATGATGAAAGAATAAGTATCCAGTAGAATACTGAGAGGGGGGGGGAATCAATATATTGAAAAACTGATACAAAGTTCCCAAACTCAAACTCAGTCAAACAAAGTAAACATATCTCAGTCAAGATCAATATTCATAAGAATACTTGACATCAACCAATTTAATTGTTATGACAACTTTAACAATAAACAACTTCAATCTTGTAAACATGAACAATGGTTAATCATAACTCAACATATTCATCTCTCAATGCTTCTACTTAACATGCCTTATCAAAAGTTAACCAAATCAACAAATAAGATAAC
Source organism: Cryptomeria japonica (assembly GCF_030272615.1). Taxonomy (NCBI): domain Eukaryota; kingdom Viridiplantae; phylum Streptophyta; class Pinopsida; order Cupressales; family Cupressaceae; genus Cryptomeria; species Cryptomeria japonica. Next base: position 595,500,665 of record NC_081411.1, read on the forward strand.
AACCACAAAAGCATTCACCACTTGACACAAAATGTTTATACGTGGAAAACCCAAATAGGTAAAAACCATGGAGATATGAGACTCACAAGGATAGCTATCTGAACTCTTCTAAATTTCACCCTGTTAAGAGCCAAGCCTATTAAAGCTTTACAATAAGTCTTGTTAAGAACTAATTCTGGTTAGGAATCACCCTGTTAAGGGATTTAAAAATATACCTTGATGAAAAGCACAATACCCTATTAGGAGTAACCTCGCTGGAGGATTTAAGAATCTAAGCTAATGGACCACCTTGTTCGAGGATTTAATGAGTAACCAAGCTTGGTAGAGCTTACCCGGTTAAGGGATTTCACTTCTACTGTAATTGTTAGAAAAGAACAGGTTTTCTTGATCTGTCCAAGTAGCACTACATTTGCTTTATTGGATCCTTCTAAGCTTCAATCTTCCTTCACTCAAAGTGCAGATCCATTCACTAATTACGCAACTACACACTCAATAGGTTTCAATCAATCTTGCCAACAACCTTTACAAACAACTTCATCGACCTTAAATACAAATCAATTAGGTCGGTAACATATCAAAAATCTAATTCTCATCATCGAGATTGCAAACAAGTCGGTATAATCTTGACCATTAGAAATCATGACAATCTCTTCACTTTCTTCAAGAAAATTCCAACTGCTCCATGATCACCACTTCATCGGACTTTGTAACTCATCGCGCATTGTGCATTAGATGCAATCCACTTTGCTCCTTCCCTAGACCAAAAAAAAATGTGCCAAAACAATTTGAACATATCCTCATACAATGATCACACATGTCTCCATCATTATCTCTTATCAGATAATAAACCAACAAACTTGAATGGTTAGGGTTTAACAGTTGATAGGGTTTACCAATTACATTACATAGAAAGGTTTAACCCTTTACACCAGTTCATCTCACAGACTTTACATACCAGTTTACAACATCTTCCACAAAGCTCTTCTTAGTGGTTACTAGCCAATATTGAAAACAACAATATCAACAATAACATGAATACCATTACCGATTCAATTGACATCAATGACAACATATCATTAATGCAATCTATATGCAAAATGCCAACAAGTTCTTCCTTACTAATTTTTTTCCTTTTTTTTCTTTTGCATGAAAACGAGATAACCCCTACAAAAATTTCTCAAATTCATCCTCTTTTCTCTTGAGTCAAGTAATGAGGCATTTTTTCATCTCATTTGTGTTCGAATACTTGATATTCGAATTTGGTATTTCCATCCTTTGGGATAAAATTTCAAATTTTAACTATAAAGTTAAAATCCCTATTTTGGTGTCAAGTCAAGTTTTAAACCCGATCTTGCACCATTTTTGTTTATTAAGTGTCAAGTCGGGTTTTAAACCCGACTTTACAGCATGATAACTATTGTCACAAAAGTTACATCCTATGATGATCAACCGAGATCATCAACCTTGTGAAACATGGAAGCAGTGAGCTTGAGTCTCCGAAGAAGGTCGGCTTCCTATCAATCTTGAGTTCAATAAGACCTAATCTAGTGATTCTGAGAGGGAAAAGGGGAGAAAGAGGGAATGATTTAAAGAGTGGAAAAGGATTTCACCTAGATGGAATGTGATCTTCCTGCCTACAACTACACAAAACACAAGTAAAACCACCCAAAGTATGCACATGATTCTATCCCAATCAGCTTCCTAATAAAAGAGGGGAGGTTGGAAAACTGTGGGAGAGCAAGAGGAACTGATTCAGTTCCCAGATGTCATCCACAAAAGGATCAACACACACAATTGTGATAAGGAAAAACAATTGAAAATAATTCATACAAATAAGTAAGACCTTACACAAATTCTAAGAACTGAATGAAGGCAAAATGAGAAAATTTTATTCATATGAAGGCAAGGAAACATTTACAAGTGCATAAGAATAAATTTCTGCAGGAGAAAAGATAGAAGATCCCCCAAGAAGATATAAAAATTGCCTTTATAGATGAGGCATAACTTGAAATGGAACCATCAGTTAAGAAACCCTAACCCTCACCTAGGATTAGGTTACAAAAACCTCAGAAGGGAGATCAGAACAAAGAATGATCTAATGACATGCAAACTCTCTATAAAATGTCTTTTTCCTCTGGGAAAGTGAACTCCCTTATAGAAAAGGGAAAATCTATGTGTGAAAAGGGTCTGAGTATGCCTATAGAGCCTCAAAAGTCTTCATATTGCATTGAAGAGGGCATGGTAGCATTCAAAATCAGTTCCAGTAGTCACCTCTACATTAATGGCAAAAACATTTGGTAGCTAGGTTGAGATTTGATTATATTTTGGGCGTCGACTGAGCAATAAAAATGTCTTGACCGTCGAGTAGACAACCACCACGCACAAAGGAGTTTAAATTCTAACAGACACTACAGATTTGAATTTTGGTCCTTGATCAAGAGATTCATGCAAAGATAGATGCACGAGATCTCCTCACATAGTTTCCCATTAGGCCAAACAATAGTTTAAAACACAACCATCTGATGAGATTTTAGTGAAAATGGGTAGATGAGACCACGCCACGCAAATCATTATATGAGAAAGTGGACCCCACAAGGACAGGTGAGAACCCAAGCTAGTAGGCACATGACCATCAAAAGAACTTAGCACTCATCCAAGCAGGAAAAGCGCTCTCACCGAGTCCCAAGTAACTACTACGAAACCGTCATGTTAGACTGCAAATCCACCTGGACAAACTTGCCACTCGCCTAGGAACAACAGATCACTCTACTGAGGCCCGAGTAAAAGGCTAAAAACCTCCACATCACCCAAGCCCCACTGTATTCACATTGACACCAAATAGAGGGTGCTCGGGGAGCTTGACACTAGGGCAGATCAAAAACCTCACCACACCGAGTCCAGAGTGACTGCCACATCAAATATAGGGACCATCCACCAGGGCTAAAACAAGGGAACTCGACACTCACCCAAGTACAAAACATCACTCCACCTAGACCTAAGTAGCTGACACATTGCCATCACTTGCTAGCTAGTAGGAGCAAACAAAGAGACCTGCTCGCCAATGATGAGGGACCCTTCAGTCGGTCACCCTAAGAGACTTTGACCGGCTGAGGAGGTCAACTCAAAAATAGAAAAGGAGGAGCACAGAAAAATATGCTAAGGCAAAAGACTCCTATCTGCAACAAATGCACATAACATGAAGGTTATGCAAGACAATTTGGTATGCATAACATGAAATTTATGTGAAACTGCTTGATTTTCTCAGAATGGATTTGCAGTTAAGTTGACAGAAAAAGGTGAACATTTTGGCGACTCGGAGGGGGCCACAAAACAACTTAGGGAAAAACCAGATGTCTGAAGGGTATCCATTGGGCATGAGTCAAAACCTAAAGAATAGAGAAGGAAACCCTCCCTGCATTTGTAAAAGACCAAAACTTGGCCAATATGAAGGGACTGACCTGTGCATGAGCACTTATGGAAAAGAAAAAAACATAAATTACAGATATTCATAACATTTACAAAAAAGGCTGAAAATATTCTAAGAATATGCTTTGAGATGTACGCCATTGATTGAAATGGGGAGACCCTCACCGTTTAGCCTGGCAAGGTTGAAAGAATTTGCTTCTTGGCAACCTATGATCACATATGGACCACTCCATATGGCATCAAACTTTGAGTGCCTCCTAGGTTTTTCTCTATCAACATCCCATTTTAGGACAAAATTCCCAACTTGGAATGTCCAAAAAATGTCTTTTTTGTTAAAATATTTCTTTACTTCTCCCTGATGGACATTTAAGGTTTGTTTGGCCTTCTCCCCGACCTCTTCCATCTCTATAAGTTCAGCATACCTTATTGATAAGGCATCATTTTCTAGGATCTCTAACTGATGTTCTAATGTAGAGACCTCTTTGTAACCTACCAAACTCTTCAAAATATATTAAACTAAACCCTCAAAATAATAACAGGATCCGATCAAGGCAGGGCTCTACAACATTTGTTCAATCATCTCACCATCTCCAAGACTCATACCCACTCAACTTGGGAAAATGGCTCCAATATACACTTTGAGACCTCTAAGGGTTATGGACCATTATTACACTTGGTTTAGGTTAAACATGACTCACTTGGACTAGATCCAACCCTGGGTTTGAGGAATTCAACCCTATTCCCCATAGAACCTTCACAATTAGGCCTATTTGCTTGTAGCCCTTTTTGGCGGGTAAAGAGACCTTAAGTTCAACTTTTCCCAAACACCCTAGAAAAAAAATTATGGATTAAAGTACCCTTTTGGAAGTTACACAATTCCCCAAAAGGAAGGGTTGGGTTGTGACAAAAAAAGGTCTGAACCAGTAGGATGTTGACTATCCTAAAGGGCTAATTAGGCCTCTATTTGTGAAGCACCTATATCCACATGAGTAAACTATAAAATCACAACCCCTTGAGCATGTGGGTAACCATAAAAAATAATGGATTCCAGGGTCACATGCCTAGAATCATCACCATTTATATACAAGAGTAACTTTGTTGTTCAAGGTCTAGGTAGCCACATAGAGATGTCTACCTAGGGTTGGTTAAAACACACCGCTCCCTTGCTCCTCCTAAAAAAAGAATTTTGGAGACATATAATAAACTGACCATACTTGCATTCCACCAAATCCCATGGGTCTCAGATTGATAAGTTGCAAGTTATGGCCATGGAGGAGGAAAAACCCAAGGTAAACCCTGGTTTTCCAGGCACCTACATCAAAATTTGAATATCAGGAGAAAAAAAAACAACCAGAACTTGAAACCAAAGAAAAAAATAAGATAACTCTCCTCTCTAACCAATTCACATCATTAGGAATTGATCCCAATTCATACTATACCGTACCTCATACCAAAACTCCAGAATTGCAGGAAAAACTCATAATTTTATTAGTTTGTTGTCACCAATACTTACCTCCATACAGTCTCCCCATTGGAATTGGATCCACAAGGTGTATAAAATAACTCCACAACTTCTCTCAACTGAAAACAAGAGGTTAGATCCATTGGAGGAGTTCAAACAAACAAAAATGCAAAAAGTGCATAAAAGTTGCTCATGACAACTTTTGACAACTTTTGCAAAAGTTGTCAAAATGTCATCTTTCACCTCATAATGCCTTGGGTCAAGTCTAATGCCTCCTAAAACATCCTAGAAGCACTAAAACAACTATGATAACTATTTCCTACACACATTTGATCCCCTATTGTCCAAAATTCCTAATTGGCTTATTGAAATGCCAAAATAGGAGTTTGGCTCACAAGATGGGGTTCTTTATTGCAAACACACAATGCATGATTGAAACACATACAAAACACCCTAAAGACATGTTTGATGCCTTATCCTTCCTCCTTTGATTCTGGCTTATCATCTTGAAGGGTTCCTCCCACACCATACTCCCCGGAAGAAGAAATCTCAAGTCCACTTGAGATGAGAGCCTATAGGTCTGCATCATAGTCTTTGATATGTTGTTCTATCATCCAGACTGGTTTACAATCAAGTTGTCCTTTTCAAGCCACAAAATACTCCATGTAAACTTTGTTCCTTGTTCTCTTTGCAACCTTAGTGTCTAGAACCTTATGCAACTTGGGTGGTTCATGTTTGGGAATGTCAACATTTGCAATAACCTGAATTGTATCTTCTCCTGCATCAACACTACATTTATAAAAAGTTAAGTCAAATACATTAGAGATAGATGACAAACCAAGATTAGGTGGGAGTTGAAGTTCATAGGCATTTGGCCCATATTTCCTCAAGATTTGGCAGGGTCCAGTCTTTCTTTGCATAAGCTTTGTATATTTGCCTTTAGGAAGTCTTTCCTTTTTCAAGTGAACCCACACCAAGTCTCCCACATCAAACTAAACATCCCTCTTCTTTTTGTTAGCATGAGTTTTATATCTTTCTGCAGATTGTTGAAGATGAGTTTTAACTTGGGCATGGATTTCCTTAATGGTGGTAGCAAAGGTTTCCACATCTGCACTAATGGCTTCTCCTTGAGGTATCTCTCTCAACTCCATCACACCCCTTGGATGGATGCGATATATAATCTGGAAGGGTGACTTACCAGTACTCCTATTCACTATATCATTATAGGAGAATTCTACTTGAGACAATATGCTATCCCATCTTTCTCTATGTTGTCTAGTCAAACACCTTAGCAGATTTCCTAGGGACCTGTTTACAACTTTAGTTTGGCCATCCATTTGGGGATGGTAGGCTAAGGAGAAGGATACATTTTTACCAAGATTCTTCCAAAGGGTCCTCCAGAAGTGACCAATAAATTTCACATCCCTATTAGAGACTATAGTCAAAGGCAAACCATGTATCTGGACAATCTCCTTGAAGAACAAGTCCGCAACATAAAAACCATCACAAGTAGTTTTGCATGGCAAGTAATGTGCCATTTTACTAAACCTATCCACCACTACACAAACACTAGCATATCCTTTCCTTGTCCTAGGCAATCCTAAAACAAAATCCATACTTATGCTCTCCCATGGTCTTGAAGGGATGGGTAAAGGCCAATATAGGCCTACATTTGTGGACTTTCCCTTTGCCTTTTGGCAGATCACACATGTCTCCACAAATCTCTTGACATTTGTCTCTAGTTTGGGTCAAAATTAGTGCCTCTTTACCAAATCTAGTGTCTTGTCAAGACCAAAGTGGTCTGCCATTGCTCCACAATGTTTCTCCTTAATTACATTCAGTCTCATAAAGCATTTGGGTATGCATAGTTGTGCACCCTTAAACAACAATCCATTTTGAATCAAAAGTACTCAACATGAAACCATTCATCAAATGAAGCAAATACCTTATAGGCCTCTCCAAAGTCTTCATCATCCTCATACATGGCTTTTAAGGAGTCTATTCCATTACTCTAACTGGATCTAATTTGCAGTTAGGACTCTTTTGCTCAAAGCATCTTCCACCTTACTCTTAACCCCTTTCTTGTGCTTAAGAATGAAAGTGAAGGCTTGTAGGGTATGTACCCACTTCATATGCCTATAATTAAACTTTTCTTGACTATTTATAAAGTTAAGGGCCTGATTGTCTGTGAAGACTATGAATTCTTTTGGCAGCAAGTAGTGTCTCCACTTTTTCAAGGATTGGAGCAAAGCATACATCTCTAGGTCATAGAATGAATATTTTCTCTTTGCCTCATTTAACTTCTCATTGAAGAAGGAAATAGGCCTTCCCTTTTGACTGAGCATTGCCCCAATATCCATGTGACTAGAATCACACTCCACTTAGAAGATTTTATTGAAATCGGGTAGGGAAAGGACCAACTACTCTACAACTTTTCTCTTCAATGTTTCAAAGGAGTTATCTACCTCTTCTATCCAACTGAATCTATACTTTTATCCTCCCTTTATGGTATCAATCATAGGAGCACAAATATGGCTAAAGCCTCGTATAAACTTTCTATAGAAGGTAACTAAGCCATGAAAACTTATAACATCATTCATTGTTCTAGGTGTAGGCCAAGACAATATGGCACTCACCTTTTCTTGATCCATTTTCAACTCACCATCTGAGATTACAAATCCCAAGTAAATGATCTCTTCCTGCATAAAGAAACACTTTTCCAAGTTGATCATTAATTTTTCTTCATACAATCTTCTTAGGACCAGGTCTACATGTTTTAGATGCTCTCCTTTGGTTTGATTGAAAACTAGAGTGTCATCTAGTTAGACTATAAGAAATTTCCCTATGAAATCCGTCAAGACTTCATTCATTAACCTCATAAAGTTACTAAGTGCATTGGATAATCCAAAGGGAATGACCTTCCACTCATACAACCCCTCATTTTTTTTAAATGTAGTCTTCCACTCATCTCCCGACCTAATCCTAATTTGATGATAGCCACTCTTTAAGTCAACCTTTGTAAAATATCTAGCACCCCCCAAACAATCTAATAAATCTCCAATCCTAGGCATTGGAAACCTATACAAAATATTAATCTTGTTGATAGCTCTTGAGTCTATGCAAAGCCTCCAAGTGCCTTCCTTCTTGGGTGCCAATACTGCAGGGACTGCACATGGACTCAAACTTTTGCCAATCAATCCAGATTCCAACAATTCCTCAACCTGTTTTGCCATCTCAACATTTTGATCTAGTGTGAGCTTGTATGTTGCTTTATTAGGCAAGGTGGATCTAGGTATAAGGTCTATACCATGGTTTATGTCCCTCATGGGAGGTAGTGACCTTGGCATGCCATCAGAGATGACACCCTTGTATTTGTTTAGTAGTTGTTTCACTGCAGGGTCAATCAACCTCAATCTGTCATCTTTCTTGTCTTCAGACCTTTCCACTTTTGTTACTATTGGACTAGGGATAAGGGCATAACAGACCATGCCTTCATCTACCATGTTCTTCATGAACTTATTTCCTCCTAACACCAACACCATGGCCTCCTTTTGGTTGGTCTCCTCCTCATTATCCATCAAAGGTAACAACTCAATCACCTTACCATCTTTGGTGATGGAATATGTGTTCCTAGCACCATCATGTTGTGCCTTATAATCAAATTGCCATGGTCTCCCAAATAGGAGATGGCAAGCATCCATCTTTGCAATGTCAAACATCAACCTATGTCTATAGGTTCCAATCTAGAATTCTACACAAGCCTACTCTTCCACAATAGGTTGATTTCCCTGAGTGAGCCATGAGACCTTGTAGGGGCAAGGGTGAGATAATCTCCTCAACTTTAGTTTCTTCGCCATCTCTAGAGGCACAAAGTTTTCGGTTGAACCAAAATCTATTAAGACCTTGCATAATTTTCCACCCGCTTTGCAAGTGGTCTTGAATAGAGACTTCCTCTGTGGGGCTTCTTTATCAGTCATCTTAATAGTAGTTACTGCTCTTCTGATCATCAAAGATTCACCTCTTTTAGGGTAGCCATAGCTATCAGGGGTATTGACACTTTGGTATGTATTTGCACTTGCCACACTTTGGCAGTTAGCTTCTAAAACCAAGTTACTTCTCCTTTCTCCCATGGAACTAGTAGGTTTATCAGGGCATCTATTGGCCATGTGTCCTTCTTGATTGTAGTTATAACATTTGATTAGACCTCTACCTTGATATCTCCCTCTAAATGGTGGTCTTCTTCCTCTGAAGTTACCTCTCTGATTGTATCCTCCATTGTTATTGGAACTAGTCTCTCCTTTAGTGCCTTCTTGATTGGTTTCACCTTGGTTTACAAAACCATTTCCCTTACCTCTGAAAAAATTTCTTCCATCCCTCTGTTGTCTTCCTCTTCTTTTATTGTTCTTCTCTTGTCTTCTTTTGATCTTCTCTTCCACCTTGATGGCAAGTTAATGGCATCTACCAGTGGTATCCAAGCTAAGAAGGTTTAGTTCTTCTTGAATGTTGTACCTTAATCCATTCAGGTACTGGGCAACTTTCTCACTTTCTTCCTCTTTTGTTTTAGACTTCATACATAGCCTTTGGAACTCCTCAGTATACGAGTTCACATCCATCTCCTTCTGCTTGATATTTTGTCTCCGCTTATGGAGTTGAATTTAATAGTCTCTGGGTACATAGGCCTCTTTTATTAAGGCAACCATCCTCTTCCAAGAAACAACCTTGGGTTTATTGTCCTTCTCTCTTTCCTCTTGGAAAAATTTCCACCAAGTTAGGGTTGATCCCTTCAACTTGGACTTAGAAATCTTCACCTTCTAGTGTCCTGAAATGTCTTCACATTCAAAGAAACTAGACAAGGATTCTATCCAATCTACCATAAAATTTGGTTCCATCTTCCCAATGAAAGTTGGCAAACCTATCTTCTTCTCCATGGTTTTCCTCTCCATGGATTTGAGGGCATTAAGGAAGTGCCTCTGGTCATGAGGAATCGCCTCTTTCTCTGGCATAGGGATCTCATCCTCATCCTCTTCTTCACCACTACCAGTGCCTCCATCTTCCTTCCCATCTACTCTACCTCTCAACCTCTATAGATACCTCTGAATTTCCTTGCAAGTAGTGGCCTTCTCTCTCACAATCTTTTCCAATTCCATGTTGGTGATCCTTCTTCTTCTTGTCCCTCTGCCATTTCTCAATTCTCTATCTCCTTACCAAAGTCGTTACTAGCTCTGATACCACTTGATGCAGAGCCCTCCTGGTAACCTACCGAACACTTCAAAATGTATGACACTGACCCCTAAAAACAATAATAGGATCCTATCAAGGCAAGGCTCTACAATATTAGTTCAATCATCTCACCATCTCCAAGACTCATACCCACTCAACTTGGGCAAATGGCTCCAACATACACTTTGAGACCTCCAAGGGTTATGGAACATTAGTACACTTGGTTTAGGTTAAACATGACTCACTTGGACTATATCCAACCCTAGGTTACAAGAATTCAATCCTATTCCCCATAGAACCTTCACAATTAGGCCTATTTGATTGTAGCCCTTTTTAGCGGGTAAAGAGACCCTGAGTTAAAATTTTACCAAAAACTTTGGAAAACAAATTATGAATTAAAGTACTCTTTTGGAAGTTACATGAGTCCCCAAAAGGAAGGTTCAGGGTCTGACAAACAAAGGTCTGAACCGGTAGGATGTTGACTATCCTAAAGGGCTAATTAGGCCTCCATTTGTGAAGCACCTATATCTAGATGAGTAAACCATACAATAAAAACCCCCTTATAATATGGGGAACCATAAACAATAATATATTCCAAGGTTACACGCCTGGAATCATCGCCATTTGTATACAAGGGTAACTTTGTTGTTCAAGGTCTAGGTAGCCACATAGAGATGTCTACCTAGAGTTGGTTCAAACACACCTCTCCCTTGCTCCTCCTACAAAACACTTTTTTCAACCTAGAATAAACTAACCATACTTTTATTCCACCAAATCCCATGGGTCTTAGATCGATAAATTGCAAGCTATGGCCATGGAGGAGGAAAAACCCAAGGTAAACCCTGGTTTTTCGGGCACCTACAACAAAATTTGAATATTAGGAGAAAAACACACAACCAGAACTTGAAACCAAAGCCAAAACAAATATAAATCTCCTCTATAACCAATTCACATCATTGGGAATTGATCCCAATCCGTACAATACTGTACCCCGTACCAAAACTCCAAAATTGCAGGAAAAACCCAGAATTTTATTAGTTTGTTGTCACCAATACTTACCTCCGTACAGTCTCCCCATGGGAATTGGATCCACAAGGTGTATAAAACCACTCCACAATTTCTCTCAACTACAAACAAGAGGTTAGAGCCATTGGAGGAGTTCAAACAAACAAAAATGCAAAAAGTGCATAAAAGTTGCTCATGACAACTTTTGACAACTTTTGTAAAAGTTGTCAAAATGTCATCTTTCACCTTGTAATGCCTTGGTTCAAGTCTAACCCCTCCTAAAACATCCTAGAAGTACTAAAACCACTAGGATAACTATGTCCTACACACATTTGATCCCCTATTGTTCAAAAGTCCTAATTGGGTTATTGAAATGCCAAAATAGGAGTTTGGCTCACAAGATGGGGTTCTTTATTACAAACACACAATGCATGATTGAAACACACAAAACAACCTAAAGACATGTCTAGTGCCTTATCCTTCCTCCTTTGAGTCTATCTTATCATCTTGAAGGGGTGCTCCTACACCATGTTCTAGGTCTAGAGATGACAACTCAAGGGATAAGGGAAGCCTTGTTTCTCTTCCATATACTAGCATGAAAGGTGAGTTGTCCAAAGATATTTTGGGATTGATTCTATCAGCCCACATGGTTGTTCCCAAATTGAGGTGTCATGACCTCTTATTGTCTTCAAGAGTCCTCTTGATGATTCTAATGAGATTTTTGTTAGAGGAGTCGGCCAAGCCATTACCTTGGAGATAATAATTGGATGATGTTTTAATAAATAAATCACGTTGGACTACCCATAACTTATCTGGGATCCCACATGTTAGGTCCTAGAGACAACTAAGAGGAGAGGGGGGGGAGGGTGAATCAGTTGTCAAATAAATTCAAACCAAAAACAACTTAAACAACCTTAATGCTTAATACCAGTAAACCAAACTTTATGCTGGTAGATAGTTTATCAGTAAATATTAGTACCGGTAATGATTAATGCATGAAACAGAAAGACAATAACATCCACAACACATAACACCAATATTTGTACGTGGAAACCCTGTAAGCGGAAAAACCACGGTGGGAAACCTTACCCACAATCAAATGATACTACTGCAGATAGTATGTGTATACAAATGGGGTCTGCACATGCAGAAAGGCCAAGCGCCTAGAGCTCACTGCTCAAACACAAATAGGAATCACACTGACTACAATTGGATGGTTAAATCCAATAATAATGTACTGTTCAAAATAGCATCTTCATATGTTGAATTCAGTATTGGTTCAATTCTGATATGCATTCACAGAAACCTTGCTTCACCTTAAATGATGTCTGTGTGTATAGCTCTGCTTAATCTCGTATATACTTTCTTATAATGCTTTTTTTCTTATCACCCATCGATCTTACATATATACCATAACCTAAGACCAATTTTAGTAGGTCGGCTCTAAAAGATATTACATTAAAAATATTTTACAAGTAAATCAATAACTGATGCAATAATCTATTTATTATGTCAGCTTAATGCATTTACAACAACAATAAATCATCTCCAAAGCGTGTCGTGCTAATCTGGAAAAAGATAAGCCTGTCGGTGCATAACTTGGACCTATTTGTCGGTAACAACAAATATGAAAACACAAATATACCAATGAACAAATCTCCAGGACAAGGTGTCAAAATGATGTCTTCGACATAACCACGTGTTTTCCATATCATTCCAAGTGCCGGTGTACCAGATACCGGTGACTGTGCATAAGTCACTTGCTTGCCGATGAACATTGCCAATTCTTCAAAGTCCTAGAGTTGATAAGTGTTGATAGGTGTTGACATCAATGACAAAACCATACCAAGATACTAACACCACAAAGGCCCTAGCATTGTTTGATATAATTTTGGAAGGGGCTCCAAATCTGGTTGCAATCCCCTCAAGGAAATTAACCATTGAAATCTCAGTTGCATCCTTCAAAGCAACAACCTCTATCCATCTTGTGAAATAGTTTGTGGTGGCCAAAATCCACTTGTAGCATCTAATTGATACTATATTAATAGGGCCAATAAAATTAAGTCCCCATTATGTAAAAGGTTGATCAGAAAAGATGGGATTATAACATCCTAAAATTGTACCCCTCACAATTTTTAACTGCATTTGGGTCTTTGCCTTAGTTTTTTTGCCCCTTTGCCTGATCAGAGACCTGAATATGCTCATGCACATCAAAAACACCTTGCAATTTAGTAATGCACTCAAAGGCCACCTTGATCCTGCCCCAAAATAGTGCAGGACTAGAGTGTGGCACCCTGGGACCCCTTAATAGGGGCCTATCTTGATCCCCTCCTCTTGACCTAACTCAAATTTCAAGTGGGAAAATCCCCTATGTCGGCTCAAGTCAGAAAATCAATCATTTAATCCTTGTTGGTGTAAATAATTATTCATCTTGGATATTATTACACTTTACTTAAGTTTACTTAGGAAATGCATTTCATAGTAGTTTGGGTATGAGACACTTGGGTGTTTGTGCCACATTGGGATAGTGTGTGTAGGAGAAATTCCACCTTTTATGGTGTTGATCTTGTTGTTACACTCCACATTCAGTGGGTGATCCACCTCATGTGGACTATTATATTATTTCTCCTACCTACCCACACCTATTTCCTACCTACCCTTGTTTCTTATTGAGCCACATGTCATGTTTGTGTGCTCACATATCCATATGCCTTGCCTAATTAAGCATGCTCATCTACATTGTATGTAATTTGAACAATTGATAATTCATCTATTGATGAGAATACAGTTTATTCTTATCCTATATTTTGTCTCTCTATTGTACTTTTCATTGAGCTCTTGATCTTGGCAAAATCTCACAATCCTACTAGCAATTATATAAGAGGGATTCCCCCTCTCATTTGACAATCCATCAACATAACTCATACACACAAGAGGTCATCAAACATTCAAGAGCAATTAAGCATTTTTAGTCTTCCTTCAAGATTTAGAGCAACAATAGAGTCAAGAATTCAATAATTGAAGAGGAGATCATCATTCTACTTCATGAAATCATAATTCCATGTGGAGGCAAGCAAAACTTCACAAGGAGGTATAAGCATTTCATTTTCAAGCAATTCAACATCCCCTCAAAGAGGAGGATTTCTACTTTTAGTCATTTGAATTACATTATTTCAACCACTTGGTTAATTCCAAAACTGGGGTTTGACCTAAAGGCAAGCCCCTATTCCCAACACATTTTCCTTTCTTTTTGTGTTCAAGAAATAGGTGCACAACTGTACTTTTGGAATTAAATTTTATTCACAGAGATAGAAAAACCCTTTTCAACGTGTGGAAAGGTCGGAGGACTGATTGGAGAGCAACCCTATCTAGACACACGATCCTTGCAACTTCTGCTCAATTTTGCGGAGCAGCTTCGAATCATATTAAACTTCTCAGATCTAGGTGCATGACTGACACCCTAACCTATAGCTCATATTTTTTTCATACTTTGTCTTCATTTCCACCACTTAATCTTAATTCAACTAGTCAATTTGAAAAAGAGGGTCAATTGCATTCCAATCACAACCAATCTACTTAGTATATAGTCCTTGCATCATTTGGGATTGTATCTAGTAGATTCACCCCCCTCTTTTGAATGTGAAGTCCCCTCAAGTGAAAATTGAGCTTAGTAAATTTTCCATTCCAAGTGGAGAATTCGCAAGGCCCCCAATTTTCCACTTTACATTTTGGTGAACCCGACTCCTTATACCTTTAATTCTGACTTTTATTTTTAGATATGAGTGTATGTAATTTAAAATTCAAATTTTCATTTACAAGTTTTATTTCCTTGCAATTTTTTAAAATTTAGAGGTTGAATTCACAAAAACCCTAATTTTTAGATTAAAAATTGAGTGTGTCATTTATCTAAATTGGATTGATTGTTTTAGATTTGAGAACTCTTTAATTTTGCAATTCAAGTTTTCATTTACACTTTCAATTTCCAAAAGATTTAAAATTAAGTGGTTAAATCACAAAACCCTGATTTTTTATTTTAAAATTGACAATGTGGATTGTGTAGATCTTGAATTTGGTCTTTGCTTCAATTTCAAAAATCATTTTCCCTCCTTGCAACATTCAAATTTTCAAAAAAAAATAATTAAAATTAAGTGGTTTATGCAACAAACCCTTATTTCTAAAATTAAATTAATCTTGTGCAAATTCAAATTTTCCTTTAAGCATTTAATTGATTCAATTAAATCTAAAACCTCTTGTCTTACTTCTAAACATCATAAAAGTAAACCATTAAGTGTTCCCTTTTTATTGTTCTTTCAATTAATCATTTTATCAAACATCCTAATTGTGTCCTATTTTGACCTTCAAGGATTATTTTCGCATATCCTTCTGGAATTTGCATTAAAATCACAATATCTTGCTTCCCCAAAAATTTGTTAAAAAGTTGGTCGGACCATGTGTTCGGACCACGTTGCTACCAACTTGGTCCCGACTTTTTCTGCTCAAATTTTGGGAGCCTTTTTTTACTATACTTTACTACACAATTCCAGGGATTTGTGAAATTTTATTGATTTTAGGTCACCCTAAGGTCGAAAATAAATCTTAATTTTAACATTTCCACTTTCAATTTAAAAATTAAGTGGTTAACTACGCATACCCTAATTTTTGAAATTAAATTGATTTCTTCGATATTTCAACATTTCAAAAATTTCAAAATTTTAATAAAGAGGATAGACTTGGACAACCATAATTTTGATTTTGATTTTCCCTCCTTTCAAACTTTTAAAGTTAAGAGGTTATTTTAACAAAGCCCTAATTTTAAACTTCAAATTCCTAGGAGATTGCATCGCTCTTTCCCTAGTGCATGAGTTTTACTACTACTAGTCCTACCTATAGTATCCCCATTAGGAGAAGTTTTAACATTAAGGCTACCTAAGGATTAAATACCAAATAAATGGAGCCTAATTTGGCTAGCTTTTTCAATGAGGATATTGGTGATTCTTCCAATCATACAAATATTCCCATTTATCCTCTTGATAATTCTCAAAATGAGGAGGAATCACTAACTAGGGTATCTGTTGATCAATTGGCAAAGATGGACAATCAATTTGGTAATATTCAACAATGGATGAGTCAAGAATACCCAGAAAGTGAAGCTCTCCCATTGATTGAAGGATTAAAAAGAATGATTCAAAGTGATAAACATGGTGTTGATATCTTGTGTGGTATTTGTAGTATCATGAAATTGTGACTCTTATAATTCTCTACCACATTAGGGTCCTCACGCACACAATTTGAATCCCTAAGCTAGATAAGAGATCGGAGACTTGCTTGACACCTGGAAACTGCATTTTGCTTGCCCTCAGCACAACCTAAACTACATCCTATTATGGAAAAAAGGATAGAATAGGGGCATGGTGCCCTGTCCTAGGAGGACAGAGGTGTGGTGCCCTTGTCCCTTGCCCCATTTTAGGGTAGGACCCTTTTCAATTGTGCTTTGGTGGTTATGCATTGAGCGAAAAAACTCCCCTATGTCATCCTGCGACAGAAAATCAGTCAATTAAACCTAATTGATGAGTACATATGTTGCATTTGTCCCCTCATTTGCATAAGTTGGAGAGGCATAACACAAATACATGAGATCATGCATTCAAGTATCTAAGAGAAATCAATTATTCTTTTCTAGCATTGAGCATTCTCAAGTCTCCTTTCAAGGCTAAGTGTTGCATTCAAGTCAAGGATTCAACCATTGAAGAGGATATTTATTCCAACATTCAACTTCATACAAGAAATTCTATCACCATTTCTATCACAACCTCCCTTGAAGTGATTTATAGTTCATTCTTTCATTTGCATTTACTTGCAAGTACATTCTTTCATCATTTGGTTAATTCCAAAACTGGGGTTTGACTTGAATAAAAATCCCCAATCCTAACACGTTTCCCTCTCTTTTTTGTGTGTAGGTTGTCGGTGTGTAGCTGTACTTTCAGATTCGGACTCCATTTGTAGAGGAGGAAAAACCCTTTTCTTTTCGTAGATTTTTCGAAGGATCGTGTACACTCCTGCCCTCGTCCACGCAACTTTTTTTCAAATTCATAGGGCAGCTTTGTCTCAACATATTATTGCCAAATCTAGGTGCACAGCTTCATCCTATGCTTCTATCTTGAGTTATAATCAGATCTTTGGCACTTTTTTTACTTGGTCATAAGTACACAATTCAATCAATTCAAATCTCAATCTCAAAAGAGGGGATTCACTTACCATCACTCAGAATTCAATCTCTTTCTCTAAAGGTTGAGTCTAGTATATTTTCCTCCCTCTTATAATGTAATGTGTGAAAAGTGTTTGAAGGGGAATCCGAAGTGAAACTTTCATCTCTCCTCCAAGGGGAAAAAATCTTTCCTCTAGATCTCCATCATTCACCCCTTTTCCAACATTACATTTTGGTGAACCCGACATCTTACATGCTTTATTCTGAAAATCATTGGATATTTTTTATTTGCAAGTTTAATTTTTTATGCAAACTTAGTGGTTAATTCATTCAAAACCGTAGTTTTTAAAATCAAAATTGAACTTGTGTTTTGTAAAAATTGCTTATTATTGTCTTAGATCTGAAAATTGCATTGTTTGTCAAAATTCAATTTCTTCATTGCCTTGTTCAATTTGCAAATCCAATTCACAAAATTAAGAGGTTAATTGTCAAAACCCTAATTTTTAATCATCTTGAAATTGTGCAACAATTCAATTTCCATTTAATTTTCAGATTTGTGACTATTTTCAGACTTATCTTCTATCCTACAATTCAAAGTTTCAATTTCCCTCCTTTTTCAAAATTCAAAATTTAAAATTTCAAAAACTAAGTGGTTAGGCCATAAAACCCTAATTTTCAAATTTCATTAGATTTTGTACAAATTTTAATCAATTTCATTCAAATTCAGATTTCTAAAACATTCTCCAAGGTGTCCATCCCCTTTATGTGTCACCCTTTTCAAATTTACAGTCCAGTTCCCTTTTTTCTTCAAAACCTTAATAGGGTCCTATTTCCATGTTTGAATCTCAATTTTACCTATCTCAAAATCATAAAATTCGCCAATTTTAGGGGGTTAGCTTTAAAATCATCGTAATATTCATCCCTGGAAATTTCAAAAAAAATTGGTTAGACCATGTGCATTCCCATCACGGTCCTCGACTTTTTTCCTGAAATTTTGGGAGATTGTTATGATTGCATTTAATAGCCTAAATCCAGAAGATTGGCTTCTTTTGTCAATTTTTTATCCCTTTAACATCGAAGATACCTTCAAATTTCAACATTTTAAATTTCAAGTAATTTTTTAAAATTGAGAGGTTAATTCTAATCTGCCCTGATTTTAAAAAATTTGATTTTAAAATTAAGTGGTATCCCCTTGGCCCTAATTTTAAAATTTCAATTTCCTTTGATTTATTATTTTGGAAATTGTGTCATTTTCTTCTTCCAACAAAGTTCAAATTGTTTAATTGTTATTTTCTTAAATTTTGCATTACTCAATTTTGTAATCTTTGTGCAAAATTCAAATTTTCAATTTTCTCTCTAGTGCATGAGTTTCACCGCTATTAGTCCTAACTATAATATCCCCATTAGACGAAGCATTAGAATTAAGGCTTCCCAAATTTTAATTACTAAGGACATGGATCCTAATTTGGGTGACTTTTTTAATGAGAATAATGCTAATTCTTCCCATCCTAATCATGTCCCTATCTATTGAATTGATGAATCCCATGATGAACATGAAGAAGCTTTGACTAGAGTTTCCATAGATCAACTTTCAAAATTGGACAATCAATTTGATAACTTTCAAAAATGGATTCCCAAGAATACCCTAATAGTGAAGCTCTTCCATTAAATGAAGGCCTAAAACGCATGATTCAAAGTGATAAGAATGGAATTGATATATTGTGTGGCATTTCTTATATTTTTTATTCTAATGGCATGCCTATCACAAGTTGTGTTGAGAACTTAGGTTATTCACAACCTTCAAATCAAATCAATTCTTCTATTCCTTTGACCACTCCAATGGCTAGTATTCCTACCTTCACTTCAAACATCATGGCTACATCAACTCAAAATGTCACTCCTACAACCACTGGTCATGGAGGAAATCCCTCTTCTTCATTTAATCCTCCATCTTTACCTATGTCTTCCATAAGTATTCCTATTATCCCTCAACCAATCAATGTGACACGAGGGGGCAATTCATTCACCAATTTTGTTCCTCCTTTGAGTGTCCCATTTCCTACTCAATCATCACCTATGCCTACTTATCATAATGTCCCACCACCTTATTCTTAATCCATGCCTTCCTTCAACAATATCACACCACCTTCTCAATCAACTGTGTCTAACATCAATTCCTCCACCAAAGCAACCATTAACAATCTTGCTCAAACCATGTCTTCCTTACAACAACAAATTGCTTCTATGAGTCAATCCAAGTTTAGTGTGCCCACCTTTGATGTTGTGAACCCACTTTCTCTTGATATTATTAAATTTATGCCACCTAAGCATGTTGAGGTCCCTCAATTGGAACTCTATAATGGAAAAGGTGATCCTCTTACGCATGTCAAAAAATTTCAAACCTTGCATACGGATTTTGCTTATGATCAAATATTGCTTGCAAAACTATTTACAAGAACATTAAGAGATAAGGCTTTACAATGGTATTTCTCTTTTCCTTCTTATTCCATCACTTATTTTCAACGACTAGCAAATGATTTCATCCAATAATTCCAAAATAGCATTGGTCCTAAAATCACTTTGACTGATTTAATTCATTGTAAACAAGGTGTTAAAGAAAAAGTGATTGATTTCATTGGTAGATATAAGCATTTGTGTGCTCAAATTTCTTTTCATGTACTTGATAATGATAATCAATGAATTTTCATTTCTGATTAACAAAAAGATATCAAGGAAAAGCTTCTTTTGTCTGATTTTACTTCCTTTCCACAGTTGTGCGCAACACTCCACAATTATCAACTAGATGTGAGTCAAATGGAGAAATCTACTCCTATGGCTTTGAGTGATAAGGGGGAGAGTGTTCAACAACTATTTGCGAAGTTCAAACCAGCAAAAAGCTTCATCAAGTTCAATGATACAATCAACAACAACAATGTGAATGCTACAATAGGTGTGCCTTCTATTTCTAATTTTTTCAACAAAGAAAGACAGTTTACTCCTTTGAATGAATCTTTACATAGTATTATGTCTGAGTTGTTGCAAAGAAATTTTATCAAACTTTCTCCTATAAAACAAGTTGATCCTTCTAAACTTGCATCCCCTTATTTTGATAACAATTCCTTTTTTTTTTAATTTCATCGTCAACCCAGTCCTGATACTGAGAAATGTTTTGCATTGAAAAGTAAGATTAAAGATTTGATTGATAACAATACTATATATGTGGCGGGTGTGAATGATAAGAGAAATAAATCAATGGCTTGTCCTAATCAAAATCTTAATTTTTTTACTGATCCTTTGCCTTCTCATATCTCTAACGTTATTGAGACTGAGTATACTTATCTCTCCTCTAAGGAATTCACATCGATGGCTCCGAACTTGGTAAATATGGTAGAAAAACAAGACACGCCTAAGGATTCTTATATTACATTTGACCCTAGTGAGACCATTAGAGAACCTGATGGCCCTTTATGAATAGTTGTGAAAGATAAGGATGTACCTTGTCATGGCACTCTTGTTGATCCCTCTTGTGTGGTTAACATCATCACTGAGGAGTATCTTTTCACTTTACAATTACATAAAACAATATATGATGCCTCTAATATAGTTGTGAAGTTATTTGATGGCTTATCTTATCCTACCATTGTCTCTATCACCCTTCATATTGAAGTTCATACTAAATCTATGGATGTTGACTTTGTTATCATACCCTCTTTCGAGAAATTTCGTGTGAGGTTGGGTTATCCTTGGCTATCTTCCATGAAGGCTATTGCCTTTCCAATCCATAAGTGTTTGAAATTTCCTCACAATAGAGAAATCATAACCGTGAACCATAGCTTATTTTGTCCATCCGAAAGAAGCCCTAGTGTTCCTATTGATTTCTTTTGGGCTAAGAAATTTCAATCTCTATCATCAAGGAGTGATGCTCTTTTTCAATCTTATCAAAAATAGAAGAAAAATATGATCTTATCCTTAAGTCAACCTAGATCCCCAACACTTGACATTCATATCATACTTGTGTTGGCATTATGTGAACCGGTATGAGGACATGATGACATTGTATGTTGTCATTGATGTCAATATGCTGAAGAAGAGAGAACCGGTATGTTACCAAGAACCGGTATATGTGACAACCGGTATAACATCGTGAACTGGTATATGTGCCAAAGTGAAGTGGTGTATTTGTTCAAAGTGAACCAACATGTGGTTATGGGAACCAATACATAGAAGCTTTGTATGACTACCAGTTGGTAGTCTCAACTTCAAGGTTTCCGGTTGATAAGCTTCAAGCCTGTGTGACTCAACCGGTGACTTTGTGTGATGAGTTAGCATTGTAATGAAGAAAAAATCATGTTGCCATGTCAGCCTTGTGCACGTGAAGGATCTTGCATGAAGGAGATTGTTCCTATCTACCTCGGGAATGTGCGAAGTCTATAAACGGTGATAACGCATGATGGGTTATCAGCCACCATGAAATCGGTGGAAAATGATCGATGGAGAACATCTTGAGATTGGTTCAAGACTATTGCATTTAATGCAATATGCTCAACGGTCAGGATTGAACCATTTGAATTGCTTAACCTAACAGGTTTAGGGTTTATGGTTTATGCTACCGACCTATCTATTTCCTATAAGGTCAATGTTGTGTTTCATTATTGAGTTGTTGGCAAAAGTTGTGTGTGTGTATCCAAGTGAAGAGATACGTGATTCTTCCCAGACTAGATGAGATAAGAGGATTGATTCCTGTATTGTGTGTGTGCAGAAGAAAAGAACTTAAGCGGATCTGCATTGGCATTGAATGTTGTTACTAGATCATTGTAATACCTGTTGATCTCTAACCACTTCAACAGTTGGGAAATCCCTTAACAGGGTAGCTTTAACCAGCTTACTAAAAATCCTTTAACAGGGTGACTCAAAACCATTTAGTTCTTGAAATCCTCTAACAAGGTAACCTTTAAAAGGGTTTATCCCTTAACCGGGTATTCTAGCCATCCCTTAACCAGGTGATCCCTAACAGGATCGGTTCCTAGCAGAACCTATTGTATCAGTCTTTAACTGGACAAGGCTCCTAACAGAGTGGACTTCTAAAGAGTTCAAAAATAGCTTGTGGGTATTCATCCCCACCGTGGTTTTTCCCAGTTGGGCTTCCACGTGAAAAATCTGTGTGTCATGTGTGGTGTTATTCATGTGATGGTTTAAAGTGATGTGTGTCTGAAAGTAAATCATGTTGATCTAGCTATTTATATATCTTTGATGATAGATTACCTATTCGTGCACTAGGGTGAAATGGAAATGAAGTATTAGATTGTATGAAAAGATAAGTGTCAACCAGTTTACGTTTATCTCAGTTATTTTGGGTTTTGCCGATTGTACTCTATTTAAGACCGGTGTTACTATTTGTCTGTCAAAGAACAATGTCTGGTGACAAACCGGTTTAGGATTGTGTTTTTGTCTAAACTGATTCACCCCCCCCCCTCTCAGTACCGATTTGGTACTATCCATTCATCATTGAGTTATCAATTGGTATCAGAGTGTCCTCTAGGTCCTCTGTGTTATACGCTTAATCGCTTGAGGAAAAGATCCCAGTCTAATGATGAAGAGGGAAGGTCCAAAGTTCAATAGAGACAATTTTAGTATATGGAAAGATAGAATGAAGATATACATTAGAAGCATGGGTGCTCAACACTGGAGCTATGTTGAGAATTCCTATGTTGCCCCTACCAGTACTCTCATCGATGACCAAAAGAGAGATATGCAGGAGAATGGTCAAGTCATGGAAGCCCTAATTAGTAGTTTATCTAGCATTGAGTTTATTGATGTCCAAGACAAAGTAAATCCCAAAGAAGTATGGGATACTCTTGAAAATATCTATGGCAGTGATGAGCATGTAAAACAAGCTAAGGAAGAAAGCCTTAGAGGGAAGTTTGAAGACATGCGGATGGTTGAAGGAGAGACCATTCAACAGTATGGAATAAGAATCAAAAATGTTGTCGGAGATATAAGGAGTGCAAGTGGTAAAATAGAAGATTCCACTATGGTAAGCAAAGTCCCGAGATCCTTATTACCAGTCTATGCAATAAGGGTTGCTGCTATTCATGAGTTGAGATCAATAGACAAGACTAAGGTATCCCTAGATTCCATCATTGCAAAGTTGACAGCCTGTGAGCTAAATAGTTTTGATGGCAATATTCAAAAGACTGAATCAGCTTTTAAAGCTTCTGTTGTATCATCCAGAAAAGGAAAAGAAGCAAGCACCAGTGGTGAACCAAGATAGAGTAGAGAAATGGATGACGAGGAGATTCTGATGGAATTTGAAGCCCTTCTTGCCAGGAAACTTCCTAAAGGAACCGGTAAATACAGAGGTAACCTTCCTTTGAAATGCTTTTCTTGTAACTGGATAGGACATATTGCTATAAACTGTCCTAATGGTGACAACAAGGACAAACCGGAAAGGTTCAAGAAATTCAAAGGAGGAAACCGGAGAAACTATTTTATGGCAGTTGATGAAGGTGTCACCGATGAGGAATCAAAAGATGAAGAGAATGAAGGCATTGTGTTTGTTGCAGTAAAGGAAGATGTCTCAGACAAGAAAGCTCTTGTCTCCCACTTTTATAATTCCAATGAGTCGATTATTGATAGTGGTTGTTCTCACCATATGACTGGTGATCGGAGCAAGTTTCTATCTTTGCAAGAATATGATGGTGGTGTGGTTCATTTTGGTAATGATGCACCATGTATGGTCAAAGGCAGAGGGTCCATCTCTCTAAATGGAAAGAGCAGTGTTGACAATGTGTATTGGGTTGATGGTCTCAGACACAACCTTTTGAGTGTTGCCCAGCTAAATCATAGTGGACTCACTCTAAAATTCAAAAATGGAGTGTGTAGAATCAAAGGAAAGAGTGGTGAAGTGGTGGCCACCGGTATGCTGACCAAAGGTAATCTATTTCAGTTGAATGCAAATATAAGTACATGTCTTATGGCTAAATTTGATGATAGCTAGATATGGGATAGGAGACTCTGCCATGTAAACTTTGATAACATTGTGAAGGCCAGTAAGATCAAGGCAGTTAGAGGGTTGTCGGTGCCGAGAAAACCAGAAAATACCTTGTGCAGAGAGTGTCAACTGGGGAAAATGTCTTCCTCAACCTTTAAATGTAAACCTTTCACTACTAAAAATTTGCTTGATCTTATGCATACTAATTTGTGTGGTCCTATGAAAACTAGGAGTGTGTGGGGTGATAGGTACTTCATGATTCTCATTGATGACTGCTCAAGAATGATGTGGGTCACATTCTTGAAAGATAAGTCTAAAGCTTTAAGAGCATTAGTGGAGAAGGAAAGTGGTAAAAGGATCAAGTGCTTGAGAACTGATCAAGGAGGGGAATTTACTTCCGGTGAATTCAACAAGTACTGTAAAGAACATGGCATCAAGAGGCAACTGTCTGCCCCCCAGACTCCACAGTAGAATGGCCTAGAAAAGAGGAATAACCGAACTATGGTTGAAGTAGTGAGAACAATGCTAATCCAAGGAAAGGTTGCTCACACCTTTTGGAGAGAAGCGGTGAGCACTGCAGTCTACACAATGAACTGGGTACTCATCAAGAAAGGTAAGGATAAAACTCCTTATGAGTATTGGACTAGTAAGACTCCATTAGTAAGCTACTTTAGAATGTTTGGTAGCAAATGTTATATCAAGAGAAGTGAACATCAGAGTAAGTTCGATGCAAAATGTGATGAAGGAATATTCCTAGGATATTCCACCAAGAGCAAAGCTCTCAAATGTTTCAATAATAGGACTCAGAGAATTGTTGAAAGCATCAATGTTAGAGTTGATGAAAACTCTAGAAAATTTGAGGAAACCGACAGTATGCAAGTAAGAGATGAACCGGTAGTAACCTTCTGGGAACCGGTTACTAATCAGCCAAATACCAGTAATAGTGGTCCTTCACCGGTAGACATTGATGTTGTTGAAGATGAGAATGAATAAGAAAAGCAGGAGGAATCGGTCAAGAGAATTCCTTGATATGTCAAAATGAATCATGATCCTAAGCAAATCATAGGAGATAAGGATGCAGGAATCCTTACAAGAAGAAAGATCATAGAGAATTCTTGTATGATCTCTGAATTTGAGCCTAAATCATTCAAAGAGGCACATAAATATGAAGACTGGATCAAGGAAATGGAGGAGGAACTTGACCAAATAGAGAAGAATGGTACATGGTCTTTGGTACCCAGACCGGAGCATAAGAATGTCATTGGAACCAAATCGGTTTTCAGAAATAAGCTGAATGAAGATGGCACAGTGGTAAGGAACAAAGCCAGATTAGTATGTAAAGGATATGCACAAGAAGAAGGAGAAGAGTATGGAGAAAACTTTGCTCCTATAGCCAGATTGGATGGAGTTCGTATGCTTCTTGCATATGCAACTTTTAAAGGATTCAAAGTATATCAAATGGATGTAAAATTTGCATTCCTAAATGGTGTACTTGAAGAGAAAGTGTATATAGAGAAACCAGATGGGTTTGCCCTATCTGAAGACAGTAACATGGTGTGTAGGCATGGAAGATAGCAAACCGGTTGGTACACCGATGGTGACCAGTTGTAAACTATCTAAAGAGGACGACTCAACATTGGTTGATGAGAAGGAATACAGATCAATGATTGGTAAGTTGCATTATGTAGTGCATAGTAGACCAGATATTGCACATGCAATTGGAATCACTGTAAGGTTCCAAAAAAGTCCAAGAGAATCCCACTTGGTTGCAATCAAGTGGATTCTTAGGTATCTGAAGGGAACTATTGATTATGGATTGTGGTATCCATATGGAAAGGATTTCAACTTGAAAGTATTCACAGATGTTGATTGGGTAGGTAATGTGGATGACCGGAAGAGCACAACCAGTGGTGCATTCTTTCTTGGTGGTAGACTGGTCTCATGGATGAGTAAGAAGAAGAGTTGTATCTCTCATTCTACAGCAGAAGCGGAGTATGTTGCAGCTTTCATGAATTGCACCTAGACTATTTGGATGAAACATGTATTGAATGGCTTCAAAGTTCCTGTATCTAAACCGGTAAGCATATTTTGTGATAACACAAGTGCTATCAGTATTTCTAAGAATCTGGTTTTACATTCTAGAACCAAGCACTTTGAGCTTAAGTATGATTTCTTGAGTGAAAAGGTTTAGAACAAGGAGATTGTACTGGAACATGTTTCCAGTAAGGAGTAGTTAGCAGACATATTCACCAAGCCTCTCCCAAAGGCTACATTTATGTACTTAAGAGGTGAATTAGGGGTGTCACCCCTTCAGAAGGTAAACTATAAGTAAATGCTCCACATCAGTCAAGTATTACATAGTCAAAAAAAAAATTTAGGATTGACGTGTTGAAGGATGCTACTCCTCAGGGGGAGTAGCATAATGGAACAGAGAAGCTTATGCCTCCACTTTGGCATTGTTGTCAAAGGGGGAGAAGAAGAGAAGCGGAGAGAAGCTATCTGCAGAAAGTGTGGGAGAAGATGTGAAGCAAATAGATATCTTTGTATATTGCCATCAATGCCAAAGGTGGAGATTGTTGGCATTATGTGAACCGATATGAGGACATGATGACATTGTATGTTGTCATTGATGTCAATATGCTGAAGAAGAGAGAACCGGTATGTTACCAAGAACCGGTATATGTGAGAACTGGTATAACATTGTGAACCGGTATATATGCCAAAGTGAACCGGTATATATGCCAAAGTGAAGCGGTGTGTTTGTTCAAGGTGAACCGGCATGTGGTTATGGGAACTGGTACATAGAAGCTTTGTATGACTACCGGTTGGTAGTCTCAACTTCGGGGTTTCCAGTTGATAAGCTTCAAGCCTGTGTGACTCAATCGGTGACTTTGTGTGCTGAGTTAGCATTGTAATGAAGAAGAGATCGTGTTGCCACGTCAGCCTTGTGCGCGTGACGGATCTTGCATGAAGGAGATTGTTCCTATCTACCTCGGGAATGTGCGAAGTCTGTAAACAGTGATAACGCATGATGGGTTATTAGCCGCCATGAAATCGGTGGAAAATGATCGATGGAGAACGTCTTGAGATTGGTTCAAGACTATTGCATTTAATGTAATATGCTCAATGGTCAGGATTGAACCGTTTGAATTTCTTAACCTAATAGGTTTAGGGTTTAGGGTTTATGCTACCGACCTATCTATTTCCTATAAGGTCAATTTTGTGTTTCATTATTGAGTTGTTGGCAAAAGTTGTGTGTGTGTATCCAAGTGAAGAGATACGTGATTCTTGCCAGACCAGATGAGATAAGAGGATCAATTCCTACATTGTGTGTGTGCAGAAGAAAGGAACTTAAGCGGATCTGCATTGGCATTGAGTGTTGTTACCAAATCATTGTAATACCTGTTGATCTTTAACCACTTCAACAGTTGGGAAATCCCTTAACAGGGTAGCTTTAACCAGCTTACTGAAAATCCTTTGACAGGGTGACTCAAAACCATTGAGTTCTTGAAATCCTTTAACAGGGTTTATCCCTTAACCGAGTATTCTAGCCATCCCTTAACTAGGTGATCCCTAACAAGATTGGTTCTTAATAGAACCTATTGTATCAGTCTTTAACCAGACAAGGCTCCTAACAAAGCGGACTTCTAAAGAGTTCAAAAACAGCTTATGGGTATTCATCCCCGCCATGGTTTTTCCCAGTTGGGTTTCCACGTGAAAAATTTGTGTGTCATGTGTGGTGTTATTCATGTGATGGTTTAAAGTGATGTGTGTTTGAAGGTAAATCATGTTGATCTAGCTGTTTATATATCTTTGATGATAGATTACATGTTCATGCACTAGGGTGAAATGGAAATGAAGTATTAGATTGTATGAAAAGATAAGTGTCAACTGATTTATGTTTATCTCAGTTATTTTGGGTTTTGTCAATTGTACTCTGTTTAAGAACGGTGTTACTGTTTATCTGTCAAAGCACAGTGTCTGGTGACAAACCGGTTTAGGATTGTGTTTTTGTCTATACTGATTCACACCCCCCCCCTCTCAGTACCAGTTTGGTACTATCCGTTCATCATTGAGTTATCAACTTGAAGATGAAGTTCTTCCCCTCACAAATAGAACTAATCTCCCTCCTAAGTAAGATCTTCAATCTATTCCTATGGATGTGACTATGCCTTCTCCTAAGAAGAACAACAATATTCCTCCTAAGGTTAGACCTATACCTCCTCCTCATAATGGACCTAGTCTTCTTCCTACACCTAAAATTCCTCCTTTATATGGCACAGTTCCACCTCCTTCCTCTTATAGAGAGAGGAGGCATGCTTCTCCTCTTGTCCAACCTAAAAGACCTCAACCTAAACCTTCAACTATGAAAGCGGAAAACATTCCTACTTTTTCAAATGTTCCTCCTCCTTCTGAGCCTGCGGCTAAGACTCGACAGAATCATTATGTGAGAGAACACTGAAAAAGATGTCATGTTTGAGATCATGAAGTTTTCCCTCAAACTATTCCATCTCGTAAGACTCCAACAATTGACATGATTCCCTTTTCTCCTAAGCAAGATGTTCAACATACATCTCCAAATAATAAGTTGCATAAAACATGTGATGGTTTTACTCCTATTCATTTTCTTTCTCCTCTTTCTCTAACTTTTGATGAAGAAATGAGTGAAAATGTTATTCATGATGGCAATACAACTCATAATGCTTCTGATAGTGATTATAAATATGTTGATGTGGACATGCATTTATCAACTGAATTTTAACAAACCCTAATCCTCGCTCCTAGAATCGAACAAAGTGACTTACCACATGAGAATAGTCCTTGTTTGGATCTTGTGATAACTCCATCTATTGTGCTCTATGTCACTCCTCTGGCATGTTTCTCGCCTTCCCAAAATAGTGATCAACAAGATCGGGAGGCAGATGTCATGCTAGATTAATAATATTAGCACTGTAGATCTTCTCTCTCTCTCCTTTCTTTCTCTTTTGTTACCATTCTTTTATGTATATCCATGTTCTTCTATTTTTCCCTCAATTTCTACTTGAAGATGATGCAAAGCATTGAGATCTCTTTTGGTCTCTTTCATGTTGACTTGAAAGACATCCTCTCTTCCCTTTCTTCTAAGGTAGTGTCCTTTCTTTGGGGAATGACAATTATTATATGCATATACATATATGATATACATGAGTTATCATACAACATACTAACCCCAAGGAAAGCGAAACTACCTTGTGCTTTGTATTTTGTGTTCATTATCCTTGGGTTTATTTCTCATTTGGGGGCTAAATCCTTATGATAATGTCCTCCCTCTCTCTCTATCTTGGGTGTATCCTACCTTAAAGAAATCGCTTCCAATAAGGCGTGTGTGATCTCTTTAACATGGGGTCATGCGCTCCACTCATATTTCCCTTTTTGATACTTAGAATTATTTAGTGAACTTGGCTTTGCTTCATAATTTTGGTATCTTTTTCGTGAATCATAGTGAGGGGAACCTTCCTACTTGCAGTCATAGTTTTCCCTTCTTGATCTTCCCTTTTACCCTTTCAATCGATGTCGTAAGATCCTAAGTCCACTGAGGGTTTGGTTCATCTTGCCCATTTGACGTGGTAGAAGTCTTTCAATCTTGTTTCCTTGTACTTTACCGAAATTATTGGTGTACACTTATACTCTCGCTAAAGTGGGGGCTAAATAAAGTGTCATGAAATTGCAACTCTTGCAATTGTCGACCATATTGGGGTCCTCATGCATGTGATTAGAATCCCTAAGCCAGATCAGAGACCAAAAACTTTCTCAACACTTAGAAATTGCATCTTGCTTGCCCTCCACACTGCCTAAACTACATCTTGTCTTGAAAAAAGGGTAGGATAGGGGCATGGTGCCCCTGTCCCCCCTAGGATAGGGGTGTGGCACCCTTGTCCTCCTAGGATAGGGGTTTGGTGCCCCTATCCCCTGTCCCATTTTGGGGAAAGACCCTTTTCAATTTTGCTTTGGTGATTTTGCATTGAGTAGTAAAAC
Organism: Cryptomeria japonica; assembly: GCF_030272615.1. Classification (NCBI taxonomy): domain Eukaryota; kingdom Viridiplantae; phylum Streptophyta; class Pinopsida; order Cupressales; family Cupressaceae; genus Cryptomeria; species Cryptomeria japonica. The sequence goes on from NC_081411.1 coordinate 595,530,989, forward strand.
TCCCCCAGTGTCGGCCTATGATGGAAAATTGGTCTATTAAAATAATTGACGAGTAAATAAGGTGCATTTTTCCTCTCATTTTCATAAGTTGGAGAGGCATAACACAGATACATGAGATCATGCATTCAAGTATCCAAGATCTTTCAAGCATTCTTTTACAGCATTGAGCATTCTCAAGTCTCCTTTCAAGGCTAGCTATTGCATTCAAGTCAAGGATTCAACCATTGAAGAGGAGATTCATTCCACCATTCAACTTCATACAATCAATTCTATCAACATTTCTATCACAACCTCCCTTGAGGTGATTTACAGTTCAGTCTTTCATTTACATTTACTTTCAAGTACTTTCTTTTATCATTTAGTTAATTCCAAAATTGGGGTTCGACCTAAAGGCAAACCCCCAATCCTAACACCTTTCCCTCTCTTTTTTGTGTGTAGGTTATAGGTGCACAACTGTACTTTCAGATTCAAACTCCATTTGTATAGATAGAAAAACCCTTTTCATTCCACGGATTTTCCGAAGGACCGCGTACACTCCCAACACGTTCTCGGCAACTTTTTCCCAGATTCACAGGGCGGCTTCATCTCGACATATTATTGCCAAATCCATGTGCATAGCTTTATCCTCTTCTATCTTGAGTTATAATCAAATCTTGGTCACTTTTTTCACTTGGTCATAAGTACACAATTCAATCAATTCAAATCTCAATCTCAGAAGAGGGGATTCACTTACCATCACTCAGAATTCAATCTCTTTCTCTAGAGGTTGAATCTAGTGTATTTTCCTCCCTCTTATAATGTAATGCATGAAAAGTGTTTTAAGGGGAATCCAAAGTGAACCTTTCATCTCTCCTCAGAGGGAAGAAAATCTTTCCTCTAGATCTCCATCTTTCACCCCTTTTCCAACATTATAGTATTGCTCATGTTGTAGATTCTAATATCATTCCTATGAAGAGTTGTGTTGAAAAGCTTGGTTATACACAACCTCCTAGTCAAGTTAATCATTCCATTCCAAACTCCTATGACTAGTGTTCCTACCTTCACATCATGGCTACCTCTACACAAAATGTTATACTTAAAAATGTTAGTCATGGGGGAAATACCTCTTGTTTCATTTCTCCTACCATGAGTGTTCCACTTATTACTCAATCACATTCACCACCTATAAATATTAGTCAAGGGGGAAACTCCTTCAATCACAATTCCTTTATCCTTTCCATGAGTCTTCCATGTGTTACCCAATCTTCTCCATTACCTACTTATCATTGTGTTTCACATCCTTATTCTCAATCTCTTCCTTCATTCAAAAATATTACCCCATCCTCTCAATCCAACATATCTAATTGTAATCCTTCTACTGAAGCTACAATCAATAGTCTAGCCGAAACAGTGTCTTCCTTACAACAACAAATAGCTTCTATGAATCATTCAAAGTATAGTGTGCCCACATTTGATATAGCAAGCCCATTATCCAATGGAATTGTTAGAGACATCCCTCCTAAACATTTAGAAGAACTTTATAATGAAAAATGTGATCCCTTGACTCATGTTAAAACATTCCAAACTTTGTGTAGTGACTTTGCTCATGATCAAAGGTTGTTAGCAAAATTGTTTACTAGAACATTAAGGGATAGAGCTTTGAAATGGTATTGTTCTTTTCCTCCTTATTCTATTACTTATTTTCAACAACTGGCTAATGCTTTCATTCAACAATTTCACTATAACATTGGTCCTAAAGTTACTTTGACTGATCTGATGCATTGTAAACATGGAGTTAAAATAAAAAGTTATTGATTTTATTGGTAGATATAGGAATTTGTATTCTTAGATTTCTTTTCTTGTGCATAATCAAGATATTCAAAATATTTTCATTACTAATTTACAAAAATATATTAGGGATAAACTTCTCTTAACTGAGTTTACTTCCTTTTCTGCAGTTATGAGAAATACTTCACAATTATCAACTGACTATGAGTCAATTGGAACAATCATCTCCTTTCATGGCTCTGAGTGATAATGGTGATAGTTCTCAACAATCATTTATGCAATTCAAACCAAACAAAGGATTCCTCAAATTAAATGACAACAACAACAACACTCAAGTAGCAGCCTCTACAGGTGTGTCTCCTTTGTCTAAACTCTTTAAAAGAGAAAAAGAGTTTACTCCTTTGAATGAATCTTTGCATAGAATTATGTCTTAGTTAATACAAAGGAATGTGTTGAAACTTCCCAAAAATCAAACCAATTTATCCATCTAGAACAACTTCCCTTTACTAGGATACTAAATCTTTTTGTTAATATCATCATCAACCTAGTCATGATACTAAAAAGCACTTTTCTTTGAGAAGAAAGATTCAAGAATTGATTGATAACAATACTATATTTATGGTAGGTGTGTATGATAAATGAAACAAATCCATAGCTCCTCCTAATCAAAACTTTCAAATTTTCACTAATCCTTTACCATCCCATTCCACTAATGTGATTGAGACTGATCATCTTACTTTCTCTCCTAATGATGTTGGCCTTGAAACTAATAATGTGGTGAACCTTGTAGATCAACAAGAACCTCCTAAGGATTTGTGCATAACATTTTATCCTAATGAGACCATTAAGGCACCCGATGGCCCATTATACATAAGTGCGAAAAATCAAAGGTATACCCGCTAGAGGAGTGCTTATTGATCCCGCTTGGATGGTTAACATGATAATTGAAGAATTTATTTATACTTTGCAATTGCATCAAGTGATATATGATTATACTGATGTGATAGTTAAAGTTTTTGATGTATTCTCTTGTCCTTCTATTGGTTCTATAACACTGCCTATTGATGTTGGCACTAAATTCTTAGATGTTCAATTTTCTATCATTCCTACATCCGATCAATTTCATGTAAAGTTGGGACATCCTTTGTTGTCTTTCATGAAAGTGATCTCTTCCACTGTTAATAAGTTTTTGAAATTTCCTCATAATGATAAAATCGTAACTAATAGTCATAGCATATTTCAACCTACAATGAGGTGTGGAGATGTTTGTCTTGATTACTTTTGGTTTGAATGATTCCAAACTCTTCAACCTAGAAGTGATGTTATATTTAGATCATATCAAAATTAGAAAAATAAAATGATTTTGTCACTAAGTAAACCTAGAAATCCAACACTTATCATTCCTCTTGATGATCATATACCCCTTCTTGAGGATAAGATCATTCTTCCTCCTAAGGAAAGAAATGATCTTCTTCCCAAAGAGGAACCTATTCCTTCTCCTAAAATGAAGAGTATCCTTTCTCCTAAAAAAAGACATATTCTTCTTGCTAAATAAGAATTTTTTCCTTCTCCTATGGACTAGTCTACTCTTCCTCCCAAAGGTAGAAAAAGGATAGACCTATTCCTCCTCCTCATGATGGACCCAGTCTCCTTCCTACACCTCCCATTTCTCCTTCATATGGTGTGATTCCTCCTCCTTCATCTTATAGAGAGAAGTGACTAGCCTCTCCTATTGTCCAACCTAAAATACATTAACCCATTCATCCTTCCCTAAAAGAACAGATGAAGCCTATATCAGATAAACCTAAACCTTCTCAATCTTTAGCCAAAACTAGATGAAACCGTTGTGTGGGAGAATGTTGACCGAGATGTCATGCTAGAGCTCATGAAGTTGCTTCCCAAACCATTTCTTCTCCTAAAACACAAACAATTGACATGATTCCATTTTCTCCTAAACAAGATATTCAACCTAATTCTCCAAGATGCAAAATACGTATGACAAATGATGGTTCAAGTTCTATTCCTATTATATCTCTTACTCTTATTAATCTTGATGAAGAAATATGTGAGAATGTTCTTAATAATGAAAATGGTGATCCTAATATTTCTGATGATGAATATGAATATGTTGGTTTTGACAATGACTTGTCTGCAAAATTTGCAAAAGCATTAATCCTAGCTTCTATTAACAAATAAATTGACTCATCATTAGAGCATGGTCCTTGCGATAGCTTCATCTACTATGATCGATGTGGCTCCTCTTGCATGTTTTCTACCTTCTTAAAATAAAGATCGGCTTCATTAGCACCATAGATTCTCTCTCTCTCTCTTCTCTTGCTTATTTTTGACATTCTTCTATTTGTTCTCCTTATTCTTCTATTTTGGTCTCTTTTGGTCTCTCTCATGTTGACTCAAAACCACCATCAAAACCACCATTAAATTGAGTCAACATGAGAGAGACCAAAAGACACGTGTTCCCTTCTTCCATGGTGGTTTTCTTTCTTTGAGGGATGAGGACAATTATATGCACATATACATATACAAGATATACATGAATTATCATAAAAAGCATATTGACTCCAAAGTTAGGTGAAACCACCTCGTGTTTTGTGCTTTGTGTTCATTATCCTTTTTTAATCCTCTCTTGGGGGAAATTATTGCAATAATGTGTTTGTCTTATTTGGGTGTATCCTACATTAAAGAAATTTCTCCCGATAAGGCATATGTAATCACTTTAATGTGGGGGCATACACTTCGCTCATGATTCTCTCTTTTGATACTTTAAGTTACTTAGTGAACTTTGTCTTTGTTTTCTAATTTTGGGTATTCTTTTCATGACTCATAGTAAGAGAACCTTACTAGTTGTAGTCATGGTTCTCTCTTTCTCTCATGATCATCCTTTTACCTTATCATTGAAGTCGTAAGATCCTAAAGTCTACTGGGGGCTTGGTGAATCTTACTTCCTTGACATTATGAAAGTCTTTCAATCTGAATTCGTTATACTTTATCGACAAAATTTGTGTAAGCTCATACTCCCACTAAAGTGGGGGATAAATGTAACATCCTAAAATTGCACCCCTCACAATTTTTGACTGCATTTGGATCTTCACCTTTGTGTTTGCCCTCCACAGCCTGATCGAAGACTTGAATGTGCTCATGCACATCAAAAAAACCTTGCAATTCAGTAATGCACTCAAAGGTCACCTTGATCTTACCCCAAAATAGGGCAGGACCAGGGTGTGGCACCTTGGGACCCCTTAATATGGTCCTATCTTAATCCCCTCCCATTGACCTAACTTAGATTCGAAGCAGAAAAATCCCCCTATGTCAGCTCAAGTTGGAAAATCAATCACTTAATCCTACTAGCAAGTATATAAGAGGAATTTCCCCTCTCATTTAACAGTCCATCCATATAATGCATACACACAAGAGGTCATCAAGCATTCAAGAGATCAATCATTCAAGTATTCAAGAGCAATTGAGCATTTTTAGTCTTCCTTCAAGCTTTGGAGTAGGAATAGAGTCAAGAATTCAAGCATTCAAGAGAAGATCATCATCCTACTTCATGAAATCATAATTCCATGTGGAGGAAAGAAAAACCTCATAAGGAGGTATAAGCATTCCATTTTCAAGAAATTGAACATCCCCTCAAAGAGGAGGATTTCTAATTTCAGTCATTTCAATTATGTTATTTCAACCACTTGGTTAATTCCAAAACTGGGGTTTGACCTGAAGACAAATCCCTATTCCCAACACATTTCCCTTTCTTTTTGTGTGTAGGAAACAAGTGTCCAGTTGTACTTCTAGAATTAAGCTTTATTTGCAAAGATGGAAAAACCATTTTCGATGCACAGAAAGTTCAGAGGACTGATTGCAGGGCACCCTTGTCTAGACAAACTATCCCTGCAACTTTTGCTTGATTTTGTGGAGTAGCTCCAAATCATCTTAAACTTCTCATATCCAGGTACACGACTAAATCCCAAACCTATAGCTCATTGTTTTCTCATATTTTGTCTTCATTTCCAGCACTTAATCTTAATTCAACTAGTCATCTTGCAAAAGAGGGTCAATTGCATTCCAATCACAACCAATATACTCAATATTCAATCCTTGCATAATTTAGGATTGGATCTACCAGATTCATCTCCCTCTTTTGAATGTAAATTCTCCTCAAGTGAAAATTGAGCTTAGTAAATTTTCCCTTCCAAGTGGAGAATTTTCAAGGCCTCCAATTTTCTAGTTTACAGGGATGAAGGGGAAGAGTTGCTAATCTCTATTTGTCTGCAAAGAGTGCACACTCCTTGCACTACCTGACCCACTTGGGGCATCACCAAATAAGTAAGGCCAATAATAGTCTGCCATTATGATTTTGATGGTTGTGGTCCATGCTAATAAATGGCCACCTAAGGGTCTATTATGAAATTCCTTTTGTAGCCTATTGGTTTGATCTGTATGGATGCACCTTAGCAGGACACCATTTAGGTCTCTTTTAAACAAAAAAATCTAATCTACTAAAGCATAGGGGATGGACTGCAACCTGAGATGTCTCTTCTTGGTTCTATCAAAGTGAGGGGGATAGTTGTCATCCCTTAGGAAGGCAATCATATTCTAGAACCAGTCAGGTTGCACATTTTCCTGTTTTCAATTTTGTTCTTCCTCTTGTAGCAAGAGGGAGACCTCTGAATATTTTCCAAAAGATGAATTGAATTGCTCACAAATTCCTCTTCCCCTCACTAGCCTGGTAATTTTGATGTCAAGGTCATACTCCATGATCTTAGTGATCCATAAATATCTTTTCTCACCTATGTCCCTATTGAGAAGGAAATCTTTAACACTAGCATGTGGAACTAGGAGCTAAATCCTGTTGTTTGAGAGCATGTGCCTAAACATTTTTAATGTTCTTACCACTGTGATGACTTTCTTTTCCACATAGTTGTATTTGATTTCATAGTCCTTTAGGCCTTCACTAAAAAAAGATATGGGTTTCTCCATGTTAGGTCCCGGAGACAACTGAGAGGGGCGGGGGGGGTGAATCAATTGTCAAATAAATTCAATCCAAAACAACTTAACCAACTTAATGCTTAATACCGGTAAACTAGTTAAGTGTGCCGGTAGACAGTGTTAACAGTTAATTGCTATACCGGTAAAGATTAATGCATGAAATATAAACACAAAGTCATCCACAACATATAACACTAATATTTGTACGTGGAAACCCTGTAAGGGGAAAAACCATGGTGGGAAACCTTACCCATAATCAAATGATACTACTGCAGATAGTAAGTGTACATAAATGGGGTCTGCACATGCAGAAAGGCCAAGCACCTAAAGCTCACTGCTCAAACACAAATGGGAGTCACACTGACTACAATTTGGATGGATAAATCCAATAAGAATTTACTGCTTGAAATAGCATCTTCATATGCTAGATTCAGTACCGGTGTAATACTTATATGCCTTCACAAAACCCTAGCTTCACCTTCAAATGATGTCTTCGTGTATAGCTCTGCTTAATCTCGCATATCTCTTCACAATATACCTTCTTCACATTCCACACTTGATCTTATAATTAAGATCTTACATTTATACCATAACTTAAGACCAATTTTAGTAGGTTGGCTCTATAAGATATTACAATAAAAGCATTTTTCAAACAATATAATATCCGATATAATAACCAATTAAACATGTCGGCTTAAAGCATTTACAACAATAATTAATCATCTCCAAAGCGTGCCATGTTGATCTGGAAAAGATAAACCTGTCGGTGTAGCCCTAGGTAACCCTGGACCTATTTGTCGGTAAAAGCAAATATGTAAATATGAATATACCAATTATTTATTCTTCAAAACAAAGTGTCCATACAATGTCTTTGACATTACCAAATGTCTTCCATATCATTCCAAGTGTCGGTGATCATTATATCCTATCGGTGAACCATATACCAATAATTGTGCAATAGTTGCTTGCCAGTGAATGCTCCTGGATCTCTAAAGTGCTAGTGTTTTAGTAGGTGTTGACATCAATGACAAAACCATACCAAAATACCAACACTCCAATCCTTCCTAATTTAACTATGTTAGGACAACAAATATACTTGCATCTCCTCCCAATGTATAAAGGATGAAATCCTTCTCATAGTTCGGATTCACTAAGGTAGCAGCCTGAGAAATGGCATGCTTTATCTGATCAAAGCCCTCCTTCCCTTCATTGGTCCATTTGAAAGTTAGATCCTTCTTGAGAATGGCAGTGAGAGGCTTGACCAAGGTTGCAAGGTTTGGAATAAACCTTCTAACAAAGTTGATTCTTCTCATAAATATTTGAAGGCCTTTCTTGTGATGTGGAAGTGGAAGAGACACAATGGATTTAACTCTCTATGGGTCTATGACTAGACTATCCTTGCATACAATGTGCCCAAGTAGTTTTCCCTGATCAATGGCAAATACACACTTGTTGGGGTTCAAAGACACACCATACTCTCTATATTTTTTGAATACTTTCTCAAGGTGAGAAAAGTGGTCTGCTACATGCTTGGATTATATAGTGATATCATCAAGATATACTAGTACAAATTCTGGCAATGCTCCCTTAAAGGCCATATCGATGGATATTTGGAAAGTTGCTTCTGCATTTGTTAGTCCAAAGGGCATTTTACAATAGGCATAAGTGCCCCACTTAGTAGTAAATGTAGTCTTAAATTGGTCTAATTCTTGGACTAGGATATGAATTCCCCATTCTTTTTCCTAACTAGAACAAGATTAGCTACCCAAGAAGAATTCTTGATTAGAAAAATAATGCTAGATCTATAAGCTTGGATAGCTCCTTCCTCATCAAAGGCTCAATTTTTGGGTTTATAGGTCTTCGCTTTTGACTGGCATTACATCAGGATCTAATTCTATGGTATGTTGGGATAAATTAGGGTCAAACCCTTTTAGATCCTCATATGTGAAAGAAAAAATATCATTATACTCCTGACAAAGATTGACAAAAGTACCTTGATCACTTTGGGAACTTGTCTTTCCCAAGTTGAGATCTCTTCCATCAACTATTGGGGCTGATTTGTAGTCTCCTTTCTTTGTGTCCAGGTTCATTGCTCTCTCTTTCATCTAATCATCAGTGTTGAAGATCCCCTCCAAGGTGATAAACCCCTTAGGTAGCTTTTTTGAGCTTAGTTGTATAATCTAATCTCCATATTGGTCTTGCAGCATGCTTTGATCTTCATGAGCTTTCTTTTAAGGAGAAAGACTAGTGAGTTGGCTTAGCAAGAAACAAGGATGTGTTTCACAGTCAACAACAGAAGCTGAATATGTTGTTGTAGTGTTGAATTGCACTAATATAGCATGGATCAAACAACTGTTGGAAGGTATAAATGAGCAAGTTACTGAGCCAGTAACTATATTCTATGACAATACTAGTGCCATTAACATTTCAAAGAATCATGTTATGCACTCTAAGACAAAGCACATCTCTATCAAATGTCATTATCTTAGAGAAGAAAGTGGTGTTGGAGTATGTTAGCACAAAGGAACAAATAGTAGATATCTTCACCAAGCCACTGCCAAGGGACACTTTTGAGTATCTTAGAAGCAAGTTAGGGGTCCTACCCCTATCTTCCATTCACTGATCGAGTTCAGTGAAAGCATCAATTCGATGACTCTACAGAATATCTTTTAGGAGTTGATGTTGATTTACACACTTTAGGAGGTTTTCTAAAGGTGTGCAGGAAACAATATAGGAAACAATACATGAAACAATACAGGAAACAATATAGAGAATAGGAATTGAAGACAAAGTGCTCTGACCGAGACTAAGTAGATACATATCAGCAAGGAATTCACTTCTCAGTGGAAGAAATCATGTTTAGTTCTTTTACTTTTTGGCATTGTTGTCAAAGGGGGAGAAGACTGATGAACAAAAAGGAGAAGACTAATGTATGGGGGAGAAATCTGATAACAAGAAGAGCATTTCAGCATTTTACAACAATCTATATGGGGAGAAGACTGATGAACAAAAAGAAGAAGACTAATGTATGGGTGAGAAATCTAATAATAGGAAGAGCATTTCAGCATTTTACAGCAATCTGAATCCGAATCAATTAAGTCAAATCAATTGGTTTTGCCATCAATGCCAAAGGGGGAGATTGTTGGCACTCCAATTACAATGAGAGATTGTTGGTATTTCAATAAGGATATTGAGAAGGTTTTTGATGATTATGGATATAACTAATTAAGGATATTTACTGTCTTAATATTATTATTTTGTCATTGATGTCAAGAAATTGATTTTCTAATTCAGAATGATGTTGTCATATCTTAATAAGTATGTTTTGATGAGTATAAAGAAGTCGGTAAAAGACATAGAAAGAATATGATGAATAAGGGGAGAAATAAGTTATTCAATGGGCAACTATTACCGAATCAGACAATGATGAGATCATGATGTTTTAGATTATTTTGATATCCTACATATGTTGTTATTTTCAAGGTTAATACTATTCTATGTTACCGAGCAAAGAACCTAGTCGGTAACCCTAAGGAATCTAGTTGGTAAACCCTAAGGTTATCGCTATTAGTTAATGAAGGTGGAATGTCTACCGAGTGAAGTTTAGTATTCACCGAGTTGCAACCGAGTAACAACAGAAGGCATTGAATGAATAAAAGCATTATTTAATGAAGGAAGCTGATGAGCTGGCTATGATTAAATGATTGGTATGTCGTGAATGTAGTTTGTTAAAGAATCTATGGCAAAGTAAAATTGGCAAGAAGATCTACAACTCAGAGTGAACCGCAATACCCTAGCACAAGTTCCAAGAAATGTATGCAAGTTCCTAGGCAGGGTAAAACATTTTTCAGATCGAAGGATACATTGAACCTAGTCAAAGTTTGAAGATCTGATGGCTATGATTGATCATGGGAAATGTGATCAAGGAGATTAAGTGGTTAGCAAATTGTCTATAAATAAGGAATTGTTGATAAACAATGTATGCGGGTAAGTGTATGCACAGAGATGCTACATAGTGATTACCGATCACTGAAGCTTGAAGACCTGTTTGAGAAATAGAGTATAGAGCCTAGCAAATGGACAAGATTAGTTCTATGTCTATATTATATTGAGCAAATATGAATCTGCTTTAGCATTTTAGATGTGAAGTTGCAGATACATTTTTATTACTATTATTTTGTAAAGTGACAGAAAATCTCTTAACCGAGTGGACTTAACAGTCTTATTTGTAAATCCTCTAGCAAGGTAACATTCTGATTGAGTGTTTGAAATCCTTTGACAAGGTCACTTCTAACAAAATGAAGATCCTAACAGATCTGAGGGAAATCCCTTAACCGGGTCACATCTAGCAATGTGTTTTGTAATCTTTAACAGGATTTGCTTTTAACCGAGCATACTCTAGAAGAGTATATTTCTTAGTGGGTCCAAAACCCCATAGTGGTTTTTCCCTATTTGGGTTTCCAAGTTAAATCTGGTGTTATGAGTGTTATGATGTTTATATGCTTTTGAGTTTGCATGTTTAGCAGTTTTGGTTATATTACTGATGTATAGGTTACCGAGGTTGAATCTAATGTTTTTATGGAAGATTAAGTTTGTATAATTCACTTCCCCTCTCATCTTATTAGTTTGGCATCTGTACTAAACATTTAGTATCAGAACTATCATTTGTCACTTCTTTTGTGGATGATTAAGTTGTTAAACGAGATGAATAGGTTAATTCTCATGGGAGGATAATGGGTGAATGGATGTAAAGATTTTTTAGTTAGGGAACTCATCTCCTATGTTCAGTAGTCACTCTTGTAAACAACTTGGAGGAAGTAAGAATTGAAATTGATAAAACTTTGAATTTGTTTTCAAATGAATTGGAAACACATGAGGAGGACTTATAATCTTTGTTGAAGTTAGAAGATTTCTAGTTAGATGGTCAAGTTGATAATGGAGTGATCCCTTCAAGGGAGATGTAAATTAAGAAACAAGAAATACTATAAAATCATATGAACATACTTCCAGTGCTTATCAAAGATTTGAGGAAAGCACAGAAAGAATGCAATGATAAAGGCAAAGACATCATCGAAAAGATTCCATCTCTTCCTTGCACTTTCCTTAATTAGAACCAGAAACCCCTCCATGAGGATGCTATTGTCAAAGAATTCAGTTTGATGATTGGTGAAGAGGTGGACAAATAAGATTTCTCGTTATCCTCAATTGATATGTTGGTCGATATCCAAGTAAATCTCCATGATTTAGCCTCACTTCTGAAGAAATATAAGAATTTCTACTTGATCCTCAAAGATTCTATTACTCAGATCAAGGTCAACAAAAGCCACACTAAAGAACCCAATCAAGAACAAATGAAAGCATTTATGCAAAAATTTGAGGAATTCATGAAGCAGGATTGAAATGGAGTGTTTAATGATACTTAGTAGTTTTCATAGTAGATGCATTTTTGAATAAAACTTTGACACTTGAAGTATCATTTTGTATTTAGTTTTTGCACTTAGGCAATGTACGAGTTCGAATTCAATTAGGACTCTTCTTTGAATTAGTCATAGTTTTTCCTAGATTTTCTTAGTACACCTCTCCTATATATATGATGTTTTTTATTGTAATTCATATCTATTATCTTTAATCTACATGTCAAAACTCTACTAAAGTGAAGTGCAAAAGTGAAACTTTGTGTTCCTATTGTGATTTACAATCTTGATTAAATAAGAAGAAAGCTTTGGCATCCAGACTTTTTGTTGGATTCATTTGTGGTTTGTGGTGAGAGTGTACTTATGTCATTTTCATTATAAATATATATTTTACTCAAGTGAAGGTATGTTGAGAGAATATTGTTAAAGAGTAGAGGCAATTGTTAGTTTGTGGACTTTACATCATTCCTGACTATTGTTAATTGAATTAGGAATCAATTAATATTGCTACATATTGGTAATTTCAAGTTGAATTTAGTTGAGATATATTAAGGTTATGATTTATAGACTTTGTGCTCAATTGTGTCATCTTGGAAAGGAAATCATAACTTGAAGACTTTGAGCTTCATATTACCATTTCAGGAAAACATTATTAAAAGTGAAGTTAAGAAGCGGTTTAATAACTTTGTGCTTTATTTTTATTTTCTTAATTAATGCATTGGGTTACAAAAGAATTTGTAAAAAGGTTGATAGGATAATAGTTAATTTTAAGACTTTGAGCTTGAGCACTCTTCCTAATCCCGGAGAAGAAACAAAGGACTTTGCACCTTTATGGAAACTTTGCTTCTTTTTTACCAATATTGTATTATTATTGTATTCTAAGTTAATTTGTAACAAATAAATTGTAAGAATTATAACTGCTCTTTTTTTTAAATTCTTTCCTAAAAAGATAGGAAAAGAATAACATCTATCTTCAAAAAAGAAGATAGGATGATGTACCACCCATGTTAGAATAGGAGTTAAATTAATATATTATTTTATTAGAATAAGAGTAGTGAATCATAGGGGGAGACTTCCCTAAATAATAAGGAGAGATTTAATCTTGTTTTGTTGTAGTTGAAACCATAATTAGGTAAACTTTTCTATTTTGCCAAATTTTCAACCAATAGTTTTTTCGTGACTCTGTTGGGGAAACGATACACATCCAAAAGCCTCACGCTTTTGTTTAAAGTATATTAGTATTCCTTTCTATTTTAATCTCCGCTAGAGAGTGCATGTAATCAAGTCTTTTCATTTTGATTGCAGTAGTTTAGCGCTCTTGTTATTGGTATCTATAATTTTCAGTATTTCTTCTTGTGTTAAGTTTCCAAGGTTGTTAATCTGGTCGATCAAATTTATACTCATGGAAGATGGAATCAAGGTATTGTTGATCCTAGTTTTGAGTTGTTGCAAAAAAACAATTTTGACTATTTTCCTTCCATATCTATATCTCCTTTGCAGTGTACAAGAAGTTACCCTCCTACAAGTGAAGCTTCTAGTGCTTGAAGAACTTTGGTAATGCCACAAGTTCAAAGGTTTGTGATACCTTTGTATCAACTTGTACAAAATATAGTATCGATGGCACCTCAAGGACCTTGGGGACAAAATTTTAGTCTTCTCAACTTGACTCAACCTCTCCATCCCCTTCTGCAAGGTTCAAGGAAGAATGTTCCTAAATTATTTGAAGATGGAAAACAACACCCAAATGAACATATTGCATCATTTCACATTGCATGTGGATTTATTGGTGTTGGGTATAAATATGTAGCTATTAATCTCTTTTTTGAGACTTTGCAAGGTGTTGCGGTCGATTAGTTCTATCATTTGGGACCTCAGACCATTACTTCATGGAACATTCTCAAAGCCTGGTTTGAGACACACTTCAAACCAACAAAAGATGCCCATGCTCTCTTAGCTTAATTAAATTCCATGAAGAAGGAACCATATGAACCTATGAGAGATTTTGTGGCTAAGTTCAACAAACTCAAGATTAGAATTCCTACAAACTCTCAACCAACTGTTGAAAATATCAAATGTTTCTTTGTGAATTCTCAGCTACCTGGAATTAGCTTCTTGTTAAGGAGGACACATCTTGCTAATTTGATAGTGGCACAAACTCAAGCGATGGAAATTGAGGATCATTTGATTATTGTTGGTAAAATAAAGAAGGATCCTAGTAAAGCTAAAGTAAGTTTTTTTGTTCCAAAAACTTTTAATTTTCCTTCTTCAAATATCACTAATCCTATGTTACAAAGGTTGGCAAATGAGGTGCTCGCCTTAAAGAAACAAATTTCACAAACATCTTACCCTGCTTCGTATAAAGATGTTCCATAGAGAACATCCCCCAATAATGCAAGTAATTATGTTGTGAAGATTCAACCAAAATTTCCTCCTCCTCCAGAGAGGTTGGCTCTTGAATCTCTACCTTCTAATTCAGTTGTGGGATACTTTGAAGCAAAGCAAGGTAATTTTCAATATTCCAAGGAAGATGTGGAGACCCTTTTCCAAGAGCATGGTGAAGAAGCTACTGGAAACTCTACTATTGGTTACATGCATTTTCAAGACTCTCCAGAGGTGGTTGATGCAAGCATAAATGCAGTTCTCACTCCCTCTCATAATCAGCCTGATCATCCCAAAAATGATGAGGCAAAGAAGAAAGATACTCCTCAGTTTCAGGTTACAATTGCAAAGAGGGGAATTCCTCTTCCTACCTTTCCTAAGAGTATTATAAGTGATAACCAAGTAAGTACTCCTACTCAACTTCTAGTTGTTTCAAATTTATCAAAGACCAATATCAACAACCCCAAAAACTAGATGTGTCTTTACCATCCTTGTCAAATATTTATCGGCTCTTTGATATAATTGACCATGCAAAAAAGACTAAGATACAAATGTCAAAGGTTGAATATCTATAGTCTAATCCTTATTAGTTTGGTAGGTTGGTCAAATTTGTAAAGGATAGATATTCTCAACCTATTGTGAGTTCCTCCCAAAATAACATTGTAATATCTAAGCCTAAGAATATTCCCAATAACTTGGTTACTATTCCTTCATCAATTCCTGGAAAAATAGACCCTTTCTATATTTCCTTATTGATAAATGGTTTTAAGTTGAGCAATTGCATTGATTTTGGGGCCTTAGATAATGTAATGCCCCTCAAGGTCGCAAATTCTCTTAGTTTGACATTGAATAAAAAATTTGGTCACAGTTATTTCATGAAAAACAAACAAGTGCCTCTTATAGGGAAAATTAAGGATGTACAGTTTGCATTCGCATCATTCCCTGAAAGGGAGATTAAAATGACTGTTTTGGTTGATGATGTTCTTGCCTCATATCAAATGTTGCTAGGATGCAACTTTGTAAAGATGTAGGCAATGAGCTACACATGGACATGAATCAAGACAAAATTGTAGTAAAGGGAGTCATGCAAAATCTTATTCCTGAAAGTGAAACCAAGTACACGATGGTGAAATCAGATGATCCTCATGCACAAGTTTTGTTCAAGTCAGCAGGTACGGGAAACTACTATCTACACATTGATGAAGTTTCAAAATTTGTTGAGGATTGGGTAGAAGTTTCAAAATCTGAGGTATCTGATTAATCTAGCAATGATGATAGTGAAGGGTCATGTTCTTCACACATATCAGATTCTGACAAGTTTGTTGATGCATGTGAAGATCAAGAATCAGTCACGAGCTCTTCTAAGTTCTTTGTCATGGTTAATAAAGGTGAAAGTCCTTCCAATCAAGGTCAAGTTCCTTTTTTCTTATGATGAAGCTATATCTAGGAATCTTGTTGAAAATACTTCTAATGATGCTTGGGTATTGGAATTTAATGGTAGTTGCACCTCAGTTGGTTCGAATGTAGGTGTGGTACTCATTTCTCCTGAATGAGAGATTTTTCCTTATTCCTTCAAATTGCAATTTTCCAATAGTAACAACATAGTTGAGTATGATTCCTTGTTGTTGGGTATCAATGTTGTACATAAAAGGGGAATTAAGATTTTGCATGCACAGGGTGACACCAAGATAGTGGTGTGTTAGGTGAGAAATATCTATCAAACTAGAAACGATAGGTTGAAGCACTATCATAAACTTGTTTGGGATAATATTGAAGGATTTGATGATTTTAATATTTATATGGTTCCCAGAGATTTCAACAATAGGGCGGATTCTCTAGCTACCTCTGCTACTCTCCTGATTCCACATAAGGATTTCAGCCAAGAAAAGGTATAATGTTGAATTGGTTTCAAGGCCAAGTGTTCTAGATAATTGGGGTCACTAGAAAATATTTAACTATTATTGGGTAAATATGGTAACAGAGGGTAAAAAACAACTAAGGACTAAAAAATAATGTAAAAAATGCAAGAAAGCAACAATGGGTCCTGGCAACTAGGCCTGATGAGGTACCCAAGTACAATAAAATCTTTGTCAAGTGGAGGAAAAGGAGAACCTAGTGGAAACAAAAATCCTCTCCAAGAAGAGATGAAAGTTCAAGTGAAGGACTAATAAGCCTCCAAACAAGTGTTCCAAAAGATATGAACAAAAAGAAGAGAATGCAAAACACCACTAAAGCATGAAATAGCTGCAAACATTGTCGAAGACTAACTGTTGATCTAAAGAACCTCCACTAAAATAGAACATAACTAGGTAGAGAGGATTGTAATCTGCATGAGTGCCCTCAAATGACACTACTCGAATCAGATGGCAAACAAAGGCAAATGACCAAACTCAAAGATACAGATGGTATGAAACACCAAAGCCTAAAGAGTTGATCAATCTAACCAAGGAAGCATTATAACAACAGGACAAACCTCCCCATAATGTTGAAAAGGGAGAGGGACAGGTACTGAAAAAAACGTCCAACAAGAACTCCATGACGAAAAAATAGGAGCATCGAAGGTGTAGAGAAATTACATAGTGTCGTGGAAGGAACACTCACTTGACACACATCATGAGGCTAATTTCATGGAAGGAACACTCACATGACAAAGGTAGATGGAAAACAAAGGCAAACATCAACCCCCCCATGGCACTTTATAAGTAGTGCATGTACAATAAGGCACAAGATGTGCAAGATCCCAAGTATACAATGCATGGTGGTACTTTATCTCAATGTGTTTGCATAAATAATATGCTACAATGATAAGAAGATATAGAAGAGTGGAAACAGAAAGAACAACCAAAGACGAGACATCCTACTCAAAGAAAGAGATCCCAGGACCTGAAACATCCAAGATATTCACCAGAGTACTGAAAAGCAAAAAACTAAATAAAAGATACCTAGAGAAGAATCTGGAAAAAACACTCATATGACTGGAAATTACACAGAACAAGCTTTCCAACAATATAAAGTTTTTGAAAAACAGAGTTTGGATGCTCAAGTGATGTCTCCCAGAGTGCAAAAAGGAACCTCTCACTTTGATAGAAAACAACACCATCAAAAAAGAAAAATCAAAAGTTCAAACCTCTAGATCTGGATAGAGCTCGGAAAGATCTTTCTGACGATATAAGGTTTTTGAAAAAGCGGCTCTGTATGACCAAGTTACAGCCAAAAGAAAAAAACAACTCTTTTAGGGCATAAAGATTTTTATTTTTTTTTGGACAAAATTTTCTAATGCATTCGTGGGTACAGTCGTACGGATTTGTGTGCCTCGAAAAATGTACCAATAAAAAATCATGCCCTAGATGCCCCCTGTCACCAAAAATAGGCAAATTATATATCAAAATTCATGGAATTAGCCTTCTAAATCCAACTGTGAGGTCTTTTGGACACCAAAATTTACCCAAAAATCAGCTACCCCCAGAAATGGAAAAAAACAACTGCACAAACCCCAAATACACAGATCTAAAGAACAAGGCCCAAAATCTCCCATGGAAAGAACAGGGGCATGCAGATCTAAAGCTCTGATACCATATTGGAGTTGAGGAAAAATCAACTCTACAACTCCCAAAGATCACCTGAATGCAAACCTGTCATAAAAGGAGAGAAGCAAAAAAGCTATGGAGGCCAGAATTCAGAGATATAGAAAAGAGGAGTCATATTGATTGTGCAACAAGAATGCAATTCAATAATTACAGTTGTTATTGAAAATACAAAAAGATAATCCTAATAAAAGGATACTCGAAACTCTAAAGGAGAAAACCTTAAAGAATTATAAGATTCCTAAGTTTAGCTTAAGCATGGAGTATAATAGACTAATAATTAAATAAATAATTATTAGCTAATAAAAGATAACTCCAACAATAACACATCCCAAAAATTATACCTTCATCTGATCTAGCATCAAACTTTCCTAGGTCTTCATCTCTCTTGATATAGCACTTGCTTCCAAAAATTCTAAAATATTTCAGAGTGGGGGATCTATCATTCCAAAGTTGATAAGGTGTCTTAGTATGATTTACTCTTACTTGTACCATGTTAAGAATGTAAACAATAGTTTACACAGCTTCTTTAAAATATACATTAGTCAAGTTAGCATCTTTCAACATAGTTCTAGTAATATCAATAACAATCCTATTCTTTCTTTCTACAAGTTCATTCGCTAAGGGGTCCTCGTAGAAGAAAAATGCCTTTTAATACCATGTTCCTCATAGAATTTTTCAAACTCACTTGAAGTAAACTTTGTTGTATCAGATCTCAAACATTTGATCTTGGCATCTACTTTATTCTCAACCATTTATTTGAACACTTTAAACCTTTCAAAAGCCTCAGATTTTTGCCTTAAGAATGTAACCCATGTCATCCTAGAGTGATCATCAATAAGAAACATAAATTACCTCTCCCCATTGATTCCTCTTGTCCTAGTGCATCTAGAAAGGTCTATGTGAACTAGCTCCAAAGATTTTCAAGTAGAATATTATTTGTTCTTCAACCTCCTTTTTGTTTGTTTTCATAGTTGACATTTCTTGCAGATAATTTTAGTAGGTTTGATGGTCCTTGTGAAATCTCTCACAGCTTCAATAGTACTAATCTTCACCATATTGTCAAAATCGATGTCCTATTCTCTTGTATCATAGCTAGCATTCAATATTTTGTGTCACAAATATTTGCTTCCACTCTTGTCTTCCATATAGTAGACATTTCCATTTGTTCTAACACCTTTTTCCATGAATCTTCCAAACCTTCCTTTTCCAATCACAAATCCAAACTCTTTAAATATGAGCTCATAACCTTTATGCACATCTGACTTACACCCAAAAAATTATGTCTCATACCTTTGACATAGTAAACATTATCAGTCTTATGCCTACCATCAATTGCAATGCTTCCTTTTCCACAAATAGGTGCAACTTCCTCCTACAAATTTCACGGATCCGCCATCATACTTTTCAAGTTTAATGAACTTCCATTTATCACCTATCATATGGTTTGAGCAACTAGAGTCAATGATCTGAGCCTTTGGTTCAACTTTAGCATGCAAAGCAGCCTTTCCTTTTACAAGGTTTCCATTGTTCTTCATATTTTCCAGTCTTCTGAACCTTAATTTATCCTTCTCCTTTATACCCAAGAACGAGAATTATTCATTAGAATCATTGTCACCTTCATCTTCAGATAAGTGTGTCTCCATTGAACAAAAATCTATTTTTCCTTTATCTCTTACAATTGTCTTCTTATTCTTGTCACTACTTTTGTATCTATCCTTCCTTTCATCATCATCAAATATTTTGTAATCTTCCCTATACATACATCTAGAAGCATAATGACTAATTCTATCACAAATAAATAATTTCAAAGGTAACTTACCTTTGTACTTTCCAGTTCCTCTTTACAGTCTTCTTACAAAGTTTGCTTCAAGCTCATCCACCTCTTCACTTGCTTATGGTTCATCTTCAAGCTTCTTTGAAACATTGAATGCCACTTCTTTCCTTTTCTTTTTGATATCATCCATTTCAGCAATCTCAAAAAAAAATAATGAACTAAGAAGTTGGTCCAGTGTGTACTTATCCAAATTGAATGACTCTCCTCAATAACAAACCTCTTGGGCTTGTAGGGTTTAGGCAGTGTCAACAACACTTTTCTCACAACATCACTTTCTTCTATTTTTCCACCACCACCTTTGATAGCATTTACAACTTATTTACCTTGTGTATATATCCTTGAATGAGCTCATCATCAGACATCCTACGGTTTTCAAATTTTTGTTTCAGATTTATCAATATAACTTGCCTTGACTTCATATCACCTTCATATACACTTCTCATCGTGTCCCAAATTTCTTTAGCAAACTTCAATCATACAACCCTATCAAACACTTCATCACTTAAGCAACTAACAATAGAAACACTAGCCTTTGTATTATTCTCAAAATCTTTTATCTCATCTGGAGTCTATGGAGGACCATTCTATGGATCAATGTAACCAATCGTGATAAGTTCCAATATTCCCTTCAGTGGAGACTCCAAGGAAACTCAATTCTCTTTTTCCAAAAAGAGTAATTTGTACCTTCCATTGCAAGGTGTGCACCCTTGGTCTCCTTGTATTATGTATCATAGTGCTCACATTCATGACATGCCCTAACTGCCTCCTGTGGATTTTATAAGTCTAGTGGTTGTATCGATCATTAACAAGTTGATCTTTTGGTGCAATAACAACTGAACTTCTAACACCTTCAAACTTTGATGCTTTGAAATTCAAATCTTGCACCATTCTAGATCTCACTCAAGTGGTTAAGCTGCTCAAGAAGGGACCAAGCACTGATACTAATTGTTGAACACATAGCATGACTGAGAGAGGGGGCGAATCAATTTGGATCACTAACACTTCATTTCTAATTTATTAAACTTCAAACCACAATTAACATATTACTTTAATAAAATCATGAAAACACAAAACACAAGCAACTCATGAACACTAGATTTACATGGAAACCCCAAGGGAAAAACCACAGTGAGAATTACACTCACAATATAGATATAAATGATTACAATGATTAGGCCACATGTCGGGGAGCTCACTGCTCTGGACTCACTAGCTAAGGTGAACAACCTTAGGGAAATATGCAAATGCCTTACACAACTGAAACTCACTACTTCGGGACAAGATACATAGAGTTGCCAAGAGAGAGATACCGTCTTCCAATAGGAATAGTTGAACTGAAAAATGAATAGGATCTCCTGATCATGAAACTGACCTTGAACCTTTGTATCAAGTGTCTAATATCATGGAACAAACATATGATCTCAAACTTTGTTATTGAGCACTATCAAAGCTCTTCTTAACTAACTTTTGCATGTGTTTTCTATCAAATCTGTCTGCATATCATTTACATTCACAACACATTATTTCAAACACATCTTTCACTTTTGTACACCTCAATAAATACATTTACTCATCCTTATATACAAAGATATTCATTAAAACTCTCAAATAGGTTGGCCCAAAATAGAGTATATAAAATTACATAAATTAGGATATTTGGACCAATAATATCCAATGCGGTCCACTCTAGGAGAAAGGGGGTACCCAAAAACAACACCATGCATCCTTCTAAATTGATTTTGAGATGCATACCCTAACACATATTCTAAAGTAGGTTCCAAATGAAACCTATAGATTAAAAAAAAAACTCAACAACCAATTGGCCCAAAAGCATCTTCTAATGAAAATTACATAATATGGATCTCCACACACCATGGTGAGACCCAAATAAATAGTCTAACTCAACCTCCAATGCATATCTAGACCAAAAAAGCATGATCCAAACAAGATAATCCATCTAGACACATTGAGACCAAACACAATTGACCATATCAAGCATAGACCGGTATATCTCACTTGTGGAACAAAAAACACCTGAGATTTAAACCGGAACATTATACAAACCAAATAAGCATGTACTCCAAATCACAACACTTGAATTCACATATTTGGAAGCCACCAAGCAATTTTTGGACCAATCTGACAAACACACTCACTGTCAGAGAACAGCAACATCTGATCTCATCATCTGAGCAACTAGAGGACCTGCAAACTTGATAGTACACCATTCATAGAACATTAACATTATATCCAAGTCTGCACACCATACTCTTCACAATTTGAACCAAAACATTCTTCCACTATGGCATTCAATACTCTTTCCTGCATACTGAAACTTCTTCTACACTAATCTTTTGGAAACTCCCCATGTAAGAACAACAGCTTCGCCATGCAATATGATAATATCTAAACACTCAATACTATACCAAATATACTATTGAGCATCTGCTACTTCTTTATATAACTTAGTATAGCATCAATGAAAGCAAAACCTCAACTAATATAGTAATCAAACTCAATAGTAACACCAATTTTTGTCACAACATAAGACAATATCTGAACGAGATCACATCTCAACCAGCAAGTTTGCCATCAATGACAACATAACTCAAATTTACGACACATTTAAACATTAACATAGATCTGAAAAAGAAAATAATTTAAATAAAGATATGCACTACACAATAATACCAAGATATTTACATGAAAACCTGAGGGAAAAACTAAAGTTAAAGATAAATAACACTATATGAAATTTGTATTACAATGTTTGTTTTAGGGCTCATTGCCCAAGGAACATCACTACTCCTAGAAAGGACTTGAAAAGAAAGATACAATAAAACAATGACATACAGAAGAGACTCATTGTGTGATATAAAATTACATGAATATTACAATGAGAAACATAACATGAATTGCTATAGAAGAAGCAGCT